>NC_138221.1:17861475-19061475 GCF_964197995.2 Scardinius erythrophthalmus | reverse complement strand
AACTTTTGTCGATGTATGACAGAAATAAAGTGGTAAAACTTGTAATAAGTGCAACAATGTGTAATGACTCGAAGTCAGTTGTAGTTCTTGTGTTTCTCTTTTTTCTGTTATTGTTTTTTCTCTTTCCTTCAATGATTCTGCTTATTAACATCAGGTGTCACCACTAATGGCCAATCATCACTTAATTAATCACTTAATTATCTCATTAACTTCAACACTGCTTCAGTGTTAACTTAATTATCTCATTAACTTCAACACTGCTTCAGTGTTAATTTTTAACACCCTGTAGTGTGGACACATATAAACACTGAGAAGTGTTAATTTAACACTGGGGATTTTGCTGTGTAGTGTTAAGAGACGGACAGTTGTATCATGGGATATACGGCGATTGTTTTTTTTTCACCTCTGCCAGGCGTTAGAGAAAATGGTCGCATAGAATGCATTAGAGAAAGAGAGTATTTTCAGCTTGACACTATAAATCGCTGTTTTTCTGCACTAAACAAGGGGATTTTGCCAAGATATTTTCAGAGATAAGAGAAAAGATGTTATAGAATAATAATTTAATGAAAAAAAAATTTTGACAAAAAAACTGACATTCAAACTATTTTGGAATTTACTGAAATCGGCCCAGCGCGACATCGGACGGGTTTTCCCAGATCGCATCACATATGGTGGGACTTCTACTCATTGGGCCCTGGATACTTTAGCACGAGTTTCCCTGAAAATAATTGCACACTTTAGAACGTTCGTCAACCAATCAGATTCAAACATTCAACGGCCCTGTAGTATAAGGTGGAGATAAACAAGTGTGACCACCAGATGTCACTAATGCACATTGTGTTAAAAGTTTCGAGTAATGAACCTTAGAGTGGACTAGATCCAGAAACAGCTTTTAGCAAAAAGGCCTATCAATAATTATATATTTGTTATATTATCTGCAATAGTATAAATTATGTATAAATGGGACCTTGAATGACGTCGAAAATATGTCCACAATGACCACATTTTAACTAGTTTTTAACCTTGAACGGGGGCATGAACGTCTTCAGAGGCAAACAGAATTCAGAAAATTATAAAAAGTAAGTGGGAAATCGTGATGAGTGATTCTCATCTTAGGAAAGTCGTGCACAGCAAAAACTCCAGCGTTAAATTGGGAGTTTATTTGACTCAACACTCAAGAGTGTTAAAGTGTTAAAATATGAGAGTTAAATGAACACTGAAGCAGTGTTAAAGTTAATGAGATAAATAAGTGCTTAATTGAGTGATGGTTGACCATTATTGAAGACACCTGATGTTAACAAGCAGAATCACTGAAGGAGAAAATCAATAGTTTAAGTCACCATTATGGTGATCAGTGTTTGCTTTAGTTGGGCTCTTGACCCTTAAGTTATTAACATTAGATTTAGTTTGGTTACTGTAACTGAGTTATAACAGCTAGATGAACAAAGAGAAAATGTGCTCTGGTGGTTTTGGTTGTTTTAACAATAATTTTTTGGTCTGAATCACTGAACTCATTTAGAGCCTAATTGTATTGCTTTTAGCAGCACTGTCCTTGTACAGCATAATATTTATAATATTTTTAATGGAATCCAAAGGATTTCTTAAAAGTTGCGCAATGTACTCTGTGTGTGCACTTGGATGGGTATGTTACACGTCACTTTCATAAATTTCTTCATTTGGTTACATGTTAATTCACTAATAGGCACAATGAATGACAATGAACAAACACCATCCATGCAGGAAGTCTTACAATCATGTCTTACTATTGCTCTGGCTGTTTTCTCCTCTCTATTCCTTTCATTTATTTTTTCCTCCTGTTGTGTAGGTGAGCTTCATGGTGATGACAAATACTCTCTCTGTGTAGTAACATTCACCACAAGAGGGCATCCTATAACTTGTGTTCCTGCTTGTCTCTTTTTTCTGTTCTCTTCTTTCCTTCAGTGATTCTGCTTGTTAACAGCATTATCACTTAATTATAGGCCTATTTATTAGGGCTGCACGATTAATCGCATGAGATTGTTATGCGCATCTCGTCAGTAAAGCCGGTTCCTTGATTAGTAGTAAATCACCATCACCTGCTTTCAGATGAAGCGGCATTTAGGGCTGAGGAGATAATTAAGTGATTCATTTAGTGATGATTGAGCATTATTGAAGACACCTGATGTTAACAAGCAGAATCACTGAAGAAGAAAATCACAAATTGTAAGTTACCATTAAGGTGATGGGTGTTTGCTTTAGTTGGGCTCTAGACCATTATATGTTTACTTTAATATTTACTGTTGTTTGTCTGCTGTTATTGATTTATAACAGTTAAATCAGGGATAGGCAACTTCGGTCCTGGAGGGCTACTGTCCTGCAGAGTTTAGCTTCAGCCCTGATAAAAACTCACCTGCCTATATCTAT
Organism: Scardinius erythrophthalmus; assembly: GCF_964197995.2. Lineage (NCBI taxonomy): Eukaryota > Metazoa > Chordata > Actinopteri > Cypriniformes > Leuciscidae > Scardinius > Scardinius erythrophthalmus. Next base: position 19,059,072 of record NC_138221.1, on the reverse strand, counting down.
CTAGTAATCCTGAAACATTGTTAAACTGAGTTAAATGAACAACGTAAACTGTTTGTTTATAGTGTTGGTTATGTTTTGACATAATCATGCTGTGATCTGAAAAAGGAAACTTATTGAGATAGTTTGGTTTAACTTGTTAGCAGCAGTTTCGTGATTCTTCAGCCTATGATTATCAGTAGCCTACTTTACTTACAATTCAAAATATTTAATAAACATTGTTCTGATCATAAGACATTCAGATAAATTCATTTAAAACACAGACATCCATCAGCCTGTGAATCTCAACAATGGTGACAATAATAAAGCATGTTGCAGTGGCTGCCACCAATCACAACTCATTAATGGCTCCCATCATGCATTGCGGTATGAATAAATTATTATCTGAATTGTCTATGTAATTTACTTTTCCTAATTGAATATTCTGCTCCTCACCATTGTTGAGATGCATAGACTGAATCTTGACCTCTGTGTGTGCCTAAAAGAATGATTTTTTTTTAAGAAATCCTTTATATTATATCAAAAATTCTGGGCATTTATGCAGATTCACTAACCAACAACATAAATCGAAGTCAGAAAGAAGGATTTTAATGAGTTCAGTGATCAAGTTCAAGTGATGATTATCATAATATAACCAACACCATCAGATCACTTTTTTCTTTGTTCAACTGGTGATTATAATTCAGAAACAACAGACAAACAAAATCGAAAGTTAATAATATAAGGGTCAAGAGTCCAACTAAAGCAACCATTGATTGTCATAACGGTAACTTACAATTTGTGATTTTCTCCTTTAGTGATTCTGCTTGTTAACATCAGGTGTCTTCAATAATGTTCAATCATCACTAAATTAATCACTTAATTATCTCATTAAATTTAACACTCTTGAGTGTTGACTCATACACTCCCAGGAGTGTTAATTTAACACTGGAGTTTTTGCTGTGTACAAAGAGCCGTAGTTAACTGACAAGCTGAGCCATATCGCAGTAAATATCGCTGGCGATACGTCCGCGATATTAATGCGATATGGCTCAGCTTGTCAGTTAACTACGGCTCTTTGTAGTAAATGCCGCTCCATCTGAAAGCAGGTGATGGCGATTTACTACTAATCAAGGAACCGGCTTTACTGACGAGATGCGCATAACAATCTCATGCGATTAATCGTGCAGCCCTACTATTTATGCACATCTCAGGTTAAACTAATGTTTACTTGTAAAGAAGAAGGCCTGTTTTTTTCAGTGGTCTGAATATCTGCATTTCTAGAAGAATTATGCAGTTTTATGAAGAAAAAAAAAAGTTGAAATGAAACAACATGTTCCCTGTAAAAAAAAAAAAAAAAAACCTTTTATTTTCCAATACTAAGAATTTTTTTTTTTTTTTTTTTTTTTTTTTTGTAATGGACAAATCAGGTTAACATTATATTTATGCAAATGAAAATCATGAAAATTGCCTTTATTTTGAAGGATTTTTTCCTTTAACACACATTCCGTCACCTAACTGGAAAATGTCACTTTTGTGTAAATGCATGCATTTTTATTCTGGTAAAAAAGATATATTTTGTGAAATTATACTGCATTTTCTCTGTAAAAAAAACATATTAAAAAAATAAAAGTGTTCATCAAGCGTTCCATCAACACCAGAGACCAACAAATGGGGAGAACAGGAAGCAGGAGACAAAGTCATGACAAAAAATAAAATAAATAAATAAAATAGCAGAGTTTATTGAATAAATGTTTATTGAATTAAAGTTTTAATTATTGTTTCACAATATTATCTTATGACACTGAAAACATTAATAAGGATACATTGACTGGTCTCTAACTTATTTGTGAAGACACATCATACAACTTAAGATTAAACAGCAATAGAAAAAAATCGGAACATTTAAAGTTATTAAATGAATATATGTTAAATGAGTAGATAGATAGACAGATAAATGTGAAGTACGACATTGATTTATGTGGAACTAATGTGATGCAATCATGTAAATCAGCACTCAATATATGTTTATTAATATATAAGTATTATACAGCTCAAACTGAAGAGCAGAATTGCAGTGCCAAGGTCATAGGGTCCTCATAAATTCTTTGTAAACTGGATAACGCATGGCCTCTATTCCTTGAATGCGATGTTAATCGCTTTCTTCCTAGGGCTGGGCGATTTAAATCGCGATATTGTTATGCGCATCTCGTCAGTAAAGCCGGTTCCTTGATTAGTAGTACATCGCCATCACCTGCTTTCAGATGAAGCGGCATTTAGGGCTGAGGAGATAATTAAGTGATTAATTTAGTGATGATTGAGCATTATTGAAGACACCTGATGTTAACAAGCAGAATCACTGAAGGAGAAAATCACAAATTGTAAGTTACCATTATGGTGATGGGTGTTTGTTTTAGTTGGGCTCTAGACCATTATATGTTTACTTTAATATTTACTGTTGTTTGTCTGCTGTTATTGATTTAAAACAGTTAAATGAACAAAGTAAAGTGTTATCTAATAGTGTTGGTTATGTTTTAACATAATCACGCTGTGATCTGAAAAATTAAACTTATTGAGATAGTTTGGCTTAACTTGTTAGCAGCAGTTTAGTGATTCTTCAGCCTATGATTATCAGTACTTTACTTATAATTCAAAATATTTAATAAACATTGTTCTGATAAAAACACATTCAGATAAGTTCATTTAAAACACAGACATCAATAATCAGCCTGTGAATCTCATAAGAAATTCATGCAGATTCACTAACCAACAACATAAATCAAAGTCAGAAAAAAGGATTTTAATGAGTTCAGTGATCAAATTCAAATGATGATTGTCATAACATAACCAACACCATCAGATCACTTTTTTTCTTTGTTCAACTGGTGATTATAATTCAGAAACAACAGACAAACAAAGTCTAAAGTTTATAATACATGGGTCAAGAGTCCAACTAAAGCAACCATTGATCGTCATAACGGTAACTTACAATTTGTGATTTTCTCCTTCAGTGATTCTGCTTGTTAACATCAGGTGTCTTATATAATGTTCAATCATCACTAAATTAATCACTTAATTATCTCATTAACTTAAACACTCTTGAGTGTGGACTAGGGCTGGGCGATATATATCGTGAGATTGTTATGCGCATCTCGTCAGTAAAGCCAGTTCCTAGATTAGTAGTAAATCACCATCACCTGCTTTCAGATGAAGCGGCATTTAGGGCTGAGGAGATAATTAAGTGATTAATTTAGTGATGATTGAGCATTATTGAAGACACCTGATGTTAACAAGCAGAATCACTGAAGAAGAAAATCACAAATTGTAAGTTACCATTAAGGTGATGGGAGTTTGCTTAAGTTGGGCTCTAGACCATTATATGTTTACTTTAACATTTACTGTTGTTTGTCTGCTGTTATTGATTTATAACAGTTAAATGAACAAAGTAAAATGTTATCTTATAGTATTGGTTATGTTTTGACATAATCATGCTGTGATATGAAAAAGTCCAGAGATAGTTTATTGATAGATTATTGAGAGAGTTTGGTTTAACTTGATAGCAGCAGTTTAGTGATTCTTCAGCCTATGATTATCAGTATTTTACTTATAATTCTAAATATTTAATAAACATTGTTCTGATCAAAAGCCATTCAAAAAAATTCATTTAAAACACAGACATCAATAATCAGCCTGTGAATCTCAACAATGGTGACAATAATAAAGCATGTTGCAGTGGCTGCCACCAATCACAACTCATTAATGGCTCCCATCATGCATTGCGGTATGAATAAATTATGATCTGAATTGTCTATGTAATTTACTTTTCCTAATTGAATATTCTGCTCCTCACCATTGTTGATATGCATTGACTGAATCTTGACATCTGTGTGTGCCTAAAATAATGATTTTTTTTTTTAAACAACTTTTAAGAAATCCTTTATATTATACCAAAAATTCTGGGCATTTATGCAGATTCACTAACCAACAACATAAATCGAAGTCAGAAAGAAGGATTTTAATGAATTCAGTGATCAAGTTCAAATGATGATTGTCATAATATAACCAACACCATCAGATCACTTTTTTCTTTGTTCAACTGGTGATTATAATTCAGAAACAACAGACAAACAAAATCTAAAGTTAATAATATATGGGTCAAGAGTCCATAACGGTAACTTACAATTTGAGAGTTTCTCCTTCAGTGATTCTGCTTGTTAACATCAGGTGTCTTCAATAATGCTCAATCATCACTAAATTAATCACTTAATTATCTCATTAACTTAAACACTCTTGAGTGTGGACTCATACACTCCCAGGAGTGTTAATTTAACACTGGAGTTTTTGCTGTGTACAAAGAGCCGTAGTTAACTGACAAGCTGAGCCATATCGCATTAATTATCGCTGGCGATACGTCCGCGATATTAATGCGATATGGCTCAGCTTGTCAGTTAACTACGGCTCTTTGTAGTAAATGCCGCTCCATCTGAAAGCAGGTGAACCGGCTTTACTGATGAGATGCGCATAACAACATCGCGATTTAAATCGCCCAGCCCTATTTCTTCCTAAGCGTCTACCAAACCGATACTTCCTAAATCTTGATCTTACTGTTAGATCACAGTTCAGTACACTTCTTACTCCAATGCTTTCCAACACAAACACAGTGTCACACCAGAGACCTGCATCTCTTATTGTCTTGACATCAGTAACTTTAAACATCTCAGGAATCAGCACCTCTTCCTCATCAGGAAACCTTGAGTATTTTGCCACATCAGCACCTTCACAAGTTTTGATTTCAAAACAAGATGTATATCCATATGCTTCTGTTTCTCTACGATTAAGAGAGGATGACGCAAATGAGCCGAAATGAACCTCTGTGTTCAGAACATTCTCATCCAGAGGTGGGTAATCCAGGGGCCAAAGAGTAAACATTAACATAAACATTAAATCTGTAAAGATCTCAGCAGAGGAGGATTAAACAACTCCACAAACAGCATTACCAGCTTCACTTATTACTAACCAGACTGACTTTATTTCTGTCAGACGTCTACAGAAGTTTTATTGAGAATTAATAGAGGTTTAACTCAAATGTGTTTCATTTGAAGTCACCATAACAGTGATTAGTGTTTCCATTAGTTGGGCTCTTAACTCTTAATATATATTTTGTCTTTTTTTGGGTGCTGTGACAGTGTGTTTGTCAAACACATTTGCAGTAAAATGAAATGTGAGCAGGTGATGATGGTTTCCTGTTGATGATTTTATAATCATCATGAAATAGACTGATTCACTGAGGCATTTTAATCTAACAATTGTGTTGTCACATTAATATTTTTTTCACAACATAAACCCTCCCAGTGGGCACCTTGATGTCAACATTGACGTCAAAATGATGTCACGAAATAGATCAAAAGTGAAAGTCATATTGATGTCAAAGTGTCGATGTCAATTTGATGTCGAGATTTTGACTTCTGCTGATGTCTTTTTGCCAAACAAAAAGGTGAAATGCATGGCCGTACACTCATTACCAGCTTCACTTAAAACTAACCAGATTTACTTTATTTAATTTGCGGTTTAATGAAATCATATTTTGTATTTTAAAGTCACCATGATGGTGGTTAGCGTTTGCTTTAGTTGTGCTCTTGACCCTTGACTCTTCAATATAAAATTTTCTCTGGATGCTATAATTGTGTGTTTATAAAGCACATTTGGTGTAGCTAAACAAGCCATGAGCTCAGCTGATGTTGGCTGTTTATTGATGATGGCTATATCATCATATAATTGCCTGAATCCCTAATCTTAATCAGTGTCTAATGCTTTGATTATATAGGACTTGTGGTTTTAATATTGTTTTATTCATAGTAGAAGTCATTTGATTTTACAACATGTCTAGAAGTTTTATCAAATAATATACTTGGTTTCTAAAAACTATTTAGTGCACAAAACCCTGTCATCTATGGCAGTTCTTAGACACACACAGACATCAAGAAACCGCATATGAATCTCAACAATGGTGACAATCAAACAAACTATCCAGATAATCAGATCAACTCCAGCTGCATAATTTATTAAAGCTGCAATGCATGCTGGGAGATATGGGTGAGTTTTGATTGGTGATACCCAGCATGCACTGCAGCATGAAGCATTTCATTGATTGTCACCATTGTTGAGAGTCACACACTGATTCTTGATGGCTGAGTTATAATGTAGAGGAAAAAGTTGAATGCACTAAATGTTTTTAAAATCCTTTATATTACTTGATAAACATCACTGCTCTCATGCTGTAAAATTAAACGGCTTCTATTAGAAAATAACATCAAAAACACAAGTCCTCAAAACATTAGACACTGATTGAGATCAGGGATTCAGGCAATTACATGATGATATCATCACCATCATCACTAAACAGCCAAAATCACCTGATCTCATTTTCTCACTGCTTTTTTTAGCTACAACAAATGTGTTTTATAAACACACAATTATAGCAGCCAGAGAATAAATATATATTAAAGAGGCAAGGGTCAAGAGCACAACTAAAGCAAATGCTAACCACCATCATGGTGACTTTAAAATGCAAAATATGATTTCATTAAACCGGAAATTAAATAAAGTAAATCTGGTTAGTTTTAAGTGAAGCTGGTAATAAGTGTACGGCCATGCATTTCACCTTTTTGTTTGGCAAAATGACATCAGCAGCTCTAGGTCAAAATCTTGACATCAAATTGACATCGAAACTTTGACATCAATATGACTTTCATTTTTGACCTATTTCGTGACGTCATTTTGACATCAAGGTGCCCGCTGTGTTACTGCAGCAGCTCATGGGTGGAATAAACCTATGGCAGGACTTCTACTCTTTGGCCCCTGGATTTCCCACCTCTGTTCTCATCAAATTCAACCTTTGTTCCTCGATAAGTTGACTTGCATCCATTTTGTGTTTCCTTCAGAATCTGTATTGCTTCTGTCAGCAAAAAGTGAAGTGAATACCATGTGTATGTTCTGTCTTTGTATTTTTGTTTATCACTATGAACAGCATCATTAAAATCCTGATATAGATCAAAATTCGAGTTAGTGTAGACATGAATGGCGATTGAATGATTATCCGTCATCTGCTGGAGGCTTAAAATTATTTACAGCAATTTGCCAGGACACATTGAATTTAGGCGAGTTATCGAGTTCATGCTGTAGCAATTCTCCCTCAACCAGACATTTCATGGTCTTTTTGCAACCGACATAAAGGTCATCAACAGAATCCAGTGCCATATCCAGTGGAAATATCTGTCCGTCATCATCATCATATTTACACCTGTTGTCAATCTTGTAAACCTGATTGCCGTGTATCGCAGATCATTGAACTTCACATACTTTCTTGATCTTGAGTTTTGTTCTGAATGTGTTCAGGTTATCACTGTAACCCTTACAAATCACAATATTTATTGCACATATTATAAACAAGTTTTACATTTGGTTGAGACAATATAATTCAAATGATTTTAAAAGTTGTATTATCTGTATATTTTGCATAGATTCAAATATCAGTTTTCCAATATATTTCATATTCATATTCAACTGTATTTCCAGACTCAAGGTCCATTAGAGAGAAAACATACAACAACCTATATAAAATTGCATACAATAGAAAACATTTAAAATAGACGATAATGCCAATACTTTCTCATAGATGACTGGTATCACACCACACTTTGATTAGGATTTTGATTGATTCTTCTATATTAAATCAGCTCCTTTGACTTTTCCCACTGCTGACCAGCGCATGACAATTAATTTGATGTTTAATAACAACAAGAAACATGCAGTGTTTATCTGATTAGTAGCTAAACACATTGCAAAAAATGATTAAAATTAATAAAACATTTAAAAAAGCAACTTGGTTTCCACCGCTTGCTGCACAGTTCAGGTCACTTCTTGTTTTATAGCTTTTCAAAATGAACACAGTGTCACACCAGGGATCTTTCTGCTTTGCTCTTGGCTGCACATCACTGACTGTAAATGTCTCATATGGAGGAATCAGCACCTCTTTCTCTTTAGGAAACTTTGAATATTTTGTCAGATCAGCACCTTCACAAGTGTAGATTTCAAAACAAGATTTCTTTCCAAACCGGTTTGCTACTGTACGATCAGTAGAGGATGAAGCAAACTGGCCAAAACGAACTTCTTTGCCTTTAACATTCTTATCAAAGTCAACTCCAGTACCACGGTAAGTATTGTAGCATTTACTTTGTGTTTTCTTCAGAATCTGCATCGCTTCTGTCAACCAAAAGTGAAGTGAATACCATGAATATGTCCCGGCTTTATATTTTTGTTTATCAGTACGAACAGCATTATTGAATTTCTCAAATAGCTTAAAAGCTGAGTTAGTGTACACATAAATGGCGACTGAATGATTATTTGACAAATTATCTCCTGGTGACTTGTGTTTCTTTTCAGCATCTTTCCAAACTCTTGCAAATTCAGGGTTAGACATTTCCTTCTTCAGAAATTCTGTCTGCACTCGATGATCCATCTTCTTTGTACACCTGTTAAATTGGTCATCAACTGAATTCTCTGCCATATCCAGTGGAAATATCTTTCCTTCAGCAGCAGTTCTGTGATCCTGCAGTAACAGGAATCATAATGATCAGTCATCAGTATTCATGTCTGTAATATTCATACTCAAACACAAGCTCACCTGTAGAACAGCTGAAATGAGAAGAAGAGCTTCAATGATCAGCAGCATCTTGATTCAGTCGAATCCCTCAGATGATCCAGTAGATCTAGTGAAGCTATTGTGAAGCACAGACAAGAAACAACCGGGTTTCACACATACAAAATCCATGTGATGTTCACTGATATATAAAAAGCCAACCTATAGTTAGAAGAGTTGTGGCTGAATTGCTATTGAGCTCCTGAGAAATAACAAAAAGAAAACGCAAAAAAAACAATATTCTTAGGTAAGGTTGAAAAACGTATGTATTTACATTACTTTAACTCATAATTTTTTTAATGAAATTTAAACATTTTTAGGTGGATTTTTACAGTGTACACAGGTATTCATCTTTCAGTTTCATTACTATCTATACAGTGTACAAAAAAAAAAAAGGTCAATGACTGTCAGCTACGGCTGCCAAACTAAAACCATAAAAATAAAGTAAAATATACTAATTTAAATAAAGTGCAAAAAAACTTTTACAGAAATTTTCCTTAAATGTTTTATAGAAAATCACTGTTATTTTACAGCTATTTCCTGAATTATAACGATCAAACACTTTCAATGTAAAAAAAAAACTTCAAAAACAGTCAAATGACTGTCAGCAGTGGCTGCCATACAAAAACCGTCAAGTGAACGTAAAATATCCTAATTTAAAAGAGTGCAAAAGACTTTTACAGACATCTTCATTAAACATTTTAACAGAAACACAGTCATTTCATATATATCTCCTGAACTTTTACTAATCAACACATTCACTGTAAAAAATGCATCTCTTGCAGTGAACTATACATGATTTACTGTGACCATATGTCACTGCATCGTCAACAGTTACTGTCTATTAAATAAAGCAACATATAAAACATATCAACAGTGTTTCTTTGCTCATCCTGAACTGAAGCTCAGGCTCTACTCTTCAACACAATGGTGACACACAAAACACACCATACAGAAACACTTTACATCCCAACAGAACATTAAACACTTCCGGATCTCTCAAGATCTCAGCATCTCCACTTATTACAATCCAGACTTTATTTCTTTCTTTAACTCATAATTTTTTTAATGAAATTGAAACATTTTTAGGTGGATTTTTTAGGATTTTTTAGGATTTAGGTGGATAGGTGGACATTCTTATTGAGAATTAACAGAGGTTTAGAAGTTGATGTTTTATTGAAAATAATCAAGTTTGCTGTCACCATTATGGTGATCAGTGTTTGCTTTAGTTGGGCTCTTGAGCCTTCAGTTTTTAACATTAGTTTATTTCTGGTTTCTTTAACTGTGTATCTGATACATATTTGTTATTGTGGGAATCAAGGAAGTGAAACTCAGATCAAATGAACTTGGGTACTTTTTCAGTGGTGATAGTCATCATTGCCTGATTTATTGCTACCACGTGAAGTTTAATATCTGATTAATGTGTAAAATATTAGTTGTTCCTTTTGCATGCCAATACTGGTGCAGAAAATCCTGCAGTGCTGTGATACACTGAAAGAGTTTATGAAGCTATTATAAAGAAAATGTTTTGACAGGATCATATAGGCTCACTCAGACATCAAGAATCAGCGTATGAATCGCAACAATGAAAAAAAATCTGATCAACTCTGAACTCGGCACAATACAAACTACTAAAGTCACAAAAAAAGCTTTGCTGATTGTCACCATTGTTGAGATTCATATGTTGATCCTTCATGTCTCTATACTCCTAAATAAATAAACCAGCCCAAAACATTTCTGTATAGTATATATGTATTTTAAATATCATAATGTTATAACTGCCAGAATATAATTATGGTCATGTGTATAATATGTATGATATTAATATAGACTTTGTATGAAACTAATATCTCTGTATAGAGAATTGACTCAAAGGCATATTAGTGAATCAGGTCAACATGTGATGCTTTTAATATCACCAATAACTGACCAACATCATCTAATGAGATTCTTCTCCTGCATTTATTGCTTTAACAAACATATATAAAACACAGTTAAAGCAGCCAAAGAAAAACTCATGATGAAAACTCAAGGATCATGAGCCCAACTAAAGCAAACACTTACCTCCATTACGGTATTTAAATTAGCATATTTTACTTTAATTTTATGTTTTTTGTTTGGAAGCCGTAGCTGCCAGTAATTTTTTTTTATAATGAAGATGTATGTGTATATATATATATATATTTCAGAAAATACCTGTAAAATAACAGTGTTTTTCAGATGATTTAATTTAGGATGTTTTACTTTAATGTTACAGTGTTTTTTTGAGCTGCCAGTCATTTGACCGTTTTATTATTTAACAGTTTTGTTAGTTTAATTACGGATTATATTTGTAATTTTACATACATTTTTATGCAATTTAAGAAAACAGAAAAAAATATACTGTATGAAAAATACTCACCAAAGAATGGTTTTGGTTTACTTAAAATGTTTCAGAATAATACAAAGACAATCATTCAAAAAGGAAAAAAATAACAGAAATGCGTATACGTCTTCACCCGAATTGTGGCCCAGAGTAATGGGAAACAAAACCTTTTAAATGGTTTAATTGGGGCCGTCTTAAGAGTTTAGGGCTGTCCTTATAATGCAGCAGTCCCTTACAAAGACTATATACATATCTCATCTTTTGCCACCTACGCTGGTAATACATAACCCCATAATATCTGGAAGCCAAATTATGCAGTGGGCCTTTACAAATCACTTTCTATTTTGTAATACAGTACTTTTCAAATTCTACAACTGCTATACTTGTATCAGACACAACCCCAGACTGCTGATCAGCTTATATACCGCTGCACTATAAAAAGCATCATAACTTATTGTCGTGTGGTATTCCGGCTGCACTGCTGCAGACAAAACTATCCTCCTCTGCTGAGATCTTCAGAGATGTAATGTCTTCTTTTATCTTCAGTTGATTTCATCTAAGGCTGTGTCTGAAGTCAGTTGAAGGTCTTGTGTTTCTGCTCGTCTCTTTTTCTGTTCTCTTCTTTCCTTCAGTGATTCTGCTTATTAACAGGCTTATTAAGGCTGAGGTCACTCCATATTTAATATACACAGACTTTGTGCCTCAGATAAGGTCCATATTCTGGTTTATTTCCAGTTCTGTTTATTTCCGTGCACACTGCATGTGGGCCAGATCAGTATTCCACAAGTCCCAGATGTGGGCCGGATCTGGGCCGAAACAATGTTGCTATGTGGGTTGTGTCATGGCTTTGAGTGTGACTAGATATTTTCAGCAGTATTTTCAGAGTGATGTTACGATTTCCTGATTGGTCTAGGGGAGGAAAGCAATAGCAAAACTGGATGGTGGTGAAATGAATGTGCAACAGCATGAAGTCACTCCGTCTCCAGACACAGAATTGTACAGCAAAAGAGTACAGCAAAATAAGCTAACTCGCTTGCTAACATAAACAGGAGAAAAAGTCAAGTTCAAAATAAATGGCACCCACCTCCCTACTAACCCCACAAATAAAGAAAAAAATATTTAACTAGCAAATTTCAAGTAAACCAAGAAAAAACCATACAATAAATCATCATTAAAGTTAACACACTTCTGACTTTTAAATCTCAAATCATAGTGTGACCAAAAAGAGACTAAGGAGAGACAGACTCTACTTCAATAAGTAGAACACAACATGAGGTGGAGATACACTATCAACTACTGGCTTCAACAAAACATCAAGTCTGGGGTTGAAGACGAGACCTCAAAGCTGCTGCACACAGTCAAGCCACCACCAACACGGCTCTGATGATGGTTGCAGTTTAAAGCAGCACTCAGTAGCTTTGGGATTTCTTCGCTGTATTCTCGCTTTTTGCTCGCAGGTTTCTCTCTAGAGCTCCCCCCGCAGCTTCGGTATAGATATTTGACAACACAGTTGTAAAAACTCGTTGGCGATTCTCAGACACCAGAGGCTATAGATCAACGACATCAAAGCAGATGGGACATTCTTTAAAACGTCTTCTTCATTCGGGTTCGGACAGCGTGAGGGAGCGCAATAATGACAGTATTTTAGCAGATTTCTTTTGGCCGTAAAGCAATTGTTTACATGGCGAGACCTGATATCACGCGAGACTTCCTGACGCAGCGGCCGGCGGCCCGCCGCCTCAAAGTTGCAAGTGCGTATTTTCTGCTCACGGGCACCAGGGGGGTGCGAAACGACCACCATCCAACCCGAAATAAGTAATATAATCATTCCAATTACTCCAAAGCTGTTCAGTTAAGGTAAAAAAAGTTACTTAGTTCACCTTTAAATACTCTCCTTCCCCTCGCAGCATCCAATCACAGCAGGGCATTGATTATTGGCATCAGGTGGAAACCATTTCTCCTACGAAGAGAGACAGGGAGAGAGAGAGAAACAGAGCATAGCTTGGGCACACACACAAACAAAACCTTACGGCTCTGGACGTAACACCCCCGCCAACCACTGTATATAACCACCCACTGGTTATAAATCAACGCACTAAATCACTAATCATCAAACATTTTAACTGTCTAAGGAATAGGGCTGGGCGATTTAAATCGCGATATTGTTATGTGCATCTCATCAGTAATGCCGGTTCCTTGATTAGTAGTAAATCGCCATCACCTGCTTTCAGATGAAGCGGCATTTACTACAAAGAGCCGTAGTTAACTGACAAGCTGAGCCAAATCACATCAATATCGCGGACGTATCGCCAGCGATATTTAATGCGATATGGCTCCGCTTGTCAGTTAACTACGGCTCTTTGTACACAGCAAAACCTCCAGTGTTAAATTAACACCCCTGGGAGTGTATGAGTCCACACTCAAGAGTGTTTACGTTAATGAGATAACTAAGTGATTAATTTAGTGATGATTGAGCATTATTGAAGACACCTGATGTTAACAAGTAGAATCGCTGAAGGAGAAAATCGCAAATTGTAAGTTACCATTATTGTGATGGGTAGTTGCTTTAGTTGGTCTCTGACCCTTTCATGTGTACTTTAGATTTTGTTTGACGGTTGTATCTGAGTTAAATCTGACAGTTGAACAAAGAAAATAAAAAATTAATCTTTGTTGGTTATATTATGACAATCATCATTTGAAATTGATCACTGATCTCATTAAGATCCTTCTTTCTGACTTCGATTTATGTTGTTGGTTACAGCATAACTGTGAATCTGAATAAATGGCCAGAATTTTTGATATAATATAAAGGATTTCTTAAAACTTGTTTAAAAAAAAAATCATTCTTTTAGGCACACACAGATGTCAAGATTCAGTCTATGCATCTCAACAATGGTGAGGAGCAGAATATTCAATGAGGAAAAGTAAATTACATAGACAATTCAGATCATAATTCATTTATACCGCAATGCATGATGGGAGCCATTAATGAGTTGTGATTGGTGGCAGCCACTGCAACATGCTTTATTATTGTCACCACCATTGTTGAGATTCACAGGCTGATTATTGATGTCTGAACGTCTTTTTGATCAGAGCAATGTTTATTAAATATTTTGAATAATAGGTAAAGTCCTGATAATTATAGGCTGAAGAATCACTAAACTGCTGCTAACAAGTTAAACCAAACTATCTTTATATGTTTCACTTTTCAGATCACAGTATGATTATGTCAAAACATAATCAACACTATAAGACAACATTTTACTTTGTTCATTTAACTGTTATAAATCAATAACAGCAAACAAACAACAGTAAATAATAAAGTAAACATATAATGGTCTAGAGCCCAACTTAAGCAAACTCCCATCACCTTAATGGTAACTTACAATTTGTGATTTTCTCCTTCAGTGATTCTGCTTGTTAACATCAGGTGTCTTCAATAATGCTCAATCATCACTAAATTAATCACTTAATTATCTCCTCAGCCCTAAATGCCGCTCCATCTGAAAGCAGGTGATGGTGATTTACTACTAAATCAAGGAACCGGCTTTACTGACGAGATGCGCATAACAATATCGCGATTTAAATCGCCCAGCCCTACTAAGGAATGAGTTCTGGACAGGGCATCGGCAATAATGTTGTCAATTCCTTTCTTGTGCCGGATGTCAAGATGGTATTCCTGCACAATTAAAGACCACCGCATTAAACGTTGATTAGTGTTAGACATGCGAGTTAAGAACCACAATGGATTATGGTCTGTATAAACCAAAATGGAGCTATCACTTCCACCCAGATAAACTTCAAAGCTAGAACTTCCTTCTCAATTACACTGTAATTTCGCTGACACTTTCGAGTGAGAACTCAGTTTAACCACACATATTTTTAGAGAAACGCGTGTGGTTAAAGAAGAAAGAAAGAAGAGGAACTGACATCTTAACCCACACCAGAGTTGTATAGTCTAGGGGTCAGAAAGTAGAAGTCCTGCCATATGTTTATTCCACCCATGAACTCAGTCAGCTGATTTCACTAATTAGTTCTCTCTCCTGTCTGAATTAGCAAATCCAGGTGAATGGAACAAAATACTGAGGAGGACTTTTACTTTCTGAACCTGGACTTTACACCTCTGACTACATGTCAGCCAAGAGTAAAGAAATAAACCAGAACTGGACCTTATCGAAGCCACAAAATCTGTGTATATTAAATATGGAGTCATCTCAGCCTTAATAAGTTAACAAGCAGAATCACTGAAGGAAAGAAGAGAACAGAAAAAGAGACGAGCAGAAACACAAGAACTACAACTGACTTCTGCCACAGCCTTAGATGAAATCAACTGAAGAGAAAAGAAGACATTAAATCTGTGAAGATCTCAGAAGAGGAGGATTAAACAACTCCACAAACAGCATTACCAGCTTCACTTATTACTAACCAGACTGACTTTATTTCTGTCAGACGTCTAAAAAAGTTTATATTGAGAATGAACAGAGGTTTAACTCTAATGTGTTTCATTTAAAGTCACCATAACAGTGATTAGTGTTTCCATTAGTTGGGCTCTTAACTCTGATTTTATCTTTTGTCTTTTCTGGCAGTTGTGACAGTGTGTTTGTTAAACACATTTGCAGCAGCAAAGAAAGCTAAAGTGAAATTATATCAGGTGATGATGATTACCTGTCAATGTTTTTATAATTATGAGTTTATTTATAGTTTTTATAAGCTCCACCGGCGCTTTTTAAATCTTACAATTGTGTTCCATTAATATTTTCACATCACAAACCCTGAGTTACTGCAGTATGAGATACATCAGTACTATACGAATCAGTTAGAAGAATTTTATAAACTTGAACACTTAACCTTAATCTACTATGACAAACATCAATAATCAGCGTATTAATCTCAACAATGGTGACAATCAAAAGTACCTTGCTGCAATGCATGCTGGGTACCTGCATAGTACAAAACTCCCAGCATGCATTGCAACATGAATAAATTATGCAGCTGAATTGTCCTATTATTTTTTTTAATGTTAAATATGTGCTTTTATTTTTTGCTGTTGTTTTAGGAGTGACATTTAGTAGCTTTTTTGTAATGTTCAGAGTTGATCAGTTTATCTGAATATTTTTGATTGTCACCATTGTTGAGACACATACACTGATTGTTGATAAGTGTGTGTGTCACACTATATGTAAAATTTTTGTTTCATGTTTGTTAAAATATTTTAACTGATAGGTATAATACTGCTTGATCTCATTCTGCAATAACACAGGGTTTATGATATTAACATATTAATTGAACAAAACAATTTTATTATATAAATTACATCAGAAATTAAGGCAATAACATCATGATTGCAAAGCCATCAACAGGTAACCAACATCACCTGCCCTGATTAAATTTAGCTTTCTTTGCTGCTGCAAACGTGTTTGACAAACACACTGTCACAGCAGCCAAAAAAGACATAAAACATGATAAGAGTTAAGAACCCAACTAATGGAAACGCTAATCACTGTTATGGTAACTTCAAATTAAACACATCTCAATAAGGAGTTCTGACAGAAATAAAGTCAGTCTGGTTAGTAATAAGTGAAGCTGGTAATGCTGTTTGTGGAGTTGTTTAATCCTCCTCTGCTGAGATCTTCACAGATTTAATGTCTTCTTTTCTCTTCAGTTGATTTCATCTGAGGCTGTGGCTGAAGTCAGTTGTAGTTCTTGTGCTTCTGCTCGTCTCTTTTTCTGTTCTCTTCAGAGGTGTAAAGTCCAGGTTCAGAAAGTAAAAGTCCTGCTCAGAATTTTGTTCCAATCACCTGGATTTGCTAATTAGCAATTTTTCAGCCAGGAGATAGAAATCAGCTGACTGAGTTCATGGGTGGAATAAACATATGGCAGGACTTCTACTTTCTGACCCCTGGACTATACAACTCTGACCCACACAGAACTGATCATCTCTGAACCCAGTTTGGACTGAACCTGCTAAAACAAAAATAACTTATTTAATGGATAAATACAAGTATTTGTCTGGTACATTTAATTGGATGCTGAATAATACAAAACATTTTAAAATGTCCTTATTATTCAGTCCTAAGTACATAAAAACAGTTATTTGTACATTATCACATTAATAACATTATTAATATTGCAAGCATTATTGTTTCTGGATGCAGTCGTTTCCTGTCATCATTGATGGCCACAATCATGGTCTTGCAAGCCTGGGCTAAACATGTTGAGAGTAGGGCTGGGCGATATATCGCATGACATTGTTATGCGCCTCTCGTCAGTAAAGCCGGTTCCTTGATTAGTAGTAAATCGCCTTCACCTGCTTTCAGATGGAGCGACATTTACTACACAGCAAAAACTCCAGTGTTAAATTAACACTCCTGGGAGTGTATATGAGTCGACACTCAAGAGTGTAAAGTGTTAAAATATGAGTGTTAAATTAACACTCAAGAGTGTTAAAGTTAATGAGATAATTAAGTGATTAATTTAGTGATGATTGATTGTTATTGAAGACACCTGATGTTAACAAGCAGAATCACTGAAGGAGAAAAATCACAAATTGTAAGCCACCGTTATGGCGATCAGTGTTTGCATTAGTTGGGCTCTTGACCCTTATACATTCACTTTAAATTTTGTTTGTCTGCTGTTATTGATTTATAACAGTCAAATGAACAAAGAAAAGTGTGATCTGATAGTGTTGGTTATGTTTTGACAATCATGCTGTGATCTGAAAAATGAAACTTGAGATATTTGGTTTAACTTGTTAGCAGTCTATCTAAAGTTCTAAAAATCTAAAGTTAATAATATAAGGGTCAAGAGCCCGACTAAAGCAAACACTGATCGCCATAACGGTGGCTTACAATTTGAGATTTTCTCCTTCAGTGATTCTGCTTTTTAACATAAGGTGTCTTCAATAATGATCAATCATCACTCAATTAATCACTTAATTATCCCATTAACTTCAACACTCTTGAGTGTGGACTCATATACACTCCCAGGAGTGTTAATTTAACACTGGAGTTTTTGCTGTGTACAAAGAGCCGTAGTTAACCTAAAAGCTGAGCCATATCGCATTAATTATCGCTGGCGATATGTCCGCGATATTAATGCGATATGGCTCAGCTTGTCAGTTAACTACGGCACTGTGTTGTAAATGCCGCTCCATCTGAAAGCAGGTGATGGCGATTTACTACTAATCAAGGAACCGGCTTTACTGACGAGATGCGCATAACAATGTCATGCGATATATCGCCCAGTCCTAGTTGAGAGTGTGTTCGTGGGTGCACTGTTAGACCTTACCGGGTTTTTTTACAGTAAAATACTGGCAACACTGTTGCCAGTAAAATACTGTTAATTGTACAGTTCTTTACTGTAATCTAGTTTGTTTCTGTAAAAATGCACTAAATTATAGTTAACTAATTACACTTGCAGAAACCGACTGCCTTAAATTGACCAACTGTCATTTAAATGTATTAACTAAAATGTATAATGCATTAATAATGTGAGCAAAGTATTACTGTGAACTTCTTTCATTTGAGACCACTAAAAAACTATTGTACATAAAAAGATTTTTACTGGATCAGCAACTACACAGTCACTGTCTGTTAAATAAAGCAACATGCAGCGTATCATCAATGTTTGTAGATCTTCTCCTGGACTGAAGCACAGGCTCTACTCTTCAGCACAATGGTGACCCAAAAAATTAATTTTACAGTAAACTACTGGCAACAGTGTTGCCAGTATAAACCTGTTTTATAACTTACAGTTTATTACTGTTAAAATACATTTTGTGGGTGTGTCTTTTTTATCTTACACAGTTAACCCTTTCAACCCCTCAGGGAAATCCACACTACGAGTAAAAAGTAGCGATGCAGTGAGATAATTAAGGGAATATGTAAGTGATTGTAAGCAGAATCACTGAAGAAAAGAGAAACACAAGAACAGAAAATAGAGGAACACAATAACTACGACTGACTTCCAGCCATTACACATTATTACACTTTTTATTAACCAGTATGACTTTATTTCTGTCATACAGAAGTTGTTATTGAGATGTTTAATTGAAAATGTTTGGTTTGAAGTTACCATTTTAGAGATCAGTGCTTGCTTTAGTTGGGATGCTGATGCTAAAACGTTAGTTTTTCTTTTGCTGCTTGAGCTGTGTTTTTGCAAGTCACACTTGCGCACACACAGTTTATGAATGACTGCAGTTATAATGATTATGATGACAAAATCATCATATTGCCTGTTCATTCACTAAGGAATTCATTCTCACTTATTCAGAGTTTAATTCTCAATCAAAAGTGTTGCATTAGTACCACTGTGAAAACGCAGCAATAAGATACAATGACTCTTTTTTTTAACACATGATGCATGGCCAGAGAAACAGAGCTACACTGTGTTTTAGAAAAACTGAGATATCACAATTTAGCACATGAATCTCAACAATGGTGGCAATATTTCTTTATTATTATTATTATTATTATTCATGCAGCAGTGCATGCTGGGAGTTTTATATTATCCTGGAACCCAGCATGCATTGCGACATGAAACTTTTCACCATTGTTGAGATTCATACGCTGATTGTTGATATCTGTGTGTGTCTGAGTCAAGCAGGAGTAAAATAAAATTGAATGCACTATATGATTACAATATTCTTCAGAAGACCTGATTACAGAAATATTGATTTCATTTTGTAGATTCACAGATATATGCTAAATATGAGATAACTATAATTTCAATGACTATATACAGGAAAAATCTGAAAACCAGGCATGTTCAGGATGATTGTGACATCATCACAAAAAAAAAAACACCTGATCATCTTCCTCTTGACTTTTTCGTGCCATAACAAATGTGTTTTATAAACTCACTGTTACAGCAGTCAGAGAAAGATGAATGGTAAGAAGTCCAGGGACAAGAGACCAACTAAAGCAAATACTGATCTCCATCATGGTGACAACAAATTTTATTAATAACTAAATCTCTGTTAATTCTCAACAAGAACTTTTGTACATGTATGAAAGAAATAATCGTAAACTGGTTTGTAAACTGGTTTCACACTCAGTGTGGCTGGAAGTCAGTTGTAGTTTTTGTGTTTCTCTTTTTTCTGTTCTTTTTTCTCTGTCCTTCAGTGATTCTGCTTATCAGGTGTTCATCAGTGTCTCAATTCACTCACTTCTTTTCATTCAAGTGGACTATATTAGTGAACTAATGTAGAGAATAGTGAATGAGGGTATAGGGTGTGATTGGGAAAACAGCCTCTGAGTGTCGACTTTGAGCACTGTTAATTCACAGTATATTCCTGTAGGCTACTTTTATTTTCTACGGTATATTACTGTTTTAATGGAAAATGGTATAATATTGTCAGAATTTTACAGCAAGGGTTAACAGTGTGGTTCATGTTTTCACATTACATGAACTCACTGTTGAGGTTTGGGAACATGTTACTGGTGAGTGTGAGAACTCAGTTAGTTTAACCACAGATGTTTTTAGAGGAACGCGTGTGGTTAATGAAGAAAGAAAGAAGAGGAACTGACATCTTAACCCACACAGAACTGGTCATCACAGCAAAATCCCCAGAGTTAAATTAAAAATTATACTTTGGATTAATATAAGACAATTGATGTAATTTGTTACAGCTAATTTTGTTAGATTTTCTCTAATTGTATTTATGATTTAGTTAAAACTATAAATTTTGACTCCAACACAACGTTTTACCTTAACCCAAAGTACACAGCAAAAACTCCAGTGTTATGATATATGATAAGTCAGTCTGGTTAGTAATAAGTGAAGCTGGTAATGCTGTTTGTGGAGTGGTTTAATCCTCCTCTGCTGAGATCTTCACAGATTTAATGTCTTCTTTTCTCTTCAGTTGATTTCATCTGAGGCTGTGGCTGAAATTACTTTTTTTTTGGCTTCGATAAGGTCCAGTTCTGGTTTATTTCTTTGCTCTTGGCTGACATGTGGCATTGCTATGCAGAGGTGTAAAGTCCAGGTTCAGAAAGTAAAAGTCCTCCTCAGTATTTTGTTCCAATCACCTGGATTTGCTAATACAGACAGGAGAGAGAACTAATTAGTGAAATCAGCTGACTGAGTTCATGGGTGGAATAAACATATGGCACGACTTCTACTCATTGGGCCCTGGATTTCCCACCTCTGGTCACACCTGACGAGGTAAGAAGCCCAAATATGAGCCCCTTCGAAATACAAGACTCAATGCTGTTTGCTCTGTGACCTCTGCCGTTTTTATTAACGTCGACTGTCATTGAGGTTTGAGTCAGTTGCTCAATATGATCTCTTGATGCCAGGAAAGCTGCTCTGAAGTCTCGCTGCTTACAGGAACTGAGAACTGATTTTACATTAGCAAGTGAAGTGTTTTTGTTCACATCTATTTATTACTTTATTTCTAGACTGAAGAATAAGTGTGATTCACATAGGTTTCTAACTTCTTCCATTCTACGTCACAGCATTTTTGAGAAGTCTTACACATATGGCCATGATTTGTATTCAGCTGAATCAAGTATTTCTATACTAAGCATTTATATTTCATTAACACTTTTGTGGATTATTTTAACAAACAAATGTGATGCGATCTGGGAAAACCCGTCGTATGTCGCACTGGTATGTTTTCAGTAAGGTCTAAAAATAGATCGAAATATGTCAGTGTTTTTTGTCAAAATTGGGTTTTCATTCATTTATTATTCTATAACATCTATCATCTCTGAATATATATTGGCTAAATGCACTATTTTAGTGCAGAAAAATTGCGATTTACAGTGGCAAGCTGAAAAGACTGTGTTTCTATATTTTGTTAATGTTAAGCACTTCTTTCACAGTGCAGCTTTAAAATAACTCACAAAATAAGACCAGGGATGCACCGCGGAGGTAAAAAAAAAAAAAAAAAAGATATTCGCCCAAAGCTCTCCTTCTCTTAACACTACAAAGACAGTTCACCTATCGAAATAAACCACATAACATAACATCTAGAATAAAGGTATATCAGTGCGCATTTCTCACCAGTCCTGTGTAAACTACACACAGTAAAATCCCTGGTGTTAAATTTAACACCGCTTGTTGTTCATATGGGAACCACCAGCAGGGTGTTAAAAGTAACACTGAAGCAGTGTTAGAGTTATTTAGATAACTAAGTGATTATTTGAGTGATGATTGTTCAATTATTGAAGACACCTGATGATAACAAGCATAATCGCTGAATGAAAGAGAAACACAAGAACTACAACTGACTTCAAGACACAGCCTTAGATGAAATCTAATTATGAAAGATTAGATGAAACTCTTATTACAAACCAGGGGTGCGTTTCCCGAAAGCATCGTTGGCCAACTATGGTCGCAAGTTCCGTCGTTACCAATAGAGTTCAATGGACATTGCGATGAACTTGCGACCATAGTTGGCCAACGATGCTTTCGGGAAACGCACCCCAGTTTGACCTTATTTCTGTCATTCATCTACAGAAGGTCTTTCTGAGAATTAACAGTTTTATATGTTGATGTTTTATTGAAAATGGTTTGTCACCATAATGGTGATCAGTGTTTCCTTCAGTTGGGTGGTTTGACTCTTTATATTTTTTTATTTTAGTTGTTGTCTCTGTAACAGTGTTTACCAAAATACAATTTGTTGCAAAGAAACAAAAATAATAATAATAATAATAATATTTTTTGTTTCAACACCATGAAGAAAACAAAATTGACAAATGTTATCACTGACCAAAAGAGGTTATTTGTTACTAACAGATTTTTACCATCAATACTTTTTTTTTTTTTTGTCAAAGATCAAACATTCTTAATTTTAATTTCTAAATACATTGCGAGATAAGACAACGCAAAGACACACACACTAACATCAACAATCAGCTTATGGTGACATACTTCATGCTGCAATGCATGCTGGGAGCCATTCGCTTTATAATATGAGTGAGGAGAGGAGGAGAGAAAAAAGCGCAGGCAAGCCGGCAGAGTTGTATAGTCCAGGGGTCAGAAAGTAGAAGTCCTGCCATATGTTTATTCCACCCATGGACTCAGTCAGCTGATTTCTATCTCCTGGCTGAAAAACTGCTAATTAGCAAATCCAGGTGATTGGAACAAAATTCTGAGCAGGACTTTTACTTTCTGAACCTGGACTTTACACCTCTGAAGAGAACAGAAAAAGAGACGAGCAGAAGCACAAGAACTACAACTGACTTCAGACACAGCCTCAGATGAAATCAACTGAAGAGAAAAGAAGACATTAAATCTGTGAAGATCTCAGCAGAGGAGGATTAAACAACTCCACAAACAGCATTACCAGCTTCACTTATTACTAACCAGACTGACTTTAACCAGTGACAAGCCATTGTACCCCTAAAGATACAATTATGTACTTTATTTTCTGAGAGTGTATTGATCAATATGTGAATCCGTTGACCTACACATCACACAAGTTGTGGTCTCATTGGCACAGATTACTTTAGATGAGATTAGATAGAACTGTGTTGATCCCAGTTTGGTCACATGCTTTTTCTGCTCTGCTGTGATTTGTTAGATATGTAAGGAATAATTGACGACAGCGCGTGGAGCTGCATGTTTTTTCTTGTTATGAATTGTATCCTATTTTCCGTTATTACAGTCAACTACGCAAAGTGATATGGAACTGTAATGTGGTCAAGATCTGGCTGGAACTACTTTAGCACGAGTTTCCCTGAAAATAATTGCACACTTTAGAACGTTCGTCAACCAATCAGATTCAAGCATTCAACGGCCCTGTAGTATAAGGAGGAGATAAACAAGTGTTAGTGATGACCAGTGACCCGATGTCACTAATGCGCATTGTGTAATTTTGAGTAATGAACCTTAGAGTAGACTAGATCCAGAAACAGCTTTTAACAAAAAGGCCTTTCAATAATTATTTATTTGTTATATTATCTGCAATAGTATAAATTATGTATAAATGGTACCTTAAATGACGTTGAAAATATGTCCACAATGACCACATTTGAACTAGTTTTTAACCTTGAACGGAGGCATGAACGTCTTCAGAGGCAAACAGAATTCAGAAAATTATAAAAAGTAAGTGGGAAATCGTGATGAGTGATTCTAATCTTAGTAAAGTCATGCACAGCAAAAACTCCAGTGTTAAATGAACTCTCCTGGGAGTTTATTTGACTCCACACTCAAGAGTGTTAAAGTGTTAAAATATGAGAGTTAAATGAAAACTGAAGCAGTGTTAAAGTTAATGAGATAATTAAGTGATTAATTGAATGATGGTTGACCATTATTAAAGACACCTGAAGTTAACAAGCAGAATCACTGAAGGAGAAAATCACAAATTGTAAGTCACCATTATGATGATCAGTGTCTGCTTTAGTTCGGCTCTTGACCCTTACATTATTAACATACGATTTAATATGGCTGCTGTAATTGAGTTATAACAGCCAGATGAACAAAGAGAAAAGGTGATCTGATGGTTTTGGTTATGTCATAACATAATCATTTTTCGGCCTGAATCAATGAACTCATTTAGAGGCTAATTTTATTGATTTTAGCAGCACTGTCTTTATACAGCATAATATTTTTAGCATTTTCAATGGAATCCAAGGTTTTCTTAAAATTTGCGCAATGTACTGTGTGTGTGCACTTGGATGGGTATGCTACACGTCACTTTCATAAATTTCTTCATTTGGTTGCATGTTAATTCACTAATAGGCGCAATTAATGACAATGAACAAACACCATCTATGCAGGAAGTCTTACAATCATGTCTTACTATTGCTCTGGCTGTTTTCTCCTCTCTATTCCTTTCATTTATTTTTTCCTCCTGTTGTGTAGGTGAGCTTCATGGTGATGACAAATACTCTCTCTGTGTAGTAACATTCACCACAAGAGGGCATCCTATAACTTGTGTTTCTTCTTGTCTCTTTTTTCTGTTCTCTTCTTTCCTTCAGTGATTCTGCTTGTTAACAGCATTATCACTTAATTATAGGCCTATTTATGCACATCTCAGGTTAAACTTCATAATGTTTTACTTGTAAAGAAGAAGGCCGGTTTTTTTCAGTGGTCTGAATATCTGCATTTCTAGAAGAATTTAACAGTTTTATGAAAAAGAAAAAAGTTTAAATGAAACGGCATGTTCTCTGTAAAAGAAAAAAATACATTTATTTTCCTAAAATTGTAGAAAATTACAATTTTAACTAACTAATAAACTAAGAAAATTGTAGTTTTTTTATTTTTTTGTAATGGTCACAAGTCGCACGGGTATATTTGTGGCAATAGCCAACAATACACAGCAAAAACTCCAGTGTTAAATTAACACTCCTGGGAGTGTATATGACTCCACACTCAAGAGTGTAAAGTGTTAAAATATGAGTGTTAAATTAACACTCAAGAGTGTTAAAGTTAATGAGCTAATTAAGTGATTAGTTTAGTGATGATTGATCATTATTGAAGACACCTGATGTTAACAAGCAGAATCACTGAAGGAGAAAATCACAAATTGTAAGTTACCATTATGGGGATCAGTGTTTGCTTTAGTCGGGCTCTTGACCCTTATACATTTACTTTAAATTTTGTTTGGCTGTTGTATCTTATAACTGCCAGTTGAACAAAGAAAAAAAAGTGATCTGATGGTGTTGGTTATATTATGACAATCATCATTTGAAAATGATCACTGAACTCATTAACATCCTTATTTCTGACTTAGATTTATGTTGTTGATTACAGCATAACTGTGAATCTGCATAAATATCCAGAATTTTAGATATAATACAAAGGATTTCTTAAAAGTTGTTTAAAAAAAAAATCTTTCTTTTAGGCACACACAGATGTCAAGATTCAGTCTATGCATCTCAACAATGGTGACGAGCAGAATATTCAATTACGAAAAGTAAATTACATAGACAATTCAGATCATAATTTATTCATACCGCAATGCATGATGGGAGCCATTAATGAGTTGTGATTGGTGGCAGCCACTGCAACATGCTTTATTATTGTCACCATTGTTGAGATTCACAGGCTGATTATTGATGTCTGTGTTTCTAAATAAATTCTTTTGAAAGTCTTTTGATCAGAACAATGTTTATTAAATATTTTTGATTATATTAAAAATACTGAAAATCATAGAATCACAGAGTTGCTGTAATTAACAAGTTAAACCAAACTATCTCAATAAGTTTAGTTTTTCGGATCACAGCATGATCATGTCAAAACATAACCAACACCATCAGATCACATTTTTTCTTTGTTCATCTGACTGTTATAAATCAATAACAGCAGACAAGCAAAATTTAAAGTAAACATATAAGGGTCAAGAGCCCAACTAAAGCAAACACCCATCACCATAATGGTGGCTTACAATTTGTGATTTTCTCCTTCAGCGATTCTGGTTGTTAACATCAGGTGTCTTCAATAATGTTCAATCATCACTAAATTAATCACTTAATTATCTCATTACCTTCAACACTCTTGAGTGTTAATTTAACACTCATATTTTAACACTTTACACTCTTGAGTGTGGACTCATATACACTCCCAGGAGTGTTAATTTAACACTGGAGTTTTTGCTGTGTACATTGTTTGGGTAAAAATTATCATGAGGATATTAAGTAAAGATCATGTTCCATGAAGATATTTAGTAAATTTCCTACTGTAAATATATAAAACATTTTTTGTTGTGAGTGAATGCAGCACTATCGCGAACATAAATGGACAACTTTAAAGGCAATTTTCTCAATGTTTAGATTTTTTTTGCATCCTCAGATTCCAGATTTTCAAATAGTTGTATCTCGGCCAAATATTGCCCTATCCTAACAAACCACATCAATGGAAAGCGTATTTATTCAGCTTTCAGATGATGTATACATCTCAATTTCAAAAAATTGACCCATGTGACTGGTTTTGTGGTCCTTTATTTTTTGCCTTTATTTTGAAGGATTCTTTCCTTTAACACACATTCCGTCACCTAACTGGAAAATGTAAATTTTGTGTAAATGCATGCATTTTTATTCTGGTAAAAAATATATATTTTGTGAAATTATACTGCATTTTTGCTGTTAAAAAACATATAAAAAAAAATAAAAGTGTTCATCAAGCGTTCCTAATCAGATGCAATCATGCACAGCAAAAACTCCAGTGTTAAATTAACACTCCTGGGAGTGTATATGAGTCCACACTCAAAAGTGTAAAGTGTTAAAATATGAGTGTTAAATTAACACTCAAGAGTGTTAAAGTTAATGAGATAATTAAGTGATTAATTTAGTGATGATTGAGCATTATTGAAGACACCTGATGTTAACAAGCAGAATCACTGAAGGAGGAAATCACTAATTGTAAGTTACCATTAAGGTGATGGGTGTTTGCTTTAGTTGGGCTCTTGACACTTATATGTTTACTTTAAATTTTGCTTGTCTGCTGTTATTGATTTATAACAGTCAGATGAACAAAGAGACAATGTGATCTGATGGTGTTGGTTATGTTTTGCCATAATCATGTTGTGATCTGTAAAACAAAACTTATTGAGATGGCTTAATTTGTTAGTTACAGCAGCTCTGTGATTCTACAGCACATGATTTTCAGTATTTTTCATATAATCCAAAAATATTTCATAACCATTGTTCTGATCAAAAGACTTTCAAATGAATTTATTTAGAAACACAGACATCAATAATCAGCCTGTGAATCTCAACAATGGTGACAATAATAAAGCATGTTGCAGTCGCTGCCACCAATCACAACTCATTAATGGCTCCCATCATGCATTGCGGTATGAATAAATTATGATCTGAATTGTCTGTGTAATTTACTTTTCCTAATTGAATATTCTGCTCGTCACCATTGTTGAGATGCATAGACTGAATCTTGACGTCTGTGTGTGCCTAAAAGAAAGATTTTTATTTGTTTTTTTCAAAACAACTTTTAAGAAATCCTTTGTATTATATCTAAAATTCTGGATATTTATGCAGTTTCACAGTTATGCTGTAATCAACAACATAAATCTAAGTCAGAAATAAGGATCTTAATGAGTTCAGTGATCAAGTTCAAAAGATGATTGTCATAATATAACCAACACCATCAGATCACTTTTTCTCTTTGTTCATCAGGCAGTTATAAGATACAACAGCCAAACAAAATCTAAAGTAAATGTATAAGGGTCAAGAGCCCGACTAAAGCAAACACCCATCACCATAACGGTGGCTTACAATTTGTGATTTTCTCCTTCAGTGATTCTGCTTGTTAACATCAGGTGTCTTCAATAATGATCAATCATTACTAAATTAATCACTTAATTAGCTCATTAACTTTAACACTCTTGAGTGTTAATTTAACACTCATATTTTAACACTTTACACTCTTGAGTGTGGACTCATATACACTCCCAGGAGTGTTAATTTAACACTGGAGTTTTTGCTGTGTGTAAATCAGCACTCAATATATGTTTATTAATATATAAGTATTATACAGCTCAAACTGAAGAGCAGAATTGCAGTGCCAAGGTCATGGGGTCCTCATAAATTCCTCGTAAACTGGATAACGCATGCCTCTATACCTTGAATGCGAAGTTAATCGCTGTCTTCGTAAGCGTCTACCAAACCGATACTTCCTAAATCTTGATCTTATTGTTAGATCACAGTTCAGTACACTTCTTACTCCAATGCTTTCCAACACGAACACAGTGTCACACCAGAGACCTGCATGATCTCTTATCGTCTTGACATCAGTAACTTTAAACATCTCATATGGAGGAATCAGCTCATCTTCCTCCTCAGGAAACCTTGAATATTTTATCACATCATCACCTTCACAAGTTTTGATTTCAAAACAAGATTTAGTTCCAAATTCTTCTGCTTCTCTAAGATTAAGAGAGGAGGATGTAAATGAGCCGAAACGAACCTTTGTGTTCAGAACATTCTCATCAAATTCAACCTTTGTTCCTCAATAATGTAGTAATCTAGTGTAGACATAAATGGCTATTGAATGATTCTCCATCAAGTTATTTGCTGGAGGCTTAAAATTATTTACAGCTATTTGACTGGACACATTGAATTTAGGCGAGTTATCGAGTTCATGCTGTAGCAATTCTCCCTCAACCAGACATTTCATGGTCTTTTTGCAACCGACATAAAGGTCATCAACAGAATCCAGTGCCATATCCAGTGGAAATATCTGTCCGTCATCATCATCATATTTACACCTGTTGTCAATCTTGTAAACCTGATTGCTGTGTATCGCAGATCATTGAACTTCACATACTTTCTTGATCTTGAGTTTTGTTCTGAATGTGTTCAGGTTATCACTGTAACCCTTACAAATCACAATATTTATTGCACATATTATAAACAAGTTTTACATTTGGTTGAGACAATATAATTCAAATGATTTTAAAAGTTGTATTATCTGTATATTTTGCATAGATTCAAATATCAGTTTTCCAATATATTTCATATTCATATTCAACTTTATTTCCAGACTCAATGTCCATTAGAGAGAAAACATACAACAACCAACATAAAATTGCATACAATACAAAACATCTAAAATAGACAATAATGCCAATACTTTCTCATAGATGACAGGTATCGCACCTTTGATTGGGATATTAAATCAGCTCTTTTGACTTTTCCCACCAGCGCATGAATATTTGATTCAATAAAGCATGACAATTAATTTGATGTTTAATAACAACAAGAAACATGCAGTGTTTATCTGATTAGTAGCTAAACACATTGCAAAAAAATGATTAAAATTAATAAAACATTTAAAAAAGCAACTTGGTTTCCACCGCTTGCTGCACAGTTCAGGTCACTTCTTGTTGTATATCTTTTCAAAATGTACACTGTATCACACCAGGGATCTTTCTGCTTTGCTCTTGGCTGCACATCACTGACTGTAAATGTCTCATATGGAGGAATCAGCACCTCTTTCTCTTTAGAAAACTTTGAATATTTTGTCAGATCAGCACCTGAACAAGTGTAGATTTCAAAACAAGATTTAGCTCCAAACCGTTTTGCTACTGTACGATCAAGAGAGGATGAAGCAAACTGGCCAAAACGAACTTCTTTGCCCTTAACGTTCTTATCAAATTCAACTCCAGTACCACGGTAAGTATTGTAGCATTTAGTTTGTGTTTTCTTCAGAATCTGTATCGCTTCTGTCAACCAAAAGTGAAGTGAATACCATGAATATTTCCCGTCTTTATATTTTTGTTTATCAGTACGAACAGCATTATTGAATTTCTCAAATAGCTTAAAAGCTGAGTTAGTGAACGCATAAATGGCAACTGAATGATTCTTTGACAAATGATCTCCTGGTGGTTTGTGATTCTTTTCAGCATCTTTCCAAACTCTTGCAAATTCACACAGCAAAAACTCCAGTGTTAAATTAACACTCCTGGGAGTGTATATGAGTCCACACTCAAAAGTGTAAAGTGTTAAAATATGAGTGTTAAATTAACACTCAAGAGTGTTAAAGTTAATGAGATAATTAAGTGATTAGTTTAGTGATGATTGAGCATTATTGAAGACACCTGATGTTAACAAGCAGAATCACTGAAGGAGGAAATCACTAATTGTAAGTTACCATTAAGGTGATGGGTGTTTGCTTTAGTGGGGCTCTTGACACTTATATGTTTACTTTAAATTTTGCTTGTCTGCTGTTATTGATTTATAACAGTTAAATGAACAAAGAGACAATGTGATCTGATGGTGTTGGTTATGTTTTGACATAATCATGTTGTGATCAGTAAAACAAAACATATTGAGATGGCTTAACTTGTTAATTACAGCAGCCCTGTGATTCTACAGCACATGATTTTCAGTATTTTTCATATAATCCAAAAATATTTCATAACCATTGTTCTGATCAAAAGACTTTCAAATGAATTTATTTAGAAAAACAGACATCAATAATCAGCCTGTGAATCTCAACAATGGTGACAATAATAAAGCATGTTGCAGTCGCTGCCACCAATCACAACTCATTAATGGCTCCCATCATGCATTGCGGTATGAATAAATTATGATCTGAATTGTCTGTGTAATTTACTTTTCCTAATTGAATATTCTGCTCGTCACCATTGTTGAGATGCATAGACTGAATCTTGACGTCTGTGTGTGCCTAAAAGAAAGATTTTTGTTTGTTTTTTTCAAAACAACTTTTAAGAAATCCTTTGTATTATATCTAAAATTCTGGATATTTATGCAGATTCACAGTTATGCTGTAATCAACAACATAAATCTAAGTCAGAAATAAGGATCTTAATGAGTTCAGTGATCAATTTCAAATGATGATTGTCATAATATAACCAATACCATCAAATCCCTTTTTCTCTTTGTTCATCGGGCAGTTATAAGATACAACAGCCAAACAAAATCTAAAGTAAACATATAATGGTCAAGAGCCAGACTAAAGCAAACACCCATCACCATAACGGTGGCTTACAATTTGTGATTTTCTCCTTCAGTGATTCGGCTTGTTAACATCAGGTGTCTTCAATAATGATCAATCATTACTAAATTAATCACTTAATTAGCTCATTAACTTTAACACTCTTGAGTGTTAATTTAACACTCATATTTTAACACTTTACACTCTTGAGTGTGGACTCATATATACTCCCAGGAGTGTTAATTTAACACTGGATTTTTTGCTGTGCAGGGTTAGACATTTCCTTCTTCAGAAATTCTGTCTGCACTCGATGATCCATCTTCTTTAAACACCAGTGAAATTGGTCATCAACTGAATTCGCTGCCATATCCAGTGGAAATATCTGTCCTTCAGCAGCAGTTCTGTGATCCTGCAGTAACAGGAATCATAATGATCAGTCATCAGTATTCATGTCTGTAATATTCATACTCAAACACAAGCTCACCTGTCCTACAGCAGCAGAAATGAGAAGAAGAGCCTCAATGATCAACAGCATCTTGATTCAGTCGAATCCCTCAGATGATCCAGTAGATCTAGTGAAGCTATTGTGAAGCACAGACAAGAAACAACCGGGTTTCACACATACAAAATCCATGTGATGTTCACTGATATATAAAAAGCCTATAGTTAGAAGAGTTGTATGTTTTCAAAAAGAAAACGCAAAAAGAACAATATTCTTAGGTAAGGTTGAAAAACGTATGCATTTACATTACTTTAACTCATCATTTTTTTAATGAAATTTAAACTTTTTTAGGTGGATTTTTAGAGTGTACACAGGTATTCATCTTTCAGTTTCATTACTATCTATACAGTGTAAAAAAAAAAAAAAATGTCAATGACTGTTAGCTAAAACTGTTAGCTAAACTGCCAAACAATAAAGTAAAATATACTAATTTAAATAAAGTGCAAAAAACGTTTACAGAATTTTCCTTAAATGTTTTACAGAAAAACATTGTTATTTTACAGTTATTTCCTGAATTATTACGATCAAACACCTTCACTGTGACTGTAAAAAAAAAACCCTTAAAAAACAGTCAAATGACTGTCAGCAATGGCTGCCATACAAAAAACATAAAATTAATGTAAAATATCCTAATTTAAAAGAGTGCAAAATACTTTTACAGACATCTTCATTAAACATTTTAACAGAAACACAGTCATTTTAGATTTTTACTTTTTGCCATAACCACGTGATCTGTGCCGTCCGAAGCTTCGTTTCCACACACAGTCATGTGACTGCTTTGTGTACAGATTCAAAAATAGCGCAAACCCCTTGAGCAGGTTTCGAGTGTCATGCCCTTCAGTAGTGGTAAATAAAAAAAGAAATAGACTTAGCCCTCACACTGTTGAACAAGTCCTGTTCCTTAATAAAAATCTTTCATTTATTAAATACCCACAAAATAAAATGGTAGCTCCCCAGTTCACACTTCACCATTCCACAACAAATTTATTTTATTTGGATTATATATGCCTACATTAACCTTGCCTATGAAGGATTAGGACTGAGGCTAAAGTTTATGTGAATAATGCTGCATTTGTTGATCAAAGCAGATTCATAAGAATTGTTCTGTACAAGGTAATTAGTCCCATTTATTATTATTTATTTTTATATAAATTCATTCATACAGTTGTTTGTTCATATATTGTGTAAGAACAACATCAACACTAACACATGAATTATGAGGATTAATTGTATTGCTTTGTGGTTTACAGAGCACAAAGTGATTTATTAAATGAAACAATAAAACAAAAAGTGTCTTCTGGGACAGAAAGGCAGCTTTTCCACCTTTTGACCACAAGATGTCATTAGTGTGCAACATGTTGAAAAGCTTTGAATAATGAACCATTTTACTATACATTTGAGGGGGAAAGCCCTGGGGCCTCATGTATAAAACTTTGCGTAGATTTCATCCTTAAAGTGTGCGTACGCACATAAGGCAGAATTTGCGTACGCACAAAAGTTTTCAGATTTATAAAACCGTCCGTACGCCAGAACCTGCGCAGAATTCACTTTATAAATCCCAGTCAGCGGAAGATTGTGCGCACATGCGTCTCCTCCCCGAAATAACCATATATGGAGCTTACAACGCCTAGTTTTACTATGCAGATCCTCATCTGCATATCATTTGCATATGATTATTCATCCACGTGATAACGTTTAACGGTACAAGACACATTACATTAATAAAAATCATGTATTTGCCTATCCTTGTCTTGTTTTTGAATACATAAATCAAATAGTGTAAAATACATTTAATCTTTTCCACTGGCCGAATAGTATTTTTAATTGATTTATATTTTTAATGGAAACAGATAGGCCTTGGGCATTATTTGCACGAAACTATTTTCTCAGACAATCTGGTATTATCATGATAAGCAATTATCTCTGTGGTTAAAACATTTAAACACAGCACGCCACAGGAAACGTGTTCAAAAACATCGCATCCACAACAAATATTTCTATTGATTGAATTTGAATATAAAAAATGTTGTAACTTCTCAGTAATGATTTCATGTTTAAGTGTTCTCTATTAATTTGAATGGCATATTTAATCTAAATGTTTATATCATAAGTAAAACATAGTTTATATCAGAAGTATTTTATTTATTTAAACTGTTATTTGCATCAGTTTCACTAAACGGCCCAACGCGCTCGCTGGCGCGGACATTTAAGAAGGGATGGATATTTGCTTCAAGTGACAGGCTGGTGAGCGAAATTATATTTGTATTATCTTGTATTTCTTTAGATTTTCTGTCTAAAAGTGATCTTCTGCAAGACACCAGTGCAGAGCTATAATGAAATAGAGTCCAAATTTTATTAAAATCAATGAATCCATCAAACTCCATCATAATCATATCATAATGATAATTCGGGTTGATGCAATTTGATTTATTGGGTGATGTAATAGGATAATTTAGAAGTTTTTCATTTTAAATAGTTATTGCTATTTGGGCCAGTTGGTGTCGCCAAAACACATACTCTTCTAAAATGCTCTTGACGCACGGTCAAGAGCATCCTTACGGTGCGCACTTATCTACGCCTAGTTTATTTTTTATAAATCCCGATATGTGCGTGGAAAAATGCGTACGCATATGCCCATTTTGTGCGTACGCAACGTTTATACATCAGGCCCCTGGTGCTTCATTTCACCATCACTAATAAAAAGTTAATCTCTTGCAGTGAACTACATACATGATTTACAGTGACTATACATCACTGCATCTGCAACTACACAGTTATTGTTAGTTAAATAAAGCAACATATAAAACATATCATCAGTGTTTTTCTGCTCATCCTGAACTGAAGCTCAGGCTCTACTCTTCAACACAATGGTGACACACAAAACACGCCATACAGAAACACTTTAAACCCCAACAGAACATTAAACACTTCCAGATCTCTCAAGATCTCAGCATCTCCACTTATTACAATCCAGACTTTATTTCTTTCATACTAACATTCTTATTGAGAATTAACAGAGGTTTAGAAGTTGATGTTTTATTGAAAATAATCAAGTTTGCTGTCACCATTATGGTGATCAGTGTTTGCTTTAGTTGGGCTCTTGAGCCTTCAGTTTTTAACATTATTTTGTTTCTGGTTTCTTTAACTGTGTTTCTGATACATATTTGTTATTGTGGGAATCAAGGAAGTGAAACTCAGATCAGATGAACTTGGGTACTTTTTCAGTGGTGATAGTTATCATGTAGTGGCCTGATTTATACCACGTGAAGTCTAATATCTGATTAATGTGTAAAATATTAGTTGTTAATTTTGCATGCCAATACTGGTGCAGAAAATCCTACAGTGCTGTGATACTCTGATAGAGTTTATGAAGCCATTATAAAGAAAATGTTTTGACAGGATCACATAGACTCACTCAGACATCAAGTATCAGCGTATGAATCGCAACAATGAAAAAAATCTGATCAACTCTGACCTTGTCACAATACAAACTACTAAAGTCACAAAAAAAAAGCTTTGCTGATTGTCACCATTGTTGAGATTCATATGTTGATCCCTCATGTCTCTCTACTGCTAAATAATTAATCCAGCCCAAAACATTTTCTGTATAGTATTTATTTATTTTACATATCAGAACAATATAATTAGGGTCATGTGTATAAAGTATGACATTAATATAGACTTTGAATAAAACTAAAGTCTCTCTGCATATTTTGTGTAACCTCAGCTAATATATACAGAGAATTGACTCAAAGCCATATCAGTGAATCAAGTCAACATGTGATGCTTTTAACATAACCAATAAATAACCAACATCATCTGATGAGATTCTTCTTCTGCATTTATTGCTTTAACAAATGTGTATCAAAAACACAGTTAAAGCAGCCAGAGAAAAACTCATGATGAAAAGTCAAGGATCATGAGCCCAACTAAAGCAAACACTGACCTCCATCATGGTGACATCAAATTTCACTTTATTTAAATTAGCATATTTCACTTTAATTTTATGTTTTTTGTTTGGAAGCCGTAGCTGCCAGTAATTTTTTTTTAATAATGAAGATATATATATACAGTATATATATATATATAGACACAGAATTGTACAGCAAAATAAGCTAACTCGCTTGCTAACATAAACAGGAGCAAAAGTCAAGTTCAAAATAAATGGCACCCACCTCCCTACTAACCCCACAAATAAAGAAAAAAATAATTAACTAGCAAATTTCAAGTAAACCAAGAGAAAAACAGATTAATTAAATTTAATCATCAAACATTTTACCTGTCATCGGCAGTAATGTTTTCAATTCCTTTCTTGTGCCGGATGTCAAGAATTAGGTGTGACCACAGTTTGAGCACACAGTGAGAGCGCTGTGAGGTTACACTTTTAGATCACTGTGAACTCAGATTGCTGACGGTGTGACCACATGGTGACATCACTGTGAGATCAAAGTGTTGACTGGGTATCCTTTGAAAAGTGTAATACAGTATTTGATTTTAGGGGAAAATCTGGAAATCTGGTTCTCCCATCAGGTCTAAAAGAAACTTTAAATCATGTGACATTTCAAATGAGAGAAAAAATGTGAAATAAAAAGTGAAGCCATAAGTCAAGATCACTGATGAGTTCAAAAGTCATTTTAAACCCATCAAATTCTGTTTGAGGATGGTTCCAAACATGACAGGGTTTCAGGAACTTCATGCTAACCTTTAAATAACATTATATTAACATTCAGGAAACTGGACATTTTTATGTTCTTGGAATGTTAGAAATCAACTGATGATTTCAGACTACGGTGATGTGGTTTCTCCACTGCATGTATCTTCATGTGTCGCTTCAGGTGACTTTTAAAAGAGAAATTTGTCCCGCACTGATCACACGTGTGCAGCTTCTCTCTGCTGTGGATCCTCTCATGTTTTTTCAGATGTCCTGACAGACTGAATCTCTTGACACACTGTGAACACTTGTAAGGTTTTTCTCCAGTGTGGATCCTCTCATGTGTTTTCAGAGTTGCTGACCGACTGAATCTCTTGTCACAGTGTGAACACTTGTAAGGTTTTTCTCCAGTGTGAATTCTCTGGTGCAGTTTTAAACTGTCCACTGTAATAAAAGTCTTCTCACACTCAATGCAGACTTGGTTTGGTTGTGAAACTCTTTCCACACTGAGTGCAGGTTGCAGATTTCTTGGCTCTTGTTTTCTTAAAAAATATATTTTTAGTCTTTGAGTGACTCAAAGGTTTTCCTCCAGGTTGGACATGATGTTCCTCCTTCACTTCACTCAGTTCTTCAGTCTCTTCCTTCACTTCCATCAGGCCTGAAATCAAAGAGAAAAGGTAATTACATTTTCAGTACAACAAAAATAATTCAAAGAGAGGAATATGAAGTGAAAGGACATAAAAAGAGCTCTGGGGCCGTATTCACAAAGCATTTTATCTTACCACTAGGAGTACTCCTAAATCGCACTAAAAGGTTTTAGCTAGGAGTTTTCTCTTAAAAGTTATACACAACACCTTTCAGACCTACTCTTAGTAAAGAAAAATGACAACTCCTAAACTAAGAGCGAGTCTTCGTTGCTATGGATGACGTCATTACTCATGCACGAGCTTGACTGAAGTGACCACCTTGATTGGCTGATGATTGTAACGCGGGAATGATTCCAAACACCTCCCCTACGATGATGAGTGACAGGTGACAGGTCTGAGAATGCGTGCGCTACACAAGTAGTGCGAAGGACGGAAGATGATGAATAACTGAATAAATAGCCTAAATGAATAAAGAGTAAGGCAAAACAAATAGCCTAGTAGCCTAATGAAACATATGGATTGATGCAATATCTTTGCAACATTATTGAATTAATCTGTCACTATATGCCTTTGCCTACATTTGCAAAGAGAAGAACATTTTAATTTGATTCACAATGAAATGTTACAATTAGTTTACATGCAATGAGTAGCCTAGTTTTGGTTGTTGTTGGTGGCGTTATTGCATCCCTAGTTATGCCTACAATGCAAAATTGTTCCCTCGTGATTGGAAGCTCATGTAGCCGCCGCATACGCATTTCAAAACATCGCAACGTGAAATGCCACAAAAAGCGGTTTGTGAATAGGTCTTAGTGAGTTAGGAGCCCTCTCAACTTCTTTTAAGCTGTCACAGGCTTAGGTGCTACTTTTAGGGCTAAAATGCTTCGTGAATTACTCTTAGTAAAAAAAATTAGGAGTCCTAAAGTTACGAGTGACACGCCCGTTATTTTTAGGAGTTGCTCCTAAATTCGCCAGTTAGGAGCTACTTTTAGCCTTAAAATTCTTTGTGAATACGGCCCCTGATGTAATAACAAAAACTACTTTCCATAAATGAGGTACATTGATCTTCTAATAATTATTTAAAAAACATTATAGACACAAATCCCATGTTCTGTAGCAAGAACTGTTAAATATATTTGATCAATGACACAATTATGTATTATTAGCATTAAAAATTATACAATAGTGTCATAATGTTGATACCAATGTTTAGATTGATATTTAATTTATTTTACTTAAAACTTATTTTATTTAAAACTTTTATTACAGTCCAGTCACACTGTAATTGTGACTGGACTTTTAGACTTTTAATTCCAATGACTCCAATTCATCATTCCAGAAAATAATCCCAGTCCATTTTTACACAAACTGTAGCATTGACTGTATTCATCAACCCTTTTACCAAAGTTATTGTAAGAAGAATGATCTCTATAACGGTATAACTTATATCATTTATGATTAATTAATACAAGTTATACAAATAATCGCTTAAGTTACGCTAACAACCCTGTCAGCCATCCTGGAAATGTAATTTCCTTAATACAGTTTATTGTTTATTGCTTAAAAAATATATTAATAATTATAAAAATATTGAGAAATGTCCAACAAAAATTGCGAACCAAGTATAAACCAGAGCTAAAATTTTACTTCGTTTGACCTGATATTGACAATAAATATGAAAGTTTCCCCTTTAC
The DNA here is from genome assembly GCF_964197995.2 of Scardinius erythrophthalmus. Lineage (NCBI taxonomy): Eukaryota > Metazoa > Chordata > Actinopteri > Cypriniformes > Leuciscidae > Scardinius > Scardinius erythrophthalmus. Next base: position 19,020,178 of record NC_138221.1, on the reverse strand, counting down.
TGAACATTTGTTGAAGTGTTCCCTGTCCCATTTCACAGTTTAACTGTTTATCTAAAAGTGATGTAGTGCTTGAATGTTTCTAACATGAATGTTCTTCAGCATCATGAATGAATGAAGAATAAACACCAACCTCTTTGTTCTTCAGGATCTTCAGTGTGTTTCATTCTGCAGGGTTCTGGATCACTCATGTTCTCACTGTCCTCTTTAATAAACTCAGTCTTTGCAGATTTCAGCTCTTCCTGATGCTTTGATGCTCGCCTTCCCTTTGTAGGATGATGGGAATTTACAGTATTTATGGGTGAATTGCTGTGGGAGGGGCTTCAATGACCATGTGACTGATGTGGGAGGAGATTCATTGGTGATGTAAATTACATGGGAGGGGCCTCAGTAATGGTAAATTTTAGTGGGAGGAGCTGATCTGCCCAAAATAAAAATAATATATTTACGTTACTCCCTTAAAAATAGCTAATAGCGTTACTTAGTTACTTTTTTAGAAAAATAATGCGTTACGTTACTTTTGCGTTACTTTTTTTTAACTGGGCTGGGCTTGTTTTTTTATAACAAAAAAAAAAAAAAACAGACACTTTCACACCAAAAGTGAAATAATACGCCTGAAGAAAGGCTGAAAAAAAATGCATTTTCACTCCTGTACAGTAGAGGGCGCCACTCAAACACCTTTCAGCTGCTGCTGTTCTGGATAACATAAAAATAGGATGCAGAAGAAGAAAGTTTAACACTTACTTTACCAATATAAAATAAAAAATCTATAGCTTTTACTTGGTTTACTTCTGGTTTAACTGAATCATCAAGAAGCAAGTACATTGGTCAATAAGATTGAATGCATACAATTGTATGTTTTATTTGACATATTTAGTAATTGGAGGTTTGCATAGGTCACGGCCGAGGGGAAGCATATAGAGAATGAACAGGGTGGGGCCGAGCACCGAGCCTTGAGGGACACCACAGGTAACGTTGTGTGTCAAGGATTTAGCGTCTCCCAAGGCAACATGCTCAGCTCTCCCAGTGAGGTAGGATGAAAACCCGTTGGAGTGTAGACGATGGAGGACAATGTTATGATCCACATTTTATTTTACTTTAAGTGTCAATTTACAGGAGATCTGAAGACATCAGCATAATGAATGAGGTGAAAACAGGATCTATTGTGTCTTCTATATGTGTTTCTAACAGCAAACAGAATAAAGTGAGATGATCTGCTGATGATCCTGAATGGCTCGTTGAATGAGTGTTGATAGTCTGAGGCTCATCAATATTAACAGATCTGCTGAAAACACTCTTTATTTCATGACAATAGTTCCTGTTTTCACCTCATTTATTATGCTGATGTCTTCAGATCTCCTGTAAATTGACACTTAAAGCTCATTTCATTGGTGTCAGCAGACTGAGGGGATTTGTTGGCTACTATATGTGTTTATTTCTGTGTTTTTACGTTTTCATATGTTTTTTTTTTTTTTGCAGTTCTTTAACACTTTTCTAGATATCTGCAGTTATTTTAACGAAGAAAATGAATAATGTTAGAATTGAAAATACAGAATTGTGAATTAGCATCAGTTGCTTTACAATAGACAGACAGACTGATATAAATGCTTAAATGTGTCAAATAGTATTATAGGTCAAAGACAAATATTGCAAAAAAATCTTTTCAGGCATATTAAGAAGAATAATTATTTGATGACATATTCAAAGACTGTATTTAAGGATCATAGTTAAACCAAAAAATACTCATTCATTGTAAATTGAAGTATTTATACTTTCCTTCAAACCACTAGGTTTGAAATATAATTTAAAATATAATACAATTTAGTATGATCACGTATTTTATATATTTCAATAAGTACAGGTAAGAATAACTATGTAATTTTATTTTTACATAAATATATTTTATTTCACCCATATTTTGACATTTTGTTTTCACCAAGGTTATTTGAAACATTATAGTTTTTCACAATTTCTACGACACATTTCACAAATGCATCACAGTTTCAAATGTGTTTTAGTGCGTGAGAATGTATTTAGAGTTTTGCAAACAGTGTTTTAACTGCCTGAACTTGTTTAAGGTTTTGCAGAAAGAGTGATTTATTCAACAAATTGATTTAGACTATTGAGAATTTAGTTCAGGGAATGGAGTTGTGTCTAAGCAATTGTGAAAAACTGTAAAATAGACACTTTACATTGAATGGGTTTTCTGTTTATAAAAAAAATAGTAAATTTAATTCAAAAATTAAATCAGATACAGACACAATAACTTGAAATCCGGTATTTTACCCTATTAAAACAAACAAAGTAAAGCCCCTCCCATGTCAATCACATCATCAGTGAAGCTCCTCCCACATCAATTCTCCAATAAATGCTGTAAATTCCCATCAGCTACAAGTGAAGACGAGCATCAGAGCATCAGGAAGAGCTGAAATCTGCAAAGACTGAGTTTATTAAAGAGGACAGTGAAAACATGAGTGATCCAGAACCCTGCAGAATGAAACACACTGAAGATCCTGAAGAACAAAGAGGTTGGTGTTTATTCCCAATTAAAAAAATGCTCTGTTTTTAAAAGGAGGAACATCAGACACAGTTGAGTGAAACGTTTAACACAGATAATTCTAATACAAATCATTAATTAAAAACTTGTTCAAGGGGTGCTATTATGCTTTTTCCCTTTTCCAACTTTAGTTAGTGTGTAAATTTGTTGTTCAAGCATTACAAAAATCTGTTAGGAAAGTGAATTCTGTTACATAAAATATCCCTTTGGATCGGACTTTGAGCTTTGTAATCAAGAACTACAACGAACTGCTCGTTTGGACTACGACACGTTTTTTCTGGATCTTGTGAAGTCATAATTTTACTCATTTAAATAATCTACTCCAACAGAGGAGAAGGCCTGTTTGAGTTGCACTAGTGAAGATTAAGAGTGTTGTCGCTGTTCTTTCAACGTTTGTCTGTGCGCTGCACATTTCATGAAGGATGAGAGTGAAATGCAGGCTACACACAAAAGCTTCTCCTGAAATAGAGAAGTTCCCACTTTGTCGTGACAATCTGTTTATGGATCTCAACTTATAAGAATGTGTTATTATTTGTTGTGTTTTTTATTAACTGTTCCAGTTATAAGGTTTATGTAGCTGCTATGTTGTAAACAAGCTTTGTCTAACATAACAGTATTGATGTAGTGTTTACTGTAGCTTTTGTAAGACTGTTCACAGCCCGTTAGGAAAATTATCCATGATTTTGTGATCGATTAGAGCAAATTTAGACAAATAGAGCAGAACCCGCAGGGGTGGGACATTTCGCGAACATGCGCTTAGCGGTGCTAATCATAACACACTAGATAATAACAGACCATCGTGTCTTAATGAGTGTGTTATTTATTCAAACGATTCCTTCAAAACACTGAATCATTCAGCAATGAAAACACGTTTGAGTGTTTCTGTGAGATGCGTTATGGTTCTGCTGTGATCTTTGTTTAGAACTATTTTCACTGCTGAAACAGATCAAAAAGAGTCTATATCGTGTCTAAAATGTGACTTAATATTAACTGAAATCAGTGTCACATTTTCAACCATGATGTATTCAGCAATCTTACTCGTGTGATGTTCCTTTACTGTATCATGTTATAAATATAAAAAACTCAACATTAATTTTTTACCACAGTATTTTAAGTGAGTTTCTGTGTGTGTGTGTGCTTCGCAAATTCGCTCATTTGTTTCGATTTTTCACTCCCCACTCTATCCTACCCAGTGGGCATTTGATGTCAATTTAACATCAATATGACATCAAATTGATGTCAAAATTACGTCAAGAAATAGGTCAAAAATGAAAGTCAAATTGACGTCAAAGTGTTGATGTCAATTTGATGTCAAGATTTTGACCTCTGCTGATGTCATTTTGCCAAACAAAAAGGTGAAATGCATGGCCGTACACTTATTACCAGCATCACTTTAAACTAACCAGATTTACTTTCTTTAATTTCCAGTTTAATGAAATCATATTTTGTATTTTAAAGTCACCATGATGGTGGTTAGCGTTTGCTTTAGTTGTGCTCTTGACCCTTTACTCTTTAACATAAAAATTTCTCTGGCTGCTTTAACTGTGTGTTTATAAAGCACAACTGTTGTAGCTAAAAAAGCCATCAGAAACTGAGATCAGGAGATGTTGGCGGTTTATTGATGATATCATCATGTAACTGCCTGAATCCCTGAGCTTATTCAGTGTCTAATGCTTTGATTATATAGGACTTGTGGTATAAAAGTGATTTTATTCATGATAAAAGTAATTTGATTCTACAGCATGTCTAGCAATGTTATCAAATAATATACTTGGTTTTTAATAACTATTTAGTGCACAAAAACGTTTCATCTATGGCAGTACTTAGACACACACAGACATCAAGAAACAGCATAGGAATCTCAACAATGGTGACAATCAAACAAAATATCCAGATAATCAGATCAACTCCAGCTGCATAATTTATTAAAGCCGCAATGCATGCTGGGAGATGTGGGTGAGTTTTGATTGGTGGTTCCCAGCATGCACTGCAGCATGAAGCATTTCACTGATTGTGACCATTGTTGAGAGTCACACACTGATTCTTGATAGCTAAGTAATAATGTTGAGTTTAATGCATTAAATGTTTTTAAAATCCTTTATTAATTAAAAAAAAATACTCATGCTGTAAAATTAAATGGCTTCTATTATAATACAACATTAAAATCACAAGTCCCATATAATCAAACATCAGACACTGAATAAGATCAGAGATTCAGGCAATTACATGATGATAATATCATCACTTTCAATAAATCGCCAACATCTCCTGATCTCATTTTTTCATGGCTTTTTTAGCTACAACAGTTGTGCTTTATAAACACACAATTACAGCAATCAGAGAAATTTTATTTTAAAGAGTCAAGGGTCAAGAGCACAACTAAAGCAAACGCTAACCACCATCATGGTGTCATCAAAATATGTTTAATATATTTTAAACTATTTAAATATTATATTTATTTAAACCGGAAATTAAATAAAGTAAATCTGGTTAGTTTTAAGTGAAGCTGGTAATAAGTGTACGGCCATGCATTTCACCTTTTTGTTTGGCAAAATGACATCAGCAGAGGTCAAATCTTGACATCAAATTGACATCAACACTTTGACGTCAATTTGACTTTCATTTTTGACCTATTTCTTGACGTAATTTTGACATCAAGATGCCCGCTGGGTATTGTAGACAGAAATTGGAGATTATAATAAACATTCTGCAACAATAAAACATAGGACATTTAAAAATAAAATTCATGTATTACGATTATTCCTCTGGCGGTATAACTTTAAGTCATTTGAGCAGCTTGCAGCTCTTCATTTAGATCATGCTACTGATTTACACCGGCATTGCTGACAATGACCTCATTCTGATAATATTCTCATATCAAGGCATGAGATGAAAGCCTATCTTCCACTGTTTCTAGCATAAAGTATCAGGGAGATATGGCCCAGGATTCATGAATATAATTAAACCTTTTTAGCATGTTTGGGTGATTCCGGGGAGTTAAAGCAGAATTTGAGGTAGCATTGTTTTGACCCTAATTACAAGTTTCCAGCAGCTTGTTGACCGGGTTGTCCACCCAGGTTGTGATCCTCAGACATCATAGATTTCATTTTTAGATTACAACCTTTTACAGCAGCCCATGTCTGATTTCCTAAAAAACACGAGAGTTCACGGGAGCGCCGGGACGCATGCGCGAGAATTGAGATTATGGCGTTCTTCTTCTTCTACTACTTGTTACTGGCTGCTCACTCCTTGGGAGTATTACCGCCATCTACTGTACAAGATGACGTCCCGACTAGAGTCCTGCACGGGTTAGGCAGCCACGCGCCACGCCTTCCAGGAGTCTATGACGTTACCTACTTTCAGTTTTAAAAATTCCTCATAACCGCGCGCGCGTGCAATCTGCTTGCACTGCAGTCGTCGAGATGGATGCTGAGGAGTTGAAGAAAAGAATAGATAGTGGAGATTGTAAAGTTGTCGACAATACGTCATCAAAAATAAAGTCCAGTGTGTGTGGAGAAATTTGGAGTTATCTGAAGAAAACATCTTGTGAAAGGCTTTGCTTCATGCATTTTCGTGTTGGATAGCCGCAAATGTGGAACTTCATCGCCGAGGAAGCACGCAGATAACTGTGGTAACAAACCAAGCAGTTCAATCGAACAGTATTTTTCAAATGTGTGTCGGTTCTATTTTAATCGGGTCGGGTGCGGATTTTAATTAGTGCTGTTGACGGATAACGGGTCGGATGCGGTTTGAAGCACTGCGGGTACGGGCGGGTGCGGATTTACAAAATCGGACCCGTGCAGGACTTTGGTCCCGACATCATCGAGTGTCGAATTCAATAGCTTATATACAGTGCTCGTCTTCCTCTGCTTATAAACAGACCGTTTTGCGCTTCCGGCAATGTCGGGACGTCATCTTGTACAGTAGATGGCGGTAATACTCCCAAGGAGTGAGGAGCCAGTAACAAGTAGTAGAAGAAGAATGCTGTAATCTCAGTTATTGCGCATGCGTCCCGGCGCTCCCGTGAACTCTCGTCAGAGGCCCACATTGAAGAACACTAATAGTTGGATAAAGTCGTTATTTTTGTTGTTTTTCCGCACAAAAAGTATTGTCGTCGCATGATAAACTTACCCCTGGTTTCACAGACAGGGGTTAAGACTAGTCCTAGACTAAAATGTAAGTCTGAGCTGTTTCCACTGAAATACAATTGCACTGACTGATCTTAAAAATATATCAGTGCCTTTTTAGTTTTAAGATGCACATCGGTAATGTTTTTTTCTAAGCATGTTTATAAAAATTACTTAAATGTCCTAATTGATCTATGGTCTAATCCTGGCTTAGTCTAAGCCCTGTCTGTGAAACCGGGCCTTATGTAGAGCCACTGTAGTCACTTGGACTATTTTAACGATGTTTTTAACAACTATTCTGGGCCGGCGAGTTTGGGTCCCTCTGAAAGCCTATGGAAGAGTGAGAAATATGTCAGATTTCATCAAAAATATCTTAATTTGTGATCCGAAGATGAACGAAAGACTTACATGGTTGGTACAACATGAGGGTGAGTAATTACTGACAGAATTTTCATTTTTGGGTGAACTAACCCTTTAAATGTTGAAAAAATGTTGAAATGCAGACTTGACCTTGCTGGGCAACTCTGTGCCTAAACCAGGGTCTTGGTGATCTGGATAATTGATGATAGACGATATGCTTCTGCCTATCTTGTTATGGAAATGTGAATGTACGCAGAGCGGCCTACGAACTCCTTGTGAGTCTTGAAGCTGACTTCTGCCTGATGAAACTATCTCCAATAAAATTTTCTACCATGTTTTCATCAATCATATCTGGTCCATGAGTCTTTAAGTGTAAATTCCTCTACAACGGCAAAAAGCGGGTACACTGTAAAAAGTGAACAGTTGGATCAACTTAAATTACTTCAATTGGTAACACAAAAAAAACAACGAATTTTTCTCAACTTAAATTATCACGTTTTATCAACTTCATTTCACTAGGTCAATCACACTTATATTATTTCAGTTCATTCAATCCTATTATTTACATTAGTCTAACTTAATTTCACTGCATTCCAACTTAAATGTATTAATTTTTCCTACAGTTGGATTAACTTAAAGGTCCCATGACATGCTACTTTTTGTAGGCTTTAATATAGGACTTAGTGGTCCTTAGTACTGTATCTGAAATCTCTTTCCAAAAATTCAGCCTCGGTGCAGAATTATAGCGACTACAAGCCAGTCCCAGAATGAGCTTCCTTCAGACGGGCCGTTTCGGTGTCTGTAGCCTTAAAGGGATAGTTCACTTTGAAATTAAATTTTGGTATGTTTTAGCTTACCTGAAGGGCATCCAAGATGTAGGTGTCTTTTTTTCCTCAGTAGTTTCAATTTTGATATTTTAGGTCAAACCGTTCTTGTCTGTCAGTCATATAATGCAGGTCTGCGGTCACTGTCTCAAAACAGCATGCACAAGTCCAAATTAAAACAATTCCCCATCGTCCAAATGAAACAATTCCCCATCGTAAGTACACTTTGATGGCCTAAGACACGAAACGAGCGGTTTGTGTGAGAAAACGAACCGTATTTATATAGTTTTTGCCTCTTGAACAAAGCCGCGTCCAACTGATCTGACGGCGCGGGCGGGTATAGATATATACACTGATGTCGCCTTGCCTAATGAACTGCAATAGCGAAGGCGACATCTAGTGCTAGTGTTTCTATAACCGCACGCGGGCGGATATAGATATAGAAACACTAGATGTCGCCTTCGCTATTGCAGTTCATTAGCCAAGGCGACATCAGTGTATATATCTATACCCGCCCGCGCCGTCAGATCAGTTGGACGCGGCTTTGTTCAAGAGGCAAAAACTATATAAATACGGTTCGTTTTCTCACACACACCGCTCGTTTCGTGTCTTAGGCCATCAAAGTGTACTTACGATGGGGAATTGTTTCATTTGGACGATGGGGAATTGTTTTAATTTGGACTTGTGCATGCTCTTTGAGACAGTGACCATAGACCTGCATTATATGACTGACAGACAAGAACGGTTTGACCTAAAATATCAAAATTGAAACTACTGAGGAAAAAAAGACACCTACATCTTGGATGCCCTTCAGGTAAGCTAAAACATACCAAAATTTAATTTCAAAGTGAACTATCCCTTTAAATGATAATGAGGAGGAGAAAGGCGGCGCAAGGTGGAGGGTGGGGTGTGGCCTTGACCATCTTGCGCAACGGTACCATGCATGTTTGTTTATGTTGGATATATTGCAATGGCACGAAGACACGCAGTCGTTCAAGAATTTCAGTTTGACCCAGAATCTGATCCAGATGGAGAAGCAACGGATGAAGAAGTTGCAACTCAGCAGCTCCAGCAGGACGTTTCCAGCGAATGGTTAGTTTAAAATATTAGGCTATGTCTGGATACGGTACTTTATTCAGATGGTTTACAGTTATTTTCATGTAGCTAACGTGAACCTACTGTTGCCTTTTCGTGAGAGATCTGTAATGTCTGTAATTTATCTTATTACAATTACATCAAGCTCTGCGATCTTGAAATGCGGATATCGCGCATGCCATATAACCAACAGGAAAACGGTTATCCAAATAACAAAGAAATGTACAACACTCGCGTAACAGTGTGTGTATTCACACACATAAACTGCATAGCTAATGTTACAGCCACATTCTACGTGTAACAAGCTAGGTAACCATAAACAGTAAAGCAACACACTTATATATCATTAGTTGATTTACTTGTCCGAGGTGTGTAGCTGTGTGTACCCTTCGGTGTTCATTTGTACATCCAATTATTGAGCAATTACTTCGCTCGCTCAAAAGCCATGATATCTCTCGTGGACAAACTAAAATCGTGCGCGTTCTACTTCCTAGCTCATTTTCTCATGGGCGAGAAATATTCTCTGGGCGGGCAAAGCTGAGAAAGGGGAGGTAACATTTCTCCTTATGACGTCATAAGGAGGAGATTCAAGATCAGCCCGGTTGAGCTACCATTTTCTCAAAGGCAGAGAAAAATAGCAAAAGCTCGATTTACACCGATAAAATTTCTAGAAACTTTAGGACCATATACAGGCTAGGGGAACTCATGTTAATGTTAAAAAACCTCAGAAAGTGGAAATTTCATGTCATGGGACCTTTAAAAAAATTACCTCAATTGGTAACACCTAAAAAATAAGTAAAATTAATACATTTTATCAACTTAATTTCACTAGGTCAATAACACAATACTCAAATTGCTTTAGAAATAATTTAGACATATTTATTAACATTAATTAATTTTATATGCTAACAGTATTTTCCATATTACAAACTTTGAGAAATCATTACAAACTGTTCATATTTGTTGTGTCAATGAATTTCATTTACTGACAGACTTAACATCCATTCCATTAACAGTCTTTTTTGCAAAGTTGCTGTAAGATTAATAAGGGAATTATACCGAATTAATATGCAAATTATTCAGAATTAATATTTAACACTTTATCAACTATTCGTCCACCGATAAACTGAGATTATTTGATCAATTCTGGACAGAATATTATCCCGTGGCCTACGGTAATAATATCATAAAATTATGATAACATTATGAGCAAGGTAACAGAATCTACAGTTTAAGGCAGTAACTTGTAAGCACACAGCACAAGACGCTTGTATGTAAAATCAACCAAGACTTTATTGAACTACTCTAATACACACAAACTAAACTAACGAAAACACACAAACATTCATTCAAAAAGTGACAGAGAAAAGTGATGTTATTAACGGAGGGTGAATGGAGTCCCAAATGTCTAGCGTTAGACACTATTTCTTGACCGCAACCTGAGAGAATCAATCTACTAGCACTTTAATCTTAGTTTGTTTTCTGAATAAGATTTGCACCAGTTCAGCCAGAATTAGGAGATATTGTGTACTTGCGTTTGGATGCTCCTGCGTGCGTTCCCTTCTGTGACGAAGTTGCTGGAGAGGGAATCTCTTTGGCGCTGATTGGCTGGCAGTCGGTCGATGATGCGTTCTGAGGGACAGCACTCGATGGTGAGTGGTTGCTTGGCCCTACCGGGTGGCGCTTCGTACGCGGGATTTCCTGGATTGCGGGTTGCTATGCAACGGAGTTTCCTCTGAGTCTGGAGCAACTCTGAGAGGGTTTTCTTTGACGAAGTTCAACGAAGGATCTTACGGAAGAGTTGATGAGTTTTGAGTGAGCTCTTGGTGGTTTGAAGAGTATGTAAGCGTACACGCTGGACGATGGAAAGGTCAGCACAAACATACACAAGAGCAAAAGTCACTGCAAAAGCAAGGCAAAAAGCAAAGCATAGCTGCTTGTCATTGGGTTATAAGCGTGTCCATCTGACCCGTCCTTCAGTGCGACAGCCAATCAGATATTGTCTTGGGCGGGACCTACGCGCCGTTCTCCGGTTCTTGCATGTAATTAGGGTAATGTCCACGTGATCGCGTGTGCCCAAACTCGTGAGAGTTTAGTTAAACGCTTTAATAAGCAAACTTAATAGTTTAAATATGGTGCATCCTACACACATCTACTTTATATCAAAATTCTAGAAATCATTTACCCATCAAGTAGGTACCAAAATACATACTTCCCATAGTTGAGGTGGAAGTAAATAAGGATTTAGCTTTGATAAGTGTTTAACACACAAAATTAACTTGAGTAATATAAAGCATACATAATACAGAGAATACACATGTATGAGGCAACTTCTGGTGATTATAGTTCCTATAACTGAGGTAGAAAACCCTACGAATAGGCTGTAATGAAAGTTAAACACACAGAAAGAACTCCACAGGTTATATAAAACATAGGCTACATGATACTTAAGATATATGTGAGGTAAATACTGGTGATCAATTCAACTTATTGGAAGCAATTTTGAGACCGTTGTTTGTATTAAACCACAATGGGTTAATTTCAGTCTATTGGTTTTGGAGACAAAAGTCTCTGGAATTTACTGCTGCAGGAAGGAGGTGTCCCCTGGTTTAGGGTTTGTGGTGATTCTGGGCCATAGGAATGCTTTAGCATCCTTCGTTTCCTGATAAGGCTGTGGATTTATGCATTGGGGTCACCACAGGGTTTCTTGGCCATTTGGTCTTAAGTTTGGGGAACAAAGAGAAATCTGTTCCTGCTGTCCTGGCATCGCTGGTATGAGATTAGACACGCACAAAAAGGGGAAGGGGGGTGACATCTCCTTTAGCCATCTCAGCACCATGACTGTGTTTTATGACTTACTAATGGTTCAATGGGGAATCGTTCCGAACTGTGGAATGCAGTGTTGGGTTCATATGAAATGGACTGTTCAAGGATAATCCTACATTGCCTTTGCACTGCATTATGCTCAAAACTGAGCCACTAATATATTTATAAAAGTAAATATAAAAACATAGAGGTTATGCCCTTAAATGAGCCACCTAAAAACAATTAAAGGGATAGTTCACCCAAAAATGGTTCAAGTTGTTCCAAACCTGTTTGTAAGACTATTCATTTGTTCATTCATGTCTAGTATGAATGTGTATGTATGTTCGAATCTGTAGTTGATTGGTTCACTTTAAATTGGTGAAAGGGTAATCACCTATAACTCTAAGCTGTTGTTAACATTTTCAATGATCTGTTTGATGTTGTTTTTATTAACCATTATTTTTTTTTAAATAAAAACATGGCTCAGTTTAGGGCATTACCTGTCAGCTATTCTAAAGCACTTCTTATAATACACTTATATGGTTCCATTTTAAGAATATATTAAAGGGATAGTTCACCCAAAAATGGTTCAAGTTGTTCCAAACCTGTATGAGTTTCTTTCTTCTGCTGAACACAAAAGATGATGTGTTGAAGAATGTTGGTAACCAGACAGTTGACGGTGCCATTTGACTTACATTTACATTTAGTCATTTAGCATATGCTTTTATCCAAAGCGACTTACAACTGAGGACTAAAACAAGCGAGTCATCGTGAAGAGGCAAAAAAAAAACATTTTATTATAACTTCTCACCTCGAAAAATGATCCACTATACAACCACAAAACTAAAATATTTCATGAGTTTTAAATTGTTTTAAAGAAACAGCAGAACTAACGTGACATGCTGTGGAACTGATTTTATCTCTATGCATTGGTTATTTCCACGTTTTGTTTCTGCCTAGGCAAAACCGTCACACTAGCCTAGTCAAAGTTTAAAGGTAATATTAAATAGTCATTAAAATACAATAAAATAATCAGTGTTGGGTGTAATGCAATACTAACTTATTAATTAACGAATTACTGTAATTTAATTACTTTTTATTCTAATAATAAAATAAGGATTTACTCGTAAAAAAAATTGGTACAGTAATCTTATTACACTGCTGAAGATGTAATTAGAAGCTTTTAGTAGAATAAAGTAAAAATTACGAGAATACAGTCTAATGTATAAGGTTTTTTTTTTAGTAAGGAAATGCGCTAGTCGAACTGCCTCGGACATGGATCTAAACATAATAGTAGCTTTTTACTTTTATCTGGGGTTTCAACAAAAGGAAATTCTACAGGTGCTAATCTACCAAAATGGCATTATTATTTGTCTTAGGACGTTACAGTATATACCGAGCCGGACTTTACAGGCGAAAAAGGACTTTACATTGGAAGTGTTTTAACCTTTCATCTCTCTGCTTGGTTTGACCATTTAAACTGCAAACTTAAGAACAAGCTTAACAGGATAGTGTTGATTGCTAGTAAAATAGTAGGAAAACCGCCAAAACACCTGACCCAAATATACACTGACAGAATGAGAAAGAAAGCTAGGAAAATCGCTGTAGATTGTATACTCACCCTCTTTCTGGCCTGTTTGAGCTTCTGAAGTCTGAGAGGCGCTAGTAGGCTACTTTAATATATATATCCCAAATGCCATTAGTATCCATAACCAAACCAAGTGACAACAACAAATGAGTTGTTATCCTAATGTATTTAAGTAGCCTATATTTGTTTTCATTATGATATTTTATATTGTACATTTTTTTCTGTAGGCTATGTTTATCTGTCTTGTATGTTTGGTGAGCCAAAGAAAAAATTCCACCCTGGTGAACAATAAAGATTTATTTTATTCTATTCTATTCTATTCTATTCTATTCTATTCTATTCTATTCTATTCTATTCTATTCTATTCTATTCTATTCTATTCGGCAGAATAAGCTGTATAGACCATTCTAAACACTTTTCAGACTGGATGGAGGCGATCCTCCTATTTTGTGCTTCACTTGAAAAAGTTCCTTTCACCTTTAGTAACTGGAGTCACTTCAGTTCTACAATAAAAATAATGGATGGAAGGCTACTAGGAAGCTGAATCTGCGTGGCCCTGATTGGCTGCGGGGGTGTCCCGTACGCGCGTGCGTTGGAGGCCGATGACGTCACCGCTCGCTCTTTTGAGTTTCAGCGTCGAGTCGCACCGAGGTGGGTGCGGTAAAGTAGGTTTTATGTTGGACATTCGTTAGACATTCGATCTTTTCTGCAGCATTAATTGATATGTAATGGCTTAATAGTCGTGGATGATGCTGTATCTCGTCTAGGTCACATTGTAAAGCATAATGTCAAATGTGAATTTTAATATTATTCGACGATGTAATTGTTTTAAGAATTGGAAGTGAAAAAGTCCTCACAACTATCCCCACTTGGGCACTTCAAGATAGGGAGTGTCTCAAAAGTGCCAAATCGGCAACAAAGTTGGTAAAGTATGTGCATTATTCCACAAAAACACTAAAAACGTGATCCTTTTACGTATGTAGTTGATGTTAGTAAATGGATTAAAAATAGATTAAGCCAATTTTAAATTAAATACATCTAGGCTATTTAACTTTGTGGTTGTTTTATGTAAATACCTCAAATGACCAACAATGTATTTATACACACATGCAGCATATAATACACAACTTAGATTGGTGAAAAATGATGATGTCACACCACATGTAATGTATTCACCAACCCTTAGAGCACACCATACACGACTTGGATTTGGAAAATGTCATTTGGTGTATTTTTAATGAATTTTTGAAATGCGCAAATCTATATAACTTCCTGGTCATGTGACCTGATGATGTCACACCACATGTAATGTATTCACCAACCCTTGTTGCACACCATACACGACTTGGATTTAGAAAATGACAATTTGTCTATTTTTAATGAATTTTTGAAATACGCAAATCTATATAACTTCCTGGTCATGTGACCTGATGATGTCACACCACATGTAATGTATTCACCAACCCTTGGAGCACACCATACACGACTTGGATTTAAAAAAATGTAAATTTGTCAATTTTTTATGAATTTTTGAAATACGCAAATCTATATAACTTCTGGTCATGTGACCTGATGATGTCACACCACTTGTAATGTATTCACCAACTGTTGGAGCGCACCATACACGACTTGGATTTAAAAAAAGGTCAATTTGTCAATTTTTTATGAATTTTTGAAAGACGCAAATCTATATAACTTCCTAGTCATGTGACCTGATGATGTCACACCACCTGGGATTTATTCACCAACCTTTGGAGCACACCATACACGAATTGGATTTAGAAAATGTAATTTCGTCTATTTTTTATGAATTTTTGAAAGACGCAAATCTATATAACTTCCTGGTCATGTGACCTGATGATGTCACACCACATGTAATGTATTCACCAACCGTTGGAGCACACCATACACGACTTGGATTTAGAAAATGTCAATTCCTCAATTTTTTATGAATTTTTGAAAGACGCAAATCTATATAACTTCCTGGTCATGTGACCTGATGATGTCACACCACCTGGGATTTATTCACCAACCTTTGGAGCACACCATACACGACTTGGATTTAGAAAATGTCAATTCCTCAATTTTTTATGAATTTTTGAAAGACGCAAATCTATATAACTTCCTGGTCATGTGACCTGATGATGTCACACCACCTGGGATTTATTCACCAACCTTTGGAGCACACCATACACGACTTGGATTTGGAAAATGTCATTTCGTCTATTTTTAATGAATTTCTGAAATACGCAAATCTATATAACTTCCTGGTCATGTGACCTGATGATGTCACACCACCTGGGATTTATTCACCAACCTTTGGAGCACACCATACATGACTTGGATTTGGAAAATATAATTTTGTCTATTTTTAATGAATTTTTGAAATACACAGATCTATATAACTTCCTGGTCATGTGACCTGATGATGTCACACCACCTGGGATTTATTCACCAACCCTTGGAACATTTTTACAGGTTTTCAAATATTTTTTTTTTTTCCTAATTGATATTAAAAGAGGAATTTGACAAAGCTGTGAAATTAGATTGATTTCACAAGTAATGAGCATTCACATTAAGAATCATATCATTGAATCATTGTCATATTTTCATAGAGAAAAAAGAAATTAAGTGCATACAGTTAGCTCATGACATCCCTTTATTGAAGAAAACATACAGAAGTTAAACAATCAAGAGTTTTATTTAATTTTCATCTGTTTCTTTAAATATTAACAAATGTGAACTTATGGTATTGGGATTTTGTAATATCACCATTATGTAGGCTAGTATAACAGTGAAAAAAGTAGTTGCATGTCTTATAACTGTAAAACCAAATGCTATATTTCAAAAAGCACCAGAGTTTTTACTAAAATGCAATTTTGATGTTAATAACATACAAATTACACTTATACACTCATAAATAGGTTTTTCTTTGTACAATAATAATTTCTTCCTCCACAAAGGATTAATGCACAATTTGGAATAGTAAATAAATCAAGGTTAGAAACAAAAACTTTTTTTTAATGACAATTGGTTTGGGAATTTTGGTTGTGGAAATTGATTAAAGATGATGGTATCTTTAGTTTTATAGAACTTACAAATATTTAGCTAATATTTAATTGTATGCAATTCCCAGAGAACTTTTGAGGCTTATTGGATTAGAGACACTTGGAGTACTTCCCAATTTAGGCTGAATAATAAACATTTTTTAAGTTACGGATGTAATAATTGCCTATGCTCCATTGTCTAAACAAAATATATTCTTGATGTTACAAATACATTGAACTCTCTGTTCAAGAAACATGTTTTAGATTGGAGTAAATTATAGATGACACCTCATAGATATTCTATAACGAACAAAGTTAATGAGTTTTCATATAAGATACATAACACTGAGTACTAGGCCTACACTCATTCGACACTTGTGCTTTAAAGTTGATGTGGAAGACAATTGTATATTTTATGCCCATGAGCCACTCATATTGAAGCTGATATTGTTTTGAAGAAAGTGATATTTAAATGTTTTACAATTGATATAGATAAATATTTATATGTGATTTCATAACTATTATGGCTTATTACTAGGCCTATAACCAAAGTGGATTGAAAAATAAATATTTTTAAACAATTTAAAATTGACATTTACATATATGGAAACTATTTATAAAAGTAAAACTTTAAAATCAATACGAACCATGCAACTGTTTAGTATTATTATGTATTTAATGTTTAAAAAAAATAAAAAAATCCATTGCCACTATACATTGTTTTGATGTTTTCTAAAAAAGAGAAAAAAATGTCTTTGATACATCAAACAAACAAATAAAATAAATTAATATATAAATAGAAGGACATCTCTATTCATATAAGATGTGACGTGATCTATCATTTTGATATCACAATGTTTATTTATAATGCTTCATTCTCTTTCTCTAAAGTAATGACTAAAAATGTTAGATTTTTTGTTTTGATAAAAAAAAATTATATATATATATATATATATATATATATATATATATATATATATATATATATATATATATAGGGGAGAGCGGGGTATGTTGTCACACTTTTCACACTGTCTAACATTTACTGAGCACCATACATCAAAATGGTATAAATCTCATACCAAATGAAAGAAGGAAGTCTTGGGCACATATGTTGTATTCATAACATCTTCATATCTTATCTCATTACGGAGTTGTAGACTGTTGAATAGCGAGTGTGCACTTGTGACAATTTGCCCCATCGGCGGGTAAGTTGTCACACTAGATTATCTAAAAATAAGAACACAACTACTTAATTGTGAATATTGATTTTGTTTTTTAAACTCAAAACAGAACTGGAAATATAAACATCCGTGCCTGGAGAATCTGGAAAAACAATTATTTCAATCCAAATAATGCACATTTCAATTAAGTGGCAAAACCACTTTACTTTGAACTTTAAACTCAAACGTTCTATGGCTTGCACATAGATCCTGATAACTGAATGGAATGCTGCAGATAACCTGCTTAACTTAACCTCTGAACAAAACAGATGCCCTGTATCTGACTAATCGGACTCATCTCCAGAGTCACAATTCTGACACACATAAATTGCCTGGCCTGAGGTGCAAGCATCATGGGCCCAATTGTTGCATTTTACACATTTTACGCATATGCTACTCTGAACAATGCCTGAACTTCGTATTTTGAGCACTTCTTGTGTTGTGTTTTTTTTGCCTCTTCACAATGACTCGCTTAAATTAGTCCTAATTTGTAAGTCGCTTTGGACAAAAGCATCTGCTAAATGACTAAATGTAAATGTAGCTGCCTTGTTTTTCATAGGTCCAGATTTCTGCTTCCTTTTCTTTTGAAACCGCTTTTTGCTAGATTGAGACTTATTATTTTCTATTTCTAGTTGCTGCTTCACTGGCGTGTCAGTAAGTATTGCTGATTTGCATCGTTTTCTTCCTTTGCTGGCTGGTTTTCGGGGGCCATTTTTTGGATATGGCCGGATGTCCACTGGAGTTGGTAGCCCACTGCCAGCAATAGTATTGCTGGGTAAGGGTGAGCTGGTGATAGCAGAAGCATAACTGGGCGTGCTAGGCAGGACAGGGTTGGTGCTGGGGCACATGTGACGACTTGCCCCAAAGTCATTGAGACAACTTGCCCCATATTGACATGTGAGCTAATGTTGGCTAAATCTCAAGTTTAACTCAACATATCACTTTAGCTAAAGTACCAAAAGACACGTTACTGTCTCCTCTATTTTGTGCAAAATAATAATTTTAAACATTCATACCTAACAAAGTTGTATTGCATAAAATGTAAAGTGAGATTTTTTTACTTTTTAAGCAGAAAAACAAGAAAATTGTGCTAACCTCAGATTACAGTGATCTTGACCACATGTGAACAGGAAGTTGACTATAGAAGAAGAAGTCACAAAGTGGCTATTCGATTTTTGAGATAGAGCCTCTAGTGTTGGAGTTATGGACAGTGTGACAACTTACCCGTGTGACAACTTACCCCGCTCTCCCCTATATATTGAAATATTGAAATATTATTACAATTTAAGACAGCCGTTTTCTATGTGAATATACAGTAAAGTGTAATTTATTCCTGTGATCAAAGCTGAATTTTCAGCATCATTACTCCAGTCTTCAGTGTCACATGATCATTCAGAAATCATTGATGATTTGATGCTCAAGAAACATTTATGATTATTATCAATGTTGAAAACAGTTTTTTACATTTTTATTTCATGATGCTATGATGAATAGAAAGTTCAAAAGAACAGCATTTATCTGAAATGGAAAGCTTTTGTCACATTAAACACTACCCTTCAAAAATTTGGGGTCAGTAAGAATTTTAATTTTATTTTTGGGGGAAAGAAATAAAATAAATCAATACTTTTATTCATCAAGGATGAGTTAAACTGATCAAAAGTTACAGTAAAGACATTTATAATGTTAGAAAATATTCTATTTTAAATAAATGCTGTTCTTTTGAACTTTCTATTCATCAAAGAAGTTTTGAAAAAAATTGTACACAACTGTTTTCAACATTGAAAATAATAATGAATGTTTTTTGAGCATAAAATCAGCATATTAGAATGATTTCTGAAGGATCATGTGACTGAAGACTGGAGTAATGATGCTGAAAATTCAGCTTTCATCTGAGGAATAAATTACATTTTAAAATATATTAAAATAGAAAACAGTCATTTTAAATTGTCATAATGTTTCACAATAATACTGTTTTTTTTCTTTTCTTGTTTTTTATCAAATAAATGCAGCCTTGGTGAGCAGAAGAGACTTCTTTTAAAAACATAAAAATTCTAACCGATCTAAAACTTTTGACCAGTAGTGTATATATAAGAACAAAAAGTGTTAATGACAGCAAGCAATTTAAAAATTGTGTCAGAAAAAAAAAAAAAAAAAAAAAAAAAGCCTAAAATTAAATTTCACAAAAAAACAGAGATTTAATGGAAAAATTGTCTTGGTCAAAGGAGCAACTCAAAATGATGATGGGCCATGTCACATATTTACCATATAGGCTAACTGTTTACCTGTTGTTTGTCCCTTTTTACTGCGTCCTGCACAACACACAGAACCATTCCGTTTCAGAACTACTGCACGGTAGCTGTAGGCCTACACATAAAATGTGAAACAACCTACAACACCTGTCACATTGAATCTGCAAGAGAGCAAAGTCATGATCTAAAACTTCACTGTTTTCCCAAACCAATTGTCATTAAAAAAAGTTTTTGTTTCTAACTTTGATTTATTTACTATTCCAAATTGTGCATTAATCCTTTGTGGAGGAAGAAATTATTATTGCACAAAGTAAAACCTATTTATGAGTGCATAAGTGTAATTGGTACACTGTAAAAAATAAAATCGTAAAAAAACAGTCATTGACTGTCAGCTACGGCTGCCAAACAAAAACCGTAAAAATAAAGTAAAATATCCTAATTTAAATGAAATGCAAAAAAAATTTACAGAAATTTTCCTTAAATGTTTTATAGAAAAACACTGTTATTTTACAGCTATTTCCTGAATTATTACAGTCAAACACCTTCCCTGTAAAAAAATCCTATAAAATAACAAATGACTGTCAGCTGCGGCTGACATACAAAAACTGTAAAATTAATGTAAAATATCCTCATTTAAATAAGTGCAAAATACTTTTACAGAAATCTTCATAAATCTTTTTTAACAGAAACACACAGTTAAAACACAGTTAATTCACATTTATTTTCTGATTTTTTTACTGAAAAACATGCAGTTAATTATATGCATGATTTGTTGTGACTATACGTCACTGCAACAGCAACTACACAGTTACTGTCTGTTAAATAAAGCAACATGCAGCATATCATCAATGTTTATTTGCTCATCCTGAACTGAAGCTCAGGCTCTACTCTTCAACACAATGGTGACACACGAAACACACCATACAGAAACACTTTAAACCCCAACAGAACATTAAACACTAACAGATCTCTCAGGATCTCAGCATCTTCACTTATTACAATCCAGACTTTATTTCTTTCATACTAACATTCTTATTGAGAATTAACAGAGGTTTAGAAGTTGAAGCTTTATTGAAAAGAATAAAGTTGGATGTCACCATGGTGGAGATCAGTGTTTGCTTTAGTTGGGCTCTTGAACTTTTAGTGTTTAACTTTAATGTTTCTCTAGCTGCTTTAACTGTGTGTCTCTGATGCATATTAGTTATAGTAGCAATCCAAGAGAAACTCAGATCAGATGATGTTGGTCACTTTTTAGTGAATCATCATGTAGTGTCCTGCTTTGTTAATACACCTGAATGAAACATCTGATTAAATGGTTAAATATTAGTTGTTCATTTTGCATGATAAAACTGCTATAGCAGATCCTGCAGTGCTGTGATACTCAGATTTCATTATACAGAAAATGTTTTGACAGGATCATGTAGACTCACTCAGACATCAAGAATCAGCGTATGAATCACAACAATGGTGACAATGAAAAAAAAAATCTGATCAACTCTGAACCACTATAAAGTCACAAAAAGGCTTTGTTGGTTGTCACCATTGTTGAAATTCATATGTTGATTCTTGATGTCTCTATACTACTAAAAAAATGAACCAGCTCAAAACTTTTTCTGTATAATATATATATATATATTTTTCAGAGTGTTATAATACTGATGCCACAATATTTTAAGGATTATGTGAAAAATTATGACATTAATTATAGACTTTGTGTAAATCTAAACTCAATCTACATATTATGAAATCTAAGCTAATATATTCAGAGATTTGACTGATACATCAGTGAATCAGATCATCATATGATGACTATAACATCATCAATGAATGAATGATTAAGATCATCTGATATTTTCTCCTGCATTTATTGCTATAACAAATGTGTATTAAATACACAGTTAAAGCAGCCAGAGAAAACTAAAGTTAAAAACTCAAGGGTCATGAGCCCAACTAAAGCAGACACTGATCTCAATCATGGTGACATCAAATTTATTTTAAAGTTTTTTACACTTTATTTAAATTAGCATATTATACTTTAATTTTATGTTTTTTGTTTGGCAGCCGCAGCTGGCAGTCATTTGACCCTTTTTTTACGATTTTCTTTTACAATGAAGGTATTTGATCATAATAATGCAGGAAATACCTGTGAAATAACAGTGTTTTTTCGGTTTATTTAAATTCGAATATTTTACTTTAATTTTAAGGTTTTTGTTTGGCAGCCGCAGCTGCCAGTCATTTGACCCTTTTTTTACAATTTTTTTTTTACAATGAAGGTGTATGATCGTGATTATTCAGGAAATACCTGTGAAATAACAGCGTTTTTCAGTTTATTTAATTTAGGATGTTTTACAGTTTTTTGGGGAGCTGACAGTCATTTGACCATTTTGTCATTTAACTGTTTTGTTACTGTTAAATTACAGATTAAATTTAAGAAAACAGAAAAAATACTGTATGAAAAATACAATCAATTTTCTGTATAAAAAATGTGAATTACTGTAATTTGTCATTAATGTCATAATACCTAAAATAACAGCTGCATTTTTATTTTACAGATATTATTTGTAATTTTACAGTGTTTTGAGTACAATTTAAAATGAAAGAAAATGATCGTCAAAAAATCACAGTTATTTTCTGTAAAATTTTTTACAGTGTATGTTATTAACATCAAAATTGCATTTTAGTAAAAACTCTGGTGCCTTTTGAAATATAGCATTTGGTTTTACAGTTATAAGACATGCAACTACTTTTTTCACTGTTATACTAGCCTACATAATGGTGATATTACAAAATCCCAATACCATAAGTTCACATTTGTTAATATTTAAAGAAACAGACGAAAATTAAATAAAACTCTTGATTGTTTAACTTCTGTATGTTTTCTTCAATAAAGGGATGTCATGAGCTAACTGTATGCACTTAATTTCTTTTTCTTCTATGAAAATATGACAAAACATGTATTTCTTAATGTGAATGGTCATTACTTGTGAAATCAATCTAATTTCACAGCTTTGTCAAATTCCTCTTTTAATATCAATTAGAAAAATAAAAAAATAGAAAACTTTAGAAAACCTGTAAAAATGTTCCAAGGGTTGGTGAATAAATCCCAGGTGGTGTGACATCATCAGGTCACATGACCAGGAAGTTATATAGATTTGTGTATTTTAAAAATTCATTAAAAATACACTAAATGACATTTTCCAAATCCAAGTCGTGTATGGTGTGCTCCAACGGTTGGTGAATACATTACAAGTGGTGTGACATCATCAGGTCACATGACCAGGACGTTATATAGATTTGGGTATTTCAAAAATTCATTAAAAATAGACAAATTTAAATTTTCTAAATCCAAGTCGTGTATGGTGTGCAACAAGGGTTGGTGAATACATTACATGTGGTGTGACATCATCAGGTCACATGACCAGGAAGTTATATAGATTTGCGTATTTCAAAAATTCATTAAAAATAGACAAATTGAAATTTTCTAAATCCAAGTCGTGTATGGTGTGCAACAAGGGTTGGTGAATACATTACAAGTGGTGTGACATCATCAGGTCACATGACCAGGAAGTTATATAGATTTGGGTATTTCAAAAATTCATTAAAAATAGACAAATTTAAATTTTCTAAATCCAAGTCGTGTATGGTGTGCAACAAGGGTTGGTGAATACATTACATGTGGTGTGACATCATCAGGTCACATGACCAGGAAGTTATATAGATTTGCGTATTTTAAAAATTCATTAAAAATACACTAAATGACATTTTCGAAATCCAAGTCATGTATGGTGTGCTCCAAGGGTTGGTGAATACATTACAAGTGGTGTGACATCATCAGGTCACATGACCAGGAAGTTATATAGATTTGCGTATTTCAAAAATTCATTAAAAATAGACAAATTTAAATTTTCTAAATCCAAGTCGTGTATGGTGTGCAACAAGGGTTGGTGAATACATTACATGTGGTGTGACATCATCAGGTCACATGACCAGGAAGTTATATAGATTTGCGTATTTCAAAAATTCATTAAAAATACACTAAATGACATTTTCGAAATCCAAGTCGTGTATGGTGTGCTCCAAGGGTTGGTGAATACATTACAAGTGGTGTGACATCATCAGGTCACATGACCAGGAAGTTATATAGATTTGCGTATTTCAAAAATTCATTAAAAATAGACTAAATGACATTTTCCAAATTCAAGTTGTGTATGGTGTGCTCCAACGGTTGGTGAACAAATTCCAGGTGGTGTGACATCACCTGTTTCTATAAGATAAAATGAAATTTTGGGAGTACAATGTAATAACCATGTACCCATTCATAGTGAATATCCCATGCACAGCTTAAAACTATCTAAGCCTATTTGACAAAAAAATAGGTTGTCCACTTAATTCACATCTTTACATTTTATTAGTATGCTTTGCGTGGTTTCGCACCTTGGAATGCTTATTTGTGTGTGTGTGTGTGTGTGTGCAGTTTTGAGACAGTCCCTTAATTTGCTTGGCGAATGTCTAACGAATGTCCAACATAAAACCTACTTTACCGCACCTTCAGAATGTTATGAAAAATAAGTGTCATGTTCACACTGCCCCAACAGACACCGACAAACTCAAGCACCCACGGACAAACACAAGATATTCATTCATTTTAACCAATACAAGTAAAAGATTGCAGCTTTCAGACACAACTTTCTTCTCGTTTTATATTTTGTTAAATGTCGAGAGTGCATCTGTTACAGGCCCCTGTGCAAAAGGCCATTAAATGCACTTCACGACGTCACAGCGTTCACAAAAGGGCGGACGGTCTGCACATAGATCTTCACAACCCAGAACATTAATACACAAAATATTTGCAGCATGAACATATACATCGGAATGACAGGACTCGTGTGCATATTAAGTTGTTGTATCATACCTGTAAAAACAGGAGCAAACGTGTCAGCGTAATCATAATCCCCAGTAACTGTGAGGTCGCCGGCGCAGCTGCTCCTCTACCGTTATAAGAGTCCTCAGTTAATTTTCATAATAAGAGTCCCGATCTCACTCAGCAACAGACATGACCCAGCTTTCAGACCAAAGTCCCACATCATTCCTCTATTTACATAAGTAAAATAAATATTTTCTTACAGGATCAAAATGTGCACATACTTTAGGACAAAATGTGTTTGTTGGCGTTTGTCTGTGCGGTATGAATTGGCCTTAAGCCAGCTAACATTTGTTCCACTTTATTTTCTTCCACAGATCAAAGACTGTGTTCGTAAACAGGGCTTGACATTAACTTTTTTGGTCACTAAGTTACTAGCCACACAGCATTTTTACTAGCCACATTTTTTTTGTTGTGAAATTACCTGATAAAAGTTGACTATGGCCTGCTAAAATTTACTTGAACTAGATTTACAACCCTTTTAAATGTAAAACCACTGTACACACCCAAATCAAGACTACATAAATATATAACAATACAGGTCATTATCATTAGCACTGATAAGGTTGTGTGTAAAGCTCTTTTTTTAAATAAAACCATGTAACATGTCGCCACATAGCTCCACCGGCATACGACGTAACTCCAGCAGGGCAGCTAGCTGTCTCTTCGTTTCTTTGTTGTAGGTCACTAGCGGGCAAGTGCACGGCAACACTGTGTGCATGTAATACTCATTAGGGCTGTCAAAATTGCTCAAAAATCAATGACGTTCGAATTATTCCCTCTAAAAAAAACACATAGCCTATATTCGAACTATTCGAACATCTGGTTGTGCATTTTGTCAATGACGCGCATTACATCAATAACAGGACAAATTAATACAAAGAGACATATAGGCCTAACTACTTGTATAGGTAGTTTATTTAAGTTTAAACATATTTGGCAACGTACTATTATTACCTACACAAAAACAAGTAAATCAACTAATGGCCAAGATCGCAGACCTCACTCTCGCTCGCTCGCTCGCTCACTCGCACTCGCAGGCACTCTTTCTCTCTCTCGCCCTCACCCTCACGGTGCGTGTCCACTACACCGGCAAAACTCCGCTCAGTGCCGCTGGCAACGCTGTAACGTCTCCGCTTTGGGGTGTGTCTGTTGCGAGTATGTTTAATCTAAGTTTTTTTCAACACACGGACAGTATAATCAAGCGATGCACGCGATTAAATTTAGAAATAGATAAGCTTTGTTTCCAAATGCAACAAGCAAAGATATCCTTTCAGTTTTATAAACTTTTATAAACCCAGCCAATATAAATCACAATGAACACATCCAAATTAAAATATTTAACATATATATAACAACTACAAAGCGTCTAATTTGTAAACAAAATGATTTACGCACTAAATCCAGCATAAACTCCGGCTCAATTTGCATATTTTTAAACTCTCAAAACAGACGTCACATCCCGAACCTCACAGCAATTGGCTGCCGACCGCGTTTTTCGCTTGATATTTGCATAAAGTCGAGAACTGCCCAACCTTTTGACGCTCTCGGTCGCTCTCAACGCTTTCTCCGGTCCGCTGTCAATCCCAAAATGCACTGCGCGAGCGTGAAGCTCGACTTCCATAGGAATAGGAATTCATTGAAAACGCTCGCTCCGCTCCGCTCGCACCGTGCCAGTGGACACGCACCGTCATGCTGCGTTCACACTAAACGCGAATAGAGCGTCTGGCGCGAGTGATTTGGGGGTGTATGAGTCAACACTCAAGAGTGTTGAAGTTAATGAGATAATTAAGTGATGATTGAACATTATTGAAGACACCTGATGTTAACAAGCAGAATCACTGAAGGAGAAAATCACAAATTGTAAGTTACTGTAAGTTAAAGTGATCTGATGTTGTTGGTTATATTATGACAATCATCATTTGAGCTTGATCACTGAACTCCTTATTTCTGACTTAAATTTATGTTGTTGACCACAGAATAACTGTGATTCTGCATAAACATCCAGAATTTGAGATTCACAGACTGATTATTGGTGTCTGTGTTTCAAAAAAAAAGTAATTTAAAAGTATTTTAATCAGAACAATATTTATTAAATATTATGGGTTGTAGGAAATATACTGATAATCATATACTGTAGAATCACAAAGCTGCTACGAACAAGGTAAATCAAACTCAGCGAGTTTCATTTTTCAGATCACAGCATGATTATGTCAAAACATAACCAACACTATCAGATCATATTTTTCTTTGTTCATTTGACTGTTGATGCATGTCATTCATATTAATTCGTATATTCAACCCCATACCTGCTACAATCACTTTAAGCATGCAGACGCATTTAAGACAATTTGATTTAAAACAATATACAATAAGATTCGTTAACAACGTGTTCTTCTAAAATGAGGGCGAGCCACAAATCCGTGAGTACAGTTTACAAACCCGTGGGAACTGATTGCGAAAGCGTGGGAACGGATTGTGAATTTGTGGGTACAGATTGCAAAAACTGAAGGCACGGTTTACAAATCTGAGAGCGCGGATTAGAAACTCGTGGGTACGGTTTATTAATCCGTGGGCACGATTTGTTAAACCGAGAAAACAGTTTGAGGATTCGTGAGTACGGTTTATAAACTGAGCGGACGGATTTCAAAACCATCGCCACAGATTGTTTTTTTTTTTCTCCCAGGTCACTTCCCGGGCTCCGTAGATCGCCAAAACGGTGGCTTACAATTTGTGATTTTCTCCTTCAGTGATTCTGCTTGTTAACATCAGGTGTCTTCAATAATGCTCAAGCATCACTAAATTAATCACTTAATTATCTCATTAACTTTAACACTCTTGAGTAGGGCTGGGCGATATATATCGTGAGATTGTTATGCGCATCTCGTCAGTAAAGCCGGTTCCTTGATTAGTAGTAAATCGCCACCCAGATAGCAGACGGATGTGGGCCACTTCAGGCAATGATGCAGCACTTCAGGCCTACTTATGGCCCGGACCAAATGTGTCTGAGCCTGAAGTGGCCCACATGTAAAATGGCAAATATGGCCCAAATATTTTAAATCACATGTGGGCCTTTTTAGGCAAAGATGTGGCACTTATGGCATTGTGTAATCTGAATGTGAGCCTAAAGTGGCCCATATGATAAATAATGAATATGGCCCAAATATCACAAACCAAATGTGGGCCACCTATGGCAAAAACGTGGCACAATCAACAATGACTAATCTGGATGTAAACCAAAAATGGCCCACATATGTTTCAGCAAATGTGGCCCAGTTTTCTTAAAACATATCTGGGCCAGTTTTGGCAATGATATGGCACAGTGGCACTGTCTCATCTGGATGTGAGCCAAAAGTGGCCCACATATGTTTCAGCAAATGTGGCCCAGTTATCTTAAAACACATCTGGGCCAGTTTGGGCAAAGATATGGCTCAGTGGCACTGGCTCATCTGGATGTGAGCCAAAAGTGGCCCACATATAATGCTGCAAATGTGGCCCAGTTATCTTAAAACACATCTGGGCCAGTTTTGGCAATGATATGGCTCAGTGAGCACTGGCTCATTTGGGTGTGAGCCAAAAGTGGCCCACATATGTTTCAGCAAATGTGGCCCAGTTATCTTAAAACACATCTGGGCCAGTTTTGGCAAAGATACGGCTCAGTGAGCACTTGCTCATCTGGGTGTGAGCCAAAAGTGGCCCACATATGATGCTGCAAATGTGGCCCAGTTATCTTAAATCACATCTGGGCCAGTTTTGGCAAAGATATGGCTCAGTGAGCACTGGCTCATTTGGGTGTGAGCCAAAAGTGGCCCACATATGTTTCAGCAAATGTGGCCCAGTTATCTTAAAACACATCTGGGCCAGTTTTGGCAAAGATATGGCTCAGTGGCACTGTCTCATCTGGATGTGAGCCAAAAGTGGCCCACATATAATGCTGCAAATGTGGCCCAGTTATCTTAAAACACATCTGGGCCAGTTTTGACAATGATATGGCTCAGTGAGCACTTGCTCATCTGGGTGTGAGCCAAAAGTGGCCCATATATGATGATCCAAATGTGGCCCAGTTATCTTAAAACACATCTGGGCCAGTTTTGGCAAAGATATGGCTCAGTGAGCTCTGGCTCATCTGGGTGTGAACCAAAAGTGGCCCACATATGATGATCCAAATGTGGCCCAGTTATCTTAAAACACATCTGGGCCAGTTTTGGCAATGATATGGCTCAGTGAGCTCTGGCTCATCTGGGTGTGAACCAAAAGTGGCCCACATATGATGCTGCAAATGTGGCCCAGTTATCTTAAATCACATCTGGGCCAGTTTTGGCAAAGATATGGCTCAGTGAACACTTGCTCATCTGGGTGTGAGCCAAAAGTGGCCCACATGTGATGATCCAAATGTGGCCCAGTTATCTTAAAACACATCTGGGCCAGTTTTGGCAATGATATGGCTCAGTGAGCTCTGGCTCATCTGGGTGTGAACCAAAAGTGGCCCACATATGATGCTGCAAATGTGGCCCAGTTATCTTAAATCACATCTGGGCCAGTTTTGGCAAAGATATGGCTCAGTGAACACTTGCTCATCTGGGTGTGAGCCAAAAGTGGCCCACATGTGATGATCCAAATGTGGCCCAGTTATCTTAAAACACATCTGGGCCAGTTTTGGCAATGACATGGCTCAGTGAGCACTGGCTCATTTGGGTGTGAGCCAAAAGTGGCCCACATATGTTTCAGCAAATGTGGCCCAGTTATCTTAAAACACATCTGGGCCAGTTTTGGCAAAGATATGGCTCAGTGGCACTGTCTCATCTGGATGTGAGCCAAAAGTGGCCCACATATGATGATCCAAATGTGGCCCAGTTATCTTAAAACACATCTGGGCCAGTTTTGGCAAAGATATGGCTCAGTGAGCACTTGCTCATCTGGGTGTGAGCCAAAAGTGGCCCACATATGATGATCCAAATGTGGCCCAGTTATCTTAAAACATATCAGGGCCAGATTATTGATGTCTGTGTTTTAAATAAATTTATCTAAATGTCTTTTGATCAGAACAATGTTCATTAAATATTTTGAATTATAAGTAAAGTACTGATAATCATAGGCTGAAGGATCACTAAACTGCTGCTAATAAGTTAAGCTAAACTATCTCAATAAGTTTCCTTTTTCAGATCACAGCATGATTATGTCAAAACATAACCAAGACTATAAGATAACATTTTACTTTGTTCATGTAACTGTTATAAATCAATAACAGCAGACAAGCAACAATAAATATATAATGGTCTAGAGCCCAACTAAAGCAAACACCCATCACCTTAATGGTAACTTACAATTTGTGATTTTCTCCTTCAGTGATTCTGCTTGTTAACATCAGGTGTCTTCAATAATGCTCAATCATCACTAAATTAATCACTTAATTATCTCCTCAGCCCTAAATGCCGCTTCATCTGAAAGCAGGTGATGGTGATTTACTACTAATCAAGGAACCGGTTTTACTGACGAGATGCGCATAACAATATCGCGATTTAAATCGCCCAGCCCTAATTCTGAGTGCATCATATGAAACTTATCCATAGCTCCCAGAATGCATTGCACCATGAAGCATGTCACCATTGTTGAGATTCATATGCTGATTCTTGATATCTGTGTGCGAGTAAATCTTACAGGAGCCCAAAATATGTAAATGGTGTGTTAAAAATCATTTGACGTTCTGATTAAATTCTATCATTCTCTTGCTGTAGAACCACAGCAATAAAACAAAATGAATGACATACTACCCGTATAAACCTCACACATAATCAATGAGCTAAGCCACTACATGATGATTACACTCTTATCATCAATCAGCTTACAGCATCTGATTATATTTTCTCTTGCTGTTCTTGCCATAACAAACAGACACAGCTGCCTGAGAAAAACTAATGTTAAAAAGTCAAGAGCCTGACTAAAGCACACACTGATCGCCACAATGGTAACATCAAATCAAACTATTACTTTCAAATAAATAATCAACATCTAAACCTCTGTTAATTCTCAATAAGAACTTCTGTAGACGTCTGACAGAAATAAAGTCAGTCTAGTTACTAATAAGTGAAGCTGGTAATGCTGTTTGTGGAGTTGTTTAATCAGATCTTGAGAGATGTAATGTATTTTATCTTCAGTTGATTTCATCCAAGGCAGTGGCTGGAAGTAGGCCTAGTTCTTGTGTTTCTCTTTCCTTCAGTGATTCTGCTTGTTAACAGCAGGTGTTCATCAATAATGCACTATCGTTATTCAATCACTTAATTATCTCATTACCTCCAACACTGATTCAGTGTTACATTAAACAGCCTGTACTGTGCACACTAAGCAGTGTTCATTTTATCTGGGCAAACCCATGTGGGGCCTACATGGAAACCGAGGACAAAACTGGCTGGGTCCCAGTTAGATAGCCCAGGTCAAACCCATTTGGGCCCCACATGGCTGTGCTGGCTGGGATCGATTGCTCGGCGCGCCATTAACGTTACATTTAGATTTGCTCATGTTATCACTCTCCCAACCTTTAGTCAGTTCTGCACGGTTAAAGTATTTTAAAACTCGTGTCTTATTTTGGCACAACAATGAAAAAAAATAAAAATAATATAGTGTAATTTGACATTCATGTTTATATACATTGGACATAATACTGCACTAGTTGTATTACTTTGTGACAGCAATGTTTCATTAACCCTAGGAATAATGCACAAATAAATAAATAAAAAAACTACATGCTTTTTCTTACAATAAAAGCTTGATTACAAAGTAACAATAATAGATGTTTTGGGTTCAGGTAGACTATTTAAAAGTCGGGTCAGGTATTAGGCTATTCCTCTATGTATTTCACATTTTTATTATACCCTAGTAATTATAAAATTAACATAAGTTGGCCTGCTTTATGTTTTGAGTCAGGATGTTTTCACCTTAATAACATGTGTCAATGTGATTTGCTACAGAAAACTGCGGGTGGGAATAAAATAGCCTACAGTTTAAAACACATCTAGTGTGTTTGCTGCCAAAAAGCCCCCTTTTTTTTTTTTTTCATCTGACCATAGAATCTGGTCCCTTTTGAAGTTCCAGTCGTGTCTGACAACTGAATATGCTGGAGTTTAATTTTAGCGGAGCGAGGAGGATTTTTCTTGAAACCCTCCCAAACAACATGTGGAGATGTAGGTTTTTTTTTTGGCTTTCTGACCCCAAGACTCCAGTAATCTCTGCAATTCTCCATCTGTGATCCTTGGAGAGTCTTTGGCCACTCAAACTCTCCTCCTCACCGTCCATTAAGACAATATAGACACACGTCCTCTTCCAGGCACACTGTTAACCCTTGCTGTAAAATTCTGACAATATTATACCATTTTCCATTAAAACAGTAATATACCGTAGAAAATAAAAGTAGCCTACAGGAATATACTGTGAATTAACAGTGCTCAAAGTCGACACTCAGAGGCTGTTTTCCCAATCACACCCTATACCCTCATTCACTATTCTCTACATTAGTTCACTAATATAGTCCACTTGAATGAAAAGAAGAGAGTGAATTGAGAAACTGAGGAACACTGATAAGCAGAATCACTGAAGGACAGAGAATCAAGAACAGAGAAAAGAGAAACACAAAAACTACAACTGACTTCCAGCCACACTGAGTGTGAAACCAGATTACAAACCAGTTTACGATTATTTCTTTCATACATGTACAAAAGTTCTTGTTGAGAATTAACAGAGATTTAGTTATTAATAAAATTTGTTGTCACCATGATGGAGATCAGTATTTGCTTTAGTTGTGCTCTTGTCCCTGGACTTCTTACCTTTCATCTCTCTCTGACTGTTGTAACAGTGAGTTTATAAAACACATTTGTTATGGCACGAAAAAGTCAAGAGGAAGATGATTAGGTGTTTTTATTTTATTTTTTGTGATGATGTCACAATCATCCTGGACATGCCTGATTTTCAGATTTTTCCTGTATATAGTCATTGAAATTATAGTTATTTCATATTTAGCATAAATCTGTGTATCTACAAAATGAAATCAAAATTTCTGTAATCATGTTTTCTGAAAAATAACAATCATATAGTGCATTCAATTTTATTTTACTCCTGCTTGGCTCAGACACACAGATATCAACAATCAGCATATGAATCTCAACAATGGTGAAAAGTTTCATGTCGCAATGCATGCTGGGTTCCAGGATAATATAAAACTCCCAGCATGCACTGCTGCATGAATAAAAAAAAAAAGAAAAAATATTGCCACCATTGTTTAGATTAATGTGCTCAATTGTGATATCTCTGTCTCGCTTTTTTTTTTGGTTTATGCATGATGTGTTAAAAAATGAGCAATTTATTGCTGTAGTTTCACAGTGGTGATAATGTAACACTTTTGATCGAGGATAAAACTCTGAAAGAATAAGAATTTATTCCTTAGTGAATGAACAGGCAATATGATGATTATGTCATCATAAGCATTACAACCGCAATCATTCATAAACTGTGTGTGCACAAGTGTGACTTGTAAAACACAGCTCAAGCAGCATGATGCAAGCAAATGAATGTTTTAGCATCTGCATCCCAACTAAAGCAAGCACTGATCTCTATAATGGTAACTTCAAACAAACATTTTCAATTAAACATCTTAATAACAACTTCTGTAGATGACAGAAATAAAGTCATACTGGTTAATAATAAGTGTAATAATGTGTAATGGCTGGAAGTCAGTCGTAGTTATTGTGTTTCTCTATTTTCTGTTCTTGTGTTTCTCTTTTCTTCAGTGATTCTGCTTGTTACCAGCAGGTGTTCATCACTAATACTCAACAATCACTTACATATTCACTTAATTATCTCACTGCAACATTGTCTCAACGTTACTTTTACTCTTTGTAGTGTGGATTTTCCTGTGGGGTGGAAAGGGTTAACAGTGTAAGATAAAAAGACACACCCACAAAATGTATTTTAACAGTAATAAACTGTAAGTTATGAAACAGGTTTATACTGGCAACACTGTTGCCAGTAGTTTACTGTAAAATGTATTTTTTGGGTCACCATTGTGCAGAAGAGTAGAGCCTGTGCTTCAGTCCAGGAGAAGATCTACGAACATTGATGATATGCTGCATGTTGCTTTATTTAACAGGCGGTGACTGTGTAGTTGCTGGTCCAGTGGAAATATTTTTATGTTCAATAGTTTTTTAGTGCTCTTAAATGAAAGAAGTTCACAGTAATACTTTGCTCACATTATTAATGCATTATAAATTTTAGTTAAAATATTTAAATGACAGTTGGTCAATTTAAGGCAGTCGGTTTCTGCAAGTGTAATTAGTTAACTTGAATTAGAATTTAGTGCATTTTTACAGAAACAAACTAGATTACAGTAAAGAACTGTACAATTAACAGTATTTTACTGGCAACAGTGTTGCCAGTATTTTACTGTAAAAAAACCCGGTAAGGTCTAACAGTGCAGATTCGTAACATCATTAGTTGCACTGTAAAAAAAATCCAAATTTTACAGAAAATAACTGTGATTTTTTTACGATCATTTTCTTTCATTTTAAATTGTATTTAAAACACTGTAAAATTACAAAAAATATCTGTAAAATAAAAATTCAGCTGTTATTTTAGGTATTGTGACATTAATGACAAATTACAGTAATTCACACTTTTTATACAGAACATTTGTTGTATTTTTCATACAGTATTTTTTCTGTTTTCTTAAATTACATAAAAATGTATGTAAAATTACAAATATAATCTGTAATTTAACAGAAAGAAAACAGTTAAATGATAAAATGGTCAAATGACTGTCAGCTCCCCAAAAAACTGTAAAACATCCTAAATTAAATAAACTGAAAAACACTGTTTTTTTACAGGTATTTCCTGAATAATCACGATCAAAAACCTTCATTGTAAAAAAAATCGTAAAAAAGGGTCAAATGACTGGCAGCTGCGGCTGCCAAACAAAAACCCTAAAATTAAAGTAAAATATGCTAATTTAAATAAATTGTAAAAAACTTTAAAATAAATTTGATGTCACCATGATTGAGATTAGTGTCTGCTTTAGTTGGGCTCATGACTTCAATTTTTAACTGATGGTTTTCTTTGGCTGCTTTAACTGTGTATTTCATGCACATTTGTTATAGCAATAAATGCTGGAGAAAATTTCAGATGTTTTTGGTCATTCTTTGATGATGTCATCATATGATGGCTTGATTCTCTGATATGAAAGTCAAAAAATGAATGTATTAGCTTAGATTACATGTAGATGGAATTTAGCTTTATACAAAGTCTATAATGTCATAATTTCTCACATGCATATCATTTTTTAAAATCGTAATAATTCAGGAAATAGCTTTAAAATAACAGTGTTTTTCTGTAAAACATTTAAGGAAAATTTCTGTAAAAGTTTTTTGCACTTCTAAAATAGGATATTTTACTTTATTTTTACGGTTTTTGTTTGACAGCCGCAGCTGGCAGCTTTAAAATAAATTTGATATCACCATGATTGAGATCAGTGTCTGCTTTAGTTGGGATCATGACCCGTGAGTTTTTAACATTAGTTTTCTCTGGCTGCTTTAACTGTGTATTTAATACACATTTGTTATAGCAATAAATGCAGGAGAAATATCAGATGATCTTGATCATTCATAAGTGATGTTACAGTCATCGTGATGATCTGATTCACTGATATGACAGCCAAATCTCTGAATATATTAGTTTAGATTACATAAAATGTAGATTGTATTTAGCTTTATACAAAGTCTATAATGTCATAATTTCTCACATGATCCTTGGCAACAATATTGTAATAATCTGAAATTTAAAAAGATATGTATTATATGGAAAAAGTTTTGATCTGGTTAATTTTTTTTTTTTTTTTTTTTGTAGTATAGACATCAAGAATCAACATATGAATCTCAACAATGGTGACAACCAACAAAGCCTTTTTGTGACTTTATAGCAGTTCAGATTTTTTTTCGTTGTCACCATTGTTGCGATTCATACGCTGATTATTGATGTCTGAGTGAGTCGATATGATCCTGTCAAAACATTTTCTGTATAATGACATAAAATCTGAGTATCACATCACTGCAGGATCTTATATAGCAGTTTCATCATGCAAAAATTAACAACTAATATTTAATTGCTTAATCAGATATTACACTTCAGGTGGTACCAATGAAGCAGGACACTACATGATGACTATTGTCACTAAAAAGAGACCAACATCATCTGATCTGAGTTTCTCTTGGATTTCTACCATAACAAATATGCATCAGAGACACACAGTTAAAGCAGCCAGAGAAACTTTAAAGTTAAACACTAAAAGGTCAAGAGCCCAACTAAAACAAACACTGATCTCCATCATGGTGACATCAAACTTTATTCTTTTCAATAAAACTTCAACTTCTAAACCTCTGTTAATTATCAATAAGAATGTTAGTATGAAAGAAATAAAGTCTGGATTGTAATAAGTGAAGATGCTGAGATCCTGATAGTGTTTAATGTTCTGTTGGGGTTTAAAGTGTTTCTGTATGGTGTGTTTCGTGTGTCACCATTGTGTTGAAGAGTAGAGCCTGAGCTTCAGTCCAGGATGAGCACAGAAACACTGATGATATGCTGCATGTTGTTTTATTTAACAGACAGTAACTGTGTAGTTGCTGATGTAGTGACGTATAGTCACAGCAAATCATGCATATAATTAACTGCATGTTTTTCAGTAAAAAATCAGAAAAAATGTGAATTAACTGTGTTTTAACTGTGTTTCTGTTAAAAAAGATTAATGAAGATTTCTGTAAAAGTATTTTGCACTTATTTAAATTAGGATATTTTACATTAATTTTACGGTTTTTGTATGGTAGCCATTGCTGACAGTCATTTGACTGTTTTTTATGGGATTTTTTTAAAATGAAGGTGATTGATCGTAATAATTCAGGAAATAGCTGTAAAAAAACACTGTTTTTCCGTAAAACATTTAAGGAAAATTTCTGTAAAAGTTTTTTGCACTTAATTTAAATTAGGATATTTTACTTTATTTTTACGGTTTTTGTTTGGCAGCCATAGCTGACAGTCAATGACTGTTTTTTTACGATTTAATTTTTTACAGTGTGGCCCAGATCCGGCCCACACTTGACACTTTCATCTGGCCCACATACCGCGTGGAATGATGGCACTTGGGCGGTCCGCTCCTGTTTGCCGGATATGGGCCACAATTAAGCCATAGCAATGCCGCATGTCAGCCGTAAACAAAACAAATGAAGCAGAACTGGCCCATATCTGGCCCAGACACCAAAGTTGCTGTGGCCCAGATCCGGCCCACACTTGACACTTTCATCTGGCCCACATACCGTGTGGAATGATGGCACTTGGGTGGTCTGCTCCTGTTTGCCGGATATGGGCCACAGTCAAGTGTGGGCCTGATGTGGGCCAATTCGGCTTCATTTGTTTTGTTTACGGCTGACATGCGGCATTGTTATGGCTTAATTGTGGCCCACATCTGGCAAACAGGAGCGGACCGCCCAAGTGCCATCATTCCGCGCGGTATGTGGGCCAGATGAAAGTGTCAAGTGTGGGCCGGATCTGGGCCACAGCAACTTTGGTGTCTGGGCATCACCTGCTTTCAGATGGAGCGGCATTTACTACAAAGAGCCGTAGTTAACTGACAAGCTGAGCCATATCGCATTAATATCGGCGACGTATCGCCAGCGATAATTAATGCGATATGGCTCAGCTTGTCAGTTAACTACGGCTCTTTGTACACAGCAAAAACTCCAGTGTTAAATTAACACTCCTGGGAGTGTATGAGTCCACACTCAAGAGTGTTTAAAGGAGTCATAACCTAGTATTACATTGGATACCTACTGCTGTATTATAGTCTTTCAGGCCCTTCTAAAAAAGAAAAGTGGAAAAAAAATAAACACAGACCTACTTTTACCCTTATTTCTGAAGGCATTATTGTCTCGCGAGATCAATGCGATGTTTTGGCTGTCGTGGACGCTCTATATGGCTCTGCACGCCAGCTGAAAGGGTTGTTGGGACAGCGTCATTAAAAATGAATTTCATCCATTGGTCCCTGATAGTTTCGTCCGATTTTGGGAGATAAAACACATTTACATGTTTTTTATGGCAATCAACCACAGAGCAAGTCCGGTGTGCACTCGGTTTCTCCATCTTTCTCGACTGATCTGACTATGAGGGGGAGGGGAGGCTTGCTTCCTGCTGCGGTGTCCATATATGGTATATCCTACTACCTCATGACGTCAAAAGGGAGCTGAAATCAAAATCTCGTACTTGAGTGCGCGTGCACGCGCGCTGGTTTATTTACCCTGAGGTAAACAAACGCTTCACTTTTAAATATCGGCTTCCCGGCCAGTGTATAATCGTTAGTCGATCATAACATATATTGATTCTCGTGGAAAAGTGAAAATTGCAGGTTATGACTCCTTTAAGTTAATGATATAATTAAGTGATTAATTTAGTGATGATTGAACATTATTGAAGACAACTGATGTTAACAAGCAGAATCACTGAAGGAGAAAATCACAAATTGTAAGTTACCGTTATGACGATCAATGGTTGCTGTAGTTGGACTCTTGACCCATAGGCTATATTATTAACTTTAGATTTTGTTTGTCTGTTGTTTCTGAATTATAATCACCAGTTGAACAAAGAAAAAAAGTGATCTGATGGTGTTGGTTATATTATGACAATCATCATTTGAACTTGATCACTGAACTCATTAAAATCCTTCTTTCTGACTTTGATTTATGTTGTTGGTTAATGAATCTGCATAAATGAATTGCATAAATGAACTGCATAAATTCTGCCCAGAATTTTTTATATAATATAAAGGATTTCTTAAAAGTTGTTTAAAAAAAAAAATCATTCTTTTAAGCACACACCAGTGTTGTAGTCGAGTCACCAATGTCGAGTCCGAGTCGAGTCTCGAGTCCCGAGTGTTCGAGTCCGAGTCCAAGTCCGAGTCACCAAAGAAGAGTCCGAGTCGAGTCACCATTACCTGAGTTCGAGTCCGAGTCGAGTCTCGAGTCCCCAGTCCCCAGTGTTCGAGTCCGAGTCGAGTCATCAAGGTTGAGTCTGTTATATTTCAAGGCTGCCTACATTTCTCCACTCTGGCACCTTTAAAGAGCTGATATAATTGTAAAAGAGGGTCTACATTAAACAAAAATGACACTGCTGTGTTAACAAATAAAACTTTTGATTTCAATAGTGTAGGCTATTAGTTGCCTAAATGTTGAAATAAACTTTAACAATGCTGTAGAAGTGCAGTTTATTAATAGTAGCCTAAATGTTAACTAATGAAGTTAACTAGAGTTTAATAAATGGAACATTATTGTAAAGTGTTACAGATTTGTTATACACCAATTCAGACGTCTCGTGAATTCATTGTTGGACAGATGGACAGTTGTTTTAACCCTTCCATTAAAGTGAGTCGGTTCAAAGGAGTCATTAGTTCGCGAATCGGACGTGTCAATAATGGACGTATAGCCTATGGCACGCGTTGTGTGATTATCTCGGCAGTTTAGGACATCGCACAAGATTTGTGTCAACACAGAAAACATTTCATCACTGGATAGGGTTTTTTTTTTCGTTTATTGAAATTGTTGTTTATGTCAGCTGAATGTGTGGAACGCTTTTCAGAGAAGATAAGGCAAACGTTTTTTTTTTAGAACAATTCACACCCCGCGGTAACTCAGGAGAAAAAATCTCTGAATGCTCCACGTGAAACTTCATTCTTTCGACCTTTTACTATCGTGTCTTGATTTTGATTAATATGCGCGAGGGAGAGGGAGTAAGACAGCGCTCGTGTTGTTTGAAGATGTAGTGCGCGCGCGGCCGGGGCTTTCTCTCTGCTCGGGAACGGTCTTGGAGCACGAAACAGCAAACGTGTGACATCTTAAATCAAAATTGTATAACCTATTTGGTCAGAAACTTAATCTAACGTCATTCATTTGATGAATGCTCAAGTCCGATTTTAAATCTCCTCGAGTCCGAGTCCAAGCACGAGTCACTAGTCCGCGAGTCCAAGTCAAGTCACGAGTCAAGGGAATAGAGTCTCGAGTCGGACTCGAGTCCAGAGTCGACTCGGACTTTAAAAAAACCAAAATCGGACCGTTATTTGATTTTGGTTTTGTCATTTTTCGTTTTTGGATTCAGAACCAAAAACGGGAGAACGGCTCTTTTTTTACCGTTTCTTTGTTTTTGGTTTGAAACGACAAACGAAAAACAGGTGGTTTCTCGTTATTTTGTTTTGTGTTTCAAACGAAAAAACAAACTATCAAAACGTACACGGACCCTGAGCCATATCGCATCAATATCGCGACGTATCGCCAGCGATAATTAATGCGATATGGCTCAGCTTGTCAGTTAACTACGGCTCTTTGTACAAAGCAAAAACCTCCAGTGTTAAATTAACACTCCTGGGAGTGTATATGAGTCCACACTCAAGAGTGTTGAAGGTAATGAGATAATTAAGTGTTTAATTTAGTGATGATTGAACATTATTGAAGACACCTGATGTTAACAAGCAGAATCACTGAAGGAGAAAATCACAAATTGTAAGTTACCGTTATGACGATCAATAGTTGCTTTAGTTGGACTCTTGACCCATATATTATTAACTTTAGATTTTGTTTGTCTGATGTTTCTGAATTATAATCACCAGTTGAACAAAGAAAAAAAGTGATCTGATGATGTTGGTTATGTTATGACAATCATCATTTGAACTTGATCACTGAACTCATTAAAATCCTTCTTTCTGACTTCGATTTATGTTGTTGGTTAGTGAATCTGCATAAATGCCCAGAATTGTTTTATATAATATAAAGGATTTCTTAAAAGTTGTTAAAACACACAGATGTCAAGATTCAGTCTATGCATCTCAACAATGGTGAGGAGCAGAATATTCAATTAGGAAAAGTAAATTACATAGACAATTCAGATCATAATTTATTCATACCGCAATGCATGATGG
This sequence comes from Scardinius erythrophthalmus, assembly GCF_964197995.2. Classification (NCBI taxonomy): domain Eukaryota; kingdom Metazoa; phylum Chordata; class Actinopteri; order Cypriniformes; family Leuciscidae; genus Scardinius; species Scardinius erythrophthalmus. Next base: position 18,979,397 of record NC_138221.1, on the reverse strand, counting down.
GAGCCATTAATGAGTTGTGATTGGTGGCAGCCACTGCAACATGCTTTATTATTGTCACCATTGTTGAGATTAACAGGCTGATTATTGATGTCTGTGTTTTAAATGAATTTATCTAAATGTCTTTAGACCAGAACAATGTTTATTACAAAATTTGAATTATATGTAAAATACTGATAATCATAGGCTGAAGAATCACTAAACTGCTGGAAACAAATTAAACCAAACTATCTCAATAAGTTTCCTTTTTCAGATCACAGTATGATTATGTCAAAACATAACCAACACTATAAGATAACTTTTTATTTTGTTCATTTAACTGTTATAAATCAATATCAGCAGACAAACAACAGTAAATATTAAAGTAAATATATAATGGTCTAGAGCCCAACTAAAGCAAACACCCATCACCTTAATGGTAACTTACAATTTGTGATTTTCTTCTTCAGTGATTCTGCTTGTTAACATCAGGTGTCTTCAATAATGCTCAATCATCACTAAATTAATCACTTAATTATCTCCTCAGCCCTAAATGCCGCTCCATCTGAAAGCAGGTGATGGCGATTTACTACTAATCAAGGAACCGGCTTTACTGACGAGATGCGCATAACAATATCGCGATTTAAATCGCCCAGCCCTAGTGTGAATTATATAAACTCTGAGCAGTGTTAAATGAACACTGAAGCAGTGTTAAAGTTAATGAGATAATTAAGTGATTAATTGAGTGATGATTGACCATTATTGAAGACACCTGATGTTAACAAGCAGAATCACTGAAGAGGAAAATCACACATTGTAAGTTACCATTCAGGTGATGGGTGTTTGCTTTACTTGAGCTCTTGACCCTTATAGGTTTAATTTAGATTTTGTCTGTCTTCTGTTGTTGATTCATAACAGTCAGCTTATAGTTAAGTTAATACTTCATCACTCACTCATCAATGGCCAATCATCATTTAATTAATCACTTAATTATCTCATTAACTTCAACACTGCTTCAGTGTTAATTTTAATACTCTGTAGTGTGGACACATCTGTACACTGAGGAGTGTTAATTTAACACTGGGGATTTTGCTGTGTGGAGGGAAAAGTCCGCTGTGCGCGGGTGCAAAATAGGAATGACACATGTGTCGGTTGCGCTGGGTACAAAGTCAATTGTGCTGGGTGTAAGATAGGGCCCTACAAGTGTTAACATCTTCACAACATGTGTTGTCCCTGAGCATACACACTACAAGTGTTAAAATCTACACAACATGTGTCATTTTTAACACAGCTCTTTTTATGGGTTGTGGTGTTAAACCAAATGTAATAAAATAAAATAAAATCTGAACAAAATGGCTTCTTTAAAAGCAAAAATCAGTTTCTAGAGTGACCTGGATTTCATCCAGTTTCTCAAAGAAGAAACTCTGAGAATCTTCTCATCAGATTTTTTAAAAAGTTTTCTTGGAACAGAATCCTTGTAAAACAAACAGTTTGTGATTTTCACTTCAGTTCTCTAATACATGTTGTTTCACTTCTGCATCTGGAGCGGAAGCAGGTTTTTTCATCCACTGAGTGATTCAGGGCAGGTTTCTCTCTTAGTGAGCGGGGGGCTGGAAATGTGAACCCTGGAGTCATTAGAGAGCACTTTGAACAATCTCTGCTTACTGTTCATCTCTGTGTTTCTTAGTGAACTCGTTTATTTATTTATTTATTTTGGTGGAGAAAATATACACAAACTACCGAGTGGTGTCTCTGGCTCTATATTTCTGATGGAGCAAAAGCGATCACTTGCTCAACCCAAAATGAGGGCTAATAGAAACAACTCTAATACACAGCAAAAACTCCAGTGTTAAATTAATTCTCCTGGGAGTTCATTTGGCTCCAGACTCATGAGTCTTAAATTGTTAAAATATGATTATTAAATGAACACTGAAGCAGTGTTAAAGGTATAGATAATTAAGTGATTAAATGAGCAATGATTGAGCATTATTGAAGACACCTGGGGCCTCATTTATAACCGTTGCGTACACACAAATCAGGACATTCACAGTGATTTATAAAAACAAAACTTGACGAGAAAATTTGCGTACCTGCATGCAAACTCTGCGTACGAACCCATGCGTATACGAACATCTGGAGATGGGGCAGTTTGGCGACACCGATGGTGAGCTGGAGTTAAGTGTCTTTTTGGTCACTTTTAGACAGAACATTTTAAGAAAATTATACATGTACAGAAAGATAATACAAATATAATTTTACTCACCAAGCCTATCACATGAAGCAAACATCTATACTTTCTTAAATGTCCGGGCTAATGAGAGCGTTGGGCCATTTAGTGAAACTGACGCATATTTATCTAACGGCAGATGAAGAAAAAACGTAAATCTTCATTATGAGTCCTAATCATAAATACAATGCATGTTCACAATAACAGTTTAAATAAATAAAATAATGATTTAAACTATGTTTTACTTCTGATATAAACATTTAGATTAAACATTCTCATTAATGAAGTTAAATACTTAAATTAGAACATGAAATCATTACTGAGAAGTTACTATATATATATATATATATATTAGGGCTGGGCGATTTAAATCGCGATATTGTTATGCGCATCTCGTCAGTAAAGCCGGTTCCTTGATTTAGTAGTAAATCACCATCACCTGCTTTCAGATGGAGCGGCATTTAGGGCTGAGAAGATAATTAAGTGATTAATTTAGTGATGATTGAGCATTATTGAAGACACCTGATGTTAACAAGCAGAATCACTGAAGAAGAAAATCACAAATTGTAAGTTACCATTAAGGTGATGGGTGTTTGCTTTAGTTGGGCTCTAGACCATTATATGTTTACTTTAATATTTACTGTTGTTTGTCTGCTGTTATTGATTTATAACAGTTAAATGAACAAAGTAAAATGTTCTTATAGTGTTGGTTATGTTTTGACATAAACATACTGTGATCTGAAAAGTGAAACATATTAAGATAGTTTGGTTTAACTTGTTAGCAGAAGTTTTGTGATTCTTCAGCCTATGATTATCAGGACTTTACTTATTATTCAAAATATTTAATAAACATTGCTCTGATCAAAAAGACGTTCAGACATCAATAATCAGCCTGTGAATCTCAACAATGGTGACAATAATAAAGCATGTTGCAGTGGCTGCCACCAATCACAACTCATTAATGGCTCCCATCATGCATTGCGGTATGAATAAATTATGATCTGAATTGACTATGACTCTATGTAATTTACTTTTCCTCATTGAATATTCTGCTCCTCACCATTGTTGAGATGCATAGACTGAATTTTGACATCTGTGTGTGCCTAAAAGAATGATTTTTCTTTTAAAAACTTTTAAGAAATTCTTTATATTATATCAAAAATTCTGGCCATTTATTCAGATTCACAGTTATGCTGTAACCAACAACATAAATCGAATTCAGAAAGAAGGATCTTAATGAACTCAGTGATCAAGTTCAAATGATGATTGTCATAATATATCCAACACAGATCACTTTTTATTCTTTGTTCAACTGGCAGTTTTAACTCAGATACAACCGTCAAACAAATTCCAAAGTAGCGTACACATGAAAGGCTCAGAGCCCAACTAAAGCAAACACCCATCACAATAATGGTAACTTACAATTTGTGATTTTCTCCTTCAGCGATTCTACTTGTTAACATCAGGTGTCTTCAATAATGCTCAATCATCACTAAATTAATCACTTAGTTATCTCATTAACTTAAACACTTAGTGAGTGTCACCCATGAGTGTGGACTCATACACTCAGGGGTGTTAATTTAACACTGGAGGTTTTGCTGTGTACAAAGAGCCGTAGTTAACTGACAAGCTGAGCCATATCGCATTAAAAATCGTTGGCGATACGTCCGCGATATTGATGTGATTTGGCTCAGCTTGTCAGTTAACTACGGCTCATTGTAGTAAATGCCGCTTCATCTGAAAGCAGGTGATGGCGATTTACTACTTATCAAGGAACCGGCATTACTGATGAGATGCGCATAACAATATCGCGATTTAAATCGCCCAGCCCTAATATATATATATATATATATATATATATATATATATATATATATATATATATATATATATATATATATATTTTAGGGATGGGCGATATATCGCACGATATTGTTATGCGCATCTCGTAAAGCCGGTTCCCTTGATTAGTAGTAAATCGCCATCACCTGCTTTCAGATGGAGCGGTGTTAAATTAACACTCCTGGGGCTGGGAGTGTATATGAGTCCACACTCAAGAGTGTTAAAGTTAATGAGTTAATGAAGTTAATGAGTTTATAACTATAAATGAATTCACGTAAGAAAGTAATATGTTTATCATAAAATAATTTATGAATGCTTTATTTTTAAGCAAAAATTATGCAAAAAATGTAGGCCTATTTTATCCAAAACTGTAAAAGGTTAGGTTATGGCCTATAAAAATAAAGCATTGATAAATTATTTTATGACAAACATATTACTGTATTACTAAGTGAACGCAAATAATAATAATAATAATTATTATTATTATTATTACTACATTTTAGTCTACATATTTAGTCTAAATATGTAGCCTAAAATGTAATAATAATAATAATGATGATAATAATAATAATAATAATAATAATAATTATTATTATTATTATTATTATTATTATTATTATTATTCGAGTTTATAACTATAAATGAGTTCACGTAAGACAGTAATATGTAGGGATGGGCGATATATCGCACGATATTATCACAAATAAACAAAAGATTTTGATGCATGTCATTCATATTAATTCGTATATTCAACCCCATACCTGCTACAATCACTTTAAGCATGCAGACGCATTTAAGACAATTTGATTTAAAACAATATACAATAAGATTCGTTAACAACGTGTTCTTCTAAAATGAGGGCGAGCCACAAATCCGTGAGTACAGTTTACAAACCCGTGGGAACTGATTGCGAAAGCGTGGGAACGGATTGTGAATTTGTGGGTACAGATTGCAAAAACTGAAGGCACGGTTTACAAATCTGAGAGCACGGATTAGAAACTCGTGGGTACGGTTTATTAATCCGTGGGCACGATTTGTTAAACCGAGAAAACAGTTTGAGGATTTGTGAGTACGGTTTATAAACTGAGCGGACGGATTTCAAAACCATCGCCACAGATTTTTTTTTTTTTCTCCCAGGTCACTTCCCGGGCTCCGTAGATCGCCAAAACGGTGGCTTACAATTTGTGATTTTCTCCTTCAGTGATTCTGCTTGTTAACATCAGGTGTCTTCAATAATGCTCAAGCATCACTAAATGAATCACTTAATTATCTCATTAACTTTAACACTCTTGAGTGTTAATTTAACACTGGAGTTTTTGCTGTATAGTAAATGCCGCTCCATCTGAAAGCAGGTGATGGTGATTTACTACTAATCAAGGAACCGGCTTTACTGACGAGATGCGCATAACAATATCGTGCGATATATCGCCCAGCCCTACTCCACACCCACTTCATACGCACGCGCACTAACCCCCTAGACCCAGAGACCGCGTTTGTTTACAGTGTGTTCAGGGAACAGGCAGCTAGCGGATAGTGAGGAGATGTTTGCTGTATGTGACAAAAAATGTTTTGGCCTAAGAAACGCGTGGCATCGATTCGAGCACCTTTAAATCAAATTCAATTATTAAATTTTTTTATGCGACTGTCTGGAGACCTTTAACCATCTATTCTTTCATAATCCAATCAGATATAATTAGATTTTCTTAGAATCTTTGCATCAGGATATGAAACCGCACTTATGCATATTCTTAAATAAACCAGTGTTTGGTTCCCCCTGAGGCTCTTTACTCATGCTAAGCATGCGTCATATCTGGATTCATCTTCAGCTGTAATTTATCACTGCAGTAATCGTGCGTTATTGATATAGCAGCCCTATCATTCCACAGCACAATCTCCAGTAATGTTGCGAACATCAGATTGATGTTATGAACACATTAAAGGTACAATATGCAAGAATTTTGCATTAAAATATCCCACACAGCAAAATCCCCCAGTGTTAAATTAACACTGAGAGTATTAAATTAACACTGACAGTGTTAAATTAACAGTGAGAGTGTGAATTAGGGCTGGGCGATTTAAATCGCGATATTGTTATGCGCATCTCGTCAGTAAAGCCGGTTCCTTGATTAGTAAATCACCATCACCTGCTTTCAGATGAAGCGGCATTTACTACAAAGAGCCGTAGTTAACTGACAAGCTCAGCCATATCGCATCAATATCGCGGACGTATCGCCAGCGATAATTAATGCGATATGGCTCAGCTTGTCAGTTAACTACGGCTCTTTGTAGAGTTGTTTCTATTAGCCCTCATTTTGGGTTGAGCAAGTGATCGCTTTTGCTCCATCAGAAATATAGAGCCAGAGACACCACTCGGTAGTTTGTGTATATTTTCTCCACCAAAATAAATAAATAAATAAACGAGTTCACTAAGAAACACAGAGATGAACAGTAAGCAGAGATTGTTCAAAGTGCTCTCTAATGACTCCAGGGTTCACATTTCCAGCCCCCCGCTCACTAAGAGAGAAACCTGCCCTGAATCACTCAGTGGATGAAAAAACCTGCTTCCGCTCCAGATGCAGAAGTGAAACAACATGTATTAGAGAACTGAAGTGAAAATCACAAACTGTTTGTTTTACAAGGATTCTGTTCCAAGAAAACTTTTTAAAAAATCTGATGAGAAGATTCTCAGAGTTTCTTCTTTGAGAAACTGGATGAAATCCAGGTCACTCTAGAAACTGATTTTTGCTTTTAAAGAAGCCATTTTGTTCAGATTTTATTTTATTTTATTACATTTGGTTTAACACCACAACCCATAAAAAGAGCTGTGTTAAAAATGACACATGTTGTGTAGATTTTAACACTTGTAGTGTGTATGCTCAGGGACAACACATGTTGTGAAGATGTTAACACTTGTAGGGCCCTATCTTACACCCAGCACAATTGACTTTGTACCCAGCGCAACCGACACATGTGTCATTCCTATTTTGCACCCGCGCACAGCGGACTTTTCCCTCCACACAGCAAAATCCCCAGTGTTAAATTAACACTCCTCAGTGTACAGATGTGTCCACACTACAGAGTATTAAAATTAACACTGAAGCAGTGTTGAAGTTAATGAGATAATTAAGTGATTAATTAAGTGATGATTGGCCATTGATGAGTGAGTGATTAAGTATTAACTTAACTATAAGCTGACTGTTATGAATCAACAACAGAAGACAAACAAAAACTAAATTAAACCTATAAGGGTCAAGAGCCCAACTAAAGCAAACACCCATCACCTTAATGGTAACTTACAATGTGTGATTTTCTTCTTCAGTGATTCTGCTTGTTAACATCAGGTGTCTTCAATAATGGTCAATCATCACTCAATTAATCACTTAATTATCTCATTAACTTTAACACTGCTTCAGTGTTCATTTAACACTCTGCTCAGAGTTTTTATAATTCATACTAGGGCTGGGCGATTTAAATCGCGATATTGTTATGCGCAGCTCGTCAGTAAAGCCGGTTCCTTGATTAGTAGTAAATCGCCATCACCTGCTTTCAGATGAAGCGGCATTTAGGGCTGAGGAGATAATTAAGTGATTAATTTAGTGATGATTGAGCATTATTGAAGACACCTGATGTTAACAAGCAGAATCACTGAAGAAGAAAATCACAAATTGTAAGCCACCGTTATGACGATCAATGGTTGCTTTAGTTGGACTCTCGACCCATATATTATTAACTTTAGATTTTGTTTGTCTGTTGTTTCTGAATTATCACCAGTTCAACAAAGAAAGAAGTGATCTGATGATGTTGGTTATATTATGACAATCATCATTTGAACTTGATCATTGAACTCATTAAAATCCTTCTTTCTGACTTCGATTTATGTTGTTGGTTAGTGAATCTGCATAAATGCCCAGAATTTTTGATATAATATAAAGGATTTCTTAAAAGTTGTTTAAAAAAAAATCTTTTTTTTTAGGCACACACAGATGTCAAGATTCAGTCTATGCATCTCAACAATGGTGATGAGAAGAATATTCAATTAGGAAAAGTAAATTACATAGACAATTCAGATCATAATTTATTCATATCGCAATGCATGATGGGAGCCATTAATGAGTTGTGATTGGTGGCAGCCACTGCAACATGCTTTATTATTGTCACCATTGTTGAGATTCACAGGCTGATTATTGATGTCTGTGTTTTAAATGAATTTATTTGAATGTCTTTTGATCAGAACAATGTTTATTAAATATTTTGGATTATAAGTAAAATGCTGATAATTATAGGCTGAAGAATCACTAAACTGCTGCTAACAAGTTAAACCAAGCTATCTCAATAAGTTTCCTTTTTCAGATCACAGCATGATTATGTCAAAACATAACCAACACTATAAGATAACATTTAACTTTGTTCATTTAACTGTTATAAATCAATAACAGCAGACAAACAACAGTAAATAATAAAGTAAATATATAATGGTCTAGAGCCCAACTAAAGCAAACACCCATCACCATAATGGTAACTTACAATTTGTGATTTTCTTCTTCGGTGATTCTGCTTGTTGACATCAGGTGTCTTCAATAATGCTCAATCATCACTAAATTAATCACTTAGGGCGTTTTCACACCTGAAAGTCCGCACCAAGGTCCGAACCAAAGTTCACGTTTTGATACATTTTATACATTCAGAAAGTTTTGGTTTGGTTTCACACTGCAATTATGCGAGCGCACTAAAGAACTTTACGTTACGTACTTGCGTCCTGTCGTCATCATCTATGTGGGCTGCATCTTGACATTGATTGGTTTGTAAACGGACGTACGTCTGACGTCAGCGTGCTGTCAATTCGGCGGGTAACTTTGACAACATGAATGAACAGACGCATATCGTTGCAACTATATTGCTATTTTTATGGCATTATTACCTGCAGCACCAACTATACACAAGGCTAGTTCAAATTCGCCAAATTAACGTCCTCGTCGTGCGAACATTTTATCGTCGCCGGCAGGAAAGGAGGAGAAGACTGCGAGCAATCATGCGAGCTCTGGCACCTTCATTTGGGGAGAGACCAAGGTGAGTGGCAATATGTTTCCATACTGGCCGTCTGTTTCAAAAGACGAGTTGTCACGGGTGATTTATAACTGTGTCTTTTTTTCTAATTCATGTCTCCGTGCAAAGAAATAGAACAACAACATTTAAGATTTAAAATTAAATATTCATGACAGCCTACTGACAGCTCTACACTGTAAAAACAAACCTATAGAATCTACCCAATAAAATTGAGGTAACAATTTGCACTCACTTTGTTTGGGTAGATTTCAACCCAAATTTTTGAATAAAGAGTACCTACATTTAATGGCTATGACATACTAAACAAAATTAGGTAAAAATTGGATAGTTTTCTTCTAGAAAGACAAAACGTTCAGGTGGAGAAAAAAAAACTTTTTCTTTACCTTGACATGTTTCGACTGCAACCTGCAGTCTTCCTCAGAAGCGTCATCTGACAGCTGTGACGTGTCGTTTATCAGCTGTTATTTCACTTACAACCTTACACCTACAAAAGGTGAAACAGGCAGGTCATTCAACACAAGAAAGAAAGAACATCAAAAAGAATGTGAAAAAGAAACAACAGGACGACTCACTAGAAAGGGAAAAAGCGCAACAGGAACAGTTAAAATCAGCTATATCAGATCATTGCAAACGAAATAACCACATTATGGACTGGGACAACGGACACATCATCAGATCGGAACCAAACAGATACAGAAGATGGATAAAGGAGGCGATTGAAATCAGGAAGCGGGCCAAGGACACCATCAACCGGGACGAGGGAGCCTACATGCTCTCACACACATGGAACAACATTCTCCAGAGACCATCGAGCGACGGGGGGGCAGGGCGTGGCCAGCCCGGCGGTACTGACAGGTCCGCCGGGTTGGCCACGCCCAGGAAATAACAGCTGATAAACGACACGTCACAGCTGTCAGATGACGCTTCTGAGGAAGACTGCAGGTTGCAGTCGAAACATGTCAAGGTAAAGAAAAAGTTTTTTTTTTTTTCTCCACCTGAACGTTTTGTCTTTCTAGAAGAAAACTATCCAATTTTAATTACTAAGAAGACAATATGAAAATCTTTGAACTAAAATTAGGTAAAGTCTACCTAATAATTCTCAATACATTACACAACTAATTACTGAGTAATAATTACTCTATTGTTAGAAGGCAAAAGTCCATCTACTAAATTTGTATTAATAATAATAATAAGTCAATAGAAATAATTAAACATTACTTATTCAGAGATGGTTAAATTTACCTAAAAATGGCCAGACACAGGATATTTCATCTATTACTTTTTTATTGACCAAAAAACTAACATTTCAAACTAACAAAGGAACTACAAAAGAGCCCTCTTACATTCATATAACATACAACTTCTTCAACACTTTCCATTTAAAAATAATGGGAAGTCAGAATATACATTAAAAGCAACAGTCTTAAATCTCTCTCACATTTTGTTATTTCAAACAGATCTCATTTACCTTAATGGACTGACATGTAATATGGATACAAACAAACATTACATTTGTTATAAACTTAACACAAATTAATGTAGGTAAAAAAATAACCATTATTCATCACCAATTTTAAGCAACATACAACTTAATTTCACTCACGTGATAACACTTTATAATAAGGTTTCATTAGTTAAATGGTTATTCACCCAAAACTTTTAAATTCTGTCATCATTTAGGCTACTCACCCTCATGTCGTTCCAAACCGTAAGACTTACGTTCACAAATAAAGATCTTTTTGATGAAATCTGAGAGATTTCTGACCCTCCATTTGCAGTCTACACTGTCAGAAATAGGGGTACAGCAGGAGTCCATTTCTGTCCCCCAAGGTACATATATGTACCTTTTGAGGTTCAAAAAGGGTACATATATGTCCCCAAGCATTAAAAGGTACATACCGTTTCTTTTAAAGGTAAGGTACAATATCAAAAGACAGCCTCTGCTAAGTATTTTATTTTTAAAGGTTTTAATGATACCTTAATCATTTAAGGTAGATTTTAACTTATCACTATATTTGAGTAGCCTTGAAATAAAAGAAATAAAAGTTTTGTTAGTCAATTTACTGATATTAAATCATTATAACACAGCAAAAACTCCAGTGTTAAATGAACTCTCCTGGGAGTTTATTTGCCTCCAGACTCAAGATTGTTAAAGTGTTAAAATATGAGTGTTAAATTAACAATCAAGATTGTTAAAGTTAATGAGCTAATTAAGTGATTAATTGAGTGATGATTGACCATTATTGAAGACACCTGATGTTAACAAGCAGAATCACTGAAGGAGAAAATATATATTTTTTTTAAACACCGTTATGGAGATCAGTGTTTGCTTTAGTTGGACTCTTGACCCTTAAACTGTTAACATTAGATTTTGTTTGGCTGTTGTATCTGAGTTATAACAGCTAGATGAACAAAGAGAAAGCTTGATCAGGTGGTGTTGATTATGTTTTTTACATAATTTGACCTGAATCACTGAACTCATTTAAAGTCTGATCTCTGATTTAAATGTATATTGTAGATTACAGCATCACTGTGATTCTACAGCATAACATCCATAATTTTTTTAATAATCTAAAGGTTTTCTTAAAAGTTGTTCTGATAAAACAAATCTTTCTTTTAGGCACACACAGACATCAAGAATCAGTGTATGCATCTCAACAATGGTGACAGAATATTCAATTAGGGAAAGGAAATTAGTAAGACAATTCAGATCAAAATGTATTCATACCGCAATGCATGATGGGAGCCATGAATGAGTTTTGATTGGTGGCACCCAGAATGCACTGCAACATGCTTTATTATTGACACCATTGTTGAGATTCATAGGCAGATTATTGATGTCAGTGTTTCTTCATAAAGTAATTTGCAAAGTTTTTTGATCAACTTTCAAGAAATATTATGAATTATATTGAAAATGCTGAAAACCATTTGCTGTAGAATTACAGGACTGCTGTAGTCAACAATATACATTTAATTCAGAGATTAGACTTTAAATGAGTTCAGTGATTCAGGTCAAATTATGATTATGTCAAAACATAACCAACACCACCTGATCAACTTTTCTCTTAGTTCATCTGGCAGTTAAAACTCAGATACAACAGCCAAACAAAATCTAAAGCTATTGATTTAAGGGTGAAGAGCCCAACTAAAGCAAACACTGATCACCATAACGGTGTCTTAAAAATATATATTTTCTCCTTCAGTGATTCTGCTTGTTAACATCAGGTGTCTTTAATAATGGTCAATCATCACTCAATGATTCACTTAATTATATCATTAACTTTAACACTCTGGAGTCATATAAACTCCCAGGAGAGTTCAATTAACACTGGAGTTTTTGCTGTTGGACCTCAAGGTACATATATGTAACTTTTTGAGGATCAAAAAGCATTAAAAGTTACATATATGTACCGTTTCTTTTAAAGGTTAAGGTACAATATTGTACCCTTGAGGGTACAGCCCCAGTGACAAGCCATTGTACCCCTAAAGGTACAATTATGTACTTTATTTTCTGAGAGTGTATGTAGAGCCAGCCCTGATTGGCTGCTTGAATCTCAATTTAAAAGAACGTCCAGTTTGCGGTCTTTCTTTCTTCTGGCCATCGGTAGAGAAGAAGTCATAGCACGGTTAATCATGGTTCTTACAGGGCTTTCAACCGAGGAGGTCCTTCAGAAAATATCAGAAGCAGGCATAGAAGTAACCGGCGTCGAGATGAAAGGAGATGAAATGGACTTTCAGGCAAATGACACTTACTCAGATGATAATAATTTATATGTCACAGTTAGACATTGAATTTAAAATGAAATGTTGGAAAATGTGAAAATGAAAAGGATTTAATAAATTCTGATTTTAATTCAGCGTGTGTAATATATATATATCATTATAGTCAACGATTGTACCCTGTCAAAGCCAATTTTGTACCATTTTTGAAGGTTCCATTTTTCTAATGTTAAATAAAGGTACAAAATTGTCACCACAGGTACAAGACTGGTCTCTTAAGGTACAAATCACAAGGGTACAAATATGTACCCTATACCAAGGGTACAATATTGTACCCTTGAGGGTACAGCCCCAGTGACAAGCAATTGTACCCCTAAAGGTACAATTATGTACTTTATTTTCTGAGAGTGTACACAGTCATCGTCTGTTAAATAAAGCAACATGCAGCAAATCATCAATGTTTGTAGATCTTCTCCTGGACTGAAGCACAGACTCTACTCTTCTGCACAATGGTGACCCAAAAAACTAAATTTTACAGTAAACAGTAAACCTGTTTTATAACTTACAGTTTATTACTGTTATAATACATTTCGTGGGTGTGACTTTTTATCTTACACTGTTAACCCTTTCAACCCCACAGGAAAATCCACACTACAAAGAGTAAAAAGTAACATTGACACAGTGTTGCAGTGAGATAATTAAGTGAATAAGTGAAATAAGTGATTGTTGAGCATTAGTGATGAACACCTGCTGTTAACAAGCAGGATCACTGAAGGAAAGAGGATCACACAAACAGAAAATAGAGAAACAGAATAATGTAGGGAATAGTGAATGAGGGTATAGTTATATATAGTTATGTATAGAGGGTATATGGTGTGATTGTGAAAACAGCCTCTGAGTGTCGATTCTGAGCACTGTTAATTCACAGTATATTTCTGTAGGCTATTTTTGTTTTCTACGGTATATTACTGTTTTAATGGAAAATGGTATGATATTGTCAGAATTTGGCCTTATTTTAAGCAAGGGTTAACAGTGTATTTGCCAACCAATATTTTCAAACATGTTCAATTTCATACGTTTTCTGAGGGTGAAATCCCTTGCCTGCTTGTTAACATTAAAGGTAAAAAAAAAAAAAAATTGTAAAGTATTTATCTTTGTTTGAATAACTACTCAACCTTTCATATTAATACTGGAAAATAGCCCCTTTGGTGTAAAACAAGTCATTTTATGGCGCGATCTTTAATGATGACCACCGTAAATATGGGCTCCCCCTCCCTACAAAAGCCAATTTAACCACTGCTAACGGTAACTTACAATTTGAGATTTTCTCCTTCAGTGATTCTGCTTGTTAACATCAGGTGTCTTCAATAATGTTCAGTCATCACTAAATTAATCACTTAATTATCTCATTAACTTAAACACTTTTGAGTGTGGACTCATACACTCCCAGGAGTGTTAATTTAACACTGGAGTTTTTGCTGTGTACAAAGAGCCGTAGTTATCTGACAAGCTGAGCCATATCACATTAATTATCGCTAGCGATACGTCCGCAATATTAATGCGATATGGCTCAGCTTGTCAGATAACTACGGCTCTTTGTAGTAAATGCCGCTCCATCTGAAAGCAGGTGATGGCGATTTACTACTAATCAAGGAACCGGCTTTACTGACGAGATGCGCATAACAATCTCACGATATATATCGCACAGCCCTACCGTATAGGTCAAATGAAAAGTAGAACCCAAACATAAACAAATCATACAAATTAAAAGTGCTGGGTGCTGTTCAGTAAAACAAATTAGAACTGCATAACTGAAAATAAAAAAACGTACAACTTAAAAAAAATCTGCTTCTCCTCGCTTGGTTCACCACTATCATTTTGATACAGGGCGCGTGGGGTCAGATCAAAGGGGTTTGTGGGTTGGGCCTGCATAGTTGGTAGGTGCGGAGACCGCTGTGCAACCCAGTCACCGGGAGCTGGAGGTGGTGGATGGTATTGAGGATTTTGGGGAGCACAGGATGCTGAACGGTGTAGAGCTTGGTTTTGGTGAGACATGCTTTGCATTAAGGTCTGCATCAAATTCATGAACACAGTATTTGTGGCTGCATGCTCCTCCTGCAGCATCCTGAAGCGCCTCTCCTCAGTCTCCTGCTGCATTTTCATCCACTTTTCCAGCGTGGCATTTTCCCTCTCCTGTCTCCTGTCTTCTGCGGTGTTGAACTCATCCTGCAGCCTCTTGTACTCCTGAATTCTTCCAGCATCATTGGCCCTCCTCTTTCTGCTACGGTAAGGAGTTGCAGTGTTTGGGCTAGCTTCCTCTTCGTGGCTGGCATTTCCTCCTGTAAAATGAAATCTTGTTATGTTAAATAAAAAATGCATGCACACGTATGATAGCCAGCCTACTGGTCTAGCTCTAATCTAACGTTATACTAGAATACAAGCCATCTTGTTGGATAGTTCATTAATTGTTTTCAACATTTTTATTAGTGTTTTTTAGCTACTGAGTTACTAAAACAATATTTGTCAAAGAATACACTTGTTTGTTCACATTTGAACGTTTGTTTAATTTCAAGATCTAAGGTGAATTATCCATTGTTGCTTTTACATATACAAAGCTGGGAGAACTAAATGATATTCAAAGTCACATTACACGCTTTTAACATTAAATAAAGCACATAAAACAGTACCAGAGATTATCGTGGCACAGTTTGTTATTCCAGCCGCGACGTCGCAGAAAAATAGAAACCGTTTCCAAAATAGAATCGTTGTGTGTCGCCGTCGCGGCTAGTTAGGACAAAAACTCTGATTAACATGGAAAAGATACGTTTACTCACCAATTTCGGAAGTGTTTACTGTAGTATTGGACTCATCAGTAGCACTTGGAGTTGAAGCTGATGGGGAAGACTCCACCACCTTAATGGGTGAGCTTGTTGGGCGAGTGCCCAGAATGCTATCCAGGTCGTCATAAAAAGGACATGTGTCCTTCGCATTTGTCGATGCACCACTTTTTCTCATGGCATCGCGCGCCTTTGTATATTGCTGCCGCAGTTTCTTTATCTTCAGGTGGCATTGCTCTCCCGTCCTCTCATACCCTCTCTCTCTCATCCTCTCCGAAAATATTTGGAAAGTGTCTGCATTTTTGTGCGTTTTTTCCAGTTGACTTCTTATTATGTCATCAGACCATACTTCAATTAAAAACTTCGTCTCCTCCTCTCCCCATGTGCTACCACGGCTCATTTTTCCTGCCATCTTCTGTTTTTTCGGCTATGCGGGAACCACCGGAACTTCCTGTAAATGGTCCGAAAGTCCGAACCATACAGAAATGCTTTCACACTAGAAACGAACCAAACCTTTGGTCAGTTTGATCCGGACCGAGACCACCTCTTTTCATCGGACCAAATTTCGTCTGTTTTCGTCTCAAACTGAAAAGTCTGAAAGTCCGGACCAAACAAGGTAGGTGAAAGGGCCCTTAATTATCTCCTCAGCCCTAAATGCCACTCCATCTGAAAGCAGGTGATGGCGATTTACTACTAATCAAGGAACCGGCTTTACTGATGAGATGCGCATAACAATCTCACGATATATATCGCACAGCCCTATTAATTATTGCTGCCGATACGTCCGCGATATTAATGCGATATGGCTCAGCTTGTCAGTTAACTACGGCTCTTTGTAGTAAATGCCGCTTCATCTGAAAGCAGGTGATGGTGATTTACTACTAATCAAGGAACCGGCTTTACTGACGAGATGTGCATAACAATATCGTGCGATATATCGCCCATCCCTAATATATATATATATTAGGGCTGGGAATCAATAAAAACATTTTTTTAACTAATTAATTGCACAATTTGCTGTAATTAATTGCAGTTAATTGCATTTCCTCCAAGCTTGTAATCATCAATAATTAAACTTAGAATCACCTAATTAAATGAAACACTGGAAAAAAAGGAACAGAAAATAGCCCTATATTAAAATAATATTAAACATCAATATATCAATGTATGATTCTTTTTCAATAATCAATCAACATCAATGTAAGATTTTTTTCCAATTTTTTTTTTTACTAATTATAAATATAAACTATAGTCCTACAAAGCTATTATTACCAGAGCATGTGATCAGAGCAGGTCATTTTAAAGGAATAGTTCACCCAAAAATGAAAATTCTGTCATCATTTACTCTCCCTCAAGTCCCTTTAACATTGTTGCCCATGACTATACCAGCTCAGCAAACAGAAGTCTACAGAGAAATTTCACCTTATTTGAGCGGACTTTGCTTTTACAGTGCTTGATCGGTACATGACTGGAGCGTTTGGACCGTTAACGACAGAGCAGAACGTGCAGCGCAAACACGGAGTCGAACATTGAGCAGAGAGTGCAGCGCGCCGACACAAACACACACACACACACACACACACACACACACACACACGGAACGGAGAGTGCGGCGGCGCACACGGAGCGGAAAAGACCCGCTCATGAAAGCTGCACGAGAATGAAACCGATCCCCATATTTTCGGCTTTTCAATAGCAGCCGCAACAGGAAATCATTAAAACGAGGCAAAAAAAAAAAAAAAAAAAAGTGCTGCGTTAAATGCGTTATTTTTTTTTTAACGCGTTAAACATCTCAAATTAATCGCAAAGATTAACGCGTTAATTCCCCCAGCCCTAATATATATATAATTCAATTCAATTCAATTCAATTTCAATTCAAATGAGCTTTATTAGCATGACTGTGTAACACAATGTTGCCAAAGCATGAACATATTATATATAAATAATAAAACAAACAAAAAAAAACATATACAAACTAACAAAACATATATGTATAGATCATGTCATATGTAGCATAGTCAATATAAATAAATAGATAAATAAACACAATCTATCCTAATATATATATTCAATAAATATAAATATTTGTAGTGGATGTCATGCTTTTTTACACTTTTCCTCTGGCATGTTGTGTTTTAATGTTTTAACTACAGAGAGAATTGCTTATCATGATAACAGCAGATTGTCTGAGAAAATATTTTCGTTCAAATAATGCCCAAGGCCTATCTGTTTCCATTAAAGATATAAATCAATTAATACAATTTGGCCAGTGGAAAAGATTGAGAAAAACTTTCTCTGAAATATATTTTATACTATTTGATTCATTTATTCAAAACCAAGGCAAGGATAGGCTACCAAATTATTTTTATCAATGTAATGTGATGACACATCCGTATCTCATATTTTCCTAATGTCTTGTACCATTAAATGTGGTATCATGTGGATGCATGCAATGCAAATGATATGCAGATGAGTATATGCATAGTAAAACTAGGCATTGTAAGCTCATATGGTTATTTCAGGGAGGATACGCATGTGTGCACAATCGTCCACTGACTAGGATTCATAAAGTGTATTTTGCGAAGGTTCTGGCGTACAAACGGTTTTATAAGTTTGAATATTACGCCATTTTTGGCTTTCAGGCGCACGTACAATTTTAGTAAGGATCCTACGCACAGTTTTATAAAAGAGACCCGTGATGTTAACAAGCAGAATCACCAAAGGAGAAATCACCTTTAAATCACCTTTAAATCACCTTTAAACATTTCATTCATTTCAATGACAACATGGTACCCAACAACAGTGATAGACTTTTCAAAGTCAGGTCACTTATTGATTCACTTATTGATTCGCCATTCAAAGGAAAATCAAGTCTCAAGCAATATATCCCCAATAAGCTATACAAATGGGGATACAAGATATTTGTGCTTTGCGACACAAAAGGCCTGGTGCATTCATTTGACATCTTTGCAGGGAAAATTGAGCCTGTACCAGGACTACCAGACATTGTGGCAAGTGGAAACATTGTGCTAAAGCTTGCACAAGTTATCCATGGTGCTGTCAATCATCTGGTGTACTTTGACAACTGGTTTTCCTCCTTGGATTTCTTTGTTGCTCTTGCAAACAATGGGATACCAGCTCTTGGGACTGTACGGCAGTGTCGCCTGCGAGGGTGCAGTTTCAGTGCAGACACAGAAATGAAGAAGAAGGGAAGAGGCACACTTGAAGAGCAACAGGTTGTTGTTGACAATGTGGAAATAAGAGCAGTCAAATGGTTTGACAACAGAGGGGTGATCGTTGCAAGCACTTTTGCCAGTGCACAGCCTGTTTCCAACATTGAAAGATGGGATAAAGATCTGAAACAGAAAGTGACTGTGGAATGCCCAAGCATCATTAGCCTGTACAACAAGTTCAATGGCGGCGTTGATGCTCTTGATGTACTGATTGCATATTACCGCATCCACGTAAGGTCAAAAAAGTACTATAGACCCTTTTAGGTAACACTGTATTTTACGGTGTCTGTGTTACAGAGTAATTACTTAATTAATTACTTAGTAGTAGACGTTGTAAAATATATAACAAAATGTAATTAACATGTAACTAAGTTATGGAACAGCCTGTACTTACAGATTGTAATTACGCACATGTAATAGGCAGCTACTGTTACACATATGTAAGTGGGTGAGTCACTGACAGTCCCAAGAAAGAAGCAGAAGGATTTGCTTGCTTTCAGAACATCTATTGCACAGGCACTCTGCATGCAAGGCAAGAATCTGTCAAAGAAGAAGAGGGGGTGGCCTTCATTGGATGTTGAAAGGGAGTTTGAGAAGAAGAAACATCGAGGTCCATCTACTGTTATGCCGACACATGAAGTCTGTTCAGATGCTGTGGGTCACTGGCAAGTGGTTGAAAGTGAGCGACAACGCTGCAAACTCCCACATTGCAAGGGTCAGACTGTAATCAAATGTGCAAAGTGCACCGTTCACCTGTGCCTCAACAAAAACAAGGACTGCTTTCGTGAATTTCATGCAAAGACACTTCGTCCCCTTGGAATTATAAGGTTCTATCTGCGTTCTGAGCAGTTTTGAGATATTGAGCTTTAAAGTTTTTGCATTCCATTCGACTGTGTAGAAAAGAACCTTTTTATTTTCTAAATAAAAAGTTCCAAAATGTAGCCTACACAACTTAAAAAACAACATCACATAATGTAAAGAAGTGGTCACAGAATAAGAATATGTGAATAACTAAATTTTGACAAAAATGTCAGATAGAACCTTATAATTCCAAGGGGATGACTTCAAGTGACATGGTCACTTTCCACATGACCCAGTTTCACATGACAGATGAAAAGTTCAGTAATTGTTTGTATCCTGAGAAATTTGAAATCTAAAAGCAGGCCAGTAAAGTTTGAGAAACCCTGCCCGAGTGACTCATGCAAAACACTAACTGTTTCATGTATCTGCTAAACAAATCAATCTCACAATAAGCACATTAGGCAATCTGAACTTGCACATTAGGCAACACTTTAAATCATCCACCCTTTCTCCAGAGCTGTTAATTTACATATTATAGTGTGTTCTTTTGTTCACTATGCACTGGAGAAACAAGGAAAGAGTTAAACAAACAGAGTGTAATTTATTTATTATAGTGTGTTTTTTTGTTCACTTATGCACTGGAGAAACAAGGAAAGAGTTAAACAAACAGAGTGTAATTTATTTATTATAGTGTGTTCTTTTGTTCACTATGCACTGGAGAAACAAGGAAAGCCTTTAACTGTCACCCCCCCTTTTTTCGCATAGACAAAAAAATCACTATACAAACTTAAATGGTTGTAGTTCAAGAATGCTTTGGAATATAGACATATGGTTGGTCTGAAAGTGAAACAGAAAAAAAGTTATATAAGTTTGAGTTTATGAAAATATAGAATGTAAAAATATAATTATTAATATTTTATATAAAATATATATATTACAAAATATATTTTACTCTAAAACTGCTAGAAAATTAAAGCCAAAAATCTAAACAAGTTGTGTTCCAAATTTTAGGTTGATATCTCAAAAAATGAGCTTTCAGTAAGATTTTATTTGGGCGCAGTACCAAACTTTTTCACTAGTTGGACAGCCAGCTTCCTTACTAACCATATAAGGGCGTCTCCATTTTCATATATGTTTTGAGTGATCTGAACCATTTATTTCCATAATTTCATACAATTTATGAAGCATACATCCTATTCAGAAATAGTATGGGTGTTTTGGCAGTATTTTATTTGATTTCAACCTCTAATAAACATAAAAAGAGCACATATGTGCATTATAGCTCGCTGCCGCTGCGTGCCGCATCACAAATCGAGAATCCATAATATTTTTCTTTATATTCTAAACATTTTCAGACCTTTTTTTCTCATAACATTTAATCTTTTGAACTCTTGGCATGAAAACAAACTGAGGTTTCTACCAATCTTTCATGATTTTTCATGTTTATTTCTATTTCAAAATAAAGGCCTAAACACGCCTAATGAATATGAAATATTCTTGTTGCAAATTGATAAATTACTGCTCCTCTGTAATTTATTTTAAAAAACAGTCACCAAATATGAAAACTAGAGATTGTAAGCTTTCAAATGATATATAGTTTGTCAATATTACTTTAGGTTTTTACTAAGATATTATTGTTCTAAATATATATGGGCAAACGTCCCACCTGTGGGACGGTGACAGTTAAGTGGTTGTAATTTATTTATTATAGTGTGTTTTTTTTGTTCACTTATGCACTGGAGAAACAGGGAAGAGATAAACAGAGTGTAACATGGAATGTATAAAAACTACAGTCAATGTTAGGGAGTATGAGAGGCACAATCTTGCTGTTGTCAAGATTCATTAATTTGTCAATTCAAGTTTAAAAGTTCTAACAACTTTGTGACATGAATAAAATCTACATAGGCCTACCTGAGATGGGAAAATGTGTTTTATTAATTTTACCATTTTGTAAAAAAAAAAAAATACCATAAATGCCTCTTGTCGCTAATTTGCATCATACCTAAATTTATATTCTACACAGTAAACATAGACAATTCAAATCATAATTTATTCATACCGCAATGCATGATGGGAGCCATTAATGAGTTGTGATTGGTGGAAGCCACTGCAACATGCTTTATTATTGTCACCATAGTTGAGATTCACAGGCTGATTATTGATGTCTGTGTTTCTAAATGAATTAATTTGAAAGTCTTTTGATCAGAACAATGTTTATGAAATATTTTAGTACTGATAATCATATGCTATTCAAATCACAAAGCTGCTGGTAACAAGTTAAACCAAACTATCTCAAAAAGTTTCATTTTTCAGATCGCAGCATGATTACGTCAAAACATAACCAACACTATCAGATCACACTTTACTTTGTTCATTTAACTGTCATAAATCAATAACAGCAGACAAACAACAGTAAAATTTAAAGTAAACATATAATGGTCTAGAGCCCAACTAAAGCAAACACCCATCACCATAATGGTAACTTACAATTTGTGATTTTCTCCTTCAGTGATTCTGCTTGTTAACATCAGGTGTCTTCAATGATGCTAAATCATCACTAAATTAATCACTTAATTATCTCATTAACTTTAACACCGCTTTAGTGTTACTTTAACACTCTGTAGAGTGGGACCATACTTGCTCTGAGCAGTGTTGATTTAACACTGTGGAATTTACTGTGTATATGCTATTGACAAATTAACAATCTCAACTTAATTTAGCATCAGCTTGAAGCCAGAAACACACATAATAATTTTTTTTTATATAATTGTAAATA
This sequence comes from Scardinius erythrophthalmus, assembly GCF_964197995.2. Lineage (NCBI taxonomy): Eukaryota > Metazoa > Chordata > Actinopteri > Cypriniformes > Leuciscidae > Scardinius > Scardinius erythrophthalmus. The sequence continues at coordinate 18,956,921 of NC_138221.1, read as the reverse complement.
AATTCAGGCGTCAAGGGGTTAAAGAATAGCACAGTTCACTCCACAGATAACCACACAGAGAAACGATATTGTTGGAATTACTTTCAGAACTATATTTTCTCCAGCTGAAAAACTTGTTTTGGATATTAATGTTGATATTGCTATTTACCTGTCTAAAAGAAATATTATTTTGCTTGCTTTTAAGTTTATGCCATATAAAGATTGAATGCCATATAAAAATGTAATGCTGCTAGGAAAGAACCAGCAATTCTTAAAATGGTGTTAAAGTAGAAACAAATGCATTTGACTTCCTCTTTTTTTTGAAAAACAGGATGAGATAAGCAAAGTTGTGAAAGTTAGTTTCCTGAACTTAATGTTTCTTAAGAAACATTATGTTTCTTAATGTTTCTGAACTTAATGTTTCATATACTGATTGGCTTCATCACTGTCTCCTCTCCACCAGTAAGCTAGTGTGTGGTGGGCGTTCTGGCGCAATATGGCTGCCGTCGCATCATCCAAGTGAATGCTGCACATTAGTGTAGATAATGTAAAGCGCATTTGAGGTCTCAGAAAAAGCGCTATATAAATGTAACGAATTATTATTAGTAGTATTATTAACCAAACATAGAGGTTGGGGGTGAAACACAGGGGTGAAGAGAACAAGTTGAAACTACCAGACCGACGAAGACTACAGTGAGCAAGAGTGCTAGAAGAAGACAACAGCGTAAATGACAGAGGAAGGATGGTTTGTATAACTACAAACTGAACCTCAAAAAAAAAGCAGCACAAAGTCTTTTCCATCATTCCTGAAAGGCTTCAACCTGCGGGCGGGGGAATATTATGAGTGAGCTGATTCAACTGGAGAAGCACATCCTTCCCACAGCATCAAATCAGTGTCAAAATGACAATAATGTATAGCTATATGATATAAAAATGACAAACATTCAGTAGTCATTTGGTTTGTATACACAGAAGATTATGTGTCTTGCCTCACACTCTCCCGCCCAGACCCATACTGTGTGTTTTTTTCTTTTTCTTTCTGAAAGTCATGTGATTTACTGGATCGAGAGAGCAGACATCTGACATATCAGTAACATGCAGATCCTGATTGGCTGGCATGCATCATGAGTACACTTATTTAAGCCCAGAACGTAACGGCAAAAGAATACAGCAGAAGAATTCAAGAAAACAAGACACATCTCTTATAGTTCCAGCAAAAAAACACAGTTTGCTGTTTGGAACACACATTTTCTCAGGTTTGACTTTTTACACATTTACATTTATTTATTATTTCACTTTTACAAAAAAAACATTTAATCATTTCTAATTCATGCACTTTCCGGGAATGTTTTTTTGTTTTGTTTTGGGCTATTCAGAATGTATCCTGTTTTTTTATGACGTGCATGTGTGTCTCACGCAGGTTATAGGCAGATTAGAGATTTTAAAATGCTAAATGTGGAAGCGCTGAACGGGTTTTAATGCATTAGAGTAGACCGTAGGATACACCTCATCGATGCAGCAAGCAGATAAGCCCAGACGAGCCCATTTATATAGTGTTGTGTTGTGTTGTGTTGTGTTTGAGAAGCTCGTTCAATAAGGATGATTATCGGACTGCATATAAAGTACAAATTTGCTTGATTAGAGACAATTGAAAAGATTTGTTTGTTTTTTTGCCGTGTTTTGTACATCATACGTTTTGATTGAGAAGCAGTGTTATGGATTAAGTGCTCAACTGGACTGATCACATTAAGTTTTCCGTATGTGTTGTACGTGAGGTACACAGCAAAATCCCCAGTGTTAAATTAACACTGAAAAGTGTGAATTATATAAACTCTGAGCAGAGTGTTAAATGAACACTGAAGCAGTGTTAAAGTTAATGAGCTAATTAAGTGAATATTTGAATGATGATTGAGCATTATTGAAGACACCCGATGTTAACAAGCAGAATCACTGAAGGAGAAAATCACACATTTTGAAGTCATCATTATGGTGATCAGTGTTTGCTTTAGTTGGGCTCTTGACCCATATGTTTACTTAAAATTTTGCTTGTCTGCTGTTATTGATTTATAACAGTCAGATGAACAAAGAGACAATGTGATCTGATGGTGTTGGTTATGTTTAGACAAAATCATGTTATGATCTGAAAAATGAAACTTATTGAGATAGTTTGGTTTAACTTGTTAATTACAGCAGCTCTGTGATTCTACAGCATAAGATTTTCTATATTTTTAATATAATCCAAAATAAATAAACATTGGTCTGATCAAAAGACTTTTAAATAAATATATTTAGAAACACAGACATCAATAATCAGTCTGTGAATCTCAACAATGGTAACAATAACTTTTCCTCTGGCTGCCACCAATCACAACTCATTAGTGGCTCCCATCATGCATTGCGGTATGAATATATTATGAACTGAATTGTCTTAGTAATTTCCTTTTCCTAATTGTATATTCTGCTCGTCACCATTGTTGAGATGCATAGACTGAATCTTGATGTCTGTGTGTGCCTAAAAGAAAGATTTTCTTTTTTTTTTTCAAAAAAGAAATCCTTTGTACTATATCTAAAATTCTAGATATGCAGAATCACAGTTATGCTGTAATCAACAACATAAATCTAAGTCAGAAATAAGGGTCTCATTGAGTTCAGTGAAGTTAATCAAGTTCAAATGATGATTGTCATAACATAACCATCAGATCACTTTTTTTCTTTATTCATCTGGCTGTTATAACTCACTAACAGCAGCCAAACAAAAATTAAAGTAAACATATGGGTCAAGAGCCCAACTAAAGCAAACACCCATCACCATAATGGTAACTTACAATGTGTGATTTTCTCCTTCAGTGATTCTGCTTGTTAACATCAGGTGTCTTCAATAATGGTCAATCATCACTCAATTAATCACTTAATTAGCTCATTAACTTTAACACTGCTTCAGTGTTCATTTAACACTCTGCTCAGAGTTTATATAATTCGCACTTTTCAGTGTTAATTTAACACTGGGGATTTTGCTGTGTAGAAACCACTGCAGAACTGAACTCCTGAACACTGCAGGGGCGGGGCTTAAACAGTCATAGTTGCACTACCCATACACACATAATTTTCTTTTGTTAAATATAAGCCATTTTCACGTGGATTTTGATTGGATCTATTTCTACAATATTTAACAACAATACTATTAAATAGTCACTTTTCTGTGCATATATTTATAAGATATCATGATGTACAATGAGGATTTTTTTTTTAATTACCATGTTAATGGATAATATAAACTATTAGTTCATGTTAGTTCATGATACTTTTAACCATATAATTTTGAAAAATATGAATAAATGTGTAAGTAAAATGTCTCCCTAATTGACTGTATTATGTGATAATATTATTTCCTTATAGCCTACACAGCAAAAAGTCCAGTGTTAAATTAACTCTCCTGGGAGTTTATATGGCTCCAGAGTCAGTGTTAAAATATGAGTGTTAAATTAACACTCAAGAGTGTTAAAGTTAATGAGCTCATTAAGTTATTCATTGAGTGATAATTGACCAATATTGAAGACACCAGATGTTAACAAGCAGAATCACCAAAGGAGAAAATCAATTTTTTTAAGCCACCGTTATGGTGATCAGTGTTTGCTTTAGTTGGACTCTTGACCCATAACACATTAACTTTAGATTTTGTTTGGCTGTTGTATCTGAGTTATAACTCTCAGATGAACAAAGAGAAAAGGTGATCAGGTGGTGTTGGTTATGATTTGATAATCAGAATTTGACCTGAATATCAACTCTCATTTAGAGAGTCAGGTTTACCTTGTTGATTACAGCAGCCTGTGATTCTACTGCAAATGATTTTTTATCATTATCAATATAATCCAAAATATTTCTAAAAAATTGTTCTGATAAAAAGACTTAGAAACTTACTTTATTTAGACACATTGACATCAATAATCAGCCTGTGAATCTCAACAATGGTGACAATAATAAAGCATGTTGCAGTGCATTCTGGGTGCCACCAATCAAAACTCATTCATGGCTCCCATCATGCATTGCGGTATGAATAAATTATGATCTGAATTGTCTTACTAATTTCCTTTTCCTAATTGAATATTCTGTTTGTCACCATAGTTGAGATTCATACACTGATTCTTGATGTCTGTGTGTGCCTAAAAGAAAGATTTTGTTTTATCAGAACAACTTTTAAGAAATCCTTTACACTAATTAGAAAAAAAAGTTCTTATGCTGTAGAATCACAGTGATGCTGTAATCAACAATATACATTTAAGTCAGAGATTAGACTCTAAATGAGATCAGTGATTCAGGTGAAATTATGATTATGTCAAAACATAACCAACAAAACCTGATCAACTTTCTCTTTGTTCATCTGGCAGTTATAACTCAGATACAACAGCCAAAGATAATCTAATGTTTACAGTTTAAGGGTCAAGAGCCCAACTAAAGCAAACACTGATCACCATAACGGTGTCTTAAAAAATTTGATTTTCTCCTTCAGTGATTCTGCTTGCTAACATCAGGTGTCTTCAATAATGCTCAATCATCACTCAATGAATCACTTAATGAGCTCATTAAGTTTAACACTCTTGAGTGTTAATTTAACACTCATATTTTAACACTGACTCTGGAGCCATATAAACTCCCAGGAGAGTTAATTTAACACTGGACTTTTTGCTGTGTATGCTCATGTTGTGAACTTGTGACAAATAATAGCCTATAACGACACATAAAGAGGTTTGTGCATTTAATGTCAAATATAGGCCTATAGGCGCACATTACTAACGTGCTCTTTTCTTGCGTCGCGCCTGGAGCCGCATTGAGCTGAGTGTATGATAGGGCCCATTATGAATAAAGGTGACTTGACTAAACACTGGTGATAATGTGGAAGGTAACTGTACACACAATAATATTCATGGTGGCACTTTCAGTAACTGCTTTGGTCTTCATAACAAGTTTTAAAGTTGTTCTGCTTTAATACGTAATAAGTTTGTGTTTGTTGTGTGTAGAACAGAAGAACTGAAGTGAAATCAGAGCAGCAGAAGTTTCTGTTTATCTGACAGATTACAGCTGTTGACGTGAGTAAATATTTCCCTTTCTTCTGAATGAAATTAAGTCTTGAAATTGAGGAGAATTTTGAAACAAAGTTTTTTTTTTTCTCTTCCAGAAGCACACATTATTTTATCCCGGCCTGAAGAGAAGATCTTGAAGAGCTTGTGTTTTAGCTCTACATCTGTCTCAAGATGCTTGGAAACCAACGTAAATCATCTAATCCTAAATCTTCTGGAAGTGATAAAAAGAAAGCTTCCGAAAAAGAGGAAGAAAAGTTACCAAAAAAGCTACTAAATGAAATAGCCGAGGACGTATCATCATATTTGAAAAAGTTTTCTCACTATAAAAAATATGAAAAAGATATTACAAAGGCATATAAAAAGTATTATCCTACTGCTGATGCACTGCCTGATTGCTGGCCAGTGGAATTCATCAACATAGCTTGGAGAAAAACAAAACAAATGCACAGATTCTCAGGAGGAAAAAAATGCTGGTCACTTGCTATATTATTCCAGGTGATGAAAAGAAGTCAGGGTTATGATGAGCGTGAAAGAGAAGCACAGACTGATGTGAAGAAGGAGAGTCAGCAGTCTGGAGGAGATCCCAGTGCTAATGAAACAGTCTACATACGCATCCCATTCTCAGAGATGATTGATGGCAAAGAATGCTATATATCAGATACAGTTGCAGAGGACAAAGAAAGCAAGACCTCAGATACATATGAAAAGAACAAAGAAAGCAAGGCCTCAGGAACAGATGCAATGGACATCGTTGAAAGCTGTCAGAATAAAGTGGTATACAAATTAATAGACAAAGTTCCTTCACCTACTCAAATACTCCCCAAAATGTTTTACATTACGTTATATGACAATCAAACCAGGAATGCTGCATGGGTGTATGAGATATTGAACAAGAGTACTAAAGCTAATAATAATGTAGATACTACTGATAAGAAATTTAAAGATGATCTTTCAGTTCATCCACTCTTCCGGCCATCTACGAACACGTATGAGAAAACGGGATACGACCGAGGTCATCTCGCTGCGGCTCACAATCACAGCTGGTGTCAGAAAGCCTATAAAGACACTTATTTCATAAGCAACGCTGTACCACAGCAGGGTGGTTTTAACTCTGGCATCTGGTTAACGTTGGAGAAGCTTTGTCGGAAAATAGCTGAGAAAAAAGAAGTCCGTAACGTCCATGTGTACACTGGACCACTGTACCTATCAAGCGACAGAGAGTCAGAGGATAAAAATGATCAAAATAAAAGAAAAAAGCCTGTGAAAAACACTGTGGAAGAGAAAGCAAATAATAATGATCAAGTGAAAAGAAAAAAGCTTGAGGAAAACACTGAGGGAGAGAAAGCAAATCATAATGATCAAGTGAAAAGAAAAAAGCCTGAGGAAAACACTGAGGGAGAGAAAGCAAATCATAATGATCAAAAGAAAAGCAAAAAGCATATGAAATTCGAGTGTTTGGGAGGGAAAGCAGTGCCAACTCACTTGTTTAAGGTGATAATTGTGGAGAATAATGACGGGGAAGTACTAGCACCACAATGCTATAAGATGCCTAATGACATGGAAGAACTAGATCAACAACGCAATAAGATGCCCAATGGCAAGGAATTACAAAGCTACAGGTATACGATGCCCAGTAAAAACTCAGATGAAATGAAGAAGATAGAGGCCATAAAGAGATCTCTAATTAAAATGGAACCATTCAAAGCGACAATCAAAAAAATCCAGACAGAATCTGGGCTGATCTTCGAGGATAGAAAAGATAATCAGACAAACTCTGGGCTCAAAGAGGAAATCAAAGAGGAAATAACGGACGAAACATATAAAGTGAAATGGACAGACAAAAACCATGAATCTTGGAAAAATGAATGGATAGTGAAAGTGAGCGGCTCATACACTGATCACAGTGATCGTGCTGTATTGCACTGAACACAGCGAGTCGAGTTTGATCTTCTTTTACGGGTGTGTTTGGATGATCATCTGTAGAAGAAAAGAGGGAACGTTTGTTTGACCATACAAGTGCAAGTGTCCATGAAACTTTTCTTTATTATTACTACTACTTTTTCTAAATGCATAACAAATACCATAGAGAAGCAGCGGTCATGTGTGTTCAACATGCTCCAATATTGTGTAAAAAAACATCCCATGTGGAGACATTATGATATTGTCTTGAGGAAAAGCAAACTGTACAGTTCTGTAAAGTGCAGGATACTTTGAGGAAGCTAAAATATAACCATTTTGATTTATTTCACCTTTTTTTAGTTCCTACATAACTCCAATTTTTCCAATTTATATTTATTATTCTTAGTTTATAATTCTTAAATGTGGAAAAATATAATGAGTTTCCAAATGTGTATCTGAGTGAACAGCATTCAATGAGATATTAATAGTTATTTGCTCATGTTTCTATCGTTCTCTATTTTTCCTTTGAAATGTTTGCATTAATTCTGTTTGTTTTGCAAGACAGACAAATATAAAGAGGTGATGGAGAAAACCAAATACTGAGTTTGTTCTTGTCTTGATGTCTATATTACAGTATACATTACATTACAGACATATATATATTGTTTTTTATAGTATTTTATTCATTGATTAACACCTTATTCTAATACTTTGATATTTGTTGTTGTTATATTGTATATTTCATTTTTTATCATTATTCATTTTTTTTTTAGTAATGATTTCAAAATATTGTTTGTAGACACAATCACACCAATAAAGTATTTGACATTGAACTGAACTGAAACTGACTTTGACATTGCTGTTGCAGAACAAACACTCTCAATCATTTCTACTTTCATTTCAGATTTAAAACAATATTATTGTTAAGATCCATTATTGCTACTTTCATTTTCTGAGAACATTATTGGAGAGATTAGACATCAATGACCTCTGATCGATCATGTTTTTAGAGACAGACAAGTCCGGCAGATCTGCACTCAAATGATGTTTAGATGGGACGTCCACTAAGAACTGGACGGTTTTGTTGTTATTAGGACGGAGGTCTGTACGGGTGTTTAAAGTGGATTTTTGTACTAAGTTTTACCCAATAAATTGGGTTTTAAAGGGGGGGTGAAACACTCAGTTTCAGTTTCATGTTAATCTTGAGTACCTATAGAGTAGTATTGCATCTTTCATATCTCCAAAAAGTATTTAGTTTTGTTATATTCATAAAAGAAAGATAGGCTGTACCGAGTCTTTCCGGACAAAATCGAGCAGCTGGAGGCGTGCCGTGTGGGCGGAGCTAAAGAATCACGAGCATACATACAGAACGCGTTTTTGCTTAGAAAAACGTGAGATGGGCAGTGAAATGGGGGAAAAACACAAGGTCTCGAGAGTTTTTTTAAAAGTAGAAATGATTTTAACTTGAGCGCAGTGTTTTTAGAACACCATGTCATGCGCGCGTTTTACAACATTTGTGTGTGTTTACTCGTGGTTTATGAGGACATGAATTGGTTTATGGATTATTGTATGTGACTTAGCAGTAGCAAGCGGAACAGTTTTGCACATCAGACTAGTATTTTCATAGAAAAACAATGTAATAGTAACGCATTTCAATGAAGAAGTGCGCTTTGTGTGAACGGCCCCTACACTGTAAAAAATTATCGTAATTTTAACGGTAAAAGACTGTAAAAATGCTACAGTGAAAAACTGTTAATTGGTTAACAGAAAGTTTCCGTACTATATACGGTAAATAACTGTGATAGATCTAACGGTACATTTAATGTAATTTTACTGTAACATACCGTTAAATTTACAGTTTTTGAAAGTGAAAAAACAACTCATTGTATCATTTACAGTGAAAAACCGTAAATTGACATTCCCACAATTCCCTGTGACACTTCACATTTGATGTATTTTTGTTGAAATCACTATGTTTGTTTCTTCATAATTTTCTTTGTTTTTTCTAATCAGTTATGTACATTAGGGGTTTATGTTACATTTAATGTTGTTAAATTAATGTTTATTGCATTTTTAAAATTTCATGTGTTACCATGATGGTGTTTAATGTTTGTGTGAATGACACTGTGCAGCTTCTATATATATTAGTTTTAACTCTCTTGTGGAAGAACTGCTTATGTTGAGCTTTGATTGATCATGTGACTCTCATCACTGCTGTGATTGGTGGTTATCAGTGTAAAAAACAGATATTAATACTTCAATAGGACGGTAAATTAACATTATATCATAGTACCGAAATCCAATGTTAAATATACAGTATTTTTCCGTTTTTTAACAGGAATTTTCTGGCGCCCCAGCTGCCAGAAAATTACCGTTTTTTTACGGGTTTTTTTTTTACAGTGTAGGTTTATTATCAGAGTTGTATAGTCCAGGGGTCAGAAAGTAGAAGTCCTGCCATATGGTTATTCCACCCATGAACTCAGTCAGCTGATTTCACTAATTAGTTCTCTCTCCTGGCTGAAAAACTGCTAATTAGCAAATCCAGGTGACTGGAACAAAATTCTGAGCAGGACTTTTACTTTCTGAACCTGGACTTTACACCTCTGAAGAGAACAGAAAAAGAGCCGAGCAGAAACACAAGAACTACAACTGACTTCAGCCACAGCCTTAGATGAAATCCACTGAAGATAAAAGAAGACATTAAATCTGTGAAGATCTCAGCAGAGGAGGATTAAACAACTCCACAAACAGCATTACCAGCTTCACTTATTACTGACCAGACTGACTTTATTTCTGTCAGAACTCCTTATTGAGATGTTTAATTTGAAGTTACCATAACAGTGATTAGCGTTTCCATTAGTTGGGCTTCTTAACTCTTAAATTTATTTTTGTCTTTTTTGGTTGCTGTGACAGTGTGTTTGTCAAACACATTTGCAGCAGCAAAGAAAACTAAAATTAATCAGGGCAGGTGATGTTGGTTACCTGTTGATGGCTTTTGTAATTATAATGCTGTTACCTGAATCACTGATGTAATTTGTATAATAAAGTTGTTTTGTTCAAATAAAATCAGAAACCCTGTGTTACTGCAGTATGAGATCAAGCAATATTATACCTATCAGTTCTAAATATTTTAACAAAGAATTTTAAACAACATTGAGAATAAAAGTTACCTATATTGTGACACACACACTTATCAACAATCAGCGCGTGTCTCAACAATGGTGACAATCAAAAATATTCAGATAAACAGATCAACTCTGAACATTACAAAAAAGCTACTAAATGTCACTACAAAAACAACAGCAAAAAAGAAAAGCAAATATTTAAAATGATACAAAACAATAGGACAATTCAGCTGCATAATTTATTCATGTTGCAATGCATGCTGGGAGTTTTGGACTATGCTGGTACCCAGCATGCATTGCAGCAAGGTATTTTTGATTGTCACCATTGTTGAGATTAATATGCTGATTATTGATGTTTATCATAGTAGAGTAACATTTAGTGCCTAAGTTAATAAAATTCTTCTAACTGATTCTTATAGTACTGCTGTATCTTTTAATGAAGTACCTCAGGGTTTATGATGTGAAAATATTATTGGAATACAATCGTTAGATTTGAAAAGCGTCAGTGGAGCAGAATACTTCATGATGATTATAAAACCATCAACAGGTAACCATCATCACCTGATATCATTTCACTTTAGCTTTCTTTGCTGCTGCAAATGTGTTTAACAAACACACTGTCACAACTGCCAGAAAAGACAAAAGATATAATCAGAGTTAATAGTCCAACTAATGGAAACACTAATCACTGTTATGGTGACTTTAAATGAACCACATTAGAGTTAAACCTCTGTTAATTCTCAATAAAACTTTTGTAGACGTCTGACAGAAATAAAGTCAGTCTGGTTAGTAATAAGTGAAGCTGGTAATGCTGTTTGTGGAGTTGTTTAATCCTCCTCTGCTGAGATCTTCACAGATTTAATGTCTTCTTTTATCTTCAGTTGATTTCATCTAAGGCTGTGTCTGAAGTCAGTTGTAGTTCTTGTGTTTCTGCTCGTCTCTTTTTCTGTTCTCTTCTTTCCTTCAGTGATTCTGCTTGTTAACAGGTTTATTAAGGCTGAGATGACTCCATATTTAATATACACAGATTTTGTGGCTCAGATAAGGTCCAGTTCTGGTTTATTTCTTTACTCTTGGCTGACATGTAGTCAGAGGTGTAAAGTCCAGGTTCAGAAAGTAAAAGTCCTCCTCAGTAAATAATAATAGAAGAAAATCCAAGGCACTCTTCTTTTAGAAATTAATAAAAAGCCTTTATTTGACTGGCTATTTCATGTTAGAAAATTTAAAAGACATGGGGAAAAAAACAAAACAACCCACGCGTAGCGGCACAAACAGCCTTCTTCAGGGTATGTTTTACAATCAAACACTTTCCTCTTTTATAGGTGCTAATTAGAAACACCTGAATGACAAAATACATGCACATACAGAGAAGATCCACTAGGAGGTTGCATTACAAATTTCATCAAAGAGAAAAGAAGAAGAAGAAGAAGATAGAAAAAAAAAAAAACACATGTGTACATACATAAACATACTCATAGGCCTATACACACACAAAAAAAAAAAAAAAAAAAAAAAAAAAAAAAAAAACACTTCACAAAAAAGGACTAAAATCTATTTCTTCATTCAACCCAGGGTATACTGTGGCCTGTAACTCATATATATAGAATGTTTCTCTCTGTAAAAGTAATTTTAAACGGTCACCACCCCGAATACTCTTTTCGATCGTTTCTAAACCCTCAACCATTAGGCCTTCTGGATTGCTATTGTGCACATTTAAGAAATGTTTTGCCATGGGGTAATCTAAATTAGCTTTTCTAATGGCATTCTTATGCTCTGATACTCTGTCTTTGAGACGTCTCTTGGTCCGGCCAACATAAAAGCATCCACATTTGCATGATAACCTGTATACCACAAACGTGGTATTGCAATTAATGAATGTCTTTATGTTGTACCTCTTATCAGTCTTGAAATTACAGAAGTCTTTACATTCTTTAATACTAGAGCAATGGTTACAAAACCCACATCTGTAAGTACCTTTTAACTGTCTTTTAAGCCAAGTGGTCTGTTTTTTGGCAGGAAGATGACTAGATACTAGCCTATCTCGCAGAGTTGGAGCCCTCTTGAAGCTAATTTTTGGAGATGCAGAAAACACTTCTCTGAGAACAGGATCACTCTCAATGAGATTCCAATTTGAGTGTATGATCCTTTTTATGGGATTAGCCAAAGAGCTATATTCTGTCACAAAATAGGCCTGATTTTGTAAACAGGGTCGTTTTGTCTTCTTCTGGAATAGCTCTGGTCTAGAAATACACTGGGCTTTCTTATAAGCATTTTGTACAATTTCTGTGTGATAACCCCTTTCCAAGAATCGGTTCGACAGGACTTTAGCTTGCACTTCATATTCATTATCAGTGTCACAAATACGTCTAAGGCGTTGGAACTGGCCAAAAGGTATATTGTTTTTTAGCCAATTTGGATGGAAACTATCTGCTTTTAACATCGTGTTCCTATCTGTTGTTTTACGATATACAGTAGTATGGAGTTTCTTATCTTTGCCAATAGAAATGGTTAGATCTAAAAAGTTAATACTAGTTTTGGAATGTTCCAAACACAATTTTATATTCCTATCATTATTGTTCAAGTGATCATAAAATTGTAACAATTCATCATAAGAACCACCCCAGATCATAAGAATATCATCGATGTACCTCCCCCACCATTTTATCTTGTCACTGTAACTGTTTAAATAGACCAAATCCCTCTCCCACAGACCTAAAAAAAGGTTAGCATAGTTGGGGGCAAAACATGCACCCATCGCAGTGCCCCGAACCTGAATATGTAGTAGGTCCTGGAAAAGGAAAACATTATTTTTAAGTGTCCATTCCGTGAGCTGAACGATGAATTCGGAGGGAGGCAAAGAGTCTGAAGGTCTATTCACCAGGAAATGTTGTAAAGCTTTTAGTCCATCATTGTGAGCAATATTTGTGTACAGAGATTCCACATCAAATGTGACTAAAAAACAATTGTCTGTAACTCTCATATTGCTTAAGACCTTCAACACATGAGTGGTATCCTGTATATAGGAAGGAAGTCGTTGAGCCAATGGCTTAATGTGAAAGTCTATAAATTGCGAAGCTGGCTCTGTGAGAGAACCATTGGACGATATGATGGGCCTGCCTGGAGGAGATTCGAGAGACTTGTGGATCTTTGGGAGCATATAGAAGGTGGGTATTCTAGGATGCTGACATAGGAGGAAATCATGCTCCTGTTTTGAAATCCACCCAGTATCCTTCGCTGTGAGCAACAGAGCTTTTAATTTATCTCTTATGTTGTCTATCGGATTGAACCGCAGCCGTTGATAGTAGTCTTGATTGTTAAGTTGTCGTAAGGCTTCTTCAACATACTTATCTCTGTCCATTATCACAACTGCTCCTCCTTTATCAGCCGGTTTTATGATTATAGACTCATTCTTTGCCAGATGATCTATTGCAAGTTTCTGGGATTTGGTCAAATTTTCCCTACTTGTTTGGTTTGATGATAGAAATAATCTTTCAATATCATAATCCACCTTTTTTGTAAAAGCAGTCAAAGTCGCATTCGAAATTGGAGGCATGAAGTATGATTTTGGTCTAAAGGAAGATCTTTGTGCTGTGCAGTCATTCCTCTGATTATATTGATGATACCAAACTTTAAGGTGGAGACTTTGATAGAATCTAAATAGATCCACCTTGGTATTAAACACATTAGTGTGGTAAGTGGGAGAAAAAGAAAGTCCTTTGGACAACACACTCACATGGTCAGAGGTAAGAGATGTTTTTGATAGGTTGATTACCGTCTGTTCTTGTTCCGGTCCCTGAGAGTCCATGGTTGTTGTCTTTGTCCTTGACCGTTTTCGGCCTCTCCTTGTTTTCTTCTTTTTATGTTGGGTTTTATAGGTTTGGGTCTTTCGTCCAAAAAATCAGACATGGTAGAAGCAACTGGTGAAGACATATTGGAGATCGAAGTGGATTCTTCATCGCTCGTAGTAAAATTGAAGGACACAGATCTCTGTCTTTGTCTATCTCTGTGATTAGGTCTAGTCCACTTGTACACTCTGTCATCTTTATAGTCGTTTTCATCTCTCTTGAATTTCTTGATCTTTTGTTGTCTGACCCAATCTGCAAGTTTCTCAAGGTCCTGTTTCAATTTATTTTCAAATGGCAGTTTTGTGTCATCATTACTCATGCCGGAGATTTGTACTTTTATCTCATTGATTTTTTCTTGAACCACTTCTTTTTCTTTCTTACTATGTTCAATGATTAGCAGAATCAGATCTAATGAGCATTTATTCAAAATGGCTTCCCATTTTGATCTGAAATCAGTGTCTTCTATGCCAAACGAGGGGAACTTTTTTATTCTAAGGCCTCTTGGAATGCGGCCCTCACGCCAGTAATCAGACAGATTAACGATACTCCAATGAAGCTTAATCTCTTTTTCTGCCATTCTTTTGAGTTCAAAATATTTTTTACTCACATCTGGCTCAGCTCCTGGAGAATTTGTTGTGTCATCGAGTAAAGACTGAGTTACAATGATGTTGTTGGCTTGCTCATTCGAATATGAGAATGCTGCATTGTATCTTCCATTCTCCATCTTGAGCTAATAATACGACTCCACCATGCCCACTGGATCCGAGCAGAGCAACTCCAGAAAAAGCACGTCCCTAGTGCTTAATAATTGGAAAGAGAAAAATGTCCAGGGTGCTCAAGGAGTTCAAAAAAAGTTTTTTTAGAAGGTGCTCTTTGGGGTCGGGAATTCAGTGAATAATAATAGAAGAAAATCCAAGGCACTCTTCTTTTAGAAATTAATAAAAAGCCTTTATTTGACTGGCTATTTCATGTTAGAAAATTTAAAAGACATGGGAAAAAAAAAAAAAACAATCCACGCGTAGCGGCACAAACAGCCTTCTTCAGGGTATGTTTTACAATCAAACACTTTCCTCTTTTATAGGTGCTAATTAGAAACACCTGAATGACAAAATACATGCACATACAGAGAAGATCCACTAGGAGGTTGCATTACAAATTTCATCAAAGAGAAAAACCCTGGACATTTTTCTCTGTCCTCCTCAGTATTTTGTTCCAATCACCTGGATTTTCTAATTCAGACAGGAGAGAGAACTAATTAGTGAAATCAGCTGACTGAAGTCATGGGTGGAATAAACTATGGCAGGACTTCTACTTTTTGACCCCTGGACTATACAACTCTGATTATTATGAAATGATTCATTTATTTCAACACATTTTGGTAACCCTTCCTTTTACAGTCCCCTAATTACTAGGCATTTACCTGGTAAATATATGGTAAGTTATAGTTAGTTATTGGTAATTACCACAGGTAACAAGTATGTAAATGCAGAGAAACTACAATCTATTTACTAAGTATTTACCTGGTAAGCATGGTAAATTATAGTATTTTAGTGTGTAATTACTTAAGGTGATTAGTATGCAATTACAGAGAAAATACCAGGGAAAAAAAAACACCACTGTTAAATATCAACTCAACAAAGTACTGTGTACGTGTTACCTGTTTAGGTTGGTAATAACTCAGATTTAATTGTGTACTTCCTCAGAATGTAGGCAGACAATTTTTAGAAACACCTCCAGTATTACCCATCAATTCAAGTTAGATGTGTAGTTATCCTAGGGTTATGTTGGTAACGGTCCATGTTTATTTATTACTATCTTGAAATTAAGACGTAGTTTCCAATAAATTACCTTGTCTTACATAGTTGTTGTTCATTGCTACACCCATTTATAGAGGGTTTATCAAATAATACTTACCTGGTAACTACCCCGCAGGAACAGTTTTCCCTAATGTCATGGCACATCTTAAATACTGGGTATGTTCTTGCAGATGTTTTTACAATTTACTCAGTAAGTAAAGTGCAACTGTACTGTAAAAGGAAGCCTTGTTTATTTCTAAGGATGGGCGATATATCGCATCACATTGTTATGCGCATCTCGTCAGTAAAGCCGGTTCCTTGATTAGTAGTAAATCACCATCACCTGCTTTCAGATGGAGCGGCATTTACTACAAAGAGCCGTAGTTAACTGACAAGCTGAGCCATATCGCATCAATATCGCGGACGTATCGGCAGCGATAATTAATGCGATATGGCTCAGCTTGTAAGTTAACTACGGCTCTTTCTACACAGCAAAAACTCCTGTGTTAAATTAACACTCCTGGGAGTGTATATGAGTCCACACTCAAGAGTGTAGAAGTTAATGAGATAATTAAGTGATTAATTGAGTGATGATTGAGCATTATTGAAGACACCTGATGTTAGCATGCAGAATCACCAAAGGAGAAAATCTAATTTTTTAAGACACCGTTATGCAGATCAGTTTGCTTTAGTTGGGCTCTTGACCCATAAACTGTAAACATTAGATTTTGTTTGGCTGTTGTATCTGAGTTATAACTGCCAGATGAACAAAGAGAAAGTTGATCAGGTTTTGTTGGTTATGTTTTGACTTAATCATAATTTCACCTGAATCACTGAACTCATTTAGAGTGTAATCTCTGACTTAAATGTATATTGTTGATTACAGCATCACTGTGATTCTACACAATCTACAGCATAATATCTTTTTTTTTCTAACTAGTCTAAAGGATTTCTTAAAAGTTGTTCTGATAAAACAAAATCATTCTTTTAGGCACACACAGACATCAAGAATCAGTGTATGAATCTCAACTATGGTGACAAACAGAATATTCAATTAGGAAAAGGAAATTAGTAAGACAATTCAGATCATGATTTATTCATACCGCAATGCATGATGGGAGCCATGAATGAGTTTTGATTGGTGGCACCCAGAATGCACTGCAACATGCTTTATTATTGTCACCATTGTTGAGATTCACAGGCTGATTATTGATGTCAGTGTGTCTAAACAAAATAATTTTCTAAGTATTTTTATCAGAACAATTTTTAAGAAATATTTTGGATTATATTGATGATGATAAAAATAACTTGCTGTAGAATCACAGGCTGTTATAATCAACAAGGTAAACCTGACTCTCTAAATGAGAGTTGATATTCAGGTCAAATTATGATTATCAAATCATAACCAACATCACCTAATCACCTTTTCTCTTTGTTCATCTGAGAGTTGTAACTCAGATACAACAGCCAAACAAAAGTTAAAGTTAATGCTTTATGGGTCAAGAGCCCAACTAAAGCAAACACTGATCACCATCGCGGTGCCTTAAAAAATTAGATTTTCTCCTTCAGTGATTCTGCTTGCTAACATCAGGTGTCTTCAATAATGCTCAATTATCACTCAATGAATCACTTAATGAGCTCATTACCTTTAACACTCTTGAGTGTTAAAGGTAATCTGTGTCGCCGTCCTGACGGTAACAGTTCAAACAGGGGGTGTCCAGGGTGAGTGGAGTCTGTGATGATTTTACCTGCTCTCTTCCTCACTCTGGAAGAGTACAGGTCCTGGAGGGTTGGCAGGGGGGCACCAATAATCCTTTCTGCAGTCCGGACTGTCCGTTGTAGTCTCCTGATGTCTGATTTGGTAGCTGAACCAAACCAGACAGTGATGGAAGTGCTTAAGACAGACTCAATGACGGCTGAGTAGAACTGGATCAGCAGCTCCTGTGGCAGATTGAACTTCTTCAGCTGGCGAAGGAAGTACAGTCTCTGCTGGGATTTTCACAATGGAGTCAATGTGATTTGCCCACTTCAGGTCCTGAGAGATGGTAGAGCCCAGGAACCTGAATGACTCCACTGCTTCCACAGTGCTGTTCATGATGATGAGAGGAGGGAGTGCTGGGGATTTTCTCCTGAAGTCCATGATCATCTCCACTGTTTTGAGTGTGTTCAGCTCAAGGTTGTTATAGCTGCACCAGACAGTCTGTAAGCAGACTCGTCACCATTTTGGATGAGACCGATAACAGTGGTGTCGTCTGCAAATTTCAGGAGCTTGACAGAGGGGTCTTTAGAAGTGCAGTCATTAGTGTACAGGGAGAAGAGCAGTGGGGAGAGAACGCACCCTTGGGGGGCACCAGTGCTGATGGTGAGGGTCCTGGATGTGAGTTTCCCCAGTCTCACTCGCTGCTGCCGGTCCGTCAGGAAGCTGGAGATCCACTGACAGATTGTGGATGGCATGGAGAGCTGAGTCAGTTTGGCTGTGAGAAGATCAGGGATGATGGTATTGAAGGCCGAACTGAAGTCCACAAATAAGATCCGTGCATAAGTCCCAGGTCTGTCAAGATGTTGCAGGATATAGTGCAGTCCCATGTTGACTGCATCATCCACAGACCTGTTTGCTCTGTAAGCAAACTGAAAGGGATCCAGCAGGGGTCCAGTGATGTCCTTCAGATAGGCCAACACCAGTCTTTCAAACGACTTCATGACCACAGACGTGAGAGCGACAGGTCTGTAGTCATTTAAGTCCAGTGATTTTAGTTTTTTTGGGAACCGGAATGATAGTGGAGCGTTTGAAGCAGCAGGGAACTTCACACTGCTCCAATGATCTGTTGAAGATCTGCGTGAAGACTGGGGCCAGTTTGTCAGCGCAGGCTTTTTATATGGAAAAGGGAATGATCAGGTTACAGTATATGGTACAATTCCGGTAATACCATGGAAATAAACAACACTGTAAAAAGGTTTTCAAGCAGTATTTCATCCAATTAATTATTTGTCTTTCAATTCAGTTTACCATTATTTGTTTTATTTTTCAAATAATTTTTTTTTCGGTCAAAACATAGTTAAATATAAATATTTTTCATTAAGAGCTCAAATAAGAAATATTTGTTTCGACGAATGTACAATTTCAAGGTTACACACAGGATTGCGCATGGGCATTAAACACAAATCTTCTCGTCGACCACGAGTCGTCAGCAGACCGCTGTAACCGCTCTTCTACGTTCCATGGATCACTTTGCTGCTCCAGAGAGAATCAGATTTCATCGCGGATAAACTGAAGTAAGTGAAACAAACAACCATTTAAATGTGCTGCTGTATATTTAGTAGCCTGTACAAGACATGTTGCTCCGAATTTATCTGGTAGATATCGTTATGTAACTTACATTAGTTTAAAAATGTGTTAACTAGCTTAGTTTACACTAACGTTAGGCAAGTTAAAGTTAATGTGTCGACGTTAATCAATTCCTGACCGATTGCAAAAGGGAACATATACGTTTACCCCTGGCTTATTTTGATTTTACAATGGTAATTAACGTGAACGTTTAATCATTGAACATAACGTTATCTCGATGCAGCGTCATAAGAATGACGTTCTCTGGTTAAAACCGTAGAAACCTGATCAACAACTAAGGAGCTAACATTAACTTACATGTAAAAGGACTGGCGTTCACTTGACTTGTGATTAATGGTAACGTTAACTAACACTTATGACTGTCGACACTCACAATGGTCATTTATTTATGGATTGTATGCTTTTTATTTATGGAAGTATTGCTGCATTGGCGCCAATCGGTTGATGTCTGTTGGTTTTCAAAAAAGTGTAGTACTAGCCAGAGGACACTGGGGGGGGGGGGGGGGGCAGACATTTTTTCGTGGTGTTAGTAATAGGATTGACACACTATTGAATCATATATTGTGATGATTATTATATCAACTGATAACGTATATTGTGCTAAAGTTTTTTGACCATAATGTACCCTCATGCCAAATTTGTACTATCTTGATGCAGGATACTGACACCGCTACAAAGAGCACTTAAATATCTCATCCTTTACATGGGAGAAACAGTGGAGGACCCTCATCAACGATTTCCTGGTAAGGCCAGATTACTTTAGAGATGTGAAAACGCTAGATATGGCTGTCCACTTCAAAATTAGCCATCAGACTATGTTCAGATATAAGTCTGAAAACAGTCTGAAGGCTAATTTCAAATATAGAAACAATTACTTTCAGCTAAAATCAGAGTCCCATGTGCTGGAAAGTTTGTGCAACTTATATTTATGTCAACAACAAATTGGAGTAAATTTTATATTTAGTTAGAAGTATTAGTATTATGTAAACTAATTTGGGGGGAAACCCAAGCTGTATTGATTCCTTATTCTTTTTTTCTTTTCTTTTCTCCTTCCTAAATTATTTTCCAGGTGTTGGAGAAGGAAGAGGCTGAAACAACTCTTCAGCAGAAACCATGGAAATCTTTGTCATCAAAGATGCACAAGCTGTATTCCCACAAACATTGGAATCATACTTGAGGGTCAAGAGGTTCTGAGGGACTTGCCGTCTGTCGCAAATGTTAAAAATCTGACACGAAATTGTGGATGTGTGGAAGTAATGTATATAATAATTCAATAAATATCGATTTAATGAAAATGATGTGTCTTTTTTATTTGATTTTGGACAAGATTAATTAATGTTCCTTAATGGGAAATATGTTTTATTGAATCCATATCTTTTTGTTTGTTTAAAATAAATAATTTCTATTAAAGGTACAATATGCAAGATTTTTTTTGCCGCTAGAGGGCGCTGCATCCAAACAACAACAACGGCGTAGCTTGATGACGACATGAAGGAGCGTGGAATGATGGGAACTGTCATTTTAAACTCCACTGTGGATGTAAATCAGTCAGACGGGAATCGAAAAATCATGTTCATGGATGAGGCTAAGTTCTGTTTTTATAATGACATGCTTTTTGTGGCAAGGGGGGCGTGATTCAGCGCAATCTGTAATGGGAGAGAGAAGAGACGAGCGTTGTAGGTCAAGTGCAAATGACAAACACCTGTGTCTTATTGCTGTGATCCACGTGGAGAGACCGCTTATAAGCCGCGCTGGAAGGAGAAAGAGACCGAAGAGAAAATTGGACGCAGAGAAAGAAAACCGGTGGATCCGAGCTCTCATTTTTGAACTGTTTTGTGCCGTCGCGGTTGTCACGGTGAATGCGCGTTGTGCACGACTTTTGTTTGTTTTGCTTTATTTTAATAAAGTACGAGTCCCAGTCACGCCGACCCCTGTCTTCTTCCTTCCTGACTCTTGAACCTCATCACACTTTTATTTCATTAAAATGAATTAACCGCAAGAAAAGTAAGGTTTAAAGCAGCACTCAGTAGCTTCGGGATTTCTTCGCTGTATTCTCGCTTTTTGCTCGCAGGTTTCTCTCTAGAGCTCCCCCCACAGCTTCGGAATAGATATTTGACAACACTGTTGTAAAAACTCTTTGGTGATTCTCAGACACCAGAGGCTAGTAGATCAACGACATCAAAGCAGATGGGACATTCTTTAAAACGTCTTCTTCATTCGGGTTCGAACAGCGTGAGGGAGCGCAATAATGACAGTATTTGAGCAGATTTCTTTTGGCCGTAAAGCAATTGTTTACATCGCGAGACCTGATATCACGCGATACTTCCTGCCGCGGCTGCCGGCGGCCCGCCGTCTCAAAGTTGCAAGTGCGAATTTTCCGCTCACGGGCACCAGGGGGGTGCGAAACGACCACCATTCAACCCGAAATAAGTAATATAACCATTCCAATGACTCCGAAGCTGTTCAGTTAAGGTAAAAAAGTTACTTAGTTCACCTTTAATACTACATTGGTTATCATAGATGTTACTGTATGTCGAATTCACTGTTGTGATAACGCGGCGCAGTTTTACGTGTTCTAAACAATTGTTGTAAAAGTACATTCGAACATACCCACATCATTTGCCAAAATACTGATTAATCTTTATGTATAACACATGCTATATTTATTTACATGGCCATAAACACCAGATGTGATAAACAATGTCAATAAACTAAACACAAATCTAAAGCAATAATACTTCCCTTACATAAACATAACTATTACCGAATGCTACATTTGGAAAATATAAAATTAAGCATGCTTTGTCGACAGAACCAGCTGCAATCGGTAAAGAATAATTGTGTTCCATAACGACTGCACGAAACAAGCTAACGTTTGTTGCTTGATAGACGCTACAACTACAACTTCCGCATTTGTCCAGGACTCCACGCAGTACGAGCGGAAACCGAGGGTAACGCGGATATGACGCAATTGACTTGCGACTCCCAGCTTCCCCCTGCTCTAATGCCCCGTTTCCTTGGTTAAAATCGCAATTTTCTCACGATTTAAAAATAGTTGGAAACATTTGGGATATTGTAAGTAATCAACTTAACAAAATATATAACACTGGCCTTGAGATTATGGGATATTTTAATATAAAATTCTTGCATATTGTACCTTTAACTTGTAATTTTTAAAAATGAGAAATAATTGTATTATTAAATCAATATATATTTAATTGGAGAAAACAAATAATTTCTAATACATATTTATTAAATGAGAATTTTTGTTTTGATTAAATCTATATATTTTTGTTTAGATCAAAAATAGAATTTAATTAATTGATTTTTTTCAATAAGAAAAATATGCTTTGTGCCAAGTGTTATAAAATAGTTTTCATTGACATAGAAAATATTGGTAAGGGCAAGTTATTTATTTTTCATTGGCTCAAGTCATTGGCTCAACCATTACCCTACATTTTTTTAATTGGATGAATGAAAATATTTTTTCAGTGAAGGCTTCCTTTTACAGTTGTCGTGGAAATTCTTTCTCAACTTTAAATAATAATTGTAAGACAGTAGGACATCTCAAAGGTTAATAAAGATCTTTATTTCTTGCAAGAAATTGACATTCACATACAGAACGCATCTGGTATGAGAAGGCCCCGACTTCTGCTTTTTGCCCAGCTTATATACACAAAACACATCCTGGTTAGGCTTCACCATTCGTTTACCTTAAAAGGATACATCTCAAAATCTTTGTCTGGCATAAATTATATCTAGACAGAACAATATCACGTCTACTACAAGTTCCTGTTTTTAGCTGCTGCTCAAAATTCACACCTTTTGTCTATCTTTATTTTGATCTGAGCTGCGCACATATTTTCACACTTGAAGTCCAACAATAGGTCACTTGAGTACTCTTAGTCTCTTTGCTACTAAGTCGTCTATCACCCAGGACATTTTTGTCCCTGCAAGCTTGTCTTAACTTATGCTTTTCTAAACACTTGATTACATATCTTTAATAACGTGCTTTAGCTTATATGAATATATTTCTTTAAATGCTTATGAGTAAAAATAAAGTGAAAGATGTTAATACAAGTTGTACACTTCTAAAAGTAAAAACACATCTAAAAGTAAAAGAACACATCTAAATGTAAAATTTCTATTACACAGTACAGTTGCACTTTACTTACTGAGTAAATTGTAAAAACATCTGCAAGAACATACCCAGTATTTAAGATGTGCCATGACATTAGGGAAAACTGTTCCTGCGGGGTAGTTACCAGGTAAGTATTATTTGATAAACCCTCTATAAATGGGTGTAGCAATGAACAACAACTATGTAAGACAAGGTAATTTATTGGAAACTACCGTCTTAATTTCAAGATAGTAATAAATAAACATGGACTGTTACCAACATAACCCTAGGATAACTACACATCTAACTTGAATTGATGGGTAATACTGGAGGTGTTTCTAAAAATTGTCTGCCTACATTCTGAGGAAGTACACAATTAAATCGTACTCGGTTACTAACGTAACCTCGGTTCTCTCTAGAGAGGGAACGAGTACTGCGTAAGACTTACGCTTAGGGGGAAAGTCTCTTTCCGCGAGATACTGAAGCCATTTGGCTGCCCTGTGGCAACTGCAGCAGCCTATCGAGAAGGCCCTCTTGACGCCTTGACCAATGGGGGTGCTTCGCGCCCATTTGCATCGCGTCCCGCCAAAATAGGCGTGGCCTAGGGCTATAAATATAGCGTTGAGAGGCTGGTTCACTGGTTTTCATCGCCGGAGCAAACCAGAGCGAACTGCAGGCACGGCAAGGGTACGCAGTACTCGTTCCCTCTCTAGAGAGAACCGAGGTTACGTTAGTAACCGAGTACGTTCTCTTACGAGAGGTTCTCTCGTACTGCGTAAGACTTACGCTTGGGGAACACAATGTAAAACGCTGTGCGTGCTGAGATCCAATACCAAAGTCCCAAGGGCACGTGCCCGGGGTCCATATGGTACATGACCATCAGGGACTCACAGAGAGTCCAAGAAGAGAGGCTAAAAGCATCATTCCTGAATAAGTAGCATCCCACCAGGGTGCTTTAAGATAATAGTGTTCCATACAGTCAGGGCGAAATTTGGCCTGATCGGATGAAGATTATGGGTCTTACAATTGCCCTCAGGGCTGCATGATCGATCGGCGAGCATTGCTCGAGCAGTTCCCAGTATTCTGAGCCGATATCGGGGCAGATAGTACTGGCTTATTAGACCGAAAGCAGCTTAGCTTGTAAAGCGGGAACTTCCAGGTTATAAAACCTGATAAATGTAGACGGGGAGGCCCAGCCTGCCGCCATACAGATATCATGTAAAGAAATCCCACTAGACCAAGTCCACGAAGAGGCCATGCCTCTTGTGGAGTGCGCTCTGACACCTAATGGACATTGCAGGCCCTTAGAGGTGTATGCCAGCGCTATGGCATCAACTATCCACCTGGATAGGGTCTGTTTCGTCACAGCTAGCCCTTTAGAGCGCCCGTAAAACGAAACAAATAGCTGCTCTGTCTGTCTGAAAACAGACGAGCGAGACACATAAGCTCTAAATGCCCTGACCGGGCAGAGCAAACTGGCGTCCTTCTCCTCGTCAGGAACCGGTAAGGCCGACAGGGAAATGACCTGGGACCTGACCTGGGTACCCATTGATGGACCATACGTGTAGGGCCCAAAGCTCCGGGCGAGGATGCCAAATCGAGCCCTTGGCTTGGGTGAGGAGGTCTCTCCTCAGAGGTATTGGCCATGGGGCAGAGCTCGCTAGCTGCATCAGAACTGGGAACCAAACCTGTTTTTTCCAGAACGGAGCTACTAGTAGCACTGAGTATCCGTTTTCCCTGATCCGCTCTACTACCTGAGCTATGAGCGCAATGGGGGGAAAAGCATAGAGCGGGCAGCGGGGCCATCCGTGAGCCAGCGCATCCCTGCTCTTGGAGAAGTATATCGGGCAGTGAGCGTTTTCTTGAGATGCAAACAGGTCTACTTCCGCTTTGCCGAACTTCTTCCACAGCAATTGGACTGTCTGTGGATGTAGGGACCATTCTCCTGCTGGAACATTGTTCCTGGACAGTCTGTCTGGTCCCAAATTCAAGTGGCTGGGCACATGGGCTGCTTTCAGTGAGCGCAAATTGTGCTGGGCCCAGACCAGGAGGTGTTCCGTCAGCCTGTGAAGGGTTCGGGATCTGACACCTCCCTGGTGATTTAGAAAGGCCACCACCGCCACGTTGTCCGAACGCACTAAAACGTGGTGTCCTGCTATCTGGGGATAGAAGCGCCTGAGCGCTTTGTCGACTGCCATCATTTCCAGGCAGTTTATGTGTAGAAGCTTTTCCCGTTTTGACCATAGGCCAAAGAACGGTCTGCCCTCGAGCAGCGCTCCCCATCCCGAGGTGAAGGCGTCCGTGGACACCACCTTCACACTCGAGGAAGTCCCCAGGCTTACTCCTGACCGGTACCAGTCGGTCGCCGTCCAAGGTTTCAGAGCTGAAACGCATTTCTGATCAACCTTGAGGCGAATACGACCGGAAGTCCACGCTCGGCGCGGCACACGCGCTTGTAGCCAGAACTGTAGAGGGCGCATCCGAAGGAGGCCCAGCTGAAGCACTGGCGATGCTGCGGCCATGAGGCCCAGCATCCTTTGAAACTGTTTGAGCGGGACCACAGCGCCGCAGCGGAAGCTTTCCGTCATGCGCTGAACCTTTGTCTGCGTAGTGGCGATAACTGAGCTGTCATAGACAGCGAGTTCAGGTCTGTGCCCAGAAAATATATTTTCTGACTGGGAGACAGCGAACTCTTCGCCCAATTGACTTTGAGACCTAATTTCTCGAGGTGCTCGAGTAAAATGGTCATGTGTTCTATGAGCTCTGTCCGAGACTGAGCCAGAACTAGCCAATCGTCCAAGTAGTTCAAAACTCCCATCCCCCCGAATTTTCAGGGGAGCGAGGGCCGCGTCCATGCACTTCGTGAACGTACGGGGTGCTAAAGACAGGCCGAACGGTAGGACTGTATACTGATATGCCTGGCCCTCGAAGGCGAATCTCAAAAATTGCCTGTGACGTGACGCTATTTGTATTTGGAAATACGCGTCTTTCAGATCTATCGACGCAAACCAGTCCCCCTTGCGAATTTGCGAGAGGATTTGTCTGGTAGGGATCATTCTGAAAGGGTGCTTTGAAAGCGCTCTGTTCAGCCGTCTTAGATCTAGAATGGGTCTGAGACCCCCGTCTTTTTTCGGTACCAGGAAATATTTGCTGTACAAGCCCCCTTCGCTCTTAGCTTGAGATAAGGGTTCTATGGCCCCTTTGCTCAAAAGTTTCGCTATTTCGGCTCGAAGTAGATGTGCTACTTCCTTCTTTACCGTAGTTTCGATTCGCGCCTCGCAACGGCGAGGGCGTCGAGTGAACTGTAGCGAATAGCCTCTTTTTATAATGTTCAGCACCCATTCTGATACCCCGGGAAGCTGTGCCCATGCATCCGCATGAATAGCTAGGGGTTGAATGAAATCTGCGCCCTGGCCGTGACATTGTGGCGGCTGAAGAGCTCTTATGTGCTGAGACATAGGTGCCGTGCTTGCGGCAGTCGAGGCAGGGGGCGCGCTGATGACAGCAGGCAGCCTGCTCGCGCTTAACTCTGTTATAGCGAGTAGCTGAGAGAAGGCGAGCGGGCGAAACCCCTCAGGGTTTGACCTGTCTGGGAGTGCATGTGGGCGCGACACAGCGGGCACATGAGAAGCACTGAATACACCTTTGGTCTGTGACCGTATGTGTTTTGGTTTCGTTTTTACAGAAATCGGAAGACATGCAGTGTGCAGTGTTTGTGGGCACTGAGTTGTGGGCACATTCACTACATTTAATGCGCAATCGACCTGAGTCGACTTTATGAGCGCGAGCTCTGTGTGATGAGCTGTGTTTGTGTGTAGGAATGAGCACGTGATAGTGGGCATTTTTTCTACACTCATAACACCATCGGCCATGGCTGGAATACCAGGAAATACACTCTTTGAGGGATACATCTGGGTTGCCGTGAAAACGGCATTTGTAAGCAGGCAAGCGGGCAGTGTTACCGACTTGTTTACTGCTAAATAAGCTGGAACAGTCACATTTTCTGGAACTGAGCGAGCTGGTAGTTTTGGTGGAAGTCTGGCCGCAGCGGGACTTGAACACCGTCGTTTTCCTAGAAGGGCTAGGACGACTTTGAGGCCTCGGGCTTGATTTCGATCTTTGGCCGGGGTCCACGCTGAGGACGGCGGCCAGCAGAGCGAGAGCGCGGTCTCGAGCTTCGGGCCTGTTGCCGCTGTGAGGCGGCGGGCGGTGGCTGCGGCTGTGAGCTTCGAGCAGACGGCTGTTTAGAGCGACCTGTTGCGGCGCTAGCGCGCTTTGGCAGGAAATGCTTCATGGCCTGTGATGTTTTCTGTACCTCAGCGAATCTGTCCGCGAAATCTTTGACAGACGATCCAAAGAGCCCAGCAGAGGAGATGGGAGCGTCGAGGAACGCAGCGCGCTCCGAGTCCGGCATCTCAGAAAGTGTTAACCACAGGTGTCTCTCAGCAACGGTGAGAGAGGCCATAATCCGCCCTATGGCCTGTGCAGCAGATTTAGTAGCGCGAAGAGCGAGGTCTGTAGCGCTTCTCAAATCTGAAATGCTTAAAGCTTCCAGTCCTTCCTCATCGAGTTTGCAGAGAAGGTTGGCTTGGAAAACCTGTAGCGTGGCCATTGTGTGCAATGCAGCTGCAGCCTGTCCAGCGGCGGTGTAAGCGCGGCCGTGCAGAACTGAAGTGGTGCGGCAGGCTTTAGAGGGGAGCGCAGTCTTAGCGCGCCGTCCAGCGGAGGGCGGGCAAAGATGAGCAGCTACAGCTTCCTCTACTGCAGGAAGAGAGTGGTATCCTCTGTTTTTAGCATCGTCGACAACGGAGAATGCTGCAGAAACAGAAGTTTTCACTCTGGCTGAAAAGGGTGCAGACCAGGATTTCGCGAGTTCTTCGTGAAGCTCAGGAAGAAACGGCGCGGGTCTAGACGGTGTTGCAACATGGTCCCCTTTGAGGAAACAGCCATCCAGTCGGTTGTGTGCTGGCTCTACGGGCGCCGACCACTCGAGGCCGAGGCTCTCAACGGCCTGAGAGAGCAGTCTGAGCAGCTCTCTCAGTCTGAGAGAGCTTGAGTCAGCTCTGACTCAATATTAGCCCGTTTCCCAGACGACTCACGAGCAGGGGGTGCGAGATCCACAGAGCTCGACCAATCCTCACTTCCTGACGCTAGGATAGAGCAGCTGTCCTCCTCTGCAAATGCGGCTTCTCTCAGGGTCCAGCGATGCGTGAGCTCCGCTGAAGAGATGAAAATCAGTGAACCAGCCTCTCGACGCTATATTTCTAGCCCTAGGCCACGCCTATTTCGGCGGGACGCGATGCACAGCAAAAAACCCAGTGTTAAATCAACACTGCTCAGAGTACATATGGTCCCACTCTACAGAGTGTTAAAATGAACACTGAAGCAGTGTTGAAGTTAATGAGATAATTAAGTTAACACTGAAGCAGTGTTGAAGTTAATGAGATAATTAAGTGATTAATTAAGTGATTGGCCATTAATGGTGACACCTGATGTTAATAAGCAGAATCATTGACGGAAAGAGAAAAAACAATAACAGAAAAAAGAGAAACACAAGAACTACTGACTTCGAGTCATTACACATTGTTGCACTTATTATTACCAGTTTGACTTTATTTCTGTCATACATCGACAAAAGTTCTTGAGATTAAACAGAAGTTTAGACGGTAATGTTTTATGGAAGTTTTCTTTTCAGGTTACCATTATGGTGGTCAGTGTTTGCTTTAGTTGGGCTCTTGACTCTTTTCATTTTGTTAATATTAGTTTTTCTCTGACTGTTCCATCATTGTGTTTATAAAGCACATTTGTTACTGCAAGAGAAAACATGATCTGCTCACAATATGTTTTGATGATAATGACATTATCATCATGTAGTGTCCTGATTCACTGATGTCATTCAGAGTCTAAATCTTTGACTATGCTTGATGCCTCATTTTAGTATTGGTGGTTGTAGTTCTGAGATTCTACAGTTTGAGATCCAACAGCAATATGAAAAATTTTGAAAATACTTTGTGCAAAGAAGTTATTGTGTTTAAACACACAGACATCAAGAATCAGCATATGAATCTCAACAATGGTGACAATAAACAAACTAGTGACGAACAGATCAACTCTGAACATCACAAAACAAGCTACTAAAGTCAGAACAAAACAATAGCAAAATAAAAGCAAACAGAAAAAAACAATTAAAATTACAGGACAATTCAGCTGCATAATTTATTCATGCTGCAATGCATGATGGGAGCCATGGATGCGTTCTGATTGGTGGCTCCCATCATGCACTGCAACATTAAGCATTTGTTTGATTGTCACCATTGTTGAGATTCATATGTAGATTCTTGAAGTCTGTGTGTGATTTTAAAACTTTCAGATCATTAAAATATTGCTGGAAATAACTACTGTAGTGAAAAATTAATCAAACATGTGGATAATTAGATTACAATGATGGGTGCCATCATTGAATCAGGTCACTAGTAATTTCATCATCAAACCATAACCAGGCTGCATTTCCAAAAGCATCTTAAGCCTTACTTAATTGCAGACCAACTGCAACAAATGGTCTGTACAATCAAATTAGGCTTGCGATGCTTTCAGGAAACACAGCCAAAGTCGCAGTTTCTCTTGTCACAACACATATGCTTTATAAACACAGAGTTGGAGCAGCCAAAGAAATATTAATGTTTAAAAGTAAAGGGTCAAGAGCAGCCCAACTAAAGCAAACACTGACCACCATAATGGTGACATGAAACGAAACATTCCATAAAACATTACCATCTAAACTTCTGTTGAATCTAAATAAGGCCATGTGTATGACAGAAATAAAGTCAAACTGGTAAAATAATAAGTGCAATAATGGCTCGAAGTCAGTAGTTCTTGTATTTCTCTTTTTTCTGTTCTTGTTTCTCTTTCCTTCAGTGAGTCTGCTTGTTAGTGTTAAAATTAACACTGAAGCAGTGTTGAAGTTAATGAGATAATTAAGTTAACACTGAAGCAGTGTTGAATTAATTATCTCATTAACTTCAACACTGCTTCAGTGTTAATTTTAACACTATGTAGAGTGGGACTGTTGAGGCAAAAACAAGTAACTAACAAAATAGCATCAGGCATAAGAGACATCAGGATTCAAATTGTCCTTAAAAGATATTTATTCTTGCAAGAATGTTCCCAGTCCATCCACAGTCCAGCTGCAGGTGGAGTGAGACCCAGAGCAGAGGTTGGCCAGCATTTTTATAGTGTTATCTCTTGTCACCCTTCACAGCACAAGGAACAAAAGGGACCCCCCTTGACCCCTCCCCAGCACGGGAATCTCCTTACCTCTGAAATCTCACACACACACACCCTGCAGCTGTATCAATATCATAAAAGAAACTCAAAATACAGCCAAAGAACGCATGGCATTCGTTTGTTAAATCGTTGAAAATAAAGTTAAAGAAAAGATGAATTTTTCCACAACATTTCCTCCTCTTTATCATTCTCTGATAAAACAACATAGAAAAAATTCACTCTTGTTTTCTAATCAAACCCATTATACTATTAAATCTTTAAGAATAGAATTAATTCAAGTCTTAATTCAAGAACAGTTATACCCTTCATGTATATCAATACTAAGCCCTAATTTGATTCAATCAAATAAAATCGCAAAACTTTTCTTCAACCATTAATTGGTCAACATTTTCTCCAGATATGTTGATCATCTCGTTGCCTCATGGACGTTCCATCTTCACCAATATGACACTTTGCATGCCGTAGAGAGGATTTTTTTTTTTTTTTTTTTTTCAACGTTGGCAGGGGAGATATGTTTCTAGCACATATCATTGATCCCCTACTTTATTCTTTGCGCTGGCGTGTGAGGTTGTTGATGTTGGTTGGTATAGTTTAGGTCAGATGCTTGGACCCAGGTCTAACATCCTTCAATCATTTTCAAATCCTTACAAGATTTTCCCTTTGATCACGATCGCACCCCCACTGAAATGAGTCATTTACTGTCTACTGTCACCTGCGAATGGAGGCCTTAAGTGATTTTGTTAGTGAGCGCGTGTCTTGTCGTCCCTTTGGTGTGACCTGTGAAATCTTCAACCTGAAACATATCACCGGATAATTTCTTGCTCATTGAATAGCACTCAGGGTCCTTGTTCCCTGAAAAAAACATTCAACCCATGTTGTTCATGTTAACAAAACAATACAGAATCAGTTCTGTTTGGTTCAATCCATCCTGACATCCTGCAAAATGAAAATTTTAAGTTAGGCATTACACAGGGTTAGGCACTGTTTCTTCACTTTGCTCATGCCATGCGCAAAAGTCTGCATCTTCTGTAAAGAAAAACAAATGTTGAGGTTATTGTCACATAGTTTTCTTTTGTCTGCTGTGCTGCCACATCTGCTCCGGCGTTTCCTGTCAAAACAATTCTTGTTATTAGCACACTTAAAATACAAACAATGCACACAATTAAACCCAATGTCCTCCCAACATTTATCTTCCCACCTGTGCGATGGCTTTCAGCAAATGTGAACCCCTTAGTAAACCAGATCTAGCTGGTTAATACAAATAAAGTTCTTCAAATAAACCCCTCCTGGACTTTTACTGTCCTCATATACCGATGAGGTCAAAGCTAGATAACCTCTCAGCCTGCTGTGAAGACAATGGGTTTAGCCCTCCCCCCCTGGATTTACTGTTTTCCCACCTGTGAGGCCGAAATGTCTTTGTTTGTGGCCTGAATACAAATTATCCATACTAAAAAGTTCAAAGACTCATCTGACCACTTGTTTTACTGTGCGTTCTCTTGTTCCCGCCATGAGCATATTCATCCTCCTCTTGATGCACAACACTCATCTCGTGCATAAATTTAACATAATAAAATTCTCTTACTTTTATCAGACGCTTTTATCCAAAGCGACTTACATTTCAAGGTACACATTTACATTCTTATCAATTCTTGCTTTCCCTCGGAAATTGAACCCATGACTTTGGTGTTACAAGCGCTAACGCTCTACTGTTTGAGCTATAGAAAAACCTGCAATATTTGTTAATATTTATTTGGTAACATTTGTTTGGATAAAGTTTGCTAACCCAAACGTTGTCCTTAACCCTCTGGGGTCCTTCGTTTAACAGTCACACTTGGCACCTTCGGGTCCAAATGGACCCGGAGGGCGGGATTAATATATATATAAAAAAATCTTACATTTTTTTTTTTTACTTGTTTTTTATAATATTTTTTCTTTTCTTTTTTGGTGTTTTGAGATAATTTTATGATTTATAATTAATATTTATGCAATAATTATGACCCATTTTTTCCCATTGAATATAATAGAAATGTTTTATATATATATAATTTTTATTTTATTTTTATTAAAGCTGTATTTCATTTTAGAGTCAAGCCTAGGCCTCATGAAAGCAATTTTTGAAATGAGATGGGCGCCAACTGGTGGACACACTGAGCATTTTTATCACGCAATAGCACATTTTTACCACTAGTGGATTTACAGCTCTCTGTAGAAAGGCTTGCGAATTCTAGTGATTTTTGCCTGAACAGATTTAGTCTGTTTTGCACTCTTGATGTTTTAGAGATTCACCCCTTCACTGTTGAGTCCTTTTTTTCTGCATCCTGGCTGATTTGTAGATTGTATGCGCAAAAAAACCTCTGTGTTTTCATATTTTTGACAATTTCCCATTCATTTCCTATGGGGGTCATTTTTGACCAAAGAGCAGAAGTGTGATGACCACTTAGCATGCTTGGATCATGACCTCAATATTTTTTGTGTGTTCACATACCTAATACCATAAAAGTCACCTAGTTTCGTAACATTCCGATGAAGCTGTGATTTTTAAAAATTCAAAACAGATTTTTGTAATCTGAATTTATTAGTGTGTATGTGTATAAAAGTGTGTTTGTGTGTGTGTGTGTGTGTGTGTGTGTGGATGTGTCTGTTTTGCACTCTTTATGTTTTATAGATTCACCCCTTCACTGTTGTGTGCTTTTTTTCTGGATCGTGGCTCATTTGTAGATTGTACGCACAAAAAAACTCTGTATTGTCACATTTTTGCCAATTTCCCATTCATTTCCTATGGCGGGTCCATTTGGACCCGAAGGTCCTGAGTGTGACTATTTTTTTTACAACCACTTAGACTATTCAAATCCTGTCCCCAATTTTTTTGGGTGTTCATATACCAAGTACCAACAAAGTCACCAAATTTCGGATCATTCCGATGAAGCTATGATTTTTTACATTTTTTTATTTAAACGCTTCGGGTCCATTTGGACCCGAAGGACCCCAGAGGGTTAAGCCAAATTTCTTTTAGACATCTTTCTCTGCCTCTGAAATAAAAATATTACTTAAAGCCACAATTTCATCTTCTTATCAAATTGTTTTAAGGCAACGGCCCCTAGTTTCACAGTGTTTCTTGCTTTTCAGGCCTATTGTTTGGTCTCTTAAGCAACTGTCATCTACGAACATTCTCCAGGTCATCAATTGGTCAGGTCAGGTCGTGGTGTGCTAACTTCGTCAACGTCAGTCGAATAGCAATCTCCCCCTTTTTTACAATACATAACTGTTAAGGGCTCTCTGGATAATCTGATATTTACTTAGCCTACGTGTTTGTTGCTGTCAAATCTATAACTTTTTCTCAACACATGACTGACGGCTATCTACGACTTCACAATTCTAATTTACACATCAATACTTAAACCTGTCCAGAAAGTAATTCAAATCTACTGCACATCATAAATGACCAAAATAATAATTAATAGACAGAGCTCGATGATCAATCAACTTAAAGCTCATCCTATGTTCTGTGTTGCCTTCTCATCAGATTGACTCACAATCCTCAGCTTATTTTCAAATTTGTCATTCGCCTTAACCCATCTATAATGCTAAAACACTCTTTCCAGAGGTTAATGACAAATTTATACACACTATTCAGACAGAATAGTTGTCCTAAACTAACACATACTGTACAAACATGAATTAACACTCACACTCATCCCTGACTATGAACTGCTCATATTTCTTATTCATATCTTTTCTCTAAAAAGATTTAAATTTTAAATGACATTTTAACCTTACATTTTCCTGTATCTTTTATCTAATGTTTTTATGGCCTCTTAACCAGTTTCAAAGCATGTCTGTTCATTATTCATCTGATTTTAGAAAAGTCAGCTGGATTGTTTTGGTGCATAATTATTACTTTGCTTCAGCTTTCTTTGGCTGACTGATAACAGAAGAACAGACAGAGTACCATCCCATGCAGTCTCTTTCACTCTCACTATAAGCAAATAATCTTTTCAACAGCCTCCTAGGACTGTAACTAAAATAAGCATAGTCATATTCAATCGTTCTATGATCTTTTCTAAGGTTATCTTTAGTTTAAATACTCAATTTACCTAACCTTTGTTTTTCCAGAAAATTCTCTTGAGTCATCTTTAGCCACCACCATATCTTATAATGGTCCTTTGTCATGTCTAAATGATCTACAGGAGTCAGAACTGACACATTAGTTCAGCATCAACACAAATCTCTGTGTTTTCCTTGCCCATCAGGCAACTAACATTACAACTTTTTTTTTTTTTTTTTTTTTTTTTTAACTGTCTCCACAACAGATAACCACTAGTTCAATGGTCTCTGCTGGCTCCTGAATGCCCATTCAGATCAGCTCTTAACCTATAATTGTCTTTTCTTCAGGGTGTTGTCCCCTGGCATAGTTGCAGACACTTGTCAGAAAAACAAGCCATTCAATTAACGCGGTTTCTGGTGAGTGGTATATAGAGGAACTCACATTTTCTGGGTCAGACGGCCGTAACTTCTTACAGCTCATCTCGCCTCTCAATGATTTGCTGATGCTGCTGGCCTCACAGTCACCGCTCAACTCTAATACCTTTCTCACATAAAAACACCTCCATCAGGAGATGCCCAGTGTTTGTGGCGTGAATTCCCCTGTCTTAGGTTGCCCTTTTGGCCAAAAAGATCTTACCCGTCTCTGGGGTAAACACTTCGTACACACTTGGTTAACCGCTCTTTCCCATCACAGAATCTGTGACCGTTTTCTTCAACATAATCTGTTGTTTTCTGGAGCTTAGGAAAAGGCGCATTCAAGAGTCATCAGAGCCATTCGGACCTAATAGTGTTCACAGGGAGACAGGTTAATAACAACAGTATTTAATCACTTAAATTCATTAATCATCTTAAAGGTAGCAACCTGCTTAGATTATAGTCAGTGAATTTAGATCACAATCGTACATTCAGTGTACTGTTACTTCTGTAGCCGGAGCCATCGGCCCTGTTTTATGGTGGAAGCTAAAATGAGAGCTAAAAGTCTCTGGTCCTAAAATAAGCAAGTCCTAAACAGTGTTATTGTAAAGACTTCTAAAGTCATTCAGGTTTACTTCTAAAACATTTACAAATTGTCCTCTAAATTTGTCAAATCTGAACTGCCTGTAGCATGATTTGTTTTAGCTTTTCCGCATCTATGAATCTGTTCAACTGAAACACTGTGCTTTACACAGCCTCAGACAACAGCTTTCAGCTGACATTGAATGAGAGAGAGAGACTCTTGAGGCATCAGGACTGGTACACTGCATTCTCATAAACTTTTAACTTCAGACTTTATCTACCATCTTTTTCAACTGTAGCCCATCTTAAGGCATCTTTTCCATAAATTACATGTATTGTAATTTAGACATTACAAATATCCACTCAGAATGAGTGTCTGTTGCACTGAAACTGTGGCAGTTTCAGTTACAGCACATGCCAGATTCAGATAAGCAAACCTGTTTTGGCCAAATCACAATCTTATCTTTTAAAATCAACATTAACAAGCCTTTGTTTAATCAAATGCCTTTTACACATTTTACATTTAGCAACTGTTAATCCTGTAACACTGCTTCTGTTTATTTTATCTTAAAGAAATAATAAGAATTATTCTAGTTCTTAATAACGTTTAAAATTTCATTTCAATTTTAGTTGTCAGGTTTTCAATTGCCATAATTTAATACCTGACTTCAATGTTTTCTCTAGGAGTTTATCAATCTGCTTCTATGATTCAACTTTTGAGGCTGCGCTCCCTGCTTGTGATACATTTTTTTGATTATCATTATAAATCATTCATTAGATTTGTCTCTCCATATCATCTAAAACCTTATCAAAGCATTTCATTCAAAACACAATCATCCTTTTAGTGACCGGTACTTTTAAAATATTTTGCAACTCATTTAGTCTTATCTGTAATTTTATGTCAACCGGTACTTTTTATAGTTCTTTCCTTTCAAAAGGAATTCCTTACACTTAAATATTTCAATCTTCTTACAACTTTCAAAAGTTCCAACTATCAACTTTATTTCTTCCTCATTAAGTTGGCTTGAGAAAGCCAACTTACTGATATTGTACTTAAACTTATTAAGTTGGCTTGAGAGAGCCAACTTACTGAAATCCTATTTAAACTTATTAAGTTGGCTTGAGAGAGCCAACATATTGAAATCCTATTTAAACTTATTATTAAGTTGGCTTGAGAGAGCCAACATATTGAAATCCTATTTAAACTTATTATTAGTGGTGCTTTTTTAAAAGCATCACTATTGTTATTGCTCATACTTATTATTAGTGGTGCTTTTTTGAAAGCATCACTATTGTTATTGCTCATACTTATTCTGGACAAAAGTTTGGCGCGTAACTCGCCCCACACCGTTTGTCTCAGACCCCTGAGTGAGGTGTCAAATCGACCGGCTCATTTAGGAGAGATGTGCTATATCTTTTCTAAGCGATCGGGTGTACGATGTTCACACAGCGGACGAAAAAGTGGCCAAAAAAGTCCCATTGACTTAACATTGGGCATTCCAAAAAATTCAAATCCAAACCGACGTTTTCACACACACAGACTCCAAAGGGCCTGACACCCCTGCGTCTCTCCTTCTCTCTCTCCCTCAGAGGATTTATATTATCAAGCAACCAATAAGTAATGGCCTAAAATCTTCATAGCCACACCCTAGCAACCAGTTTCAGCACCCTAGCAACCACTAAGAGCTCCCTAGCAACCACCCTAAACCAAAAAAAAAATATTTTTTATTTTTTTTGTATTTTTTAACGCAATATTACACTCGTGGCCTTGCGATATTGCTCCATGCTTGTGCCTATTCGGCCATAGGCACGAGGCCGCAGGCCGAGTGCCGTACATAAGGCACTCGCAACCACCCTGAACACCCTAGCAACTGCCTAGCAACCACCCAGAACACCTAGCAACTGCCTAGCAACCACCCAGAACACCTAGCAACTGCCTAGCAACCACCCAGAACACTCTAGCAACTGCCTAGCAACGCCCTAGCATCCACCCAGAATACCATAGCAACCACCAAGAATAACCTAGCAACTGCCTAGCAACCACCAAGAATACCCTAGCAACTGCCTAGCAACCACCCAGAACACCTTAGCAACCACCCAGAACACCCTAGCAACCACCTGGCAACAGCATCTTGCTAAAAACATCCTAGCAACATGCTAATCAAGCTAGCATCATGCTAACATCATGCTAATCAAGCTAGCATCATGCAGCAACATTATAATCATGCTAGCATTATGCTACCAACATGCTAATCAAGCTAACATCATGCTAGCAACATGCTAATCAAGCTAGCATCATGCTAACATCATGCTAATCAAGCTAGCATCATGCTAGCAACATGCTAATCATGCTAGCATTATGCTACCAACATGCTAATCAAGCTAACATCATGCTAGCAACATGCTAATCAAGCTAGCATCATGCTAACATCATGCTAATCAAGCTAGCATCATGCTAGCAACATGCTAATCATGCTAGCATTATGCTACCAACATGCTAATCAAGCTAGCATCATGCTAGCAACATGCTAATCAAGCTAGCATCATGCTAACATCATGCTAATCAAGCTAGCATCATGCTAGCAGCATGCTAATCATGCTAGCATTATGCTACCAACATGCTAATCATGCTAGCATTATGCTACCAACATGCTAATCAAGCTAACATCATGCTAGCATCATGCTAATCAAGCTAGCATCATGCTAACATCATGCTAATCAAGCTAGCATCATGCTAATCAAGCTAGCATCATGCTAGCAACATGCTAATCATGCTAGCATTATGCTACCAACATGCTTATCAAGCTAGCATCATGCTAGCAACATGTTAATTAAGCTAGCATATTGCAAACAACATGCTAATCATGTTAGCATCTAACTAAAAACATGCTAGCAAAATGTTAATCATGCTAGCATCTTGTTAAAAGCATGCTAGCAACATGCTAATCATGCTAGCATCATGCTACCAACATGCTAATCAGGCTAACATCATGCTAATCAAGCTAGCATAATGCTAGCAACATGCTAATCATGTTAGCATCTAGCTAAAAACATGCTAGCAACATGCTAAACATGCTAGCATCATGCTACTAAGATGCTAATCATGTTAACAACATGCTAATCATGCTAGCATCATTCTAACAACATGTTAATCTTAGTA
This sequence comes from Scardinius erythrophthalmus, assembly GCF_964197995.2. Classification (NCBI taxonomy): domain Eukaryota; kingdom Metazoa; phylum Chordata; class Actinopteri; order Cypriniformes; family Leuciscidae; genus Scardinius; species Scardinius erythrophthalmus. Next base: position 18,918,249 of record NC_138221.1, on the reverse strand, counting down.
AATCATGCTGGAATGTGGTAAATCGTAGTAAATCATCTTAGAATCATGGTAAATCGTGGTAAATGATGCTAAAACGTGGTATATCATGGTATCACAACATGTCAATTGTGTTAGCATCTGCCCAGTGGCGAATTTTGCCACTGCAAGCACCACTTCACATTTTCTTCAGGAAATGTACATTCTAGTTATTATTATTATTTTTCTTCTTATTATTCCGGACAAAAGTTTGGCGCGTAACTCGCCCCGCACTGTTTGTCACAGACCCCTGAGTGAGGTATCAAATCGACCGGCTCATTGAGGAGAGGTGTGGTATGACTTTTCTAAGCGATCGGGGGTACGATGTTCGCACAGCGGACGAAAAAGCGGCCAAAAAAGTCCCATTGACTTAACATGGGGCATTCTAAAAAAATTCAAATCCAAACCGACGTTTTCACACACACAGACTCTAAAGGGCCTGACACCCCTGCATCTCTCCCTCTCTCTCTCCCTCAGAGGATTTATATTATCAAGCAGCCAATAAGTAATGACCTAAAATCTTCATAGCCACACCCTAGCAACCAGTTACAGCACCCTAGCAACCACTAAGAGCTCCCTAGCAACCACCCTAAACCAAAAAAAAAATTTTTTTACATTTCTTTGTATTTTTTAAAGCAATATTACACTCGTGGCCTTGCGATATCGCTCCATGCTTGTGCCTAATCGGCCATAGGCACGAGGCCGCAGGCCGAGTGCCGTACTGAAGGCACTCGTTATTAAAGATTTTAATAACTCTATAAAAACTCCATAGTAACCACATCTTTGACAACTACCAACCACCTAGTAACACCATAGCAACTAAAAAAAATACCTTAGCAACCATCCTGAACACACTAGAAACGTCTAGAAACGCTCTAGTAGATCATATAAACACGAAGGTGGTCTCGTTTCACTCAGGGCATCAAATGGCCAATCATGAATCACCTCAACACTTCCTAGCCCCTCCCTAGCAACCATTGTCGAGCACCTTGGCAACCAAAATCCTAGAGGGATATCTTCTATTCTGAATAAGACAGAGGCATGGAAGTTGGTTTATATCATTCATACTGAAAAAGCAGCCTTTGGAGTTTCATCATTAGCAGCTGCCAAGCCACTCCATAGCAACCAAACAGAGTACCCTAGCAACTATTTAGCAAGACATATATCTCTGTATCAGAGCATCGTATAGAGATGGGGGTTGGTTTATATAATTCATAGTGTCACGAAGCCTTTGGAGTTTCATGATTGGCAGCTGCCAAGCCACTCCCTAGCAACCAATCAGAGTACCCTAGCAACCAAAATTCAAAGAGGGATATCTTCCATTCTGAATGTCACATAGGCATGGGAGTTGGTTTATATCATTCATAGTGACAAGAAGCCTATGCAGTTTCATCAGTGGCAGCCTTTAAGCAACTCCATAGCAACCAAACAGAGTACCCTAGCAACCAAAATCCAAAGAGGGGTATCTTACATTCTGAATGTCACATAGGCATGGGAGTTGGTTTATATCATTCATAGTGACAAGAAGCCTTTGCAGTTTCATCATTGGCAGCTGTCAAGCCACTCCCTAGCAACCAAACAGAGTACCCTAGCAAGCAAAATCCAAAGAGGGATATCTTCCATTCTGTATGTCACAAAGGCATGGGAATTGGATTATATCATTCATACTGACAAGCAGCCTTTAGAGTTTCATGATTGGCAGCTGCCAAGCCACTCCCTAGCAACCAAATAGAGTACCCTAGCAACCAAAATTCAAAGAGGGATATCTTCCATTCTGAATGTCACAGAGAAATGGGAGTTTGTTTATATCATTCATAGTGACAAGAAGCCTTTGCAGTTTCATCATTGGCAGCTGCCAAGCCACTCCATAGCAACCAAACAGAGTACACTAGCAACCAAAATCCAAAGAGGGATATCTGCCATTCTGAATGTCACAGAGAAATGGGAGTTGGTTTATATCATTCATAGTGACAAGAAGCCTTTGCAGTTTCATCATTGGCAGCTGTCAAGCCACTCCCTAGCAACCAAACAGAGTACCCTAGCAACCAAAATCCAAAGAGGGATATCTTCCATTCTGTATGTCACAAAGGCATGGGAATTGGATTATATCATTCATACTGACAAGCAGCCTTTGGAGTTTCATGATTGGCAGCTGCCAAGCCACTCCCTAGCAACCAAATAGAGTACCCTAGCAACCAAAATTCAAAGAGGGATATCTTCCATTCTGAATGTCACAGAGAAATGGGAGTTGGTTTATATCATTCATAGTGACAATAAGCCTTTGCAGTTTCATCATTAGCAGCTGCCAAGCCACTCCATAGCAACCAAACAGAGTACACTAGCAACCAAAATCCAAAGAGGGATATCTGCCATTCTGAATGTCACAGAGAAATGGGAGTTGGTTTATATCATTCATAGTGACAAGAAGCCTTTGCAGTTTCATCATTGGCAGCTGCCAAGCCACTCCCTAGCAACCAAACAGAGTACCCTAGCAACCGTTTAGCAAAACAAATATCTCTGTATCAGAACATCGTATAGAGATGGGAGTTGGTTTATATCATTCATACTGACAAGCAGCCTTTGGAGTTTCATGATTGGCAGCTGCCAAGCCACTTCCTAGCAACCAAACAGAGTTCCCTAGCAACCAAAATCCAAAGAGGGATATCTTCCATTCTGAATGTCACAGAGGCATGGGAGTTGGTTTGTATCATTCATACTGACAAGCAGCCTTTGGAGTTTCATGATTGGCAGCTGCCAAGCCACTCCCTAGCAACCAAACAGAGTACCCTAGCAACCAAAATTCAAAGAGGGATATCTTCCATTCTGAATGTCACAAAGAAATGGGAGTTGGTTTATATCATTCATAGTGACAAGAAGCCTTTGCAGTTTCATGATTGGCAGCTGACAAGCAACTCCATAGCAACCAAACAGAGTACCCTAGCAACCATTTATCAAGACCCATGTCTCTGCATCAGAACATCGTATAGAGATGGGGGTTGGCTCTTTTGTTTCGGTTGGGAAACACTGTAAATATCACCATGGTAACTGTGTATTCACACCCTAGCAACCATTTAGAGCCACCTAGCAACAATATTGCAACATATAGAAGCCATATTTCAGCTCCACAACATCGTACAGACATGGTTGTTGGCTCGAATGCAATCATGTACAACACCCTAGCAACCGAGTGGAGAATTTTGCCACTGCAAGCACCACTTCACATTTTCTTCAGGAAATGTACATTCTAGTGTTGTGATTACTATTCACCTAGACAAAACTTTAGCGCGTAACTCGCCCTGCACCGTTTCTCGTAGATCCATGAATGAGGTGTCAAATCGACCGGTTTATTTTGGTGAGGTGTGCTATGACTTTTATAAGCGATCGGGTCTACGATGTTCGTCTGGCGGGCGAAAAATAAGCCGAAAAATGTCCCATAGACTTAACATTGGCACAAAATTTGTAAAATCATATCTTTGGCTCAGAAGGTCATAGAGGCTTGGGGTTGGGCTCTTTTGATTCGTCCTATCAAGCAGCCAATAAGTAATGACATAAAAACTTCATAGTCATGCCCTAGCAACCAGTTACAGGCCCCTAGCAACCATTGAACAACATTTACAAGCCATATCTCAGCAACAAAACATTGTAAAAACACAGAGTTGGGCATTTTTTGACCCAGACTCCCATACACTCTTTAAATATTACCCCATAAATTGTATAAACAAACCTTAGCAACCATTTGGAGTACCCTAGCAACCGTACAAACACATGAATGGGCTATATCTCATCACCAGAACATTGTATAGACATGGGGGTGTGTTTGTTTGTTTCGTTTGGGAAACCAGTCTGTAAATATCATCATGGTAACTGTGTAGCCACACCCTAGCAACCGTTTAGAGCCACCTAGCAACCATATTGCAACATATAGAAGCCATATTTCAGCTCCACAACATCGTACAGACATGGTTGTTGGATCGTATGCAATCATGTACAACACCCTAGCAACCGAGTGGCGAGTTTTGCCACTGCAAGCACCACTTCACATTTTCTTCAGGAAATGTACATTCTAGTTAAGTTGGCTTGAGAGAGCCAACATATTGAAATCCTATTTAAACTTATTATTATTATTATTATTCTGACCCTAAAAATTTACAACTCAAACTCCTCTTAGAGCTTTAACTCTACATACTCCAAACTCGGCTCAGACACTCAAACTGATCTGACTCGGTGTGCTCTATCTTTTCAGACTGATCGGACTTACGGTTTTCCTACAAATGACGATCAAAACTCGAAAAAACTCATTCAAAAACTCCCATTGACTTACATTGGGGAGTTCTAAAAAATTCAAACCGACAAAAATTTAAATCTAAACACCTTGAAGACTAAACCAAACTGCCGTTCTATATACTATATGAGCCATTGAGACTCATTTAAACTAATAAACTCTAAACTATAAACACTTATAAACTAATTAACTTATAAACTCATGAATTCATAGACTTATGAACTCTTAAACTCATAAATTAATAAACTCTGAACTCTTAAACTCATTTAAACTTATAAACTCTGAACTCTTAAACTCATTTAAACTTATAAACTCTAAACTCAAAAACTCTTACACTTATAAACTCATCAATTTATACACTTATAAACTCTAAACTCATAAACTCTTGAGTGTGTGTGTCTGAGTGAGTGTGTGAGCGAGTTAGTGTGTGTGTGTGTGTGTGTGTATGTGTGTGTGTGTGTGTGTGTGTGTGTGTGTGTCTGTCTATCTATCCAACTTATTTATCTATCTGTCATAAACTTCAAACTACTTTAAACTTCAAACCACTTGTATCAGAACATCGTATAGAGATGAGGTTTGGCTCTTTTGACTCATGCTAGCAAACAGCACTTCCAACATACTACACATGCTAGCAGTGAATAGCTACATGCTAATAGTGATTAGTTAAGTGTTAAATCATGCCAAGATCATGCTAAGAACTCTCTAAAAACTCCATAGTAACCATCTGTGACAACTACCAGCCACCTAGTAACACCATATCAACCGCCCTGAATACCTTAGCAACCGCCTAGCAACACCATAGCAACCACCCATAACACCCTAGCAACCGCCTAGCAACCACCCAGAACACCCTAGCAACCACCCAAAAGACCCTAGCAACCACCCAAAATATCCTAGCAACCACCCAAAACACCCTAGCAACAACCTAGCAACCACCCAGAACACCCTAGCAACCACCCAAAATACCCTAGCAACCACCCAATACACCCTAGCAACCACCTAGCAACCACCCAAAAGACCCTAGCAACCGCCTAGCAACCACCCAAAAGACCCTAGCAACCACCTAAAATATCCTAGCAACCGCCTAGCAACCACCCAAAAGACCCTAGCAACCACCCAAAACATCCTAGCAACCACTCAAAACACCCTAGCAACTGCCTAGCAACCACCCAAGAGACCCTAGCAACCACCCAAAACATCCTAGCAACCACCCAAAACACGCTAGCAACCGCCTAGCAACCACCCAAAAGACCCTAGCAACTGCCTAGCAACCACCCAAAAGACCCTAGCAACCACCTAAAATATCCTAGCAACCGCCTAGCAACCACCCAAAATATCCTAGCAACCGCCTAGCAACCACCCCAAAGACCCTAGCAACCATCAGAAATATCCTAGCAACCGCCTAGCAACCACCCAGAATACCCTAGCAACCACCCAAAACAGCCTAGCAACCACCCAGAAAACCCTAGCAACCGCCTAGCAACCACCCAGAACACCCTAGCAACCACCCAAAAGACCCTAGCAACCACCCAAAAGACCCTAGCAACCACCCAGAACACCCTAGCAACCACCCAAAATACCCTAGGAACCACCCAAAACACCCTAGCAACCACCCAAAAGACCCTAGCAACCACCCAAAATATCCTAGCAACCACCCAAAACACCCTAGCAACCGCCTAGCAACCACCCAAAAGATCCTAGCAACCACCCAAAAGACCCTAGCAACCGCCTAGCAACCACCCAAAAGACCCTAGCAACCACCTAAAATATCCTAGCAACCGCCTAGCAACCACCCAAAAGACCCTAGCAACCACCCAAAATATCCTAGCAACCACTCAAAACACCCTAGCAACTGCCTAGCAAACACCCAAAAGACCCTAGCAACCACCCAAAACATCCTAGCAACCACCCAAAACACCTTAGCAACCACCCAAAACACCCTAGCAACCGCCTAGCAACCACCCAAAAGACCCTAGCAACCACCCAAAACATCCTAGCAACCACCCAAAACACCCTAGCAACCGCCTAGCAACCACCCAAAAGATCCTAGCAACCACCCAAAAGACCCTAGCAACCGCCTAGCAACCACCCAAAAGACCCTAGCAACCACCTAAAATATCCTAGCAACCGCCTAGCAACCACCCAAAAGACCCTAGCAACCACCCAAAATATCCTAGCAACCACTCAAAACACCCTAGCAACTGTCTAGCAACCACCCAAAAGACCCTAGCAACCACCCAAAACACCCTAGCAACCGCCTAGCAACCACCCAAAAGACCCTAGCAACCACCCAAAAGACCCTAGCAACTGCCTAGCAACCACCCAAAAGACCCTAGCAACCACCTAAAATATCCTAGCAACCGCCTAGCAACCACCCAAAATATCCTAGCAACCGCCTAGCAACCACCCCAAAGACCCTAGCAACCATCAGAAATATCCTAGCAACCGCCTAGCAACCACCCAGAATACCCTAGCAACCACCCAAAACAGCCTAGCAACCACCCAGAAAACCCTAGCAACCGCCTAGCAACCACCCAGAACACCCTAGCAACCACCCAAAATACCCTAGCAACCACCCAAAAGACCTTAGCAACCACCCAGGACACCCTAGCAACCACCTAGCAACCACCCAGAACACCCTAGCAACCGCCCAAAATACCCTAGCAACCACCCATAACATCCTAGCAACCGCCTAGCAAAAAACGTTCTGCTCCAAACTTTCTCAAGCCAACTTAAAGTTTGTCTCGACGAACTTTCGCATCTAGTTATTATTATTCTTCTGAGCGGAAAAAAATCTGAGACTAACTCCTCCTAGAGCTTTAACGCTACATACTCCAAACTCGGCTCAGACACTCAAACTGATCTGACTCGAGTTGCTTTATCTTTTCAGACTGATCGGACTTACGGTTTTCCTAAAAATGACGATCAAAACTCGAAAAAACTCATTCAAAAACTCCATTGACTTACATTGGGGAGTTCTAAAAAATTCAAACCGACAAAAATTTAAATCTAAACACCTTGAAGACTAAACCAAACTGCCGTTCTATATACTATATGAGCCATTGAGACTCATTTAAACTAATGAACTCTAAACTTTAAACACTTATAAACTAATTAACTTATAAACTCATGAATTCATAGACTTCTGAACTCTTAAACTCATAAATTAATAAACTCTGAACTCTTAATCTCATTTAAACTTATAAACTCTAAACTGATTTAAACTTATAAACTCAAAACTCAAGAACTCAAACACTTATAAACTCATCAATTTATACACTTATAAACTCTAAACTCAGACACACACACTGAGTTTATGAGTGAGTGTGTGAGCGAGTTAGAGTGTGTGTGTGTGTGTGTGTGTGTGTGTGTCTGTGTATGTGTGAGAGCGAGTTAGTGTGTGTGTGAGACAGTGAGCATGTCTGTGTGTGTGTGAGTTAGTGAGGATGTGTGTGTCTGTTTGTGAGTGAGTGAGTGTGTGTGTGAGTTAGTGTGAGTGTGTGTGTGTGTGTGTGTGTGTGTGTGTGAGAGTGTGTGTGTGTGTGTGTGTGTGTGTGAGAGCGAGTTAGTGTGTGTGTGTGTGTGTGTGTGTGTGTGTGAGTGTGTGCGCGTGTATGTGTGAGAGTGTGTGTGTGTGTGTGTGTGTGTGTGTGTGTATGTGAGATAGTGAGCATGTCTGTGTGTGTGTGTGTGTGTGTGCATGTGTGAGTGTATGTCCGTAAGTGAGTGTATGTGCGTGCGTGTGTGAGAGTGTGTGTGTGTGTGTGTACTTGTCTACCTATCTAAGTGGGGACCTTGGTGTCATTACACACTCACCAACAGGGGACCGCCGAGCCAAGTGGGGACTTTTTTCAAGTCCCCTGTTGGTCATGCTTTAAAACATGTTCAAATTAGCTAAAACACGCTCTGGTGAATTTTTTTCATTTTTGACCAAGTGGGGACCTACATGTGTGTGTGTGTTTAAGTCCATACTCAGCAGCGCTCCTGTAGGCTGGAGCAGGAACTGCAGTGGCCCATTAACACACGTCGTTCACACTTCTCTATTGTCTGAATGGGTTGCTGTCCTAGAGAGGCTCTGAGACTGTAGAGCTGATGTTTAACTTGCGGCTTAGTTCAGGAGCTTTATAATAACTCCACGCTATTATTCATTAGTTAAGCATTAGTAAACAGTTAATTAATTTATAAAGAATTAATATACATTAATAAGCAGTTTATAAATACAGCTATAAATGCTTTATTTCTGTTTTAAAAGCATCAATAATGTGTTTAATAATTGTATTTTCATACTTTTTTAATGATCAATTTATCATTTCTAAATGAAGTATAGCATAATTTACAAAGCAGTTATTTAGGAGTTGTCAGTGGTTCATAAGATCACCTACAAAGTGTGAGTAAATGATTAAACTATTTAAATGTACATTCATACATATTTATTATTCAGACATATAATAATAGTTCCTTAGTGTGTTTATAAATTGTTTATTAACATGTATTTCTACTGTAATGCAGGTAGTTATAAAGCATTTAGTAGTGGTAAGTTCACTATTTTTTGTGAGCTCATCTAAATTGAGGACTAGTTATGCCTTGTAAAACATTTATAAAGGAGATTTAAAGGCTGTTAATATTTCTATGTTCTCTATCGCTGTGTTGTGTTTGTTTCCTTTTTCTGTTTAGAAGAAAACTGAGTCTTTAAATCTCCTTTATAAATTATTTACAGGGCATAACTAGTCCTCACTTCAGATGAGCTCACAAAATAGTGAACTGACCACTACTAAATGCTTTATAACTACCTGAATCTACTACATTTACTTAAACTTTCTAAGTGATCTTATTAATCACTGACAACACCTAAATAACTGGTTTAAAATAACGCTATACTGCATTTAGAAATGATAAATTGATCATTAATAAAGTATGAAAATAAAATTATTAAACACATTATAGATATGCTTCTAAATCAATAATACAACATTTAAAGCTGTATTTATAAACTGATTATTAATGTCTGTTCTTATTATTTAACTGTTTATTGATTAACTAATGATTAATAGGATGCAGTTATTATAAAGGGTTACCATATATATTATATTATTCATAATATAACTTCAAATATGCATTTTTTTATAAAAAAAAAAATATATATATATATATGCCAAGAGGGGATCTGCAACTCAATGTTATAATTATAATGCAATTATTATTATTATATAATTATATATATATATATATATATATATATATATATATATATATATATATATATATATATATATATATATATATATATATATATATATAATGCGACTGATAGTATTGGCTGCCTATTAAATAAAACATCATTTCTACTCTTAAAAAAAATCAACAGACATGTCCTTATTTTTTTTCTGTTTCCTTTGTTTCTAGGATGTTGATGTACAGAGATAGTCAGTGTTTGAAATATTGCTCAATTTAAATGCAACCAAACATGTGTCGCTCGTTACCATCCAACAGTGGACCCTTCTTTAAGATCAAATTCAAAACTTTTGAGTTGACTTGCTGCATCTGGTCATTTTGAAGAAACAAAAATGAAATACAATTTTTTTTCATAATATAACTTCAAATATGCAAAAAAAAACTTAAACATGCCAAGATGGAATCTCAACTCTGAACGATCTCTACCTATAACACAGTGGACTCACAATAGCCTGCAATAGAACTGTGTGTGTGTGAACAGTTAAGTCTGTCTTTATTTTGTAACTATAAGTATATATATATATATATATATATATATATATATATATATATATATATATATATATATATATATATATATATATATATATATAGGCCTTCATAGATACTTTGTATGCTTGGTTATGCAGTCCCTACCAATTTACTTGCCATTGTTATGTGCCATTGCACACACACACATGTCTATATTACTAACAGACCAAGTGAGGACTTTGTGAACGATCTCTACCTATACAAGTGGGGACTCTGCAATGGAGCTCTGTGTGTGTGAACAGTGAAGTGAACTGGCAGTGAAGTCTGCCTTCATTATGTAACTATATATATATATATATATATATATATATATATATATATATATGTGAAGAGTTCAGATGCAAAAGCCTCTAAGTGCCATCTGAAATTTTCCTCTAAAATAATCATTTTTATCAAGCTCGTATATTTCAGTTCAACAATTTCACTTAAAAGCGAAATGAAAATTAGCTATTAATTGTCATTAAAGTGAAATTACTTAACTTAAACATACAAGCGTGATAAAAATGATCATTCTAGAAGAAAATTTCAGATGGCACTTAGAGGCTTTTGCATCTGAACTCTTCATATTTATATATATATATATATATATATATATATATATATATATATATATATATATATATATATATATATATATATATATATATATATATATATATATAACCCATCAGTTATATAAAAAAAAGACCATTTAAATCTACAACGGGGTAAAAAATACAGACGGCCCGGCGGCAACAGTTCAAAAGCAGAGGCGATAATATCCTCTTATCATTCATAATATTCTTTTTCTTATTTAACGCTCTCTCTTTATAGATACTTTCTAAGCTTGGTTATGCAGTCCCTAACAATTTACTTGTTACTAATTTTCTTAATTAATTTCTTCTGTAACTCAGCAGCAGTTCCATACCAACAAATAATACAGAATATCATAACACTTTCAATGAAAGCACTATAAAACATCAGAAGCTTTATGATGTGGACATTACAGCAAAGTTATTGCTTTAAGAAGTTCATTCTCTGTTGTGGCCGATTAAATAAAACATAATTTCTACTCTAATAAAATCAATAGATGCCATTTTTTTCTGTTTCCTTTGTTTCTAGGATGTTGATGTACAGAGATAGTCAGTGTTTGAAATATTGCTCAATTTAAATGCAACCAAACATGTGTCGCTCGTTACCATCCAACAGTGGACCCTTCTTTAAGATCAAATTCCAAACCTTTGAGTTGACTTGCTGCATCTTGTCATTTTAAAGAAACAAAAATGAAATAATTTTTTTTTTCATAATATAACTTCACATATGCAAAAAAAAAAAAAAAAAAAAACACCTTAAACACGCCAAGATGGAATCTCAACTCTGAACAATCTCTACCTATACAACAGTGGACTCACAATAGCCTGCAATGGAACTGTGTGTGTGTAAACAGTTAAGTCCGTCTTTATTTTGTAACTATAAGTATATATATATATATATATATATCATAGATACTTTGTATGCTTGGTTATGCAGTCCCTAACAGTTTACTTGCCATTGTTATGTGCCATTGCACACACACACATGTCTATATTACTAACAGACCAATGTCGCTCTACACTGACCAAGTGAGGACTTTGTGAACGATCTCTACCTATACAAGTGGGGACTCTGCAATGGAGCTCTGTGTGTGTGAACAGTGAAGTCTGCCTTCATTATGTAACTATATATATATATATATATATATATATATATATATATATATATATATATATATATATATATATATATATATACATATTATGGCAAGCCATTCAGGAAATAATTATATTTATAATATGAAGTCTGAAAATATAGTATGAAAGTCTGAATATATATAGAATGAATGTCTGAATATATAAAACGAATGTCTGAATATATAAAACGAATGTCTGAATATATGGAATGAAAGTCTGAATATAGAATGAAAGTCTGAATATATAAAACGAATGTCTGAATATATGGAATGAATGTCTGAATATATAGAATGAATGTCTGGATATATAGAATGAAAGTCTGAATATATAGAATGAAAGTCTGAATATATAGAATGAAAGTCTGAATATATAGAATGAAAGTCTGAATATATAGAATGAAAGTCTGAATATATATAGAATGAATGTCTGAATATATAAAATGAAAGTCTGAATATATGGAATGAATGTCTGGATATATATATAGAATGAAAGTCTGAATATATAGAATGAAAGTCTGAATATATAGAATGAAAGTCTGAATATATGGAATGAATGTCTGGATATATATATATAGAATGAAAGTCTGAATATATAGAATGAAAGTCTGAATATATAGAATGAAAGTCTGAATATATATAGAATGAATGTCTGAATATATAAAGAATGAAAGTCTGAATATATATAGAATGAAAGTCTAAATGTATGTGAAAGTGTGAATATGTGAAAAGAAAGTGTACATTTGACAATTCTCACTGAATAATGTGTAGCTTGGTTTAGCCTTTTGAATTGTGATTCATTTAAAAATGTCATTCCCTGAAATTTTCCAATACTTTGGTGAGCTACAAGACTTTTTTGCAACAGTTGGTCATACTCCAAACAACATAAACAATTTGGAGTCTACATCACGTCATCTCGAGGATCATATTTCCATTCTTGCAACATTCTTAGCGCTTATGGGCAGTCATGTTCAACAAAATGTTGCTGAAAGAACATTATGCATCATTCTCGAAGGAATTTATGAATCTCTTAGGGAAATGTTGGCTGAAATAGTGCTCCAGGTAGAAGCTGATACACAAGTGCATGGTAGAGGTGCACATTCTGGATCACAGAGAGGAAGGTTGAGGTGAGTGATGATAATTTATTGTACTTTAACCTCTTTGCAAGTTGCAAACAAAATAATTAATACAAGTTATGCATTAACACTTTGTGAATAAGCACATTTTTGTTATTTTTTCTCATTTGAGGTACAACATATCAGCTGCTCTGTTGATTCACATGCGGGACTTAGGATTTAGCTGGATGGCCATATCACGAATGTTGTCTGTAAACATTCGAACACTGTACAACCACAGGAGACAGCTTGGTTTAGTGGACTATGGGAGTTTCACAAACATTTCAAATGATGATCTAGATCGTCATATTACTGAGGTTCTTCAACAAACCCCTGGATCGGGAGAGACCTACATCACTGGTAGTTTAAGAGGAAGAGGGATCAGAGTTCCGCGATGGCGAGTGCGAGAGCGTTTAAGAATCATAGATCCAGTGGGAAGAGCCTTAAGAGGACGAAGGGCTATTCAACGGAGGGTCTACAATGTCTCTGTTCCAAATCAACTGTGGTATGTGTTTTGTAAATTTGTAATTACTCTCTAGCTGGTAATGAAGCAAGATTGCTGTTGTTGTAAAATCATAATGAAAAAGTGAGATAATTCAACATAAAATATATATATATATAAGCATGAAAAAAAAGATATTTAGATTAATTAATTAATTATATTATTATTATTATTAATTTATATTTTTTAACAACAGTTTTTTGGCAAGAAAAAGACAACAAAGCCAAAAAGTTTAACTTTGTTGTGGTTTATAAGAATAAGAATAATGATAATAACAACTAGGAATTCCAGAAGCCTTAGTCTGGATCCAACCCTTAAATGAAAAAACAAATACCTGAGAAGAGAAGATGCCAACCATCAGAAAACATACAGAATTACCAAAATGTGCCATATGTTAAATATATCCAGTTTCTACAATATATAAATGTATTTTAGAAACTTGATTTGCTGTTCTTCAAGAGGTATGACAGAATGCATTAGTTATTGATTAGCTGTTACTTCAATAATTCCTTATTAGTTATACAGTAAGTAAGAAACAGTATTTTAGTGTTACTATTATGGTTGTTGCTGTTGTAAAATCATCATGAAAATGTGAGATAACGATACATTTAAAAAAAAAGTAAAAGTATAAACAGGAAGGGGGAAAAAAACAATATTGAGAACTTTTTGACAAGAAAAAGCCAAAAAAGTTCAACTTTGATGTACATCCAATGTGATTAATAATAATATAAATAATTCTTATTTCAGGCACATTGACACAAACCACAAGTTAAATCCATGGGGATTTGTGTTTCACGGTGGAGTTGATGGCTATAGCCGCTGTATTACCTACCTGAGATGTTGCACAGACAACAGAGCATCAACTGCCTTGCAACTTTTCCAAAATGCAGTGGATCTGTTTGGACTCCCACATCATGTCAGGGGTGATGCAGGTAGTGAGAATATTGATGTTGCAAGGTTTATGATTGAGAATCGAGGGGCAAACAGAGTAAGCTTTATGGTTGGTTGTAGTGTTCATAATCAACGCATCGAAAGATTGTGGGCAGAACTTAACAGGGTGGTGTCAGCCTATTTTAAAGATCTTTTCCTTTTCATGGAAAATGTTGGCATTTTAGATAGCAACAACCCACTTCACATTACGGCTCTTCATCATGTTTACCTTCCAAGAATAAACAGATCTGTTGATGAGTTTGTAAGCCAGTGGAACCACCATAGTTTAAGGACAATGGAAAGCAACTCCCCACTGCAACTTTGGACAGCTGGAATGCTCCAACTTCCTGAAAATCAAGGACCACTCAATCTTGCGCATGTGCAAAGACCTTATGATCATCGCCAGTGTCAGCCTGAGTTAATCCCAGTTAATCCCTTGACTGACGATGGAAATCATGGAATAGAACTTTTTTTCACAGCATGTAACTTGCTTGAAATAAATACTTAGTCTGCTAAGTAATTTTGGTAATGTTTATCATACTGAAGTTATTGTGGTGACAGAAAAAAAGGGCATTAGCATGTAAAATTATGATTTAAACACAAAATACACTTTTCTTTCACCATGAACCATTGAACATTATCACCATATAAATAGTGTATATTATATGATGTATCCTTGTAAACGTTGTAACTTAACCCTGTTGTTCAAGGTGAAACCTGTATTTTAAGTTATAAAATACATTCATTTTATGTAGTTTTGTGTAGTGTAATTTTGTAACTACAGTTACACTACAAGTTAGACACTAAAAAAATATAAGCCAGTGCATAAAAAGTAGGAACAGAAAAACATTTATTTAAAAGAAAGCCATACACAGCCTATAAAGAAATAACAATTTTGTCATAGCAATGAAACCGGGGAACATGGTTGTTCAGGTCAGAAGACTGGAACATATAGCTTGAAATACATCTTAAAATGTAATGAAGAACTTTGATTTGTAATTATGATTTTTTTTATGTGTTGTTACAGTAAATACAGAATTTTGGTATCAATGAATAACAAAGTGAAATAACAGCAATAGCATAAACAATCTAACATAACTCAAGCTCTACATGCCTCGAAAATATTAGCTCTCACGCTCTTCCAAATCCTGGTGAATTGCGTATTGCAAAATCCATGTCGGATCTGAAAGCAGTGTACACTGAATGAACTGGTATGCGGAGAATATTTTCACAAGTATTGGCCACTGGAAATCGGGAACAGGTAATGAACTCAAGACTTGGCTTTGGAGAGAAACCCAGTGCTGGAATGCTGTCACATCCAGTGAAGAAAACAAGAACATCCTCCAGAGAGACATTGTTTTCAACTGTAAAACATAAAAAGAGAGTACCACAATTAAATGATGACTATGTTAAATTATACCATTGGAGTAATGCAAAAGTATTATAAGAGTAGTTATATTCGAAAGGGTTGCTCATAATGTCACATGCAACACTAACAACAGTCTGGTGAGTATAAAGAGTCATTTAGCAGAATAAAAGATGGTGTAGGTGAAGAGTTGGTGAAGACTGTAGCAAATAATCTTTCTCCAAGCCTCTGTGTATAAGGCAAGGTTCAAAAAGAAATGATTGATTGAGTCAGTGTGGAATAACTTGACTAGTCTGCATAAAGCTAACTCCAAATCCCAGCTGAACATCTCTGGTGTGACTTTAAATGTAGACCTTGAGCCAAAAACTCATCACCAAACACCAATGACTTGTACATTCACTATATGGACAAACGTATTGGGACTCCCCCTTCTGTAGAACAGAAAAAGGCACTTCCAAAACTGTGGCAACAAAGATGGAAACATAATTAATTGATTAAAAATTGATTTCCATCTCTGTTGAAACAGTTTTGGAAGTGTCTGAATGACTGTACCCATATATACAAGTCACTGGTGTTTGGTGATGAGTTTTTGGCTCAAGGTCTGCATTTAAAGTCACACCAGAGGTGTTCAGCTAGGATTAGGAGTTGGACCAGTCAAGTTCTTCCACACTGACTCAATCAATCATTTCTTTGTTAACCTTGCCTTATACACAGAAGCATTGCCATGTTAGAATAGAAAAAGGTCCTGTCCAAACTGTTGCTATAAAATTAGAAGCACACAATTTCCTAGAATATCATTATATACTTTAATATTAAGATTTGCACTCATGGATATTACTAAAGAAGTCATACCTGTTCATTGGAAGGGGATGACCCAATACTTTTGGCAAAATTAGCTTTAAATGTTATATTAATGTAGTTATAGTACATAAACACCAATTCAAACATTGCAATATAAATAGATATTTTTCCACCATTGTCATGTACCACTATGATGGAGCCAAAAACAATGTCGAAAAAAAACGTCTTGCGTTGAAAACTGTGTGAAATACTAAACTTACTTTCAGCATCCTGAAGATAGTCTTGCCAGAAAGCCAGGGTCCGGCACTCTGCTTGAAATGCATTACTCCCTCTTTCGGAATGAATGATTTGGAAGAGATTCTCCACATCATTTGCAGTTAAGGCCTTTTCAGCCTTCACAAAAAGGCACTTTGACTGAACAGGATAGTTTTGGAGAGCATCTAGGACACCCAGAGACGTTAAGCCATCTCTGAACCTAATAAAAAGGAAACACGCTGTAATGTGTAGTTTATGTGATTTGAAACATGTAGCACTAGTATTTTTCATTTTTAATTAGATGAGGTTCCACAATTAATTATTATGTCCACCTGTACTGGTGCACTATAACAAGGAAGTTGAGGTCAATCATTTTCTTATACTGTAGACACACTTTGTTAGCAACTCAAAAACTTTTTTTTGTACATGCTTTCCTCTTCTATCTCTTGTATTTCTGCCATTTTACAGCCATAAAACTATATTTAATTTTTCTGACAAAGTACAATTACATTATGTGTGCAGATATAAACATACCTTTCAAATGGTGCACGGGTCCGCTGAAGGACATACCAATGAGCCAGATCCAAAGCAGTCTCCTGTTTGTTTTCCAATGTTATGCGAACATTGTGACCAGCAAGACTGATTAAGCTAGCTGCCTGTGCAACTGCATCTTGTAGTTGTGAATCAGTCTGGGCCTGTAAGATCTAAAAATATATACAAAAAAACATTGTTTAGAATGAAGATATACAACTATTAGCTGTAACTTCAATGTTAATGAGTGCATGCAAAAAGAATAATTTATATCAAAATACAAAATAATTAAAGTAAAATATGCCTACCGACTGCAACTGTGACCTTGTTTCTTCATCGGTAATATCTTCAGTTTTGACCTTTACATTGTCAGGGCCCTTTTGAAGACACTCATACATAAGTTCAGACAGGAAACATGGACTTTGCCCCCCATGGGCAATTGACATTGCCATGATCTGGCCAGCATAGAAGTATGCATTGTCTTTCATCGCTATTATCAAATGAAATTAAAACATCATGTCACAATGCCACCTATCTGTATGAGGCTGTAAAACCTTTTTTTTAATCAAGGAGTGAACTTTTAAATGTCCTTTCTCAAATAAGCATTGTAAGTACAACATTTGAAGATACTTACATTTCCTACTAAATCATTTCAGGTACAACATATTTAGGAATCCAAAAGAAATCCTTAACTTGACATCAATATAAATTTATAAGTAGTGTACCTTTGGAGTTGCATGTGAGGACTTTAGCATTAGGTGGTCCTTCAAAGATGCCAATTTTGTCCTTAATTTCATGTAGACAGAGTCGGAAAAACTCCCGAGTAGGTCCTCCATTGTCCACAGCACCCTCAGATGTTCCATAGTCATCAGTAAACTTAACATCCACCTTCTTCTCGGGTGAAAAATTGGATCTGCCCATTGCTCTGGATGTTCCATCCCACACATTTCTTCTTATGATATTGAAGCGTACAATGCTGTCATTATTTACTCTAGAACCAATCTGCTCCATTATTCTCTCTAAAGTCATCATTGAATCACTGAAACAATAATAAACAATAAAACAATACAACAATGTCAATGGTAACTCGCCCATAATGTAACATACAAAAAATTATATATTTTTATTTATATATTTTATACACTTTTACACCATGATTTAAACAAAAATGTATTAAAAGGAAGCAATATTATAAATATTGTTGAAACAATAACCACAGAAAAGATTTGATATGAGATAAAGAAAAAAACAATATTGTGCACACATAAATATATTTCTGAACCATTTAGGTGGTAGCCTGTTTATTGCTACGATTCTAGAAAATTAAGCTATTGCTATGATGCATTAGAATGAAACATTTCTACATAATATCTTCTACTGACCTCTCATTTGTGCTGGACTCTAAGGACCTTGAAATGGCTTCCTGGAGATCAGCGTCATCAGAGAGGTATTCTTCCTCAAATAGGTCAAGGTATGTACTAAAAAATTTAATATCAGTATTTTATAATGGACAATGTTTAAGTACATATATGATGCTAAAAGAAATAGCTGCATTACTACAGGACAAATAACTTCCTAGATGTAATAATAACATTGTCTACTGCTGAGTGACTATTCTAACACAAAATTGTACTGTAAACAAGGCCTATTGACATTAAACCCTGACCATGACAATCCTGTATAAAAAGAACATGTACCTGTAGGTTGTGCTGGGTGCATTGGTTTGGGTGGGACTATGGGATGCCCCAGAGGTGTTGCTAGCAGAGAAGCATGGTGTGTGTCCAGTGCCACTGATAGTGGGACCAATTGAAAAGCTGTGGGTGTAGCCACTAGAGATGGCAGATGTTCCACTAGACAAGGTAGGAGTCTCATCAATAGTAATGGCGGCAGCAGCAACAGAAGACATGGTGACATCAGCTGAGATGGGTGGTGCATTGGTGCAAATATCTTCAGTGTCAATACACCAAATAACTTCATCTCCACCAGAGATGGAAGGGGTATTACTGGAGAGACACTGGACCTCAACAGTGGAGATGGCTGAAACAACTTCTTTGGAAATGTCAGGCACACTAACTGTATAAACAAGGAAAAATAGTTGGTTAATTTTTTATTAGGATTTTACTTACATGAGAGTGTAAGCAACAGAACACATTTATGTCTTCAACATTACATTATGTACTGTAGTAGAAAAAAAAGATTAAAAAAAAAAAAGTATATGGATGTAAATAAAAGTATTTACCACATTTGTCAGGATGCAATGTTTCTTTGAAATCATTCTTGTTTGTGTTGCTACTGTCTTCATCAGAACATGACTGTCAATTGAAGCAAATAAATACATTTATAACAATAATTTTAGTAAATGTATGCTTCCAATACACTATGCTAACAACAAAACAAACATTTGTTTTAATTGTCACAACATACTAGTACCAAAGTAAAACACAGTATTGCCATTGTCACCTGTTATATACAGTACTGTGCAAAAGTCAAATACAGTACTTTCATTCCCCCCAAAAAAATATATTTAATCTTAATGTTTTGCTTTTGTGAGTCTATAGGGAAAATCATTTTATATAGGAAGTATTGTTTACATTTCTTTTGACATTAATTGTAATAATCCATTGTGATTTTTGTATGCACAAGGAGTCTAACAACATCCGGTGCACCACAAAGAGATGTGATCTCACATCACCAAGTCCATGTGCAATTGGAGAAAAAGAAGAAACAAGAAGACTAAATCCAGAAGAACTGTGGCAACATCTCCAATATGCTTGAAGAAAGATCTAACAAAAATGCTGTAAATTTTGGATGCTTGCAAAAATAATGAATAGATGAAATTTAACAATTAACTTCTATTAACTAAATCATATGAAAGTTTTGCAATGTTTTGCATATGACTACACTTGCAAGTAGTTTTGCAGGTGAGTTTCTTCAAGCATCTTCAAGGTGTTGTCACAGTTCTTCTGGATTTAGTCTGTCTCAGTTCATTCATGTAATCGCAGATGCACTTGATGATGGTGAGTTCAGATCTCTGTGTGGTGCAGACCAACTGTTGTCCTTGTGCAAACACAAATCTAATTGGATTATTACACTTTGAAATATGAATTGATATTTCCTATATACACACCACAGCAAAATTTTTGGATGGCTGAAAATACTAGGGTGCCTAAGAATTTTGACAATACTGTAATTAAAAAAAAAAAAAAAAATCTGCACTACTTACAGATTCTTTCTCTTCACTTAAAATGACCTTGTCAGGCCTGACATAAATGGACTTCTGATGAAAAAGTTTTTTCAGAAGGTCTCCACCTAAAGTCTGTTTAGAAGTCAGGGATGGCTCCACTAATTTGTTGTGGCACGACATCAAGATTTGTAATCTGATGAAATAAAAAGCACACTGTATATGAAACTTATTTTGAAGCTAGAAGACCACACAACAGTACATGGAAAGGTATGGTTTCAATACACCATTTGTCTACACATACAAATTTTGATACTGTTAGTATATCAGTTGGTCAGTTAATTCATTTAAATTCAGATAAATTAAAATAAATTTAAAAGAATTAGATATTTACAACCATAACGTATTGGCAAAATCCAATATTTTGTTAATTTTGTTACATATCACAACAAGGGATATTTATCAAAGCACAAACACTCCAAATTAACCTATCATATTACTAGTATTACTGCAAAAATATAAAATAAGTAAAAAATGTGATTAAACACAGCTAACGTTTACCTGCATCCCTCCACAACTGGCTGGAAGGCTGCTGTTATAGTCTGCATAACTTTGTCGGCGTCCCAGTCACACCCAAATTCTAAGGCAGATTTGATATGTCCATTTTCAAAAAGCCAAGCTTTCTTGGCACGCCTTGGCACATGTGTAGATGTATGGTCTGGCAGGAGAATAACTTCTTTGGTGAAAGACTGAGCCACCGGACGTAAACTGCCTAGTGCCTGAAACCTTAACATTAAAGAAAATCAACATATTCAATTCAATTAAATATGTATGTACTTTATATTAAGTTATCTTTTCTGTTTATAAATTGGAAGCTGTGTTAAATGAATTTATTGTAAAATGTAGTTGATATTAAGAATTCCTTTTTTTTTCCCTCTAGTTTATAGACATCATTTGTGCACAACCATATGTCATTACTACATCAGTGCAAAAAACCCAAACTACTAATTACAAAGTTTAACTACTTAAGCCTCATGAATGTATTTTAAATTTAAAGATTTACAATTGTCTACATCTGAAATCATACTTAACACATTTCACCGATATTTATGCATTTTGCTATGACAAAAACTCGTATCACCCGCAATTCATTTTGTTCTTACCTCTTGTGTCTAGGCCCCTTTCGAGTGAACGGGCGAAGATTGTAGATAGCTGAGGGTTGTCCCTGTGAGGTAGAAGGCATGTTTCTTTCTGAAATGTTTGCCTGATAAGCAGGAACTTCCTGGGCTGTGAAGTTCACCGCATTCGCTCTTCCGCGATGAAATAGCGAATAAATTTCTTCATCAGTAGAACGATGTTGAGTACGGTTGCCAGTATTTTGGCCCGTACACGCATTCGCAAGGGTGTTAATTAGATGATCGTTACTTAAAATTGCTGCTACTAAATTTCGTGCGGACTCGCTCATTGTTCAAAATGTGTATAAAAAAAAAAGTAGATGAATAACACAAGATGGCGCTGATAACATCAGATTTTCATTCCATATATTCAGACGTTCGTTTTATATATTCAGACTTTCATTCTATATATTCAGACTTTCATTCTATATATATTCAGACTTTCATTCTATATTCAGACATTCATTCCATATATTCAGACATTCGTTTTATATATTCAGACTTTCATTCTATATATATATTCAGACATTCATTCTATATATATTCAGACTTTCATTCTATATTCAGACATTCATTCCATATATTCAGACATTCGTTTTATATATTCAGACTTTCATTCTATATATTCAGACTTTCATTCTATATATATTCAGACATTCATTCCATATATTCAGACATTCATTCCATATATTCAGACATTCGTTTTATATATTCAGACTTTCATTCTATATATTCAGACTTTCATTCTATATATATTCAGACTTTCATTCTATATTCAGACTTTCATTCCATATATTCAGACATTCGTTTTATATATTCAGACTTTCATTCTATATATTCAGACTTTCATTCTATATTCAGACTTTCATTCCATATATTCAGACATTCGTTTTATATATTCAGACTTTCATTCCATATATTCAGACTTTCATTCCATATATTCAGACATTCGTTTTATATATTCAGACTTTCATTCTATATATATTCAGACATTCATTCTATATATATATATATATATTCAGACTTTCATACTATATTTTCAGACTTCATATTATAAATATAATTATTTCCTGAATGGCTTGCCATAATATATATATATATATATATATATATATATATATATATATATATATATATATATATATATATATATATATATATATATATATATGTAGTATATTATATAGTATATTATATAGTATATTATATATTATGCCTTTTTTCATTCATAATATAATTTTTTTCATTTAACGCTTATTTTCTCTCTTCATAGATACTTTCTGCTTGGTTATGCAGTCCCTTTAGGGTTTATGGGATTAATCAAACAGAAATAGCTCTTTAAGGTAACAATTTCAGGTGACCTATATTTAGTATAGTGTAAAGCATACTTTATACAGTGAATAATGATTTTATTAATTTAAAATGAACTTCGCGTCCCCAGTTGGATGGTATAGAACGATACTTGTTTGGCTGCTTTGTACATTTCTTGCCATCACAAACACACTGTAAAGATTTTGGAGATCAATCTCAAAATGTTACGTAGACTTGCTGCACTGAACATTTTTAGTTGGTTCAGTTGAAATATATGAAGTAGGGATGTTCATTTAACATTTTGTTTTCTGACTGAAAGCTGATTCTTGTTAACCAGTCATCATCAGTTAAGTCAAGTCAAGTCAACTTTATTTATATAGCGCCTTTCACAATACAGATTGTATCAAAGCAGCTTCACAGTATTAAATAAAATAGTACATTAGTGTTTGTTTCTGGTGTAAAACATCCACGTTTGATAATGCAGATCAATAGCACTGTTGAATCGATTAATCAATTTAAGTATCCCCAACTGAGCAAGCCAAAGGCAACAGTGGCAAGGAACCGAAAAACTCCATCAGGTGACCTAATGGAGAAAAAAAAAAACCTTGGGAGAACCCGGGCTCAGTCGGGGGCCAGTTCTCCTCTGGCGTTTATGAAGTAGAGACCGGATTTAACTGTAAGATTAAAATATTATATGAATGCCTGGCTGAAGAGATGCGTCTTTAATCTAGTTTTAAACTGGGAGAGCGAGTCTGAGCAACGAACAGTATCAGGAAGGCTATTCCAGAGTTTTGGAGCTAAATGTGAAAATGATCTCCCTCCTTTTAACTGACATGATTTGAAGGTTAGATTAGAATTAAATGGAATTAGAATAGATAATAGTCTGTGACTGATTCAAATACCTCAAACATGTAGATTTACATGTGCAAATAGCAGCATAAACAACAGAACATGAGGATTCACACACAGTCACATCAAGCACCCGCAGTGCTTCTGTGAACACAGTAAACCAGAATAAAACTGTATATATAACTGTATAATAAATAGGCCAACTTAAATGAACAATTAACAAATTTAAAGTGCAATAAATAATAAACGCTTTAGGGTCTGTTTACATGACATAATTTTCAACTGAAAACAGAAAACGTTTTGGCCGTTCATTTCAACGAAAATGCCATTTTGGGGGCCTGACAATGCAAGCTTTTGAAAACGATGCCTTTCCCATCTGCATAAACAACATAAATGGGAATTTGTGAAATTGGTACGTCATTCCAACCCTGTCACACTAAATGCATCTCTATAGCACACTGCACACATTGTGTTTATTGTGCAATTTATACACGGAAAGGAGTTTATGTGTGCATATGATATGCATGGGTGGGTTTAGGGTAGATTTAGTAATGGTGTGTAATGTGTAATATGTAATATGTATTATATGAGTTTCTAATTATTGGACAAAAAACTTCCTCACATAATAACCTAGAATACTGCACTGTAAAAAATAAAATCGTAAAAAAACAGTCATTGACTGTCAGCTACGGCTGCCAAACAAAAACCGTAAAAATAAAGTAAAATATCCTAATTTAAATTAAGTGCAAAAAACTTTTACAGAAATTTTCCTTAAATGTTTTACGGAAAAACAGTGTTTTTTTACAGCTATTTCCTGAATTATTACGATCAAACACCTTCATTGTAAAAAAATCCCATAAAAAACAGTCAAATGACTGTCAGCAATGGCTACCATACAAAAACCGTAAAATTAATGTAAAATATCCTAATTTAAATAAGTGGAAAATACTTTTACAGAAATCTTCATTAATCTTTTTTAACAGAAACACACAGTTAATTCACATTTTTTCTGATTTTTTACTGAAAAACATGCAGTTAATTATATGCATGATTTGCTATGACTATACGTCACTACATCAGCAACTACACAGTTACTGTCAGTTAAATAAAGCAACATGCAGCATTTCATCAGTGTTTCTGTGCTCATCCTGGACTGAAGCTCAGGCTCTACTCTTCAACACAATGGTGACACACAAAACACACCATACAGAAACACTTTAAACCCCAACAGAACATTAAACACTACCAGATCTCTCAGGATCTCAGCATCTTCACTTATTACAATCCAGACTTTATTTCTTTCATACTAACATTCTTATTGAGCATTAACAGAGGTTTAGAAGTTGAAGTTTTATTGAAAAGAATAAAGTTTGATGTCACCATGATGGAGATCAGTGTTTGTTTTAGTTGGGCTCTTGACCTTTTAGTGTTTAACTTAAAATTTTCTCTGGCTGCTTTAACTGTGTGTCTTTGATGCATATTTGTTATGGTAGGAATCCAAGAGAAACTCAGATCAGATGACGTTGGTCTCTTTTTAGTGATAATAGTCATCATGTAGTGTCCTGCTTTATTAATACCACCTGAAGTGTAATATCTGATTAAGTAATTAAATATTTGTTGTTAATTTTTGCATGATAAAACTGCTATATAAGATCCTGCAGTGCTGTAATACTCAGATTTTATGATGTCATTATACAGAAACTGTTTTGACAGGATTATATAGACTCACTCAGACATCAATAATCAGCGTATGAATCTCAACAATGGTGACAACGAAAAAAAATCTGAACTACTATAAAGTCACAAAAAGGCTTTGTTGGTTGTCACCATTGTTGAGATTCATATGTTGATTCTTGATGTCTATACTACAAAAAAAATATATAATAATTAACCAGCTCAAAACTTTTTCCATATAATACATATCTTTTTAAATTTCAGATTATTACAATATTGTTGCCAAGGATCATGTGAGAAATTATCATTATAGATAATAATGTAAAATATAATAAAATCATTATAGACTTTGTATACAGCTAAATTCAATCTACATATTATTTAATCTAAACTAATATATTCAGAGATTTGGCTGTCATATCAGTGAATCAGATCATCACGATGACTGTAACATCACTTATGAATGATCAAGATCATCTGATATTTCTCCTGCATTTATTGCTATAACAAAGGTGTTTTAAATACACAGTTAAAGCAGCCAGAGAAAACTAATGTTAAAGACTCAGGGGTCATGAGCCCAACTAAAGCAGACACTGATCTCAATCATGGTGATATCAAATTTATTTTAAAGCTGTCAGCTGCGGCTGTCAAACAAAAACCGTAAAAATAAAGTAAAATATCCTATTTTAGAAGTGCAAAAAACTTTTACAGAAATTTTCCTTAAATGTTTTACAGAAAAACACTTATTTTACAGCTATTTCCTGAATTATTACGATTTTAAAAAATTATATGCATGTGAGATATTATGACATTATAGACTTTGTATAAAGCTAAATTCCATCTCCATGTAATCTAAGCTAATATATTCATATTTTTGACTGTCATATCAGAGAATCAAGCCATCATATGATGACATCATCAAAGAATGACCAAAATCATCTGAAATTTTCTCCAGCATTTATTGCTATAATAAATGTGCATGAAATACACAATTAAAGCAGCCAAAGAAACCGTAAGTTAAAAATTGAAGTCATGAGCCCAACTAAAGCAGACACTAATCTCAATCATGGTGACATCAAATTTATTTTAAAGTTTTTTACAATTTATTTAAATTAGCATATTTTACTTTAATTTTAGGGTTTTTGTTTGGCAGCCGCAGCTGCCAGTCATTTGACCCTTTTTTTAAGATTTTTTTACAATGAAGGTATTTGATTATAATAATGCAGGAAATACCTGTGAAATAACAGTGCTTTTTCGGTTTATTTAAATTACCATATTTGACTTTAATTTTAAGGTTTTTGTTTGGCAGCCGCAGCTGCCAGTCATTTGACCCTTTTTTTACGATTTTTTTTACAATGAAGGTTTTTGATCGTGATTATTCAGGAAATACCTGTAAAATAACAGTGTTTTTCAGTTTATTTAATTTAGGATGTTTTACAGTTTTTTGGGGAGCTGACAGTCATTTGACCATTTTATCATTTAACTGTTTTCTTTCTGTTAAATTACAGATTATATTTGTAATTTTACATACATTTTTATGTAATTTAAGAAAACAGAAAAAATACTGTATGAAAAATACAACAAATGTTCTGTATAAAAAATGTGAATTACTGTAATTTGTCATTAATGTCACAATACCTAAAATAACAGCTGCATTTTTATTTTACAGATATTTTTTGTAATTTTACAGTGTTTTGAGTACAATTTAAAATGAAAGAAAATGATCGTAAAAAAATCACAGTTATTTTCTGTAAAATTAGGATTTTTTTTTACAGTGTGTCTAACACTCGATGGCTGCTCTGTTAAGTCTTCGTCGTCGGTTAGGAACCTGGGTGTGCTCTTTGATACCAATCTTTCATTTGAAAGTCACGTGTCTAGTATCTGTAAAACTGCATTTTTCCATCTTAAAAATATATCTAAATTACGTCATATGCTCTCATTGACAAATGCGGAACAATTAGTTCATGCGTTCATGACCTCAAGGCTAGATTATTGTAATGCTCTACTGGGTGGTTGCCCTGCACGCTTAATAAACAAACTACAGCTAGTTCAAAACGCAGCAACTCGAGCTCTTACCAGAACCAGGAAGTATGACCATATTAGCCCGGTTCTGTCAAAACTGCACTGGCTCCCTATTAAACATCGCAGCAATTTTAAAATATTGCTGATCACGTACAAAGCACTAAATGGTTTAGCTCCGCAGTACTTGAGCGAGCTCTTAACGCATTCTAGACCTTCACGTCTATTGCGATCTCAAAATTCCGGCCAGTTGATAATACCTAGAATATCAAAATCGACTGCTGCACAGCAAAAACTCCAGTGTTAAATTAACACTCCTGGGAGTGTATATGAGTCCACTCTCAAAAGTGTAAAGTGTTAAAATATGAGTGTTAAATGAACACTCAAGAGTGTTAAAGTTAATGAGATAATTAAGTGATTAATTTAGTGATGATTGAGCATTATTGAAGACACCTGATGTTAACAAGCAGAATCACTGAAGGAGGAAATCACTAATTGTAAGTTACCGTTATGGTGATAAGTGTTTGCTTTAGTTGGGCTCTAGACCATTATATATTTACTTTAGATTTTGTTTGTCTGCTGTTATTGATTTATAACAGTCAGATGAACAAAGAAAAATGTGATTGGATGGCGTTGGTTATGTTTTGACATAATCATGTTGTGATCCGTAAAACAAAACTTATTGAGATGGCTTAACTTGTTAATTACAGCAGCTCTGTGATTCTACATTATTATTTTCAATATTTTTATATAATCCAAAAATATTTCATAACATTTCTGATCAAAAGACTTTCAAATAAATTTATTTAAAACACAGACATCAATAGTCAGCCTGTGAATCTCAACAATGGTGACAATAATAAAGCATGTTGCAGTGGCTGCCACCAATCACAACTCATTAATGGCTCCCATCATGCATTGCGGTATGAATAAATTATGAATTGTCTATGTAATTTACTTTTCCTAATTGAATATTCTGCTCCTCACCATTGTTGAGATGCATAGATTGAATCTTGAGGTCTGTGTGTGCCGAAAAGAATGATTTTTTTTTTCAAAACAACTTTTAAGACATCCTTTGTATTATATCTAAAATTCTGGATATTTATGCAGATTCACAGTTATGCTGTAATCAACAACATAAATCTAAGTCAGAAATAACGATCTTAATGAGTTCAGTGATCAAGTTCAAATGATGATTGTCATAATATTACGAACACCATCAGATCACTTTTTTTCCTTTGTTCATCTGGCAGTTATAAGATATAACAGGCAAACAAAATCTAAAGTAAATGTATAATGGTCTAGAGCCCAACTAAAGCAACCACCCATCAGCATTGCGGTGGCTTACAATTTGTGATTTTCTCCTTCAGTGATTCTGCTTGTTAACATCAGGTGTCTTCAATAATGCTCAATCATCACTAAATTAATCACTTAATTATCTCATTAACTTTAACACTCTTGAGTGTTAATTTAACACTCATATTTTAACACTTTACACTTTTGAGAGTGGACTCATATACACTCCCAGGAGTGTTAATTTAACACTGGAGTTTTTGCTGTGTGGGGGTAGATCCTTCTCCTATTTAGCACCAAAACTTTGGAACAGTCTTCCTACCATTGTCCGGGAAGCAGACACACTCTGTCAGTTCAAAGCTAGACTAAAGACACATCTCTTTGACCTAGCTTTCACATAATACATTATAGACTTCTATAATTCAATATTAGGCTGCATAGATTAGGTCAGCTGGAACCGGGAACACTTCCCATAAATCCTGATGTACTCGTTACATCATAAGAAGATTGGCATCTACGCTAATTTTAGTGTCTTTGTTTATCCCGAGGTTTTCCCGCAGCCTGCCGGATCCAGGCCGTATCCAGATCTGATGAAGGACCTTCGCCTGGACCCGGTGTCAACGCAGTGCTGAAGTGCCAACTAGTCTCTCCCTATGGAGGATCCCTTTACCACTCTACAGATAAAGCGTCATCGGGAGAACTCAA
This sequence comes from Scardinius erythrophthalmus, assembly GCF_964197995.2. Classification (NCBI taxonomy): domain Eukaryota; kingdom Metazoa; phylum Chordata; class Actinopteri; order Cypriniformes; family Leuciscidae; genus Scardinius; species Scardinius erythrophthalmus. Next base: position 18,888,777 of record NC_138221.1, on the reverse strand, counting down.
TTCGCGTATCTACCCCGAATTGATCAAATAAAATAAAATTCTGTATCAAAAATTATAAGGAAACACCAGTACTTTGTTTAGGCTTGGTTTGTAGGGAATTACAAACCTGCATACATACAGTGAGGAAAATAAGTATTTGAACACCCTGCTATTTTGCAAGTTCTCCCACTTGGAAATCATGGAGGGGTCTGAAATTGTCATCGTAGGTGCATGTCCACTGTGAGAGACATAATCTAAAAAAAAAAATCCAGAAATCACAATATATGATTTTTTAACTATTTATTTGTATGATACAGCTGCAAATAAGTATTTGAACACCTGTCTATCAGCTAGAATTCTGACCCTCAAAGACCTGTTAGTCTGCCTTTAACCTGTTAAGCTGCAACCCCACTTTTGAAAAATCCCCAGAAATGACATACCCAAACTGAAACACATACAGTTCATGAACCCTTTGTACTAAAAACACAAGTATGATCTCATTTGAAAGCTGACACCTGGCAGTTTATTGTAAATGTAGAATTAATTATTGTCATAATGAAAAAAATTGTTATAAATAGCTTCAAAGTTTTGTAAAGTTATTAGAAATTATTTTTTATGAAACATCCTCATGAAAATAAAATTGAAGTTGGCACTGGAGCAATCTAGAAATGCACTATAGCTAAAGCCACATGTCTAAACATTTTATGTTTAAAATCTGAAGATAATAAGTCCAAAACTCTGGATTTAGTTCAATGTTTTTCAAGACCATGTCAAATGACTTTATTTTTAACGTCCTGGAATGTCACATGATCATGGCTCTTCTTCATGTTCCATATATGGACTATTATTGTGCATATAGCGCCCTCAGGCTGTTGGTATGAATTAAAAACACAGTAAATCAGAGTACCAAATGCTCATAAAGATTACATCGACGCATTTGGGTATAAATTCAATAAATATTATTCCTGTCTATAGAAATATGATGTAAATCTATGAGAATCTATCAATATTTCTCCAAATCTGCACATTTTTTTAGCTAAAGCCCTGAGGCACGTTGTTTTGTGTATCGCTGTCATGACGACAGCACGGAGTTTTTTTATGAATGAAAGCGGCTGACGCGCATAATTCATATTAAAGGTATCGACTCATTTTTTCATTTCATAACTCCTGACACAAATTAAGACATAACTGTCACTATGAGTTTCTCAGAATACAATAGTGGTCAAATACTGAAACTTGAGTATTATATCTTTTTAATTATGTATAGTTTGTCAAGGTATAACATTAAATCTGATAGTAATTTTGAATTAAATAAATAAATAACGCTTCAGTGCGCCGACGCACTGGCAACGCTTAACAGGTTAAAATGTCCACCTCCACTCCATTTATTATCCTAAATTAGATGCACCTGTTTGAGGTCGTTAGCTGCATAAAGACACCTGTCCACCCCATACAATCAGTAAGAATCCAACTACTAACATGGCCAAGACCAAAGAGCTGTCCAAAGACACTAGAGACAAAATTGTACACCTCCACAAGGCTGGAAAGGGCTACGGGGAAATTGCCAAGCAGCTTGGTGAAAAAAGGTCCACTGTTGGAGCAATCATTAGAAAATGGAAGAAGCTAAACATGACTGTCAATCTCCCTCGGACTGGGGCTCCATGCAAGATCTCACCTCGTGGGGTCTCAATGATCCTAAGAAAGTTGAGAAATCAGCCCAGAACTACACGGGAGGAGCTGGTCAATGACCTGAAAAGAGCTGGGACCACCGTTTCCAAGGTTACTGTTGGTAATACACTAAGACGTCATGGTTTGAAATCATGCATGGCACGGAAGGTTCCCCTGCTTAAACCAGCACATGTCAAGGTCCGTCTTAAGTTTGCCAATGACCATTTGGATGATCCAGAGGAGTCATGGGAGAAAGTCATGTGGTCAGATGAGACCAAAATAGAACTTTTTGGTCATAATTCCACTAAACGTGTTTGGAGGAAGAAGAATGATGAGTACCATCCCAAGAACACCATCCCTACTGTGAAGCATGGGGGTGGTAGCATCATGCTTTGGGGGTGTTTTTCTGCACATGGGACAGGGCGACTGCACTGTATTAAGGAGAGGATGACTGGGGCCATGTATTGCGAGATTTTGGGGAACAACCTCCTTCCCTCAGTTAGAGCATTGAAGATGGGTCGAGGCTGGGTCTTCCAACATGACAATGACCCGAAGCACACAGCCAGGATAACCAAGGAGTGGCTCTGTAAGAAGCATATCAAGGTTCTGGCGTGGCCTAGCCAGTCTCCAGACCTAAACCCAATAGAGAATCTTTGGAGGGAGCTCAAACTCCATGTTTCTCAGCGACAGCCCAGAAACCTGACTGATCTAGAGAAGATCTGTGTGGAGGAGTGGGCCAAAATCCCTCCTGCAGTGTGTGCAAACCTGGTGAAAAACTACAGGAAACGTTTGACCTCTGTAATTGCAAACAAAGGCTACTGTACCAAATATTAACATTGATTTTCTCAGGTGGTCAAATACTTATTTGCAGCTGTATCATACAAATAAATAGTTAAAAAATCATACATTGTGATTTCTGGATTTTTTTTTTTAGATTATGTCTCTCACAGTGGACATGCACCTACGATGACAATTTCAGACCCCTCCATGATTTCTAAGTGGGAGAACTTGCAAAATAGCAGGGTGTTCAAATACTTATTTTCCTCACTGTATATTCAAACGCACATAACTATAGAACCAATTTTTAATGCGCATGTGAACGCCATCAGCGTTTCTCACAGGTTTGCGTTTAAAGTCTATGTAGAGAGAATTGTGTCGTCTTAGCATCCCCTAATTTAATAACAAATGATTGTTGCGACGGAAGCGAATCAATCATAACTAACCTTAGCTGGAAAATAACTTTACTAAAGAACCGCTATAAAGCCAAAACAATCTCCGTTACCTTAAATTATACGTTTATCTCTGTAAAGCTGCTTTGAAACAATCTACATTGTTAAAATCGCTATATAAATGAAGATGACTTGACTTGACTATGTTTGGTTAGGATTAGTGTTGTAGGGGGTGTGTGTATTACATGCAATAAAGTGCGTATCATATGCATGTAAAAAACTAATTTTCGCGTAAAACATTGCACGATAAACAATGCATGCTATAGAGATGCATTTTCATGAGATCAGGCTGGGCATCCACAAGTATATAACATGTTCACATGCATACTTATCATCAGGTGTTCACATGTTCATAAATATTCGCCGTTTTTTTTTTTTTTTTTTGACAAGGCGAACTACTGGCCTGGCTTGCATAATACAGCCCTTTTAGTGTTTATAGGGTTTGTTTGTAAACAATGTTATAGTTGTATTTAACAATATTTAACATTTTCACGCACTTGTGTAGTGTATTACTTTGGTTTGAAAATTACTTGCATTATCTTTTTAACTGTTAACTTCTCATTAATTTCTCTTTCATTATGCTTAGATGAGGTTAAATCTTGGCTTGCTCAAAACGTTTTGTCTTTAAATGAAGACAAAGAGGTGATAGTTTTCGCCCCACTGATCATTTTAAGACCCCCAGCATCGATTTGAGGAGCTTATCTGCATTTATATCTACACATGTGCGGAATATGGGGTGTGCTTTTAGATGGGCCTTTACAATTTGACAAACAAATATCTTCGGTAATTGGATCTAGTTTCTATCATCTTTGCTTTTATCTAAAATTAAAGACTTCCTAACTGACAAAACTGAATAGAGCAGAAATGTCTCTTTAAGGTAACAATTGCAGGTCACCACACAAGTTAAACTGTACATGATCTAGACTCTAGATAAATAAAATGCGACTGCAGCAGTAAGTCAGGGGAATGCTTATATTTCTTCCTTTGGTTTCAATCTTGAACATGTTGCAGTTCTTTTTAAAAAGGTATACATTTTAGTACAATTATAAAATGATATAACATTATTTGATACTGTACATTAGCAGCAATTACGGTACACATTTTTCACTTTAGCAACAAAGTGGAGACCCTCTTTTCTGTAATGATAGGCCAATCTTATGGGTTGTGGTCTCTCAGACATCGGCAGTAATAAAAATAAAATAAAAACATTGTTTCCCTTTGGACTTTAATTACACTTGATACTGGGCATCATTACATTTTTCCCCTGACTGACAGGTGATGCTTGTAACCCGATCATAATCTGTTATCCGACAAGATTAGAATGTTATATTCTAATTAAATTAAATTAGAATGTATGTATTTCTCAATTATTATCACTTTTTTCAATGTTCTTCAATCCACTGTCTTAACCAACTTCCAGCTTCACTGCAGTTAATTTCACATTCAAAACGCATTAAAACTACCAAAACACATCATTTATGTTTCAAATTAAGTCATTCTTTCAGAACTCTAGTGAAGGTTTCAGCCAACAAACACAATAAAATATACAAAACAAAAAAACACACAAACAACAGGCAGCAATATGCACTATTTTCTGCTGTTCAGAATTCAATGCAATTTATGTTACATGCTTCATGTTTACATTAATGTACAACATGATTTCCTTTTGTATAGATGTTGATGAAAATGAAAGACTAAGACTTGTGTAGGTGTTTAGTTACATCTTAATTTTTCTGGGTTTTTTTTGTTTGTAAAAAAAAAAAAACAGAATATTCAGAATATATATCAATGTGGTATACGGTAGAAATATTGCACATTTCAGTCTAGCTTAGGTTTTTAAATTAAATAACACAGTCTTGGAAATGATATGTAAGCATATGCAAATAAGCCTGTATAGTAAATCAAGTTCTGTTGGTCTTTGTGTTTAAGTGAGAAATTAATTCATTTAAATTGAAAGATCTCAATGTTAATAAGATCTTTCAATTATATTTAACAGTTTTGAGCGTATAAAAGAGTGTATAAAAATGGGCTCTGAGTTTTGGCAGTGGTTGTGTCTAAGTGAAATATGTAGTTTGGAAGATGTAGTCACTGAATGCATTAGTACAACATTGAATGACTCAGACATTTGCAACACTTCTACAGTAATACCGTATTAAAATATATTCAGAATCTAAAAATAAATACTAAATACTATCAAAACAATTAGATGTAGCTGAACACATACAGGTATTAATCTCCAATTTCATCACCATCTGTAAAAAGGGGAAACTTGGGGGGGGGGGGGGGGGTGTACAGTAGACTACTGTAAACAATGACCATGTGACATAAAATACTGTGAATTCTGAACAACAGAAAACAGCAGAAATATGTTATAATGCTAGCTGTTATTTGTGGGGTTTTTTTATTTAACTTGTGTTTTTTGGGTAAAACCTTTTCTAGTGTTCTGGAATAATGATTTGATCGGAGACATGAATGAAGTTTCAGTGCATTTTGAATGTGAAATGAACTGCTGTCAAGCTGTAAGTTGGTTTGGAGAAGATATCAGTCTTTTAACCTGATATCATTTAAGATATAATTTAAGACTGTAGTATAAATGATTGAATGATTTAACCATAACTCATTACTATCCTTGATATTCTAAAATAGGTATTTTTCATGTGTATGTAGACTCTAGTGTGTGTGTATTGAATTGTTGCACTTCCCCCCCCCCAACATGCAGTTTACATATCAATGCAGGAAGGCCTGAAAGGCCAGTGTTTTTCTCAGGTGAGAAAACAGGCCAACAACCCTCACAGTACTGTACGATATCATGGCCTTTTAACCTATATTGGTAACAGTACTGTGAGGGTTGTTGGCCTGTTTTCTCACCTGAGTAAAACACTGGCCTTTCAGGCCTTCCTGCATTGATATGTAAACTGCATGTTGGGGGGAAGTGCAACAATTCAACACACACACACACTAGAGTCTACATACACATGAAAAATACCTATTTTAGAATATCAAGGATAGTAATGAGTTATGGTTAAATCATTCTGAAATGATATCAGGTTAAAAGGCCATGATATCGTACAGTACTGTGAGGGTTGTTGGACTGTTTTCTCACCTGAGAAAAACACTGGCCTTTCAGGCCTTCCTGCATTGATATGTAAACTGCATGTTGGGGGGGAAGTGCAACAATTCAATACACACACACTAGAGTCTACATACACATGAAAAATACCTATTTTAGAATATCAAGGATAGTAATGAGTTATGGTTAAATCATTCAATCATTTATACTACAGTCTTAAATTATATCTGAAATGATATCAGGTTAAAAGGCCATGATATCGTACAGTACTGTGAGGGTTGTTGGCCTGTTTTCTCACCTGAGAAAAACACTGGCCTTTCTCGATAGTCCAGGGGTCAGAAAGTAGAAGTCCTGCCATATGTTTATTCCACCCATGAACTCAGTCAGCTGATTTCTATCTCCTGGCTGAAAAACGGCTAATTAGCAAATCCAGGTGATTGGAACAAAATTCTGAGCAGGACTTTTACTTTCTGAACCTGGACTTTACACCTCTGAAGAGAACAGAAAAAGAGACGAGCAGAAACACAAGAACTACAACTGACTTCAGAGACAGCCTTAGATGAAATCAACTGAAGAGAAAAGAAGACATTAAATCTGTGAAGATCTCAGCAGAGGAGGAGTAAACAACTCCACAAACAGCATTACCAGCTTCACTTATTACTGACCAGACTGACTTTATTTCTGTTAGAACTCCTTATTGAGATGTTTAATTTGAAGTTACCATAACAGTGATTAGCGTTTCCATTAGTTTGGCTCTTAACTCTTATGTTAACAATTATGTTTTTAGTCTGCTGTGACAGTGTAGCAGCAAAGAAAGCAAAATTTAATCTGGGCAGGTGATGTTGGTAACCTGTTGATGGCTTTGTAATCATAATGCCTGAATCACTGATGCAATTTGTATAATAAAATTGTTTTGTTCAATTAATATATTAATATTGTAAACCTTGTGTTACTGCAGCATGAGATCAAGCAGAATTATACCTATCAGTTGAAATATTATAACAAACATGAGAATTTTTCTTTTACCTATCATGTGACACACACACTTATCAACAATCAGTGTATGTGTCTCAATAATGGTGACAATCAAACATATTCAGATAAACTGATCAACTCTGAACATTACAAAAAAGCTACTAAATGTCACAAAAAAAACAACAGCAAAAAATAAAAGCAAACATTTAGAATTAAACAAAATAATAGGACAATTCAGCTGCATAATTTATTAATGTTGCAATGCATGCTGGGAGTTTTGTATTATACTGGTACTCAGCATGCATTGCAGCAAGGTACTTTTGATTGTCACCATTGTTGAGATTAATACGCTGATTGTTGATGTTTGTCATAGTAGATAAGCGTTTGGTGCTCAAGTTTATAAAATTCTTCTAACTGAAACCTATAGTACTGCTGTATCTCATGCTTCAATAATACAGGGTTTGTGTTTTGAAAATAATATGGATGTGTAAATAATATATTTCTGGATTTCATTCTGCAGTAACACAGGGTTTTTAATATGAAAAAAATAATGGAACACAATTGTAAGATTTGAAAAGCGGCAGTGAAGCAAGATACTTCGTGATGATTATAAAACCATCATCAGGTAACCATCATCACCTGATATCATTTCACTTTAGGTTTTTTTGCTGCTGCAAATGTGTTTAACAAACACACTGTCACAACTGCCAGAAAAGACAAAAGATATAAGCTGTGTCCCAAAGTTGAAGGTTGCATCCTTCGAAGGACGCAGACTTCAAGGATGCAGCCTATGCGTCCTCTGAAGGACGCACCATGTAGCCTTCCTAGGATTTCCTAATTGTGCAACCAGGTGTTCCCGATCACCGCTCCTGGCGCCAAGCAACGGTGCGAGAGGACAGCTGCTATCCTGATCATTCATTTTGATAACTGAGTAAACAGCTATGGAGCCAGAATTGGCTATTGTCATTTTTATGTTTAATATTTTACTGGAGGTCATGGTGTGCCCCGGCGCTGCCGGATCATGTATTTTCGGTAAAACCCAATTTAATATAAAAAGTCCAGTATTTCTCGCGCTCGTCATCTGCAGCTGTCACGGTTGCCAGGCGACAAGAACAATCCTTCGTAGGCTAGACCGGTCCGAGCGCGTCAGATGCGCCCTTTGATATGGGACGCTGCTGTAGTTAGCAACAATTTGTTAATATTGTGACAATAAGCCTACATTTTGTTACTTTAATTTTCGGAACTGCATATTTCGTTAAGTATTCACTTACATATGTGAAGTAACCTGAAGTACTTTTTTCCCTCACATCATAATATGATTACATTACACTACACAAAAGTATATAATGTAACAACCAGATATTACTGTATATTGAAAATATACAGAAGTAAAATGCAACATAGCCTACGCAGTAATGCAGTAGTAGCCTAATATAAATGCAGTAGTTATTAAAAGTACTTTTTTCAGAAAGCCGTCGATTGAATCAGCCCTGCAAACCTGTTGGTAGACAACTTAGTGGATAGTGGAAATATGCACTTTAACACTCTGGAGAGCATCCCAGATGATGTCCCACCAGCAGGAGGCCTTACCAGGGGCAGCCCATCCCGGTCCAGCAGCTCAGCTCAATAGAGTCTACATCATTTTTTTCTTATTTTATGTATTGTAAAATTAAATGTTTATGTTGATTTTGATATGTTTAACGTATTTTGTAAATAGTTGGAAAAAGTACTTTAATGTAGCCTAAAGAACAAATGATTTTCATTTACCAATTTTATTTGAAAAAATAAAAAGGTATAGAATTTATTTCATGCAGAAAGTATTACTGTCATTACAAAAATAAACAATGTCCAGAACAATTCATTCTCTTTTATTTACACAATTAAAGTTGCATAAAAATAAATGTACATAATTTTTCTTTTAAAAAATAAAAGTGAAAAAAGTTAAACAAGAATATGTAGAAAATATATATTTTTTTCAATCATTCTCTCAAGAAGAGAAAACAGCCTGTCCATCCTCTCCCTTCTTTCCTGTGCACTCCTCGCCTCTGCCTCCCTCTCTAGTTGCATTTCTTCTCTGATCAAGTCCAAAAACTCGTCCTGTCTCGCCGCCTTTGTGCTGCTGCTGCCCCTGGCTCCTCCTCACCGTGGGCACCCACTGCTGAACTCGGCCCTGGTGTGTCCTCAGGGATTGAGGCGATGAGGACAGGGGGGTTGGTGCAATGCCTCTGTCCCAACATCTCATCCATGAGGACAAACCAGGGCCAAGTTGCAGCAGTGGGTTTCCCACTCACACCCTCTCCTGTCCCAGGACACTTGCAATCCTAAAGGCAGAGCAAATGAACCATGGCTTGTTAATAACAACAACAGGACAATACATTTCAGCAAAGATGTGTGTATTACTTTTCTTTATATATATAGACCCATTTTTTCCTGAAATGTTCTAAAAAAGCAGAAAAGGGTACTTAACACAGAGGAGCAATCTTAAGTGCATTGTTAACACTGCAAAATGAGACACATCAAGACATGCATACAAAATAAGAAATCATATTTCTGTATACTAAAATTTGGTTAAAACCACATAGCTTGCATGACAGCACTACAAAAACACAAAGTGAAACCCTATTGCCTTATCTACTGCTTTTCTTATTGTTTTGGGCTTTATTGGGTGAGTGATATTTCTTATAATACACAAGTGCAAATATTACAAATAGGTCGTTAAACTAATAACGTTATTACCACAAGTTTTGCCTAAAACTACCTGATAAATGTAGCCACGCAATGGTGACGAAGGAGTTAAGAAGAAGTTTATAAGAAAATTTAACTCTGGTTTCGCTAGCTATTTGAGTAAATGAAATCATAATACTTACATTTAAATGTGAATTTGCTGTCCACCACCGATCTCTAGTCTCGGCCGCCTTTAAAAATAAATAAATAAATGCTGTCGTCAACGGCGCGCAATGACTTATGGGGTAGAATAGGCCGCTAAGTGTCCATTTATGTATCCTTCTTTTCACGGGGAAACGAAGGGTGCATTTGGCGTCGCTTTTGAATCAGGGAAGCCTTCGTCGCGGCGCGATGACGCAACCGGCCTTCGAATACGGCCTTCGAAGGATGGAGAATTGAATTGGGACAGCCTTCATCGAGCCGCGGTGACGCAATCGGCCTTCAAATGCGACCTTCCAAGGATGCAGCCTTTGAATTGGGACGTCCTTCGTCGCGCCGCGGTGACGCAATCGGCCTTCAAATACGGCCATCCGGCCTTCAAATACGGCCTTCGAAGGACGCAGCCTTCACTTTGGGACACAGCTAATATCAGAGTTAAGAACCCAACGAATGGAAACACTAATCACTGTTATGGTGACTTTAAATGAAACACGTTAGAGTTAAACCTCTGTTAATTCTCAATAAAAGCTTCTGTAGACGTCTGACAGAAATAAAGTCAGTCTGGTTAGTAATAAGTGAAGCTGGTAATGCTGTTTGTGGAGTTGTTTAATCCTCCTCTGCTGAGATCTTCACAGATTTAATGTCTTCTTTTCTCTTCAGTTGATTTCATCTAAGGCTGTGTCTGAAGTCAGTTGTAGTTCTTGTGCTTCTGCTCGTCTCTTTTTCTGTTCTCTTCTTTCCTTCAGTGATTCTGCTTGTTAACAGGCTTATTAAGGCTGAGATGAATCCATATTTAATATACACAGATTTTGTGGCTCAGATAAGGTCCAGTTCTGGCTTATTTCTTTACTCTTGGCTGACATGTAGTCAGAGGTGTAAAGTCCAGGTTCAGAAAGTAAAAGTCCTCCTCAGTATTTTGTTCCAATCACCTGGATTTGCTAATTCAGACAGGAGAGCGAATTAATTAGTGAAATCAGCTGACTGAGTTCATGGGTGGAATAAACTATGGCAGGACTTCTACTTTCTGACCCCTGGACTATACAACTCTGCCCAGGGGAAGCAAGAACTGATTGGAATGTAAATGTGTACCTTAAAATGCAATGTAAGTTGCTTTGGATAAAAACGTCTGCCAAATGCATAAATGTAAATGTAATTACATAAACATTTTCACTGGCCTAAGAACTTAAGTTGTAAATCAATGTAATTGGTTGAGAATGGTTTCTCTGAGAAACCAGAAAACATACTGTCCATTTAACTCTATTTCAGCTGGCTTTACGTGTGGTGGTTGTCGGGTTCATCATATCATAACACTAAATTATGTTTTTGAGAAAATATAGAGGCCAAAAAGTTAATGTAAAATATAAAGGATAATATACGTATACTAACATCGGCCTTGGCCTTCTTTTTGGCCGAATCTCCTCCTCTTCCTCTTCAGACTGTAGATCTGATGTGTTGCAATTTTGAGATCTGATGAGCAAATTTCTCAGCACTGGCTCAAAGATAAACTGTTTTTATTGTGCTATAGCATTTATTGAGTAAAGGAAACAAACAGAATAGTCAGAACAAGTTAGTCATTCTGTCTTACAATATTTCTGGTAAACACTGACTTGTAATTTTGTGTATTTGAGTATGTCCATGTAAGAACATCAACATCATGCTGGTGGCAGCAAAAGGCCTATATCTTAAACCATCATCCTATTACATTATGTTAAGAGTGTTTATTACTTTTCAACATTTACATGTCCATGTAAACAAGTTTAAGGACTTAAATTTAACCAAACTAAATTCTCTTTTGGTTTATTTATGAAAAAGATATTCTCAGAAAGATTGGTTGTAAATATTAAGAATTGAGACAAATTAACAAATTACCAAAACATATCACGGTAATGTGTCACACCACTAACATTAGCTTTGAACCGATAAAGGAAATAAACACAGTAAACTTGGCCTAAAATTACCTTATAAAGTTGGACATAACATTAGCTGAATAATAACTAAAACATGAACTGCATGGCATATAAAATGTAATGTTATTTAAACAATGGTACAACAAGATTCTCCAATATGATCACAACAACACAGAGCAGTGCTCTTATTCAGTTCAGCAATTGCTACATTCTGCATCACTTGTCTTGCACTTGCATGTAGCACAGCAACGCAGACGAGACTTTTTACATTTACATTTACATCGTGCACTCATACATCTTAAGGCGCAGTTGCAGCTGATCAATTCCAAACAGTAGTCTGACTAACCGAGGTTACGTTAGGTAACCAAGTACGTTCTCTTACTAGAGGTTCTCTCGTATTGCGTAAGTTGCTTACGCTACGGGAACCACTTGTCAACGCCGTGCGCGCCGAGCATCCACTGCATGAGTCCCAGGGAAGCCCGGGGAACACAAAACATGTGGGAAACAGGCGGCCAGCAACGCGGGCCAGCACATGTACATAAGCACTTCATAGGGAAATACAGAATCGCCCTTAGTACAGCTCAACCAGAAGAGCTAATAGTCACGTGAGAGTAGCCTGCACACGAACAAACTGGGCAGAACATACACACCACTTAGACTGATAAAAGTCTAGCCTGCAAGGCGGGAACTTCCAGGTTATAAAACTTAACAAATGTAGAGGCGGAGGCCCAGCCTGCTGCCATACAAATGTCATGAATAGAAATCCCGCTGGACCAAGCCCATGACGAGGCCATGCATCTAGTGGAGTGGGCTCTAATGCCCAGAGGGCACTGCAGGTGTTTGGAAGCATAAGCTGCTGCGATAGCGTCCACTATCCATCTGGACAGGCTATGTTTCGAGGTGGCGAGACCCTTGGTGCGCCCACCAAACGAAACAAAGAGCTGCTCAGAACGCCTGAAGGCGGCGGAGCGTGTGATGTAAACTCTCAGCGCCCTGACGGGGCATAGGAGGTTTTCACCGCCCTCGCTATCGGATGCTGGCAGAGCCGATAGGGAGATGATCTGCGCTCTGAAGGGAGTGCCAATCGCTTTGGGGACATAGCCATGTCTCGGTTTGAGGATGAATTTAGAGTCATTTGGTCCAAACTCGAGACACGCGGGGCTAACGGATAGCGTGTGTAGATCCCCCATGCGTTTTACTGATGACAGAGCTATCAGAAAAGGTCTTGAGCGAAAGGTATTTTAGGTCCACGGATTCTAACGGTTCAAAGGGAAATGCTTTCAGGGCCTCTAGGACCAGAGAAAGATCCCAAATAGGAACCGAGGGGGGTCGCGGGGGATTCATCCTCCTGGCTCCTCTAAGGAAGCGGATGATGAGCTCGTTCCTTCCTATCGCGCGGCCGTGCGTCAACTCTGCGAACGCTGCAATAGCCACAACGCAAACTTTGAGCGTGGAAGAGGACCTGCCCTTGTCCAACAGCTCTAGAAGGAAAGAGAGCACCCACGAAACCCCACATGTGCGTGGGTCCAGGCTCTTTGTAGCGCACCATTTGGAGAACACTGACCATTTAGACGCGTAGAGTCTTCACGTAGAAGGAGCTCTAGACTGCGTGATCGTGTTCACGACCCCTTCTGGCAAAGCAACGGTTATTTGTTGATTATCCACGCATGCAGAGACCAGCGCTCTGGATGGGGATACCGCGAACGCATAGCACAAGCGATGCCAGACCACGTGCTGTTCTGTGTTCTGGACAAGAAGCACTCTGTCAATTGCTTCTCTGTGTTGAGGATCGTGAAGCTTGTCCCCACTTTGTGCAGCTGCTATTAGTATCAAAAGGCCGTGTTCTGTCACATTGTATAGCTTATCTATCTTGGATTCTTGGCATAAAATGCCAAGTATCCAATGACATTGACCGGTCAGGCTTCAAACTACACACAGCTTCCATAATTGGTGATCTTATAATCTGACCAACTTCATGGGTACAATTCCACAACTGGAAATATTTTGTGTTGGTTCATGTCGCTCTTTGGATATAAAAATTAATTCTGATGAAAAATACGATGTGTGGAAATAACTGCAGAAATTAATAGAAAGTAGAAAGTAGAATAAAAAACCTCTTGGATAACTCTGAACTCAATTCACACACTTTGATCCAAAGACAATAGTATGCATGTGACTCCAAACAAATGACTCTCGCATTTTAGATATTCTGTTTGTCCATTTGAAATAAGATATTTTCATGACTACAATGAGAAATAATGCAATTATCATTGTCACATACAAGTATCTTAATTCCCACCTAAATAAACTTTCTCGTTAATTGATGTCGTGCATGATGTAAAGTTTATAAATAGAATTTCCTGACATTTTAGAGGTCATCTTGAAGTTTGCGCTCTACTGAGTTTCACATAAGAGATACAGCTTGGCAAACAGCAAAAATGAATTCAGCAGAAAAAATACCCTTAGAAAAGTCTGTTTGCCAACTTTTACTAAAAAATGCCCAAGGGTGTCACATTATCTGAAAATCGACCTAGTCTACTGGTGGCACTTGAACAAACTGTAAGCTGCAACAGAACACACACACACACACAGTATCATATAATATTAATTATTTTTTTTGAAACAACATTACATGGGGAGGTGGAACTGTCAAAATGTAAACAAAAATGGACATGTTATACCAGAAATTCAGTGAAAAAAAGTAAGTTAGGTAATGTTAGGCCTAACATGATAATATCTTGCCTGACATTTTAACGTTAACGTTACTGGAGGGGAGAAAATACGCGCTCAGGGTTTGATAAAAATCCGGACAGCTAACGTTAATTAAATCACCTAACCTCCCAGAGAGAAAGAATATACCATCCAAATAGCTTTTTACTCAAAGTTATTAATTATCAAATACATTTTACTCAAATCTACGCTAATGACAATTTGCTAACTTGGTTTGCCACAATCATTTCAGAAATAAAATCATCGGTATGTTGAACGGTATGAACGGTAATGTTACAGGCTAGTAACTGTACAAATAAAGCATATTTTAACCATTCTTACCGTGTTCTGTGCTTGTCGACCTGCCGGTTGTAGCTTTTCCACAGTGCGGAGAATGATTCTGTGACAATGGCGTCATGGCGACAGTTGAAATTAGGCGCGTTTGGTCAGCGGGTCCGCCCAGCGTCTGTAGCGAGTCCGCGAGGTGACAGGAGGGGCAAATGTTAAGGCGCGTCCAAAGTGCGGATCCGTATGTGATCCGTTCTGGGTCCGCCGATTAAAAGCGCAGGGAGGGTCCGATCCTGGAGGCGGGGCTGATCCTGTTAGCGCAGCGAAAACGAATCTGACAGTCAGGCGGATCTGGCGGCTTGAGGGCGGGTCCGCCACGGACTCCTTTGCTGTGTGGGATGTGTATTTCCCTCATATTAAATATAAAACGCATGTGTAGACTGATATTTTTCAAATGTCTTGACTCCTTTCAGACGTTTCAAAATATTGGGATTAAATGCATTTTCTGAGAATTTATATTTCAAGTTTTGACTGCAAATGTCACGTCCATAACACTGGAATCGCCCAATTTTAACGAATTTGTCCTCAACTAGTTTTTGTGGTGTAGGTTAGGGCTGCACGATTAATCGCATGAGATTGTTATGCGCATCTCGTCAGTAAAGCCGGTTCCTTGATTAGTAGTAAATCACCATCACCTGCTTTCAGATGAAGCGGCATTTAGGGCTGAGGAGATAATTAAGTGATTAATTTAGTGATGATTGAGCATTATTGAAGACACCTGATGTTAACAAGCAGAATCACTGAAGAAGAAAATCACAAATTGTAAGTTACCATTAAGGTGATGGGTGTTTGCTTTAGTTGGGCTCTAGACCATTATATGTTTACTTTAATATTTACTGTTGTTTGTCTGCTGTCATTGATTTATAACAGTGAAATGAACAACGTAAAATGTTAGTTTATAGTGTTGGTTATGTTTTGACATAATCATGCTGTGATCTGAAAAAGGAAACTTATTGAGATAGTTTGGTTTAACTTGTTAGCAGCAGTTTCGTGAATCTTCAGCCTATGATTATCAGTAGTCTACTTTACTTACAATTCAAAATATTTAATAAACATTGTTCTGATCATAAGACATTCAGATAAATTCATTTAAAACACAGACATCCATCAGCCTGTGAATCTCAACAATGGTGACAATAATAAAGCATGTTGCAGTGGCTGCCACCAATCACAACTCATTAATGGCTCCCATCATGCATTGCGGTATGAATAAATTATTATCTGAATTGTCTATGCAATTTACTTTTCCTAACTGAATATTCTGCTCCTCACCATTGTTGAGATGCATAGACTGAATCTTGACCTCTGTGTGTGCCTAAAAGAAAGATTTTTTTTAAAGAAATCCTTTTATATCAAAAATTCTGGGCATTTATGCAGATTCACTAACCAACAACATAAATCGAAGTCAGAAAGAAGGATTTTAATGAGTTCAGTGATCAAGTTCAAATGATGATTATCATAATATAACCAACACCATCAGATCACTTTTTTCTTTGTTCAACTGGTGATTATAATTCAGAAACAACAGACAAACAAAATCGAAAGTTAATAATATAAGGGTCAAGAGTCCAACTAAAGCAACCATTGATCGTCATAACGGTAACTTACAATTTGTGATTTTCTCCTTTAGTGATTCTGCTTGTTAACATCAGGTGTCTTCAATCATGTTCAATCATCACTAAATTAATCACTTAATTATCTCATTAACTTAAACACTCTTGAGTGTTGACTCATAGGCTACACTCCCAGGAGTGTTAATTTAACACTGGAGTTTTTGCTGTGTACAAAGAGCCGTAGTTAACTGACAAGCTGAGCCATATCGCAGTAAATATCGCTGGCGATACGTCCGCGATATTAATGCGATATGGCTCAGCTTGTCAGTTAACTACGGCTCTTTGTAGTAAATGCCGCTCCATCTGAAAGCAGGTGATGGTGATTTACTACTAATCAAGGAACCGGCTTTACTGACGAGATGCGCATAACAATCTCATGCGATTAATCGTGCAGCCCTAGGTAGGTCTACGTATTTTATTATGTTAAAGGGGGTGAAATGCTCATTTTCACTCAATCTCCTGTTAATCTTGAGTACCTATATGTAGGGCTGGGCGATTTAAATCGCGATATTGTTATGCGCATCTCATCAGTAATGCCGGTTCCTTGATTAGTAGTAAATCGCCATCACCTGCTTTCAGATGAAGCTGCATTTACTACAAAGAGCCGTAGTTAACTGACAAGCTGAGCCAAATCACATCAATATCGCGGACGTATCGCCAGCGATATTTAATGCAATATGGCTCAGCTTGTCAGTTAACTACGGCTCTTTGTATACAGCAAAACCTCCAGTGTTAAATTAACACCCCTGGGAGTGTATGAGTCCACACTCAAGAGTGTTTACGTTAATGAGATAACTAAGTGATTAATTTAGTGATGATTGAGCATTATTGAAGACACCTGATGTTAACAAGTAGAATCGCTGAAGGAGAAAATCGCAAATTGTAAGTTACCATTATTGTGATGGGTAGTTGCTTTAGTTGGGCTCTGACCCTTTCATGTGTACTTTAGGTTTTGTTTGACAGTTGTATCTGAGTTAAAACTGCCAGTTGAACAAAGAAAAAAAAATTATATTATGTTATATTATGACAATCATCATTTGAACTTGATCACTGAGCTCATTAAGATCCTTCTTTCTGACTTCGATTTATGTTGTTGGTTACGGCATAACTGTGAATCTGAATAAATGGCCAGAATTTTTGATATAAAGGATTTCTTAAAACTTTTTTAAAAAAAAAATCGCTCTTTTAGGCACACACAGATGTCAAGATTCAGTCTATGCATCTCAACAATGGTGAGGAGCAGAATATTCAATGAGGAAAAGTAAATTACATAGACAATTCAGATCATAATTTATTCATACCGCAATGCATGATGGGAGCCATTAATGAGTTGTGATTGGTGGCAGCCACTGCAACATGCTTTATTATTGTCACCACCATTGTTGAGATTCACAGGCTGATTATTGATGACTGAACATCTTATTGATTAGAGCAATGTTTATTAAATATTTTGAATTATAAGTAAAGTCCTGATAATCATAGGCTGAAAAATCACAAAGCTGCTGCTAACAAATTAAGCCAAACTGTCTTAATATGTTTCACTTTTCAGATCACAGTATGATTATGTCAAAACATAACCAACACTACAAGATAACATTTTACTTTGTTCATTTAACTGTTATAAATCAATAACAGCAGACAAACAACAGTAAATATTAAAGTAAACATATAATGGTCTAGAGCCCAACTAAAGCAAACACCCATCACCTTAATGGTAACTTACAATTTGTGCTTTTCTTCTTCAGTGATTCTGCTTGTTAACATCAGGTGTCTTCAATAATGCTCAATCATCACTAAATGAATCACTTAATTATCTTCTCAGCCCTAAATGCCGCTCCATCTGAAAGCAGGTGATGGTGATTTACTACTAAATCAAGGAACCGGCTTTACTGACGAGATGCGCATAACAATATCGCGATTTAAATCGCCCAGCCCTAACCTATAGAGTAGTATTGCATCCTTCATATCTCCAAAAAGTCTTTAGTTTTATTATATTTATAAAAGAAAGATAGGCTGTACCGAGTCTTTCCGGAAAAAAACGAGCGGCTGGAGGCGTGCCGTGTGGGCTAAGCTAAAGCTGTGCTAACGCGCCGAGCTAGCAACACAGATACATTTGAAGCAGTTTTACTCACCGCCTGCGACCGCGAACCTTTATCATTGTGACTGCTCGATCCTTAAGCATTAGACGATCTGCAAATCCGTCGATCTGGGCTTTGTTTATAAAACAATCATCGTCGAAATGCAGGGAACAAACAGTCTTGCGCAACTCCGTTTTTGCTCTGGAAAAACAAACTCCATCCACTGGTCCCTTAACGCTGGGTTCTTTGGGAATCTGTGCAGGGTTGTCTTGCCCTGGCAACCAAAAACACACTTCTTTGGTGACATTGACTTCCCTAAAGCCTCAGCCGAGCACAGCGCTTTGATGGCGTACTGCTTTCGCTCTCTTGCTCTGGTCTACGAGTGCGCGCGCGCCCGCGCCTTTCCGGGAGAAGTGCCCTTAGGGCCCATATAAGGAAATTCCGCCCCAGCTGACGTCACACAGGCCCATACTCGAAAAAAAACTTTCCGAAACTTGTGACAAACCGGAAGGAGTATTTTTGGCACAGAAATACTCCTTCAAACGTACAATAACATTTTTGAAACTTTGTCCATGTTTAGCATGGGAATCCAACTCTTTAACAGTGTAAAAAACTCAGTATGCATGAAATAGCATTTCACCCCACCTTTAACTTAAATAATACTAATAGTAATTTAAAGATGTGGTAGCCCTACATCTTACACATCGTGGAAACAAAATAAGAATGGAAACTAAAATATGGTAGTATCGCGCTACAGCGCACATTCTATCAGCTGCAGTTCTGGCACCTCAGGCCCAATACTGTAAAACTCGGTAGAGTTACACTCACAGGACACCGTGCACTTATTCGCGATCACAAAAGTTAATTATTTGCTCGTGCTTTAAAGCTTTGCCGAGTAAACATTTCTTTGGCATTCTGTTCTGACATGATGCACTTTTTCTAAGCGCGTACAGAAGTGCGTACAATGCCTGTGTGTCTGAATGTTAGAGTAAAAGTTATAGTTTAAAACAACTGCTTCTTTGCTGCTTTCTAAGCTAAGTTGAACTGCATTAGACTGTCATAAATATTCACATCAACTTTTAAATCTTAGCCTACTCTACAACAGTTCCTCACACAAAGCATCACATCCCGAATATTTGGATTACAGCACATGAATAAAATATTGTGTATTTTATGACAGCATATTAATAAAATATGCCCCATGATAAACAAAATTAATGAAATATTGAATGATTATGATGAAATGATCACATAATTCAATATTTTAAACTGTATTATTGTTTAAAAGGAATCTTTGAAATGACAAGTCATAACAGATGAAACACATTCATTTCAAATGAAGTAAATTGTAAATCAGTCAAGTCAACTGCATTATAGTGCACTTAATTGGCCTGATTTGGATCAGATGATCACTGGATCCTCACACCAGCAACCGGCCCTCATGTTGTTTGCCGTGATCATGCTGTGCCATCACTGCCACACACGGCTCAGCTCCGGCTGACAGGAGACCAGCAGAGAGTATTAAACTGGACAAGCTCTCTGTCTCACCTGACGAGGTAAGAACCCAGCCAGCACAGCCATGTGGGGCCCAAATGGGTTTGACCTGGGCTATCTAACTGGGGCCCAGCCAGTTTTGTCCTCGGTTTCCATGTAGGCCCCACATGGGTTTGCCCAGATGAAATGAACACTGCTTAGTATGCACAGTACAGGCTGTTTAATGTAACACTTCATCGGTGTTGGAGGTAATGAGATAATTAAGTGATTGAATAATGATTTTGTATTAGTGAAGAACACCTGCTGTTAACAAGCAGAATCACTGAAGGAAAGAGAAACACAAGAACTACTTCCAGCCACAGCCTTGGATGAAATCAACTGAAGATAAAATACATTACATCTCTCAAGATCGGATTAAACAACTCCACAAACAGCATTACCAGCTTCACTGATTAGTAACCAGACTGACTTTATTTCTGCCAGACGTCTTCAGAAATTCTTATTGAGAATTAACAGAGGTTAAGATGTTGATTACTTATTTCAAAGTAATAGTTTGATTTGATGTTACCATTGTGGCGATCAGTGTGTGCTTTAGTCAGGCTCTTGACTTTTTGACATTTGTTTTTTCTCTGGCAGCTGTGTCTGTTTGTTATGGCGAGAACAGCAAGAGAAAATGCAATCAGATGCTGTAAGCTTATTGATGATAAGAATATAATCATCATCATGTAGTGGCTTAACTCACTGATATTTTGTGTAAGGTTTATACGGGTAGTATGCCATCTTTTTGTTTTATTGTTGTGATTCTGCAGCAAGAGATCCAGCACAGTTTAATCAGAACATCAAATGATTTTTAAACCCCATTTACACATGTTGGACTACTGAAAGTTGTACTTGCACACAGACATCAAGAATCAGCATATGAATCTCAACAATGGTGACATGCTTCATGCTGCAATGCATTTTGAGTAGGGCTGGGCGATATATCGCACAATATTGTTATGCGCATCTCGTCAGTAAAGCCGGTTCCTTGATTAGTAGTAAATCGCCATCACCTGCTTTCAGATGAAGCGGTGTTAAATTAACACTCCTGGGAGTGTATATGAGTTAGGGCTGCACGATTAATCGCATGAGATTGTTATGCGCATCTCGTCAGTAAAGCCGGTTCCTTGATTAGTAGTAAATCACCATCACCTGCTTTCAGATGGAGCGGCATTTACTACAAAGAGCCGTAGTTAACTGACAAGCTGAGCCATATCGCATTAATATCGCGGACGTATCGCCAGCGATATTTACTGCGATATGGCTCAGCTTGTCAGTTAACTACGGCTCTTTGTACACAGCAAAAACTCCAGTGTTAAATTAACACTCCTGGGAGTGTATGAGTCAACACTCAAGAGTGTTTAAGTTAATGAGATAATTAAGTGATTAATTTAGTGATGATTGAACTTTATTGAAGACACCTGATGTTAACAAGCAGAATCACTAAAGGAGAAAATTACAAATTGTAAGTTACCGTTATGACGATCAATGGTTGCTTTAGTTGGACTCTTGACCCTTATATTATTAACTTTCAATTTTGTTTGTTTGTTGTTTCTGAATTATAATCACCAGTTGAACAAAGAAAAAAGTGATCTGATGGTGTTGGTTATATTATGATAATCATCATTTGAACTTGATCACTGAACTCATTAAAATCCTTCTTTCTGACTTCGATTTATGTTGTTGGTTAGTGAATCTGCATAAATGCCCAGAATTTTTGATATAATATAAAGGATTTCTTTTAAAAAAATCATTCTTTTAGGCACACACAGAGGTCAAGATTCAGTCTATGCATCTCAACAATGGTGAGGAGCAGAATATTCAATTAGGAAAAGTAAATTACATAGACAATTCAGATAATAATTTATTCATACCGCAATGCATGATGGGAGCCATTAATGAGTTGTGATTGGTGGCAGCCACTGCAACATGCTTTATTATTGTCACCATTGTTGAGATTCACAGGCTGATGGATGTCTGTGTTTTAAATGAATTTATCTGAATGTCTTATGATCAGAACAATGTTTATTAAATATTTTGAATTGTAAGTAAAGTAGGCTACTGATAATCATAGGCTGAAGAATCACAAAACTGCTGCTAACAAGTTAAACCAAACTATCTCAATAAGTTTCCCTTTTCAGATCACAGCATGATTATGTCAAAACATAACCAACACTATAAACTAACATGTTATGCTGTTCATTTAACTGTTATAAATCAATAACAGCAGACAAACAACAGGTAATATTAAAGTAAACATATAATGGTCTAGAGCCCAACTAAAGCAAACACCCATCACCTTAATGGTAACTTACAATTTGTGATTTTCTTCTTCAGTGATTCTGCTTGTTAACATCAGGTGTCTTCAATAATGCTCAATCATCACTAAATTAATCACTTAATTATCTCCTCAGCCCTAAATGCCGCTTCATCTGAAAGCAGGTGATGGTGATTTACTACTAATCAAGGAACCGGCTTTACTGACGAGATGCGCATAACAATCTCATGCGATTAATCGTGCAGCCCTAATATGAGTCCACACTCAAGAGTGTAAAGTGTTAAAATATGAGTGTTAAATTAACACTCAAGAGTGTTAAAGTTAATGAGATAATTAAGTGATTAATTGAGTGATGATTGATCATTATTGAAGACACCTGATGTTAACAAGCAGAATCATTGAAGGAGAAAATCACAAATTGTAAGTTACCATTATGGTTATGGGTGTTTGCTTTAGTTGGGCTCTTGACCCTTGTATGTTTAAATTTTACTGTTGTTTGTCTGCTGTTATTGATTTATAACAGTTAAATGAACAAAGTAAAGTGTGATCTGATAGTGTTGATTATGTTTCGACATAATCATGCTGTGATCTGAAAAATGAAACTTATTGAGATAGTTTGGTTTAGCTTGTTAGCAGCAGCTTTGTGTTTCTACAGCATATAATTATCAGTACTTTACTTATAATCCAATATATTTAATAAACATTGTTCTGATCAAAACACTTTCAAATAAATTCATTTAGAAACACAGACATCAATAATCAGCCTGTGAATCTCAACAATGGTGACAATAATAAAGCATGTTGCAGTGGCTCCCACCAATCACAACTCATTAATGGCTCCCTTCATGCATTGCGGTATGAATAAATATAATCTGAATTGTCTATGTAATTTACTTTTCCTAATTGAATATTCTGCGCGTCACCATTGTTGAGATGCATAGACTGAATATTGACGTCTGTGTGTGCCTAAAAGAAAGATTTTTTTTTTTTTAAACAACTACTAAAGAAATCCTTTATATTATATAAAAAATTCTGGGCATTTATGCAGATTCACAGTTATGCTGTGTAACCAACAACATAAATCGAAGTCAGAAAGAAGGATCTTAATGAGTTCAGTGATCAAGTTCAAATGATGATAGTCATAATATAGCCAACACCATCAGATCACTTTATTCTTTGTTCAACTGGCAGTTATAACTCAGATACAACAACCAAACAAAATCTAAAGTAAACATATAATGGTCAAGAGTCCAACTAAAGCAAACAATGATCACCATAACGGTGGCTTACAATTTGTGATTTTCTCCTTCAGTGATTCTTCTTGTTAACATCAGTTGTCTTCAATTATGTTCAATCATCACTAAATTAATCACTTAATTATCTCATTAACTTCTTGAGTGTTCATATACACTCCCAGGAGTGTTAAATTAACACTGGAGTTTTTGCTGTATACAAAGAGCCATAGTTAACTGACAAGCTGAGCCATATCGCATTAATTATCGCTGGCGATACGTCCGCGATATTAATGCGATATGGCTCAGCTTGTCAGTTAACTACGGCTCTTTGTAGTAAATGCCGCTCCATCTGAAAGCAGGTGAAGGCGATTTACTACTAATCAAGGGACCGGCTTTACTGATGAGATGCGCATAACAATATCGTGCGATATCGCCCAGCCCTAATTCTGAGTGCACCATACGAAACTTATCCATAGCTCCCAGAATGCATTGCACCATGAAGCATGTCACCATTGTTGAGATTCATATGCTGATTCTTGATGTCTGTGTGCGAGTAAATCTCACTGGAGTCCAAAATATGTGAATGGTGTGTTAAAAATCATTTGATGTTCTGATTAAATTCTATTATTCTCTTGCTGTAGAATCACAACAATAAAACAAAATGAATAACATACTACCCATATAAACCTCAGACATAATCAGTGAGCTAAGCCACTACATGATGATTATATTATCACCAATCAGATAACAGCATCTGATTATATTTTCTCTCACCACAACAAACAGATACAGCTGACAGAGAAAAACTAATGTTAAAAAGTCAAGAGCCTGACTAAAGCACACACTGATCGCCACAATGGTAACATCAAATCAAACTATTACTTTCAAATAAGTAATCAACATCTAAACCTCTGTTAATTCTCAATAAGAATTTTTGAAGACGTCTGATAGAAATAAAGTCAGTCTGGTTACTAATAAGTGAAGCTGGTAATGCTGTTTGTGGAGTTGTTTAATCTGATCTTGAGAGATGTAATGTATTTTATCTTCAGTTGATTTCATCCAAGGCTGTGGCTGGAAGTAGTTCTTGTGTTTCTCTTTCCTTCAGTGATTATGCTTGTTAACAGCAGGTGTTCATCAATAATGCACTATCATTATTCAATCACTTAATTATCTCATTACCTCCAACACTGATTCAGTGTTACATTAAACAGACTGTACTGTGCACAGCTGGGTCCCAGTTAGATAGCCCAGGTCAAACCCATTTGGGCCCCACATGGCTGTGCTGGCTGGGAAGCCCAAATATGAGCCCCTTCGAAACACAAGACTCAATGCTGTTTGCTCTGTGACCTCTGCCGTTTTTATTAACGTCGACTGTCATTGAGGTTTGAGTCAGTTGCTCAATATGATCTCTAGATGCCAGGAAAGCTCTGAAGTCTCACTGCTTGCAGGAACTGAGAACTGATTTTACATTAGCAAGTGAAGTGTTTTCTTACACAACAATTTATTACTTTATTTCTAGACTGAAGAATAAGTGTGATTCACACAAGTTTCTAACTTCTTCCACTCTACGTCAAAGCATTTCTGAGAAGTCTTACACATACGGCCATGATTTGTACTCAGCTGAATCAAGAATTTCTATGCTAAGCATTTATATTTCATTAAGACTTTTGTGGATTATTTTAACAAACAAATGTGATGCGATCTGGGAAAACCTGTCGTATGTCGCACTGGTACATTTTCAGTAATGTCTTCAGTAAGGTTTTTTTTTTGTCAAAATTGGGTTTTGATTAATTTATTATTCTATAACATCTTCTATCATCTCTGAATATATCTTGGCTAAATTCACTAGTTTAGTGCAGAAAAATACCGATTTATAGTGGCAAGCTGAAAAGACTGTGTTTCTATTTAAGAACAGGGACGCACCGCGGAGGTGAAAAAAAAACATTTTCGCCCAAAGCTCTCCTTCTCTTAACGCTACAAAGACAGTTCACCTATCGAAATAAACCACATAACATCTAGAATAAAGGTATATCAGTGCGCATTTCTCACCAGTCCTGTGTAAACTACACACAGTAAATTCCCCGGTGTTAATTCAACACCGCTCTGTATTTATATGGGAACCACCAGCAGGGTGTTAAAAGTTACACTGAAGCAGTGTTATAGTTATTTAGATAATTAAGTGATTAATTGAGTGATGATTGATTGATTATTGTAGACACCTGATGATAACAAGCAGAATCACTGAAGAAAAGAGAAACAAAAGAACTACAACTGACTTCCAGACACAGCCTTAGATGAAATCAACTGAAAAGACATGAAATCTCTCTTATTACAAACCAGTTTGACCTTCTTTTTTTTTTTTTTTAATACCATAAAGAAAAAAAAATTGACACATGTCATCACTGACCAAAAGAGGTTATTTGTTACTAACAGATTTGTATCATCAATACTTTTTTTTTTTTTTTGCCAACGATCAAACATTCTTCATTTTAATTTTTAAGTACACTGTGAGATACGAAAACGCAGAGACACACACTAACATCAACAATCAGCTTATAGTGACATGCTTCATGCTGCAATGCATGCTGGGAGCCATTAGTTTTATAATATGAGTGAGGAGAGGAGGAGTGAAAAAAGTACAGGCAAGCAAGAGAGGTGTTTCTGATGTGGGAAAACTTTATTCTGATCGCTCCTGATAAGGTATGTGTGCTGGCTGTTAAATATTATTATTAAAAAGTAGAGTTATAGAACTGTAACTATCAGTAGCCTATAATAGCTGTCTCAAGTCTGTATAAAACATCTGAACAAATTTTCTCTGAATGTGGAGAGGTTGTGAGCAATACAAAAAAAAAAAAAAGAAAGAAAGAAAGAAACAGGCTCAGTCCAAAAAGTGTGGAAAAAATAATTGTTCCTTAATACAAATCTTTGAGTGTTCCCTATCCGACATACCCCCTGGCCATAGTTACACAAGCACACCCAACTTGTGCCATATTTCCCAACACATCCTCTGTTTCCCAAGGACTCTTTCCCCAATACACAATAACACAATAGACACATTCATCAATCTTTATTTATAAAAAGAATGGTATCCCATTCTTAGTATATATGTGCACTGTCTGTGTGTGTGTGTGTGTGTGCACTAGATTTATTTCAGTTGTCTTAAAGCCTCCTGTCCACCATCTAGCTGAACAAACACCATCTATGCAGGAAGTCTTACATTCATGTCTTACTATTGCTCTGGCTGTTTTCTCCTCTCCTTATTTATTTCATTTATTTCTTCCTCCTGTTGTGTAGGTGAGCTTCATGATGATGACAAATACTCTCTCTGTGTAGTAACATTCACCACAAGAGGGCATCCTATAACTTGTGTTTCTGCTTGTCTCTTTTTTCTGTTCTCTTCTTTCCTTCAGTGATTCTGCTCGTTAACATTATCACTAAATTATAGGCCTATGTATGCACATCTCAGGTTAAACTTCATAATGTTTACTTGTAAAGAAGAAGGCCTGTTTTTTTCAGTGGTCTGAATATCTGCATTTCTAGAAGAATTTAGCAGTTTTATGAAAAAAAAAAAAGTTTAAATGAAATGGCATGTTCCCTGTAAAAATACATTTATTTTCCAATACTAAGAAAATTGTAGTTTTTTTTTATTTTATTTTTTTATGGACATATCAGGTTAAAATGTCAATTTTGTGTAAATGCATGCATTTTTATTCTGGTAAAAAGAAATTATACTGCATTTTCTCTGTAAAAAACATATTAACAAAAATAAAAGTGTTCATCAAGCGTTCCATCAACACCAGAGACCAACAAAGGGGGAGAACAGGAAGCAGGAGACAAAGTCATGACAAAAAAAAAAAAAAAAAAAATTGCAGTGTTTATTGAATAAATGTTTATTGAATTAAAATTATTGTTTCACAGTTTATTTATTTTATTTATCCTTTATTTTACCAGGTGATGTCCCATTGAGATATTCAAATCTCGTTTACAAGGGGCAACAATTACACAAGTTACACAGCATCACAGAAACAGACACAACAAACAAAACAGATTTACAGTACATGTAAAACAATTTAAGAATGACATAAAGGGGTCATTGAAAACATGTGCATTGTTCAAATTTGGAACATTTAAGTAATTGTTTAAAATGTTTAAGTGGGATAAAAACAGAATGCTTCAAAACTTTTTGGAGCAAATTCCAACACCAAGGAGCAGCATAACTAAAAGCAGTCTTACCAAATTCAGTTGTTATATGTGGGATATTTAGAGCCAGAATGTTAAGGGAGCAGAGATTATAAATGGAATGATTCCAGGTCAACAGACTAGTAAAATAGCTGGGTAAATTACCGTTAATAGCTTTGTAAATAAAAATATGCCAGTGGAACCATCTACGCAAACCTAAAACCTACGCAGCTAAAACCAGTCAACCAACAATATCATCTTATGACACTGAAAACATTAATATGGAAACATTGACTGGTCTCTAACTTAATTGTGAAGACACATCATACAACTTAAGATTAAACAGCAATAGAAAAAAAAATAGCATTTGAAGTTATTAAATGAATATATGTTAAATGAGTAGATAGATAGACAGATAAATGTGAAGTACGACATTGATTTGTGTGGAACTAATGTGATGCAATCATGTAAATCAGCACTCAATATATGTTTATTAATATATCTGTTAGCAATTGATGTAATTTTTACAATAAATTTTACAACAACATATTGTATTCATTTTTTTATTGTAAATGCAGATGCATGATGGGAAATTTATGGACAGTCCTGTAATTTTATTGTAACTACACTGTAGAAGCATTATTTTACAGCCGCCGCATAGCATTGTGGGATAGCTGCTGTTTGAATTTTGAAATTGCGCGGCCATGGCGGCCAACGGTACCAGAGAATCAAACATTTTTGGAAGAAGAACACATCTCAGGTATGAAACGTTAACATGAAATATATCATATAAGTATATGGATATATTAATACCGCTGATATGAGTGAGTGCTGCTGATTGTTTCATTTGGTATATTTCAGTGACATTAGCTTCAGTGACGTTCGCCCAGAGTCGACTAAAAAAACATCCTGAACTGACCGCGGTGAAGTGGCGTATTCTTACTCAATCCATACGGAAAAGGACCACATGCAGGTGTAAAGGTACGAGATATTCTCAATTTTTCGTTTGGTATATTTTAGTGACATTAGCTAGACACATTAGCTACACAGCAAAAAATCCAGTGTTAAATTAACACTCCTGGGAGTATATATGAGTCCACACTCAAGAGTGTAAAGTGTTAAAATATGAGTGTTAAATTAACACTCAAGAGTGTTAAAGTTAATGAGCTAATTAAGTGATTAATTTAGTAATGATTGATCATTATTGAAGACACCTGATGTTAACAAGCCGAATCACTGAAGGAGAAAATCACAAATTGTAAGCCACCGTTATGGTGATGGGTGTTTGCTTTAGTCTGGCTCTTGACCATTATATGTTTACTTTAGATTTTGTTTGGCTGTTGTATCTTATAACTGCCCGATGAACAAAGAGAAAAAGGGATTTGATGGTATTGGTTATATTATGACAATCATCATTTGAAATTGATCACTGAACTCATTAAGATCCTTATTTCTGACTTAGATTTATGTTGTTGATTACAGCATAACTGTGAATCTGCATAAATATCCAGAATTTTAGATATAATACAAAGGATTTCTTAAAAGTTGTTTTGAAAAAAACAAACAAAAATCTTTCTTTTAGGCACACACAGACGTCAAGATTCAGTCTATGCATCTCAACAATGGTGACGAGCAGAATATTCAATTAGGAAAAGTAAATTACACAGACAATTCAGATCATAATTTATTCATACCGCAATGCATGATGGGAGCCATTAATGAGTTGTGATTGGTGGCAGCGACTGCAACATGCTTTATTATTGTCACCATTGTTGAGATTCACAGGCTGATTATTGATGTCTGTTTTTCTAAATAAATTCATTTGAAAGTCTTTTGATCAGAACAATGGTTATGAAATATTTTTGGATTATATGAAAAATACTGAAAATCATGTGCTGTAGAATCACAGGGCTGCTGTAATTAACAAGTTAAGCCATCTCAATATGTTTTGTTTTACTGATCACAACATGATTATGTCAAAACATAACCAACACCATCAGATCACATTGTCTCTTTGTTCATTTAACTGTTATAAATCAATAACAGCAGACAAGCAAAATTTAAAGTAAACATATAAGTGTCAAGAGCCCCACTAAAGCAAACACCCATCACCTTAATGGTAACTTACAATTAGTGATTTCCTCCTTCAGTGATTCTGCTTGTTAACATCAGGTGTCTTCAATAATGCTCAATCATCACTAAACTAATCACTTAATTATCTCATTAACTTTAACACTCTTGAGTGTTAATTTAACACTCATATTTTAACACTTTACACTTTTGAGTGTGGACTCATATACACTCCCAGGAGTGTTAATTTAACACTGGAGTTTTTGCTGTGTAGATCCCTAGAATGTTGTCTCAACTCGCCCCGACTCGACTCGCTCACTCCCGGTATAGTAAACAACCTGAACTGACAACGGTAAAGTGGCGGCGTCTTACACACAATCCATAAGGAAAAAGGTAAGTTACCACATCAGGTACAAGACACTAGATATTCACGATGGAAAAACAAACATGGTGAGTAGAATCGAGTCGAGCTGAGCTTGTAATGTAACGTTAATGGAAAACCACCACAATGACGATAGCTCAAATGACGTTAGCCCAGACTGTAAAAATAAGCATTAACGTTTGCCCGGTAAGCTTCCTTAGCTCAGGTTATCATTGCATTGATTACACTTGCTACCGGACAGGCTGTTGTAACGTTATTAGGACTTCTGTTTTGCTGTCTAACCGGGGGTCTTGAAGTCGTGGTGGTTTGCACACTAACTTTAGCATAAACGTAGCTTGCAGATTTTACGGTCACTGAATAACGTTACTTAGAGAATTAAATTAAGATACCAGGATTTTAATTTAATTAATATTTCAAATAACGAGATTGAAATATGGGCTTTAATTAAATGACAATGTTGGTATCTTCATTTAATTCTGTAAGTTAGCTATAACGTTAACTGTGATAAAAGCTGAATATAGCATCTGGTATGTTCAGATGTTATAACTTTACTTTGTGCTTGGCCAACCAGTCCAGGGTGAAAAAGCAGTCATGTAAGGTAAGCTGTCTTTATCTAAAATAAACTGCGCGTGCGCAACTTAAACCAACCAGCATCGTCATTAAAGGGATAGTTCGCCCAAAAATGATATTTAAGCCATGATTTACTCACCCTCAAGCCATTCGAGATGTATATGTCAATCTTTTTTCAGACGAACACATTTTCAGTTATTTTAGAAAATGTCTTAGATCTTTCAGTGGTTATAATGTGAAGCAATGGGGTCCAGCTGCTTCAAGACCGAAAATGTGCATGCATCCTTCACAAAAGTAATCCATCCGGCTCCAGGGGGATAAACGAAGGCCTTCTGAGGGTAATCCGTGCGGTTTTGTCGTAAAAATATACATATTTAAAACTTTATAAACGAAAATTTGAGAAGAGCAGAATTGCAGTGCCAAGGTCATGGGGTCCTCATAAATTCCTCGTAAACTGGATAACGCATGCCTCTATACCTTGAATGCGATGTTAATCGATGTCTTCCTAAGCGTCTACCAAACTGATACTTCCTAAATCTTGATCTTATTGTTAGATCACAGTTCAGTTCACTTCTTACTCCAATGCTTTCCAACACAAACACAGTGTCACACCAGAGACCTGCATGATCTCTTATTTTCTTGACATCAGTAACTTTAAACATCTCATACGGAGGAATCAGCACCTCTTCCTCATCAGGAAACTTTGAGTATTTTATCACATCAGCACCTTCACAAGTTTTGATTTCAAAACAAGATTTATTTCCATATGCTTCTGCTTCTCTACGATTAAGAGAGGAGGATGTAAATGAGCCGAAACGAACCCTTGTGTTCAGAACATTCACATCAAATTCAACATTTGTTCCTCGATAAGTTGACTTGCATCCATTTTGTGTTTCCTTCAGAATCTGTATTGCTTCTGTCAGCAAAAACTGAAGTGAATACCATGTGTATGTTCTGTCTTTGTATTCTTGTTTATCACTACAAACAGCATTATTAAGCATTTGTGCTTAGGGCACCCAAATGGCTAGCGCCGGCCCTGACTGTGTCTCTTATACATATTTGTTATCGTGGGAATCAAGGAAGTGAAACTCAGATCAGATGAACTTGGTTACTTTCTCAGTGGTGATAGTTATCATGTAGTGGCCTGATTTATTGCTACCACATGAAGTCTAATATCTGATTAATGTGTAAAATATTATTTTTTATGAAGCCATTATAAATAAAATGTTTTGACAGGATCATATCACTCAGACATCAAGAGTAATATACTGTAAAAAACAAAAATAGCCTACAGGAATATACTGTGAATCAACAGTGCTCAAAATCGACACTCAGAGGCTGTTTCCCAACCGGACTACCTGCAAAAAAAGAAAAAGAAAAGAAAAGAAAAAAACCCCAAAGAGTTTGAAATTCAGTTTATTCTGTGGAATCAAAACTGATATTGAGAATTGTGAAACCATGATATTGTTACTATGAAGTAAAATTCAGATTTTGGTAATATCGCCCATCCATATTTGTTGCTAGATAGCAGAAAAGGTTCCCAGAGTTTTACAGACATGAATTTTTTAATAGTGTTCACCACAAGTAATAGACTACATTGTAACCAGAAATAAGTATATAAATGGCTGCTATTTTGCATAAGTTTATTTGTAATTGCCAGAAAGAAAGAAAGAAAGAATGACAGAGAGGGCAGAGATGAGGTTAGGAATGTAAAGTCAGCAGGCCTGTGTAGTTTCTTCATTCACTGTGACCTGTACCTGCACTGGATGGCCAATTTCACATTTTTGTGTATTTTCAAAATACAAAATACTGTATTTGTATTTAAATACATTTTTCCACACAGTATTTTGTATTTGTATTTTAAATACATTTCCTTGTCACGTTGCTGAAATGATGTACTAGCAAACCTTATTTAGCATTACATATCGCAAGAATATTTACTTACATACTGTAACGTTAGTTATCGTTATAGTATCTTACTAGCTATTTATAACTTATAGAAAGAGTGCAACGTTATAAAGTTACATTACATGTATTGCAAAATGCGTAATGATTTGAGGACCAAGTTTGAAGTCAAAGTATATTGCAGGCCATTATAGTCAATGTAAAGCATATTGTAGATGTTTCGTCCCTATACCAGTGAATGTGCGATAACTGTTTATCCGCCGTCATCAGCATATGTTTACTAGCCTGCGTGTTCACGGCAGGCTGCGTTGTGGTGGAGGAGCTGTGGAGGGAGGGCTGTAGCGCAGCAGAGAGTAAGGGGGAGTGACCTGTAAACTGTGCTTGTTCAGATTTTCAGGCTAAGTCAACGTTTTCTAAAAACTCCCTACTGCAGCTTTAATTAGGAAATCCTCCACATTTAATTTCATTTTATTTCCTACCATATCAGAGAGAAAAGCAGAGGCACACTGATCTGCCAGGGTCTTTCACTATGTTTGCACAGTGATGCATTTAAAAGTTAATGGCCAAACGGAGCTTTATAAAAGTTAACGTTGTTGCTATTAAATATAACATGGATAACATTAAATAAATATTTTTATCAGATTAAATGTTGATTATTAGTCAGTCAAATCCCTTTATATAAACCTCTCTACTTAACCATCTGTCGTGCACACCCAGCATGTTTGTGGTTTTTGAACACTTTTTACTCGTGTTCCTCCTCCAAAGCGCAATGGGTTGTGGGCAATATTAGCCTTTATAGTGTGCACTGCAGGGATCTACACTTTGAAAATCTACCAGAAATTGTAGACTATCCAGGGACTTTTGACATACTCTTTTCAAAATACTATGATTTGGGACACACTTATTCTAATCTCACATACTATTTAAGATGGGCTGGGCGATTTAAATCGCGATATTGTTATGCGCATCTCGTCAGTAAAGCCGGTTCCTTGATTAGTAGTAAATCACCATCACCTGCTTTCAGATGGAGCGGCATTCACTACAAAGAGCCGTAGTTAACTGACAAGCTGAGCCATATCACATCAATATCGCGGACGTATCGCCAGCGATTTTTAATGCGATATGGCTCAGCTTGTCAGTTAACTACGGCTCTTTGTACACAGCAAAAACTCCAGTGTTAAATTAACACTCCTGGGAGTGTATGAGTCCACACTCAAGAGTGTTTTAGTTAATGAGATAATTAAGTGATTAATTTAGTGATGATTGAACATTATTGAAGACACCTGATGTTAACAAGCAGAATCACTGAAGGAGAAAATAACAAATTGTAAGTTACCCTTATGACGATCAATAGTTGCTTTAGTTGGACTCTTGACCATTATATTATTAACTTTAGATTTTGTTTGTCTGTTGTTTCTGAATTATAATCACCAGTTGAACAAAGAAAAAAAGTGATCTGATGGTGTTGGTTATATTATGACAATCATCATTTGAACTTGATCACTGAACTCATTAAAATCCTTCTTTCTGACTTCGATTTATGTTGTTGGTTAGTGAATCTGCATAAATGCCCAGAATTTTTGATATAATATCAAGGATTTCTTAAAAGTTGTTTTAAAAAAAAAAAAACATTCTTTTAGGCACACACAGATCTCAAGATTCAGTCTATGCATCTCAACAATGGTGACAAGCAGAATATTCAATTAGGAAAAGTAAGTTACATAGACATTTCAGATCATAATTTATTCATACCGCAATGCATGATGGGAGCCATTAATGAGTTGTGATTGGTGGCAGCCACTGCAACATGCTTTATTATTGTCACCATTGTTGAGATTCACAGGCTGATTATTGATGTTTGTGTTTTAAATGAATTTATCTGAATGTCTTTTGACCAGAACAATGTTTATTAAAATTTTTGAATTATAAGTAATATACTGATAATCATAGGCTGATGAATCACTAAACTGCTGCTAACAAGTTAAACCAAACTATCTCAATAAGTTTCCTTTTTCAGATCACAGCATGATTATTTCAAAACATAACCAGCACTATAAGATAACATTTTACTTTGTTAGTTTAACTGCTATAAATCAATAACAGCAGACAAACAACAGTAAATAATAAAATAAACATATAATGGTCTAGAGCCCAACTAAAGAAAACACCCATCACCTTAATGGTAACTTACAATTTGTGATTTTCTCCTTCAGTGATTCTGCTTGTTAACATCAGGTGTCTTCAATAATGCTCAATCATCACTAAATTAATCACTTAATTATCTCCTCAGCCCTAAATGCCGCTCCATCTGAAAGCAGGTGATGGTGATTTACTACTAATCAACGAACCGGCTTTACTGACGAGATGCGCATAACAATATCGCGATTTAAATCGCCCAGCCCTAGTTGGGACGCAGCGACGGTACAAACTTTTTGTTTCTTAAATCAAATTCAGTTATTAAATGTTTTTATGCCACTGTCCAGAGACCTTTAACCATCTATTATTTCATAATCCAATCAGATATAATTAGATTTTCTTAGAAACTTTGCATCAGGATATGAAACCGCACTTATGCATATTCTTAAATAAACCAGTGTTTGGTTCCCCCTGAGGCTCTTTACTCATGCTAAGCATGCGTCATATCTGGATTAATCTTCAGCTGTAATTTATCACTGCAGTAAACGTGCGTTATTGATATAGCAGCCCTATCATTCCACAGCATAATCTCCAGTAATGTTGTGACCATCAGATTGATTTTATGAACACATTCTGCAAAAAAAAAAAAAAACAGTTTGAAAAACTCTTATTGTTTTAGACACTTACAGAAATCAAGAATCAGCATATGAAACTCAACATTGGTGACAATCAACATAATATTCAGATAAACAGACCAACTCTGAACATAACGAAACAAGCTACCCTTAATCCAAGGGCATCTTCTGTTTGGAGTTGTTGGTGGGGAATTCTTTGTGAGGTTTCTGGTTTTGTCATTGTTATCAATTAGTTGAATGCACTATGTATACTGAAAATCTATGTTAGTGTTTGAAACAGCATGTTTCTATTGTTAATTAAATGCATGTTTCTTCATGTTTTCAAGTGGCATTGCTTAACATCTTTGATGTTATTTCTTGTCAAAGCAATTGTGTTCACATGTACAGTATATGTGCCTATCATTTATTAACGTTTGTATTTGTGTTTTCTGTTTCACAGCTATGTCTACAAAGGTTTTAACCAAATTTGAGTATCCAGAAATATGATTTCTGAAGTATTTTGTATGCATGTCCTGATGTGTCATATTTTGCAGTGTTAAAAATGCACTAATGTTAAGATTGCACTGTGTTAATATTTTTCAGAAGTACCCTTTTCTGCTTTTTTAGAGCAATTCTGGAGAAAATAGTTCTGCTAGGGAAGGCTACTCTCATACAGGCAAAAAAAAAAAAAAAGATAAAATTGGAACAACTTAAAGCAGCACTCAGTAGCTTCGGGATTTCTTCGCTGTATTCTTGCTTTTTGCTCGCAGGTTTCTCTCTAGAGCTCCCCCCACAGCTTCGGAATAGATATTTGACAACACTGTTGTAAAAACTCTTTGGTGATTCTCAGACACCAGAGGCTAGTAGATCAATGACATCAAAGCAGATGGGACATTCTTTAAAACGTCTTCTTCCTTCGGGTTCGGACAGCGTGAGGGAGCGCAATAATGACAGCATTTTAGCAGATTTCTTTTGGCCGTAAAGCAATTGTTTACATTGCGAGACCTGATATCACGCGATACTTCCTGACGCGGCGGCCAGCGACCCGCCGTCTCAAAGTTGCAAGTGCGAATTTTCCGCTCACGGGCACCAGGGGGGTGCGAAACGACCACCATTCAACCCGAAATAAGTATTATAACCATTCCAATGACTCAGAAGCTGTTCAGTTAAGGTAAAAAAGTTACTTAGTTCACCTTTAAAAAATAATAATAATACAAAGTAAGAAAGTTAATACACACATCTTTGCTGAAATTTATTGTGCTGTTGTTGTTAACAAGCCATGGTTAATTTGCTCTGCCTTAGGATTGCAAGTGTCCTGGGAGGTGAGGGTGTGATTGGGAAACCCACTGCTGAAACTTGGCCCTGGTTTGTCCTTATAGATGAGATGTTGGGACAGAGGCATTGCACCAGCCCCCTGTCCTCATTGCTTCAATCCCTGAGGATACACCAGGGCTGAGTTCAGCAGTGGGTGCCCACGATGAGGAGGAGCCAGGGGCAGCACCAGCACCAGCACCAGCACTAGCACCACCAGCAGGAGCACCAGCAGCAACAGCACCAGCAGCAGGAGCACCAGCAGCAGCAAGAAGGCGGCAAGCCAGAGAGGATGAGTTTTTGGACTTGATCAGAGAAGACATGCAACTACAGAGGGAGGCAGAGGCGAGGAGAGCACAGGAGAGTAGGGAGAGGATGGACAGGCTGTTTTCTCTTCTTGAGAGAATGATTGAAAAATATATATTTTTTCTATATATTCTTGTTTAACTTTTTTTCACTTATTTTTTAAAAGGAAAGAAAAATTCTGTACATTATTTATTTGTATGCAACTTTAAATGTGTAAATAAAAGATAAATAATTTTTCTGGACATTGTTTATTTTTTAAATGACAGTCATAATTTATACATATTTAAATTCCAAATGAAATTGGTAAATGACAAAATCATTTGTTCTATAGGCTACGTAAAAGTACTTTTCCCAACTATTGACAACATACGTTAAACATATCAAAATCAACATAACCATTTACAGTACATAAAATAAGAAAATATGATGTAGATGTTTATTGAGCTGAGCAGGGAGACCCTGGTGTGCTGCTGGACTGGGATGGGCTGCCCCTGGTAAGGCCTCTCTGCTGACATCATCTGGGATGGTCTCCTGAGTGTTTAAGTGCATATTTCCACTATCCACTAAGTTGTCCACCAACAGGTTTGCAGGGCTGACTCAATCGACGGCTCCCATGTCACTGAGCTTTTTTTCAGAAAGAGTATATTTCTGGAAAAAGTACTTTTAATAACTACTAATACCGCATTGGGGAAAAACTACTCGTCATATATTTCAAACCTTAGTTAAGCAAAATTATCTTGTCAAATTATCTAATGTACATAAGATATCAAGAGTAAAACTAAAGGTATGTATTCTGCAGGAAAAAAACCCTCCTTGTCAGGTTTTTTATGATGGTTTTGCATTTATATACAGTAGGCTACTATGCATTACTGCATAAATATGTTGCATTTTACTATCGAATATTTTCAAGGTTGTTATATTTAAACTATATACTTTTGTGTAGTTTGATGTAAAACAATGCATCATATTGTAAAAGAACATCATTTTGTAGTGTTGCTGTCCAGTGAGGGAAAAAAAGTACTTCAGTAGGTTACTTAACATTTGTACGTGAATACTTAACGAAGTATGTAGTTCCGAAAATTGTAGGCCTATTGTCACAATATTAACAAATTGTTGCTAACTACACCAGCGTCCCATATCAAAGGGCGCATCTGAAGCACTCGACCGGTCTAGCCTACGGAGGATTGTTCTCGTCACCTGTGACAGCTGCCGATGACGAGCGGGAGTAACGTTTGCACTGGACTTTTTTACATTCAACTGGGTTTTATATTCAAACAGGGTTGAAAACCTGTATGTTCACCATGGTCCATTTGTGTATATAATAAAAAGAATACACTAGCCTACAAAATCACATCAAGGTAAGATATAAGTGAACATTTAAAACATTTAAAAGATCAGCCCATGGTTGCCACAGTGTACTCGCTCACTACTTCAATGGTGCATGTACTTTTAAATAACCATAACTTGCTCATTTTTCTACCGATTTTCAAACGGTTTGGTTTGTTATAAACGTCAGAGATGTAGTTATGACACTGCATACATACACTGCATACATATGAAAAATTATAACATACATGTTCAAGCATTCGGAATTATAGCCACGTTAATAACGTTTGTAAGAAACCAAACCGTTTGTAAATCCGTCAAGATTTCAGCGAGATAAGAGGATTTGTGTGCGTGCTGATCATTCACCTTAATGCACAGAGCACTGTGACAAGATGGCCGAACGATGATGCCGGAAGTGACTGCGCCATAAGACATCTAGCGTTTATATATCGTCCCCTTGGAATTATAAGGTTCTATCTGACATTTTTGTCAAAATTGAGTTATTCACATATTCTTATTCTGTGACAACTTCTTTACATTATGTGATGTTTTTTTTTAAGTTGTGTACATTTTGGGACTTTTTATTGAAAAAACAAAAAGGTTCTATCTACAAAGTCGAACTCTAACTTGGCTCTATAAGGTTCTATCTGCGTGAGCCCATCAGCACTTCGAATGGACAGAAGAGGACCAATCAAAAAATGAGTCATAGAGAGTATAAGTCTGTGTTTTAAAAAATGAGTCACAGAGAGTATTATAGTTCTGTGTTTTAAAAAATGAGTTTTTGAGACCTTGAAAAAATGAAAAAAATGAGACCTTTTTTGTGATTATATAGTCAGTGAATCATTTTTCAATGATTATTAAACTTTATGAATTAATTTGCTGATGCATGTCTGTTTTCTTGCAGTTTTTAAAGTCTTAAAATGTCTTATTTTTTACAATATTAAGCCTTAAAGGTGAAATAGTCAACAATTTAATTGATGGGGTCTTAATTACAACAATAAACGTTAGCATGTTATTTCAGCCCTACTGATGTCTCTAGAGAGAAAGCCATTTTACCTGGCCCACTTTAGGTGGAATAAAGTCCTGCTCAAATGTATTACAGTAGCTGCTTTTTGTCTAAACAAAAGAAAGATTAAAGTAACAATTTCTGCAATAATGTGTTTAATTACCCACCAAATTGGTACCAAAAATTAAGATCTGCACTGGACAAAATATTTAGACCTACCTTGCTTAATTTGAAATGTCCTAAATACATGGAAGTGCTAAAAATATGAAATAAATGTCATAGAAAGGATCAGATTTTACTTTCTAACACATGTTGAGACATTGTTACAACATTAATAATTTTATATTTAGTGTTCAAATAATGTTTTGGCAGATAGAACCTTATAATTCTAAGCGAAAAGTGTTTTTTTAGAATTAGAAGGTTCTATCTGCATTTGACCCATTCCAAAAATCCCCATTTACAAATTTGAGAGGATTTTGATATTGTATATTTAGAATACATTTAGGGTCCCTGTTATTTTCATGTTTGAAAGAAACTTGTTCCCCATATACATTTTCCTATATGTAATGCAAAAACTTTGAAGCTCAATATCTCAAAACTGCTCAGAACGCAGATAGAACCTTATAATTCCAAGGGGACGATATGATATCTATGGGCGCTAGGTGCGGTAATCGGGAACACCTGATTGCACAATTAGGAAATCCTACGAAGGCTACATGGTGCGTCCTTCGAAGTCTGCGGCCATCGAAGGATGCAGGCTTCACATTGGGACACAGCTATAGACTAGGCCACACAGAGACAAGGCCACTAGGCCACATAAAACCAAAGCCTCGAGGGGGCACTAGACCATGGTGGGGCTTGAAGGACAAGGCACAGTAGGTAATGTAGACCACAGAGACGAGACCGCTTATGAGCCACAACGGCCGCTAATGCCACACTAAAGACAAGGTCTCACTAGACAAGGCTACTAGGCCACGATGGACCACAAGACCATGATGGGCCATAAGGACAAGGCCACAAGGCTACACGGCCATAATCGACCACACAGAACCACGGCCATGATAGGCCACTCAGGACAGGTCCACGATAGGCCACAAGGCCAAGACAGAACACACAGAACGAGGCTGTGATAGCCACATAGAGA
This sequence comes from Scardinius erythrophthalmus, assembly GCF_964197995.2. Lineage (NCBI taxonomy): Eukaryota > Metazoa > Chordata > Actinopteri > Cypriniformes > Leuciscidae > Scardinius > Scardinius erythrophthalmus. Next base: position 18,848,323 of record NC_138221.1, on the reverse strand, counting down.
CAGGCCACATTATCCGCTTATCGGGTGATGCTAGCTAGAGCTACCGCGCAGATAGATGAGTGATATGTAAAACATGGCACCACCACCAGTATTTGCATGAGGATGGAGGTAATTGTTTGTGTCAGCATCTGCAAACTCAGATATTTGTAAGTACCAATATTTTATACTGCAAGTATTAGAACATGATTGGTTAGATGTGAAGGTACAGTTTAGGACCCAAGGACCAGATGTTTGAAAGAAGAGCCGGAGTCAGAATTATAATAAATTGAAGAAAAGTTTTACTGAAGATAGTTTGCAGTTTCATCAGCAGAAGTCAGCTTCAAGACTCACACATGAGTTCGTAGGCCGTCCCGCTTACAGTTACAAAGATCACAGCAGTTATAGCCTTCACCAAGGTCTAAGCTACGTCCTTGCTTCAGGTTGAATGATTCATATACAGACAGACTGAAGCATATCTCCATCGATTATGCAGCTGACACTCGGACCCTGAAGTCAGTCACGTCGTGACCTTCCAGGTTGCAGATTTGGGTTGCTGGGCACCAGCCTGTCCACAACAACCACTCAGTCAATCTCCAATAATGCCAGTGATTCTTTAACCTGCAACCAAAAAGACTAACACACACACCGACATACAGCTTTTCCAAGGTTGGATTTGGCCAGGCTCTAACTATAAACAGGAGAGTCGTCTCAAAATATCAAGATAACAAGTTCTTTCTCTCAAGGAGAGTCACACTTTAGTCTAACTGGAAAGTAAGGCTTTAACTGAGAAATGGTCTCTTAAACTATAGACTTCATTGACCCCTGTGACTTATAGTCGTCGGGGTACCCTAGAAAAACAGATGTATGTATTGACACATGTTGAAGACATTTCTTAACAAAACAAAACATCTTTCCATATTACATTTCTGGAAGCCGGGCTAAATGAGCAAGCACTGTTACATTCATATCAAATACAGACATTAGAGAATACATGAAACATTTGAGTATTCACTAACTTCTATAACAAAGTAAAATCTCATAATTCTAGAGAAGTCATTCAACTCATGTGACGTTTAGAAGGAAAAATATCACTCATTAGCTGTACATTGAAGCAGCAGTGGATTCCATTAACCATTAACATAATCCACCCCCCTTAACGATGAGGTTGTTTTTGGCAGGAGGACAGAAAAAAAAGGAAGGATGTAAAAAGCATGACCTTGGTCTGGCCACTTATAAACAAACTCTTTCCTTTCTATCTTGATTCTTTTGGAGAAACAGAGAGAAGTGAGTAAGAGTACTTGTTTTTTACACTATTTACAGACAGTCACATGATCACTGTAGCACAAATTGTTAAAAGATGCTGTTCTAGTGCTCACATATTTGTGGACGTGTCAGGGATTCGTTTTATTAACAAAATATTCTCAAAGTTTCCACTGGAGTTTGTGAAGTGATGGAAAAGAGAGCAGGCGGATGATAATGAGAACATTTTTGAAAAAGGAGAAAGTTTGTACACTGTATTAGTCCAAATTGGAGGAGTTTTTAATTGTGCATGTGCGTGCATCACACTGTAAGTACCTAATCAGATAATTATTGAATGTTCTCGCAAATGTAAAGACAAACGCAATTCCGCCTGTATCTGTGTTTACATTTAATGTTGTTAACATGATTATGCTGCTATGACGTTACTGCAATTCCCTATGTAATTTGGTGTTAGTATTAGGCAGGGGCAGATTAAGGCTAGACTGCAGTCTATAGGGGCCCACATGACCAGGGGGGTTTTGCAAATATTTACTTCAATATATTACAAATGTTACTGGATGGAAGTTTTAAAAATAACAGGCAATTAACTAGCGCACAGCGCGCATGACGGATCACCTTCAATATCACGAAGATTTGGCATTTCAATTAATACAATTATTATGCTGCTTTTATTATTAAATTAATATAACAGTTCATTTTCCCCACAATTATTTCATAGCTAATCATCTGCAGATAAAGATTAGAGAGATTAGCTTACTCATTGAAAATGTTTTTAAAAGATTTGGCTCTTTTATAAAATGAATTATAGGCCTATAATTAAAGTATTAACAGTCTATAATATAGTCGAACACTGCAATCATCCATCATCAATGAGAATCAAGAACAGCTTTTTCAAATGACGAGATTTAACACAAAATACTTCTCTTCTCATTTCACTACATAAGGGCCACAAGAGAAATAGTAAGAAAATTAATTAAGGGAGTTAGACTATATTGCTATTAATATTATGAAGTAGATCCGTCTCTTGAGGCCATTAATGCAACATCAGATGCAGAAAATCTTGATCAGTACTTTCACTTTCTGCAGTGAATAAATGACTGGAGTTTGAGACTTCTTCACTAGCATACACAGCTCGCCTTACGTTTTAAAACGTAAATATTTTGACGTGACATTTTTCATTTATCATCAATTGCTCGCATAATGATGGACAAACGATTCACACTTAATAAAATAATAATAAAATACAATTATAATAATATAATATATAATACAATTATACAGCTATATGTGCAGTGGTTGCACAATTGCAAGTGATAAATGGTGCATAATTTAGAGGTAAATATTTACAGTAACATCCGCTTATAGAGGCAGTATTTATTTCATATTAGCTGATGTGCCACCTCATTTAAAAAATCTAGCAGAGACTGAAACGCATCACTTGAATAGTCATTATGTTAATGATATTCATTTTATTGCTAAAATGTATGATGTTTAATAGGTTGATACATGGGTGTTAATAATAATGAATTATGTAGGCTAATAATTGTATAAGCTAATTTATATACAAACATTAAAATACAAACTTTTTTTTTTATCATGAAATTGTATTATTTGTTTCCTGATAAGATGGAATATAGCAATAAATTAATTGTCTGATGTCTCGTGGCTTTTTAGGGTTAAATTACATTTTATGTAATATTTTGGGTTACCATGAACTGATCCATTATCAGCATGTAATTCATTATTAGCAAAAGTATAAAGGAAACAATATATGTTTTTGGTTTTATGCTTTAAACAACAACAAAACAATACAACATTACAACAATCAAGGTTATTAACAAATTTTCTATAAATAGATTTGTTGTCTTTGGACTATGAAAAACTCATTTTACCACATACTCTATCATTTGGGTTAATTATGGGCATATCAACTGATGTCAACACATCTCTACATAAGGACATTATACCAAAATTAATTGCAGAGAATACAAGAGAGAATTCCTTGGGAGTCACAGGAAATTTAAAGTGCACAAGAAACTCACACCCTTGAGTGTTAAACAAGTGAAAAAAAAAAAAAAAAAAATGCTTTTATGCTCATTAAAAATAAAATGGTTATTCCGAATAAAATAACACTGCAAAGAAAAAGCTGTGCTTGTAGATCAGTTTCCAATCCAATAATTCTTGTGCATAGTGCAATCATCCATTATTAAAAATAAATATATAAATAAATAAATAGGAATAAAATTCCACAAAGAATTTATTTTCAAACTAAATTGTAACCAATTGATTTTGAGAGTATTATTTGGAGAAATCTAGAAAATCAAGGCCACCATTTTAAGCTAATTTATATCAGATTTACAAATGTAGTGCACATAATTCTTCCATAAATCCCAAAACAGGTTTATTGTCTAAATGTATAGATGAAGCAATATAGTTCAGTCTAGACATTCCTTCTGCTTTTGACAGAAGAACTCTTCTGAGGAACAGGTCCCTTTATAACCAAAGATTACAAGAATTAAAATTCAAAGAAACTTTTGAATTGGACAACCTTGCTGAATTCCTCTTTCCTCTTCCTCTCTGTGTTGTACCATGTCTTAGTTTCACTGATCTATTTCCTCTACAAAGTTTTCATAGCATTACAAAAATAAGGCCTGAGATGCTTATGTACAATATTTCTGATCATTGTCATCTCCTCAGCAGCTGTATACAGGACACTAGGGCACCATACAGACTTTATCAAAGAATTTGCTGATTTTCTATCAGAGTTAGTACTGGCTGCAGATAAAGTCATAATTGTTGGTGATTTTAATATAGATGTAGATAACGAAAAGGATGCATTGGGATTGGCATTTAAAGACATTCTGAACTCTATTGGAGTTAAACAACACGTGTCAGGACCTACTCATCGTCGTAATCATACTCTAGATCTAATATTATCACATGGAATCAATGTTGATGCCGTTGAAATTCTGCAGCAGAGCGATGACATCTCAGATCATTATCTAGTCTCATGTAAACTCCATTTAGCCAAGGCTACAAAGTCGACTCTGTGTTACAAAAATGTTAGACCTATCACTTCTGCCACTAAAGATTGCTTTATTAATGATCTTCCTAATCAGTTTCATCATCTCAGCATCCCAGATAGCTTTGAAGAACTAGATAATGCGACAGAAACTTTTAACTCTCTCTTTTCCAGCACTTTAGACACAGTTGCTCCGTTGCACTTAAAGAAGATTAAAGAAAATAGTCCAACGCCGTGGTACAACGAGCACACTCGGGCCCTTAAGAGAACAGCCAGAAAAATGGAGTGCAACTGGAAGAAAACAAAACTAAGAGGTTTATTTCGCATTTCATGGAAAGAGAGCACAATTGCATACACTGTTGGACATTAGTAGTGTTAAGATACGGCACCTGTCAAAAATGATTGATGGGTTTTTAATTAATGATGATTGATGGGTTGACCTTTAGACCTCGCCACCTGGCGCGCTTCAAAATGGCTTCAATAAATGACTTCCAAATAATTATCCCCATGCAAAAGAACCTGCATAGTAATCTTAGCTTAAAGTCATCAGTTAAATTAAAAAATATATATTCACCTGACATATTTAATTGTCTTCAGTCAATCTATCTTGTCGAAGTGAAAATTCGGTGTTGGCTGAACAAGTCCTACACCAAAAAAAAAAAAACGTGTACGCATGCGTGAAATGCAGCAGAGGAAAGCGGTTGGTATGGAGAATTCAGATGCTCCGGGGGAAAACGCGGGAGATCAAGCAGAGCTGAATCAGCCGTTGTTGAAGATTGAAACAAGCATTCCCAAGAGAAGACAAATATACCACACCATATGAGTATGGTGTGTTGGATTTGCTTTAGGACACAGTATAAAGTTTAAAAGGCATTTTGTAGAATGAAGTTCATGCGTTGATTTGTATGATCATATTTTTCCCAGGCAAAAGTGTTTTAAATCGCGCTGGCCCTCTCGCAAGAATTGAATCAGTTTTTATATGTTGCAAGGCATGTGATTGGCTGTTCGCTACAGATGTCACACATTCATGTGCACGAGCTCCACGAACTCAGAATCAAAGCCTGAGTTGATCAGCGCCATGATGGTATGGGCCCCCCGTTAGTAAGCCCAAATTGTCTGATGGTAGCTTGTAGTTTTATTTATTATTATACATTATGTCATATATGTGTAAAATACTGTTAGACCGACTTTTGAATTAATTTTGCGTGATATGTGCGCCATTCACCATGTGACCGCTGAACACAGTTGTCAACCTTTTTCTGTATTGCCAAGCTCATGAATTTCTTATTCCCCCATTCAATGTTCATCGCTTGTGTAAGTAACTGTCAGTAGTCCTGAAAGCTGGATATATTTACAAACCATGAAATAAGCGATAAAGCAAAATCCATATCGATTGACAATCTCATCCTCATTATATAGTAACTTCTTAATTAATGTTTTTTTTTTATTCTTCTTCTTTTTATTTGCAGGTTTTTAACCTATATGCATTGCCACTTCTAAATATTTTTCTTCACCACATCAAGGCATCCAATTATGCAGAAGACTTCTTGGATGTATACTTTGTTTTTTCTTTGTTTAATATAAGGTATTTGGTAACACTTTATTTTACAGTGTCCTTGTTACATATGTTACATGTACTTACAATAGTAATAACAGTAAATTATGCATAATTACATGCAACTAACCCTCAACCAAACCCTAATCCTACCCTAACCCTACACTGTAAAACCCAACAAGTTAAGCTAACTCATTTCATTTGAGGAAACCGATTGCCTTAATTCAATTAAGTTTATAAAAAACAATAGTTATGAGTACTCTGAACTTATTTCAGTTGAGTTTACTAAAAGTAGATATACATTGCAGTCAATAAATTAAGTGATTAATTAAGTGATTATTGAGCATTAGTGATTAACACCTGCTGTTAACGAGCAGAATCAATGAAGGAAAGAGAAACACAAGAACTACAACTGACTTCCAACCACAGCCTTAGATGAAATCAACTCAAGATAAAAGACGTTTAAATCTCTAAAGATCTCAGCAGAGGAGGATTAAACCACTACACAAACAGCATTACCAGCTTCACTTATTACTAAACAGTTTGACTTTTGTCTTGTGTCTACAGAAGTTGTTATTGAGAATGAACAGAGGGTTAGATGCTAATGATTTATTGAGTTTCATTTAAAGACACCATGATAGTGATCCGTGTTTGCTTTAGTTGGGCTCTTGACCCTTGACTTTATAACACCAGTTTTTCCTCTGGCTGCTGTAACTGAGTGTTTATAAAACACATTTGTTATGGCACATACGCCAAAAGAAAATATGAGCATGTGGTTGTGTTAAGATGATAAAAATCATCATTTAATGACTTGATTCTCTGATCTTTTCCAGAGCCTAATCTCTGATTAGACAGATGATGTATTGTATTATTCATTATAATAGAACTGATTCTGCTGTAAGACCCATTGTTGTGACAATCAGATTTTAAAAACCTCTATGGTATCATGCTGACTTACACAGTAATCAAAAATCAGCATATGAATCTCAACAATGGTGACCATTAAAAAATTATTTATGCCACAATGCATGCTGGGAGCCATGGATAAGTTTTGTATTATGATAGTACCCAGCATGCATTGCAGCATGAATCATTTTTTTAATGGTCACCATTGTTGAGATTCATATGCTGATTCTTGATGTCTGTGTGAGTCTTAGTAATGCAATACCTTTTTGTGCACAACTATTTGTCAAATCCTTCATAGTATCTGATGGCCACAACATGGCTAGCTCTTATGCTGTAGAATCACAGTTTTGAGTGAAACTAATATGTTGCCCTTTTAATCAGAAATCAGACTCTGAATGAAATCAGTGAATCAAGTCACTAAATGATGACTGTCATCATCAGTCCTTCACCATCAACACCCGATCAGACTTCTCCTTGCCTTAACAAATATGTTTTATAAACACTCAATTATAGCAACCAAAGAAAATCTTAAGTGCAAAAGTCAAGGGTCAAGAGCTCAACTAAAGCAAACGCTGATCTCCATCATGGTGACCTTAAATGAAACAAATAATCAACTTCTAAACCTTTGTTAATTCTAATAAGAACTTCTGTAGACGAATGGCAGTAATAAAGTCAAAGTGGTTAATAATAAGTGAAGCTTGTAATGCTGTTCGTGGAGTTGTTTAATCCTCCTCTGCTGAGATCTTGAGATATTTAATGTCTTCTTTCATCTCCAGTTGATTTTGCTGTGGCTGGAAGTCAGTTGTAGTTCTTGTGTTTATCTTTCCTTCAGTGATTCTGCTTGTTAACAGCAGGTGCTCATCACTAATGCTCAATCATCACTTAATTAATCACTTAATTATACAATTATCATTCTGGGATCTAGAAATGTTCTATAACTCATTCAGTTTGAGTTCTGTTTCAGTCATTCAAGTTTCTGTAATATTTGAGTGCTGTGAACTCAATTGTATTTAGTTAATATTACTGTTAGGTTTTACAGTGAGAACAACATATTAAAGCATCCGGTAACACCAGAGCCACAGCCCCTCTCACCACACACGCCATCCCTCTCTCCAGCATCCACGCTTTCTGGCTCAGAGAAAATGGACGAAGTGGTGTGTGCTGGAACCAAACTCTCCCAGTCTGTTCCTGCAAGCCCGCAGATATCAACCAAAAAACGGCGAGCCCCACAACCACCAAAGCCTGTGAGCCAAGCTTGCACTCCCTCTCCTCCTGTGATAGTTCTCCAGCCGCTGCCACGATGTCAGGGCCCACAACCTCCTCCATCTGCTGTAGGTGAACCAGAAACAACTGATACCAGCTCTCAGTGACATGTGTCAGGTCCCTGCTATGATAACAGTAACTTTCTCAAATGTTTACACTCTCAGAAAATAAAGTACATAATTGTACCTTTAGGGGTACAATGGCTTGTCACTGGGGCTGTACCCTCAAGGTTGTTGTACCCTCAAGGCTTTTGTACCCTTGGCATAGGGTACATATTTGTACCCTTGTGATTTGTACCTTAAGAGACCAGTCTTGTACCTGTGGTGACAATTTAGTTCCTTTATTTAACAGTACAAAAATGGACCCTTCAAAAAGGGTACAAAATTGGCTTTGACAGGGTACAATCGTTGACTATAATGAGATTCTGCTTCTGATATTTTTTGAAGGACCTCCTCGGTTGAAAGCCCTGTAAGAACCATGAGCAACCGTGCTATGACTTCTTCTCCACCACTGGCCAAAAGAAAGAAAGACCGCGAACTGGACATTCTTTTAAATTGAGATTCAAGCAGCCAATCTCTCAGGGCTGGACCTTGAGGTCCAATAATAAGCCCTATGGGGTACGTTAGTGTAGATTGTACCTTGGGGGACAGAAATGGACTCCTACTGTACCCCTATTTCTGACAGTGTACCCTAAGTCACACACAGACATCAATAATTAACATATAAATATCAGCAATGGTGACATGCTTCATGCCACAATGCATGCCTGCCATGAGTTTTATACTAAGGTGGCTCCCAGAATTCATTGTAGGATGAGGCATGTCACCATTGTTGAGATTTATATGGTAATTCTTGATGTCTGTGTGTATGAATGATGCTTGGTTATTTTATTTTTAACTATTGTTTTAAAGAAAAAAGAAAAAAAACACACACAGGCATCAAGAATCAGCATATGAATTCTAACAGACCATTTAGATCGTTGGGATCATGTCAGAAATCATGTTAGAAATACCAAGGGTTTACTCTAGTCTGTTTTTAGCTATTATGCCACACGTAACTGGAACTAGCTTCCAGAAGAGATCAGATGTGCTCCAACGGTAGTCAGATTCAAATCCAGTCTGTTTAGCTGTGCATTTACTGAATGAGTACTGTGCTACATCTGAACTGATTGCACTTTATTTTATGTATCCTCTTTTTTATTGTAAAATGTTTTATTTTTATGCATGCTATTTTTTAACTCCTATGCATTTCCTGTAATTATTTTGATTACTTTAATTCAATTATGTAAAGCACTGAATTACCATTGTGTATGAAATGTGGTATATAAATAAACTTGCCGTGCCTATTGAAATTCAGTGAAACCATTAAAACAGAATACAAAAATATTGGAATCACATGGAATTTGGAGATGTTATAGGGCCCTACAGATGCCTTCATTAGTAAATTCCTTCATCACTTTAACATTGTTTTACATCATTCGCAGGACCCCAAGGTGCAGAAACACGCCATAGAAATCCTTAGAAAGATGCTGGAGCAGGAGGAGACAGAACTACAGGTATGGGTTTAGCGTTCCTCTAATATGTATGTGCTGTCATGATAAATTTAAACCCATCATAAATGACATTTGCTGTCCTTACTGTGCAGAACCTTCTGGAGGAACAGTCTCGAAACCCCTCCCCTTCCCTAGAGGAGCGAATACAACATTCCAGACGAAGATCTTCCAGAGTGAAGATCCAGCAGGATGTGGTGAGATTTGTTCTTAACTTAATAAATAGGTTAATTAATTATTAACCATTATTAACTTATTAAATTGTTCCTGGTTTATATTTCATTACTCTTTGATAAGCTACAATGTGATATTTCAGTTTTTCTTTTTTTTTATAAATGTGCAAAAATGTTTTTCTGTCAAAATGGGGTGTTGTGTGTACAATAATGAGGGAAAAAAATGAACAAATGATTTTAGCAAATGGCTGCAATATAACAAATAGTGAAAAATTTAAGGGGGTCTGAATACTTTCCGTACCCACTGTATATTAAGGATGCCCCCTAATATTCAACAAACCGTTAGTCAACGAGAAAAGACTCAGTCGACCAAAATTGTATTAGTCGGTTTTAAAAACAATTCCAGGAAGTGGCAATTTCACGCAGTCTACGCCGAAAGATCATTAACAGCTTGTCTATGTGGTAATATACAGTACACAGGGCAGGACATCCTAATGCTTGCCTATCATTCATCAACCTCATATATAGATTATCATCTGAAACGTAAGTAGTAACAACTTTACATGGCCGCTTGATAACGTTCACCTAGAAAAATGTACGCTATCCAAGTTTGTTTGTGTGGAAACCGAATTGAAGCTAGCACACGCTCACTGCATGACAGGTGCTGGTGCAATCACTTAAAATACTCTGTCATTTTGGTCATACATATAAAAAGAAAGTCGTGACTTGTTGCCAAGTAGGAAACAATGAATGATGGTACAGGGTGTGATTTGGAACACAGCTTCGGAGTGTTGACTTTGACCTTGACCTCTTTCCCACTCTTCATTATAAGACTGACGGGCCATTTCAGGACATAGAGCTGCTGAAAAGTCAAGTTCGGACTGATATAGGTAAGATTCAGTGCCATTTTTAGAGCTCTTGAACAGAAACCATCTGCAGACCAATTGCAGTGTGATTAAGCTTCAGTTAAAGAGTTTTTTGTTTGGGTTCATGTAGAGAATCGACAGGAGTACATTCGAGGGCCACTTTCTAAACTCCAGCAGCAAGTGCTTCAAGACCACAGGTGTGTCTTCAGCCTTCATTTTAATGTTTTCTAATCACTTATTCTCTCATTTCAATAGATCTGTTAAAAATTACAGTTTATTTTAGGTCTTAAATGTCCAGCTGAAACAATTGCTTAAAATTGTCTTTTCACAGTGTTGTTGAAGACCCTGTGAAAGAGAGCCAGGTGGTGGACAAACAGGTGGTTGCAATCGGGGAAATCCTGTGAGTTACTTTCTCTGTAGAAATGATCTCGAAGACCACCCACTTAACAACATTGTGAAGTCCAAGATCCGGCGACATCTGGCACATGTGGAATATTGATCTGGCCCACATGCAACGTAGAATGACAGCCCTTGGTTGGCTCACTCCTGTTTGCCAGATCTGGGCTACAAGCAGGCCATAGCAAAGAAATAAACCAGAAATAAACCAGAACTAAACCTTATCTGAGCCACAAAATCTGTGTATATTAAATATGGTGTCATATCAGCTTTAATAATACTAATACATATAGAAATTTTGATAGCAGGTCCTCGGTATAAGCCGGTACAACGCTTCACCACAATGGTAACAATGGTATAAGTAACACTGAAGCAGTGTTGACGTTAATGAGATAATTAAGTGATTAATTGAGTGATGATTGAGCATTATTGAAGACACCTCATGTTAACAAGCAGAGTCACTGAAGGAGAAAATCACAAATTAAGTCACCATTATGGAGATCAGTGTTTGTTTTAGTTGGGCTCTTGACCCTTACATTTTTAACTGTAGATTTAGTTTGGCTGCTGTAATTCAGTTATAACAGCTAGATGAACAAAGAGAAAAGGTGATCTGATGATGTTACTTGTGTTTTAACATAATCATTTTTGACCTGATTCACCAAACTCATTTAGAGCCTAATCTCTGAGTTAGATTCATTTTATTGATTATAACAGCACTGTTCTTGCATATCATAATATATATACACACACATATATATATATATATATATATATATATATTAGCATTTTTAATGTAATCCAAAAGATTTCTTAAAGGTGTTCTGAAACCAAATTTTTTTTTTTTTTTTTTTTTTTTTTTAGACACAGACATCAAGAATCAGCCTGTGAATCTCAACAATTGTGACAATTATAAAGCATTTTGCAGTGCATTCTGGGTACCACCAATCAAAACTCATTAATGGCTCCCATCATGCATTGCTGCATGATTAAATAATGAGGTTAATTTTCTTGTTCATTTCCTATATTTTTACTGTTTTATTTTATTTCTGCTGTTTTTATGTGACTTTTTAGTTGCTTGTTTTCTAATATTCTCTTTGTTCATCTGGCAGTCATAACTAAGTTACAGCAGCCACACTTAATCTAAAGTTAAAAATGTATGGGTCAAGAGCCCAACTAAAGCACACACCAATCACCATAATGGTGACTTAGATTTGTGACTTTTCTCCTTCAGTGATTCTGCTTGTTAACATCAGCTGTCTATCCAAGCAATAATGCTCAATCATCACTCAATTAATCACTTAAAGGAACACTCCACCGTTGTTTGAAATAGGGCTTATTCACCGTCTTTCCTAAGTTTAGATTGGTGGGCAAACACATTTTTGTGTCAGTGCATGCATTGTTTTAATTTGGCAGTGCCGCCGTTAGCTTAGCTTAGCATAATTAATGGAATCCTTTGTTGCCAGTGTCGTGGCCAATTCACGATCTTTGGTTCAGGTCTTCAATGTGTGGTTCAGGTCTCAGAAGAATTAACTTTATTGAACAGTTCAACAAAGTGAGATGGTAGCTAGTCATCTGATCTTACAATGGTTTACACTTGGGACTTATACCTTTTTTCTCATCACTTGGTGTCCAATTACCTCACTGGGTGTCCAATTAGCATTTATACAGTTATCTTTTTCTCTTTGCTCCTCCTTGTCACTTCGCCACGATTAGAAACACCTGTATCAAAGCTTTATTCCCATTGGTGGTGGTCCTGGCGCGTGCGCTTTCTTAAATATGATTTCATATATGTTTTTTTGGGTACTTTTCCACTCTTGTCCTCGTACAACCTTTTACCCAGTTTTTATCCTGTCCTCACACAACCTTTTTCCCAGTTTTTATCCTCACATACTCTTTTGACTTGTTTTCTCTGTTTCCCATCATTTTGTCCTCCCATACTCCTAGGCCTAATTTTCACTAAAATTACAGCATTTATTTGGGCCCATGTATGAGACAGATGAAATTCTCCAATACCAGCTAGCATGTTGTGAGTAAAAGTGATAAAAAAAATATGCTTGTCGCCTGCGTATTCACAGCTAGTACAAATAGCAATGCAGATTAAGACTAGGCGATTTCCTAGGCGATTTTCACGCAACAGGTTTTCCTGGTTACAAGTTCCCAAAGACTGCTCTGCCACTTCCCCTTAAATACCCAGACCAGAACAAATAGCTTGTACAAATATTTTTTAGAGTTGTTTTGGGTCTATTCATGTACCCCAGGGGGTAACACCTGGTTTCAGGGAAGAGGGAAGAATTTTGAACAGACCACCCAGAGGAGTGAGGAGAACAGGATTCGTCTAAGTGTTCAATAATACCAAAAACAGGATTCTTCTAAGTGTTCATTATACCAATGACTGCAATGAAATTAAGACCATTTTACCAATCGCACTGAGACATTTAAAAATGATACCAAACATAAAAGGGAAACAACAATAGATTCAAAAGATACATCATATGTGGTATGTAGATCCTCTTAGTGAGCTTTTAGTGACTTGAATCAGGAGGAAAGGAAAAGAGGAGGGAAATGGGGATGCAGAGATAAGGAAGGAGATAAGTTTGGACAGGACCATGTCCTGTGCTCTTTCTTTGAGATATTCTGGCCAGGGTGCGTTGTATTGCTTTATTGCAGGGTGAGTTTTATCTCAGTTTTTGTCTTAACAGGAAAATCAACTCTTACAGTTACTAGATTGAAACATATTTCAAAATGAAAACATCAAGTGAAGTCAAAGAGTGACCATTTCAAGTCAGTTTAACATGAACCAATACCATTTGAACTAGAAACCTGATACAATGGTGTTGAAACTTTGATGTTATATGTGTCTTCTTTGAAACACAATGTTAATCTGAAGTTTAACTTAAATTTAAGCCTCAATTTAGTCCTGGAGTAACTCTGATCTTCCTCCAGGAAATCGTCTTATTAAACTCTGGACTAAATCTAGGACTATTTAAAGTCATGACAGAGAAAGCATATTTCTGTTGATCTAGATGAAATGGCCATTTTAGTCTAGGACTTGGCCCCTTGCCCGTCAAGGATCACTGGTGATCCTGGATTATTGTTGTTCAAAATTCATTACTCGTCAAAACATCACACTCTTACTTGATCTGGACAAACTCAGCATCACAAGAACGGTTTAAGACTCCAGCTTCGATATTTGACCACTGTTTATGATTAAACTGGTTTGCAGTGACATTAATTTCTTAATTTATGCCAGGAGTGTTCGTTATTTTTGAATAGAAATCATCACTCATAAAACATTAATTCCCGTCTTCTCCGGTTTATTTGTGTTCAAATACATACAATATACAGCATCCGCCAGGGCTATTAGTCCAATGGTGTGCATATTTGGAGAAATAATGATTAATTATCACATGCTAGTAAAATATTTCGTCATACAAAATAACATTTCTATTCATTTTCCCCTGAATTATGCGATCTGAAGAGCTCAAACAGCAAACGGATCTAGATGTGTGTCTTCTCTTCCTGATTTGCGTCAGATTTGACCTCAGAGCTCTTATCATTTGCTGTACAGCTGTCAATCATCTCACGTGGTTCAACGTGACCTTTTCTGCATGACGTGTCCTGTGTACACTTCCTCATTCTGGACATCCGTGATAACAAAGCGAAAGTGACATTTCTTCACCGAAACAAGTAGCTAATAAATGCACGATTGAAGTATTTGTGTTTTGTGTCTGATTTTCGTGCGATTTGGATTTTTCATGAATAAAAAATAAAGGTAAAGGTAAGCTATAGTCCATAGATTCATATAAAATGCTAAATATAACATATTTCAAAATCTTTTTTTGACTTGAAACCATTTTAAACTGCGACCGGAATATGATACAAATACTCGATGGTGTTTTAAAGTGAGATCTTCTTTCCTTCAGTGATTCTGCTTGTTAACAGGCTTATTAAGGCTGATATGACTCCATATTTAATATACACAGGTTTTGTGGCTCAGATAAGGTCCAGCTCTGATTTATTTATTTGCTCTTGGCTGACATGTGGCATTGCTATGGCCTGCTTGTGGCCCAGATCTGGCAAGCAGGAGTGGGCCACCAAAGGGCTGTCATTCCACATTGCATGTGGGCCAGATCATCATTCCACAAGTGCCAGATGTGGGCCGGATCTGGGGCCTCATTTATAACCGTTGCATATGCACAAAACAGGCCCTGAAAAAGGCGTACGCCACTTCCGACGCATAAGTTGTGACTTATAAAAACAAACTTGACAGGAAAATTTGCACACCTGCACGCAAACTCTGACCCAACGTTTTGGAGATGGAGCAGTTTGGCAACACCGATGGTGAGCTGGAGTTAAATGTCACTTTACATATACAGAAAGATAATACAAATATAATTTCACTCACCAAGCCTATCACTTGAAGTAAATATCCATCCCTACTTTAATGTCCTTGCCAGCAAGCGCGTTGGGCCGTTTAGTGAAACTGACGCATATAAAGGCAGATAAAGTAAAACCGTAAATCTTCATTATGAGCCCTAATCATACAGTGCATGTTCACAATAACAGTTTAAATAAATAAAATAATGATTCAAACTATGTTTTACTTCTGATATAAACATTTAGATTAAATATGCCATTCTCATTAATGGAGTTAAACATGTAGGTGTGTGCACTATCTAGCTGGGATCATTTAGATGCAGCCTTGGCACTTCACCAGATGAGATCGCTGTTACTGAAGCTTTGAGTAATGAACCCATTTTCAAAAAAATTCTAGGTGGTTCAGTGCTTCACCAAAGCTTCATTTGCCCACCACTAATCAGCAGGACTTAAATGTGTGGTAAAAAAAAATAATAATAAAAAACATCAGATGTGGTTCTCAGTACTTTACCATAAAAAAATACAGTAGTAACCTTTTAGTTTTCACGGGAATCCCCTTATATTTCATTAACCAATAAATGTTATCATTCAATTTCACTAAAGTATTCAAATCTGCTTTATACCTTTGTAATATACTGATAACCACCATAATAATATGGCAGTAAAAAAAAAAAAAACACATGATGATTCAAAGTTTCCCACCATTAGTTTTCCACAAGCTGAGGCACATATTAATATAAATAACTCTTTTCCGGGTCGGGCAGATTTTCAGCTTTGTTGTGCATTGTTTGTTGAGCAATGTTCATGCAGTGTACAGAGGGAATTGAGAGGCGATTAACCTCTCCCGACCAGTAAATGGATGGTCGATGAATTTCTGGCATGTTATAAATGTTGGTCGCCTCTCGTGAGGATGTCGCACAGTTGATGCAGAGCTATGAACAGATTGTCCTAAACCCCGTGTTCCCTATCAGTCGCTCACGTTCGACGTAACGACAACATAATTGGGATCACTTCAGGGAGCCCTATCAACTTCGAGTGTCTACAGAACGAGCCAATGACCGTTGGCATGTGTGAATCGCATCACGCTCCCCGCCCCACAGCGCGGGTATAAACAGGAAGCGGGCGCACGCACACATTGTCTCTCACTTCGGAGCCGAGAGGTTGTTACTTCAGTGCTGCAAGAAGAGACTCTGCAAGTTGGAAATCCGAACTCTGTCCAGCGTTGGTGTGACGGCGCGATCAGCGGTGGCCGCGAGCTTACAGCTCTCAAACTCTCACAGCTTACACTGTGTGTGTCGGTATTGGTGGGCGTTCCTGAGTGTTTAACTCATTACAGCCATGGCTACCCCTGGGTTTCTCAGCGTGGGAAGAGTTTTTCTTTTTTGTTTTCAACTTAAAAGAGCAACAGCATTTCTGGGTGCAGTCGTTCCCTGGCGCCAGCAGACGGCCACAATAGTTGCCTCTCATGTTTGGGCATTCAGCATGCTGAGGCAGCTTTTGTGAATAGTTACTCCCTTTCGGGGAGTGTAGCGTTGCCCAAGTCTGATCCAGAATGGCAGCTATGCTTTCCCGGGCCGCCGAGAAGGTCAGGCTTGAGTGGAATCCTCCACCACGTGATTCTCAGCGCGCCGCACTGGTTCTTTTCTTCCCGGAGGTGCATGTGGAGCTCACTAGGTCGTGGTCGGCACGGTATAGTGCCAGAGTACGGCCTATTGACTCATCCCTCCTCACCACCCTCGACAGCGGAGCAGCCAAGGGGTATGTGGATCTCCCACCAGTGGAGCGTGCCGTTGCGATGCAGCTCTGTCCAGCTTCCGCTTCCTCTTTGTGGGGGAATCCTCGCCTCTCGTCCAAGGCTAGTAAGTTTTCGTCCGTTCTCATGGCGAAGGCTTACAAAGCCAGTGGACAGTCTCCTTCCGACCTGCATGCCCATGGACATGCACGCTCATGGACATGCACAAGGGTGGTTCTGACCTAGAGCTCCTCCGGGAGCTCTGTGCGGCAACTGACCTCGCCCTCCGGGCGACAAAAGAAACCGCACATTCCATCGGTCAGGCGATGTCCACCTTGGTGGTCCAGGAGCGCCACCTTTGGCTCAACCTGGCTGATATGAGAGACACAGATAAATATCGGTTCCTGGATGCCTCTCTTTCCCAGGTTGGGTTGTTCGGCTACGCGGTCGAGAGCTTTTCCCAGCAGTTTTCAGCCGCCTAGAAGCAGACAAAGACAGTCTGACACATCCTGCCCCGGCGGACCGCTGCTGCCCCCACCCGTCCGCCGGCTTTTACAGCCCGTACTTTACTATACCCAAGAAAGGCGGTGGGTTACAACCAATCTTGGACCTACGTGTCTGAGCTCGCTCAGACACAGAACAGCGGCACCACTGACACTTTTTCAGAGGCTTCAAAACGCTGCTCTAGGCAAGCATGTACTGGTCCGTACGGACAGCACTGCGACCGTTGCATACATCAACCATCAGGAGGTCTACGCTCCAACCGTATATCACAACTCGCCCGCCATCTCCTCCTTTGGAGTCAGAAGCATCTGAAGTCACTTCGTGCCATTTATATTTGGGCCTGCTCATATACCTGATCTGCCGGCTCTAAACTGGTCTCCAGAGCTGCCGTCTCCAGAGCTGCCATCTCCACCCTTGCTGCCTGAGCTTCCTTCTCCGCCCTGGCCACCTGAACCATCAGCGCCCTGGAGGCTCCAAATAGGCCATGCCCTTGTCAGCCTCCAGGGCACATGCCCTTGCCAGCCTCCAGGGCGCATGCCCTCGTCAGCCTCCAGCCTACACAGATGTTATACGGCATGAGGAAGCGCCTTCTGGAGGGTCTTCAGTCACATTTAAACCTAGTCACCATCTTCTGCACTTCATTTCCCATCACTCTCCTCGGTTCCCACCTGCACATCATTCCCAGTCACTCACACCTGCACCTAATCATCGCCCTCATCACTGTCACGATAAATGCACTCACCTCATCCCAGCTCTTAGTCCGATTGTTGCTGTATTCTGACATAATATTATAGGCCCATAAGTGTTTTTATCATTTTCAATGAGAAGTAAGCTAATCTATCTAATATTTTATTATCCTCGCAGTGTTACGCGATGGTGCACAATGAAATGATTGCAGGTAAATTAATTGTAATATCAATTTAATAGGCTTACCCTAATAATAATAATAATTTAATACATACATTGGAAATGCTAAATCCTGTTGATATCGATAGCTGATTCTTTTGACTCTGTATACACGATATGATGTTCTATCAGCGCAACCCGGCAGATTTTATTGTGCATATTTCACATGTATAGTGTGAGCAGTCAAGTTGCAGCTCGACGATCAGACTGTATAGTGCGAGCACATAAATCGTGAGCTTTGGCTTTATATCGCATGAGATCTACAACTAACTTCCAGCCACACCCTTAAATGAAATCAAATGAAAGAATACATTAAATATCTCAAGATCTCAGCAGAGGAGGATTAAACACCTCCACAAACAGCTTTACCAGCTTCACTTAGGTCTAACCAGATTTATTTTATTTCTGTCACAAGTCTACAGAATTTGCATTCTCATAGTTAACCTTTGCAACTTTTTCATTGTGTCATAAACTGAATCAGATTCTTCTGCATATTTCCATCCAGTGACTCCTCCTCCAACGGGTCCCGCAAGAGCAGCAGCTCCAAGAAAACCTCGCAGAATCGCAGGACCTGCTGCTGCTCCTGCTGCCGCAAATGCTGCAAATGCTCCTCCTGCTGCCTCAACTGCTGCAGCTGCTCCGCCTGCTGCCTCAACTGCTGCAGCTGCTCCTCCTGCTGCCTCAACTGCTGCATCTGCTCCTCCTGCTGCCTCAACTGCTGCAGCTGCTCCCCATGCTGCCTCAACTGTTGCAGCTGCTCCCCATGCTGCCTCAACTGTTGCAGCTGCCCCCCATGCTGCCGCAACTGCTACAGCTGCTCCTCCTCCAGTCCCAACTGCTGCAGCAGCTCCTCCTCCAGCCCCAACTGCTGCAGCAGCTCCTCCTCCAGCCCCAGCAGCAGCGGCTCCTCCTCCAGCCCCAACTGCTGCAGCAGCTCCTCCTCCAGCCCCAGCAGCAGCTCCTCCTCCAGCCCCAACTGCTGCAGCAGCTCCTCCTGCTGCCCCAACTGCTGTAGCTGCTCCTCCTGCTGCCCCAACTGCTGCAGCTGCTCTTCCTGCTGCCTCAACTGCTGCAGCTGCTCCTCCTGCTGCCCCAACTGCTGCAGCTGCTCCCCATGCTGCCTCAACTGCTGCAGCTGCTCCTCCTGCTGCCCCAACTGCTGCAGCTGCTCCCCATGCTGCCTCAACTGCTGCAGCTGCTCCTCCTGCTGCTCCTCCTGCTGCCACTGCCTCAAATGCTGCTGCTGCTCCTGTTGCAGCTGCCTCAACTGCTGCTGCTGCTCCTGCTGCCGCTGCTTCAAATGCTGCTGCTCCTCCTGTTGCCGCTGCCTCAAATGCTGCTGCTGCTCCTCCTGCTGCCGCAGCCGCAGCCGCAGCCGCTGACACCACAACTCCGGCTGCGTCTGGTAGCTTGGATTTCAGTAAATTCTTGTACCTTCTGTTGTGGAAAATATGCAATTGTCCTGTTACAAGTATGCCTTTTTGTGTGTAGAACACTCCTGTATTGTAATCAACCACACTTGTAACTGATTTATTAAGAAAGTGCTTTATAAAGAAAAACAAAACAATTGTTATTGTAACTGATTTATTAAGAAAGTGGTTTATAAATAAAACACTAACTCATTTATTAAGAATGTGGTTTATAAAGAAAAACCTACCACATTGAGTTGGTAGAATAGAGAGAAAGAAACAAGTATAAGAAAAAAAGCTTTGCTAAAGAAGAAAAGAATAAGCATTGCCTCGGGTATGTTGCAGACAAAGTGCAGGAGGAAACAAAGAATAAGAGCCTGCAAGAAGGAGAATGAAGAGGCGAAAGGCTTTATATAGACCAGTCCTAAGGGACTGAACTTTTGAACTTTTGAACCCCAGAACTTGACAGTTCAAGACTTCGGATTTTATCAATTGTCTGAAAAAGACTAATAAAAGGCTGAAAGGAGAAGATGAAGGCAGATGATGATTCTTTGGAACAGCTTTTCCGGTGTTAGATGCCTTGCCATTGATGCCTCTGACTGACAACACTTGCAAGCAATTTGCTTTTGTCTTATTTTTTATATATTAGTACTTTATAATGTAGCCTAGTCAACGTTGTAAATAATAAAACTATTAATTGAAACTAAGAAGCTCACCTGCCAAAAGTCTTTGATTTTTTTAAAAGTGAGCTGAAGAAACCATGGAGAAGTCTTCTGACCTATGGATTGTACACAGCAAAATCCCTAGGATTAAATGAACTCTGCTCAGAGTACATATGGTCCCACTCTAAAGAGTGTTAAAGTAACTCTGAAGCAGAATTAAAGTTAATGAGATAATTAAGTGATGATTGAGCATTAGTGATGAACACCTGCTGTTAACAAGCAGAATCACTGAAGGAAAGAGAAACAACAAGAACAGGTGTTATGTCTTCATGACAAGAAGCACAAGCAAGTAGAATTCTCTTAGGAAACTCTTTAACCCTCTGGGGACAAAAAACGCGCCCGCGTGTTTTGCTCGTTTTTTTTTTAGCAATGAAAAATAAACACTAAATGCTCTGTTAATTTTGATCTTTCATTTTCGTGTAATACATCAATCGATCCTGTTCAGTTTCTAATTTTTTTCTGTATACTCACAATAAAAATAAAGTGTTTTGCTTTTTGACAAATAAAGAAAAATTAACATGATGCGATTTCTGCCTTCTCTCTGTCAGTAAACTCCCATTTGAAACACGTTCGAAAATGATCTATAACTCTGAAAATTCAGTCAAACAGGCAAACAGACCCATGGGCATAAAGCTTGAGATCGCATCTTTTAAATGAAGTAATTTATATAAAAAACAAATATTCTCAGCTTCTGTAATCTGTATAAAAAGAGAGCGACTCCAGTCGAGCTCATTACGAGATCATTCAAAAGTAATGTGACCGCTCCCCAGAGAGCGCGTGCTATTCAAACGCAAATTCTGAGAACCATTTCACACCTGTGAAACGCCCACATCAGCTGTAAACAAAGCGCCGCGAGTGAGACATAATATAGCCTACCTTATGGAGAAAAGATTCCTCAGAACAGTGCTGATATGAGGAGCAATATCTCCTGATATGAGGAGCAGATCCCGCTGAGGAGTGAGGTAGGCTGTTTTCTTTTCTCAAGTGTTAATGTGGAATAACGTTATGGAATAACGTTAGTGTAGGCCTATGCAAACCGCAAAAAGATGAATCGCATTTCTATAATATGACTCGCCTTTCTGTGAGATGAATGAAGGGTACATATTTGTAAAGACTGTTTAGCCTAAATATGAATCGCGCGTCTGTGTGTGAAAGAATAAACTGCTTTGCTATAGCCTACTGAGATGAGTAAAAATCGACTGGAATATGTTGAAATAAAATGTATTTGTATAAGCAACGTATTAAACTGCAAATTAGCATTTATATGCCCTAATATTTCATAAAAGCAACGTTACAGTCAGGCGAAGTATGAAAGACAACATTTTGTTGACTAGATTTGGGTACAGTTTTTAGGCTACTGTAGAATATACTGCCACATCAAATAAGCTTTTGTTTAGCAATTTCTGCTCATATCTAACGTTATATATATATATATATATATATATATATATATATATATATATATATATATATATAAAATACTATTTTTGTCAAAAATAAAGTCATAGACTAAGATGTTAGATGTTCCAATGTTGGCTATATTCAAACTAATGAATACATATGATAAAATGTAGGCCTATATTTTTTTTATTTATTTATTTTTTACAAAGAAAGAGTACACTTGAAATATTGTTGAAATTGTAATTATTGTTGTAATTGTAACATTTTTAATAAAATAGCAAAACATATTTACAAGAGAGATGTAAGCGAAATCTTAAATGGTCAATATAAGTCTTCTTCTAAATACATCTTTTGTCCTTGCATTGTGGCTCAGTCAGTGTCACACCTGAATGAATGGCTCATTAGGCAGAGTCATTATGCAGAGTGAGTGGGACATTGTAATCTAAGGTGTAAACTACTCCTCCTTCACGCCCCCTCGCATATTGGCTTTCCAAGCAAAACCTGTTTTACACCATTTAAATCAATGTATTTTTTTTTTTTGTGAACGATAAAGCAAGACTATTTTCACATCATTTTGAAGCCAGAACTCAAAGGGACAACATCCACTAGTCAAACGTCTTGTGGACACATATTTAATATGTGTTTTGTGGTCTTAATTCAGCAACTTTCATTTTTATTTTTCCAATAACCACGCATAAACATTATTCTCTTAAAAATACAAACATCTACATACACGTTGCTCGCATATTATGGTAGCCCTGTTTGTGCTATATAGAGTGAATTTACACCTTTGCCATTAACATGTTTATAAATAACTGAAAAAAGCACAAATGTCAAGGCATGTCAGAACATCTCAAGGGCCCCAAAAACACCTTGGTCCCCAGAGGGTTAATAACTTATGCACAAGCAGGATAACATGCAAGCACATGTTCAGTATTCTCTCTCACTCTTCTCTCTCCTACTTCACATGTATATCTAACCTAAGGAGCTTGAGTGCCATCTAGTGGAGTATTAATGTAAGGACATCACATTTTCCCCTCTTAGTTAAATGAATTCTTTGTGTAGCCAACAATTGACATGAAATAGAAATAAAGAACATCCAATCTTTAATGTATCAACAATTTAACATGTATAAGAATACACTAAGCAACACATTACATGAATGCAAAGGAGCATTTAAAAACAATATGAACAAAACTACTCAACTGCTATTCAGTACTTGAATGTTTATGTGAATGTGTGTGCAAAATTCCATGTCAGTTTCTGTGACTAATAAACATAGTCCTTTAGCCAACCTGGCTCACGTCTTTGACGTGTCTCACGTGAACAAGCATCAGAAGACACTGAATTTCCAGACAGTGGAACTTGAGAGGGAATCAGGTTTGTGGTCAGTCTATGATCCATTGCATTAGTCGGCACAGATGCGAGACACGATGCATGCCACTTCTTTCCATCGTCTAAGAGGTAGGTGTAAGGGCCAACTTTTTCTCTAACCTCAACTGGAGGAGTGAATTTTGGGTGTCCTTTTGGTACATGTACTGACTTTTTTATGCGCACTTTATCCCCTTTTCGGAAAGAAGAATGACGCACTCGATGCTTATTATCAAAGCGAGATTTCATGACATCCTGACGTGCTGAAACACGCTTCTGCAGTTGTTCAGGTTCATGACCAGAAGGTGAGGGTTTCAGGACATTGAGGCGGGTACGCATTTTCCTCCCATGAAGCAATTTGAAGGGGGAAACACCTGTCACAGCATGAGGTATAGCCAGGGGGGCAGGGTTTCATATTATTTTGAAGCTTACCCGGGCGCCGCCATTGATTAGCCGACCCCCACCTGCTGTTAGCATTCCATTGACTCCCATTCATTTTGGCTTCACTTTGACAGCGAATAACTTTACATCTGAGGCGTTTAAAGACTCCATTTGTCCATTATTCATTTCTAAAGAAACACGAAAATGTATAAAAGGCTCCATTACCTTGTAGCTTATGTTATGGCCCCGTAGAAGCAATTTTTGTAAAAATAGGCTAACAATTGCGTCATAACCACGCGACTCTCTGTCGCACAGTAGAGAGATTACCGTATGGACAGGAGGAGAAGCTCGCTGGCAATCGGGGGGACGTGGAGGCAAAATGACAAAATAATTAATCAGAATACCTAGCAAAAGTTGGTCCTGCTCCTAGCTCATGGACACCTCCTACTCACGATCTCCGTCTCAGCAAGTTTCGGAAGGGAATGATTCAGATTTTCAGCTACTAGAAGACAGACGGGTTGCTCACGTCACATCTACGTCGTCAAGCTCAGTTTGAGTCTGCGCAGTACACTTGACCCCCAGGAAGTGAGAGCTTCTAATTGACTTCACTTGTCTCCGTTGAATCCAATGGGGTCGCTGTGTCCAGTTTATATACTGTCTATGGGTGTAGCACGATAGATCTGCATCTTGCTTTCCATGGTGCTGATTGTAGGATTGCTGATTGAAGTGTACTTTTCAGAACTCTGTGGAAGCGTTCAATAGCTCCATTTGCAGCAGGATGATACACTGATGTGCGAATGTGCTTAATGTCTCTGTCTTTCAGGAAAGCAGCGCACTCTGGTGAAGTAAACTGTTCAGTAAACAGTTCTCCAGGTACCACCAGTCGAGACCCTCTAAACACAAAATCAGCTTGCACACTGAACTCATGTATCAGTTTGTAATATGGGCGTTAGAATGACTTTTACTTAAAAAAAATATTTAATTTCCAGACTCAAAACTCTTGAGTCTGACTTTGGGAAGATGATAAATCCAATGTTTGTGCTAAAAGTTTAAAAGTGTTCTTTAGAAAGTTCTGGACTGCTGTTGTCTTCAACATCTTCCTCCAGCGTGAAGAAGGAAGGGTGTGTGTGTGTGTGTGTGTGTGGACACTGTTTCTGCACAGTGTATGTTCACAGTTTCCACTGCAGAATGAGCCGCTTGTGTAAGATACAGCAGAATAACCCCCGGTGTCAAGCTCAAGGTCAAGCTCAAGGTCAAGCTCAAGCTCAAGCTCAAGCTCAAGGCCAAGCTTTATTAAGCTCCTTTATGCACAAATAGAAACAACTGACATATACAGGACATCTCAAAAGTAATAATAATGATAAATTGCGAATTACAAAATACAAAAGTACATAAAATATACAAAAAATAACCTAAGAAATTCCTCTAATCTAAAGTTCTACTATCTAAGTATCTAAAGTTAAAAGTGAAGAAAATTGACATTGATAATTAGGCAGCATTTCATAAAAACACAAAACAAACAACAAAATAACAGCTAACTAGAGTGATTTACAATGTTAGATTTGAAGCAATGATTACAGGAAACTATTCAATTCAAAGAACTTTATTTATCCGTTAGGAACTTCATTCATGTTGAGCATCAATGCGTGTACGGTTCCACAAACACAGCACAATATACACACACACACACACACACACACACACACACACACACACACACACACACACGCGCATTACATACAAGACGCTCTCCACTATAACATCCTGCTTTGTGGCATCAACATATTTTTACATATTATTAGATAAAAATAGACAAAATTAACTTTTAAATTTAAAATTAATTAATAATAAACTTAAAATTAATAAACTTTCCTACTCAGTAATTTTTTGGAATTTGAAACCAAGACATTGAACTTGAAATTGAGAAACTTGAGGTTGAATTTTAGAAATTGATATTGGAAGATTTTGACTCTGTGTTTCTGTGTTTATCATTTATTCGAAATACTGTGTGTTACTGTTATCTTTTTATTTTTATTTAGTTTTTCTTTCATTCTTAAAAGATACAACTCATGCAAAAGAACAAACAAATAGAAAAACACACTTACCTTTTCATTAATTAGCTGCATTCCAGTGGTCTGAGTGGTTAATTGGTTTTATTCTTTTCTTACAATCGACTTTGCTTCAGTGAGTCGATCCTAAATACTTTTACTTGCATTATTACTTCCTCGCTTTGAGTACTATGACACTTTGCTCATTTTTGCTTCAGTGAGTCGATCCAAATCTACTGATTCTGGTCCATAGTTTTGCTAAATAAATGTTGCTTGCCCACTAGAGGGAGACATAAGGATGGAAACTATGAATGGAAATAATCGCATTGATCCAGTAAACTAGTTATCATGATTTAGTAACATTAACCAATGGAAAATCACAAATTGTAATATTATAAAATAAAAGTAAAAGTTCCAAAAAATTCCAAATGTTATAAATGCAATGCATGAATGTTATATTTATATATTTATTTTATAATTATATGTTATTTTCATAAGTGTTTAAAACACGTATAATAAATAAATGTTGCTTGCCCACTAGAGGGAGACACAACATAGGGATGGAAACTATGAATGGCATTAATCACATTGATCTAGTTCATTTTTATAACTTATGGTGTACTGACAGAATTGTTTTATACAATTAGTGTACATAGAATCTGTGAAATGCTTATGGATTATTAAATGTTATAACATATATACATACACATTATATTTAGAAGTATTTATACCATATATGGTGCACTTATTATACATTTATTTATTTATTTGTTTGTTTATTTGACAGGGACATTGCACAACAAATGTGTTGCACAGACCAGAGATAGCTACAAGCTAATGTTCATCTGTAGTCCCTGGGCAGAGGCAAAGTGACAGCAGCTTAATACAGTGGACAATGAGCATTCCCACTGATGAGTCCATTCACTGTACAAAATACAGATAAAACACCTGCAAGAATGTTGTAAACACTCATTTATTTTTCACACAGGTAAAGGATTCACACAGGTAAAGTAATCAACAGGTTTATTTGCAGAAGTATGTGATCGCAGCGATGGAAGCAGGAGAGTAACTGATGAATACAGTGTTCAGGATAGATGTCTGTTCTGAAATGGAGATCGAGGCGATGACTGAAGACGGATGAAGGAAGCAGATGACTGAAGACAAGTTGTTCAGGTAGGTATCGTGCAGGTAAGGAGTCAGGTAAGTGCATGCAGGTGAGGGCCAGAGAGGATGATGGGAAATGTAGTGACTAGCTGGTGACCGTGACAAAAAAACCCTCACCATTTATCCAGGCTTGGGACCGGCACTGCTTTGTGTAATGTCAGAGGCTGGGTTAAAAAATAGTATTTTGGGGGGGGCTTTCCAACAGTGAAATGGACTGGGGCGTACTCGTCTAGCCACTCGAGATCTAACCCCTCCCCACGGCACGGTTTACGACTCACCCCACAGTCAAATACTCCTGATCAACGGGGATGTTCTGCAGAGCCTTAAATAAAACCACTTCCTGGTCTTCTCCGTTAACAACCATTTTCCAGCAGAATGTCTTTATATTGGCCGGAGGAATGATTGATGCGGCGGCCAGACGTGTCTGCTAGTGGGTGACAGCTGCAAGGGAAGGTCTGGGCATCAATGCACTGGCCTTTCTCCCCAGATTTACAAAGGTACCCTGCCTCTTCCTTCAGATCCTCCATCATAGCTCTCCCCTCAGATGCTGTGATGATGACCTTGCCGTGGTAATCACAGACAGTGTCACCACTAAAAAAGTTTCTGGTCGCAACCGCTCCTGTAATTAGGAGAACATTACATTTCGAGTTACTGAATATACTTTGCATGTAGACAAACGTTTCAGGATTTAAGTCTAGCTCTTGGTGCAGTAGTTAATGGCTGTTAAAAGGTACAATTTACATTTTTGTATTTTCTTGCCTTGAAAATAACTGAAAGGTTTTCTTACCGAAACCTTTGGGAGGACCACAATCTGTAATAGCAAGACCTGTCCAGGCCGGCTCAGCCACACAGTGCTGCACATACGGGTCGGTTTCGACCTTCTGCTCTTGACTACCTCCTCTGCTTTGGGGCAATGGGTCGTCCACCCCTCCTGACCAATCAGCCTTGCCACTTTTGCGGCTGAAGGCCTCCGCAGACTGAAGTAACCTGACAGACGGAATGACAAGACTTTACTCATGCAAGTCATTTGTCACAGTGAATCAGTGTCGAATTAATGGGTGCCAATGCTGTATTGATAGATTTGGAGACTTACCGAGAAGATAGTCTTTCCTTTGAGCATGTTGTGAAAGCTGCCACTTATCACAGAACGCTCTGTCTCCAGAACAGCCAGATTCACTGCGCTGCCTCTTAGATGGAGGCACAAATGTTTAATTTCTTGTGATTTGAATCCGATTTTGATTCAATATCGATTAATTTAGTTAAATATTAGGTACAGATACATGTTAATTTTTCACAAGAAAAAAAAAATATATCTCCCCTAATGCTGTAAATATAATGCCCTGTCAGCTTTTATTATTATTAAAGGTTAAAAATAACAACTCAAATAAAATATAATAGGGTTTTATTATAATGGTATAATATTTTAATGATATATGTAAAAAATATGTTAAAAATAAATAAATATGTAATATTGTCGCACATATTTAGCAAAATACTCCTCTAGCTAATTTGTCAACTAGCGTGCTATGGTCATTAATGTTCCTGAGGTAAATGTACCGTCACGTGTAGGTTATAGTGTTCTCCAGCTGTTATTGAGCTCTTCCACGGGTGAAAAACACTGACTGATCGATATTATGTATGAGGGATATACATTTCGGTAAGTTGTACTGTATCTTTCAACACACCTATTGTTCATTCGTGTTTATTTGCTATTAACTAGTCGTTTATTATGCATGAAGTCAGATTAATTTTCCATAACACACCACTGAGGATTTGTTCTGCATGATATCAGCATTGACCAGCAGGTGGCGCTGTGTGCATTCCAAACCTGGAGAAATTAACCACTTTTACACACATCAGGCTGGAAAGCTTTAAAGCTTCATGAAGCTTCATCTCACCATCACTACCTTCAGGTTCACTCAGCTCAACAGTTATACGCTATATTAGCAATAATGATTATTTTGGGAGACATGGATGAGCTTTGATTGGTGGTTCCCATCATGCACTGCAACATTAGGCTTTATGTTTATTTCCCCAGTGATGGTTGGTTGGTCAGATGAGAGGAAGTTAATAACCACAGGAGGAGCTGATGATGTTTAAAGGAGGAGCTGTAACTATATATAATGAAGAGGAAGACGGACATAAACAGAAGATGGCTGATAAGTGTGATCTGTGTCTGCTGGGACTGATCATTCTCTCTTCACTTCTCACAGGTAAAGAAATCTGTATTTTCTCTAAAGACATTTAGTGGAATTAGTCTGGAAAGAGTTCATTTGAACATGCTCAGTTTATTCTTGCACACATTCACGTTGTGATCTCAGAGTTGTGTATTGATACACACAGATCATACTGTATTATTCCTGATACTGGACATAGTGTCACTCAAACATCTGATGATGAAGAATTATCTTCATATTAAGAGTGTGTCAGTGATTTGAACAGCTCTCTGATAAAGACTAATAGTTTATTCTGGAGAGTGTGTTGTTTGCTTTAAGTCAGGAAAAATACTATGATTTAAAACTTCTGCTTTTTATGCTGGTGTGTTTTATGTTTCATTTATTAATATCATAATGATCACTGAGATATACTGTGTTTCAGGAACCAGTGGAGTGGATCATGTGTTCATCAGTTCTGGTGAAAATGTCTCTCTGTCCTGTAATAATGCTCTTTCTGACTGCAAATCAACTACATGGATCTACTATAGCAGATTCAGTCTTTCAGCAGTTAAACTGATTACTCGAGGGATAAAGAATAAAGACACAGAGAGACATGAGAGACTGAGTCTGGAGTCTGACTGCTCTCTGAACATCAAGAACGTCACAGGAGAAGATTATGGATTTTACAGATGCAGACAATATGTGAATGGAGAACAACAAGGACCTGATGCTGATGTTCTTCTGCATGTTCTTCATGGTAAGTTTATGATTATGTGGTCAATTTAAAAAGGGCATATTCTCCCTTTAAACTCAGATGATGATTGAAGAGTCTGTGATTTGTGTCTTGTGTTCAGTTTCAGTGTCTCCATCATCTTCATCATCATCATCTTCATCATCTTCATCCTCACAGACTGAGATCAGTCCAGGCCGCTCTGTGACTCTCTCCTGTCAGTTGTATTCATATACTATATTCTTCTGTGATAATTGGGTCCGTTCTGCGGGACTTGAGCTGTTGTGGGTGAATCAGGCTGGTGTTGATCTGAAGACAGACTCCAGATATCAGATATTATCATCATCAGATCCAGATCAATATCGCTGTATCATCCTCACTCTGACTACAACACTCCTGAATGAAGATAACAACAGAAAGTGGAGATGTCAGCTTACTCACAGAGATCAACTGGAGACCTCAGTCAGATACACTGTCAAGTATTCAGGTGAGAAAACACTCTTTTCTGACAGATTTGTGGAAACTTCCACAGATTGGCTCTACTCTTTCTGATGGCTTCATACGTTTTGGAGTTGTAAAATATGAGTGGTCAAAGTCATAAACTGCATAACAACCCTTATAATCCCCAATATTGGCCTCCTACATGGGTCATACATGATATATTGCATAAATCAGACGAGTGTATTAACCCTCTGAGGTCTGAGCTGTTTTCTGGGCCCTGGAGGTGTTCTGACATGCTCTGACATTTGTGGTTATTTCTGTTACTTGTGACATTTTCATGGCTTACACTGTATTCAGCACAAACTCTGCTACAATAATATATCAGCAGCATGTGAGTAAAAGTTTGTAGTTTTGAGATAATGACATTTATGCATGGTTTATAAAAAAAAATAAAAAAAAATTCTCACTGAAATAAGGCCATGAAACCCATACTGATTATTTCTTCACAAGACTTTTGAAAATTGTATGACGTAGCCTAGAATATTTGCTCTAAAACTATGTGAAAATCACCCTGACTGCTCATTCAGAGAAGACAATATATTGATTTAAAAATTTTACGACATGTTTTGTGTGATAAAGCTTTATGCGGGAGGGGCGGATCATCTCATTAATATGTAAGGCTTTTTACACCTGAGAAAGACAAAGACACTCCCTAATGGCCCTATTAGGAGCTTATCAGGGCCCATCATTCTGACCAACCTTGCACAAAGAATGAGGAGATTTAAAAAAGAATGGCTTTTAGATTGTTTGGATTTACAGTGAGGAAAATAAGAATTTGAACACCCTGCTATTTTGCAAGTTATCCCACTTGGAAATCACGGAGGGGTCTGAAATTGTCATCGTAGGTGCATGTCCACTGTGAGAGACATAATCAAAAAAAAAAAATCCAGAAATCACAATGTATGATTTTTTTAAACTATTTATTTGTATGATACAGCTGCAAATAAGTATTTGAACACCTGTCTATCAGCTAGAATTCTGACCCTCAAAGACCTGTTAGTCTGCCTTTAAAATGTCCACTTCCACTCCATTTATTATCCTAAATTAGATGCACCTGTTTGAGGTCGTTAGCTGCATAAAGACACCTGTCCACCCCATACAATCAGTAAGAATCCAACTACTAACATGGCCAAGACCAAAGAGCTGTCCAAAGACACTAGAGACAAAATTGTACACGTCCACAAGGCTGGAAAGGGCTATGGGGAAATTGCCAAGCACTGTTGGAGCAATCATTAGAAAATGGAAGAAGCTAAACATGACTGTCAATCTCCCTCGGACTGGGACTCCATGCAAGATCTCACCTCCTAGGGTCTCAATGATCCTAAGAAAGGTGAGAAATCAGCCCAGAACTACACGGGAGGAGCTGGTCAATGACCTGAAAAGAGCTGGGACCACCGTTTCCAAGGTTACTGTTGGTAATACACTAAGACGTCATGGTTTGAAATCATGCATGGCACGGAAGGTTCCCCTGCTTAAACCAGCACATGTCAAGGCCCGTCTTAAGTTTGCCAATGACCATTTGGATGATCCAGAGGAGTCATGGGAGAAAGTCATGTGGTCAGATGAGACCAAAATAGAACTTTTTGGTCATAATTCCACTAAACGTGTTTGGAGGAAGAAGAATGATGAGTACCATCCCAAGAACACCATCCCTACTGTGAAGCATGGGGGTGGTAGCATCATGCTTTGGGGGTGTTTTTCTGCACATGGGACAGGGTGACTGCACTGTATTAAGGAGAGGATGACCGGGGCCATGTATTGCGAGATTTTAGGGAACAACCTCCTTCCCTCAGTTAGAGCATTGAAGATGGGTCGAGGCTGGGTCTTCCAACATGACAATGACCCGAAGCACACAGCCAGGATAACCAAGGAGTGGCTCTGTAAGAAGCATATCAAGGTTCTGGCGTGGCCTAGCCAGTCTCCAGACCTAAACCCAATAGAGAATCTTTGGAGGGAGCTCAAACTCCGTGTTTCTCAGCGACAGCCCAGAAACCTGACTGATCTAGAGAAGATCTGTGTGGAGGAGTGGGCCAAAATCCCTCCTGCAAAGTTCAAATACTTATTTTCCTCACTGTATTTACAACACAACATGATCCAAAGAAAGAGACCTTTGTGCCATTCCTAAAAACATTGTACATACCTTTCATTTCCAAGGTGTTTGATTTTCACTTTACCATGTTCATGTACAGAGACATGTACTTAGAATGTTGAAGTCAGCAGGACTCAGTGGCATCTGGGTCCTGAAAAAAAAAAAAAAGTGAACATACTGATATCAAGAGAAAGGCCTGCACGATTTTGGGAATACATTTTAGATTTTTCTGGTTAAAATTGCTTTTTAAAATTCACAGAATACACACACACACAAATGTTTCCAACAATATATAATATAATGAACACCACGTTTGTTGTGCCTTGTAGGTATAGGCTATGCGCAGTGCTGCATAAAATAATAACAATATAGCAGCCTATAAATCTTCCAAAAGATTTCAGTAAATAAGCTTGAGAAAAATATATTGATTATCATGTTACTTCAAATGTTTCCATTCGTTATGATGATATGAAATGAGATAATAGTAAAAACATGAAGCCGTTTGGAGCGTTTTGCTTTTCCAAAATATGATACATTCAAACGCGATCGCGCTCAAATATAAAACATTATGGTGACCATATACATATCTACGTTTGAGCAGATATCCACAAACACAGTAACAGTAAACACGGGTCTAAATATTATAATATTCACCATATATCTAGCAACAGTTCAACTGCAATGTGAAATTTATGCAACAATAACAAACTAATATGTAAGAATTTCTAACCTTATCTTTCTTGTCTTCAAATCGCGTTCTTCTTCTGGGGTAAAGCCAATGTAAGCTCACGTCTTTCAAACTCGACGAAAAGCAGAGACTGATGAAGTGTTTTGGTGTTTTGTTTTTGAGGTAATGAGCGCGTTCGCGTTCCATGTGGAGATTTGCATGTGAATATCTTTTGCGCAAGTAGGCGTGGTCAAATTAAAAGCGAAGGGAATAGGAAGCGTTTGAGAAGCTGGACATCTTGTTGGTTTTATACAAATTACTTAAACAGAGAATATTTGTTTTCAGTTTGAATCCGATCATTTAAAAGTACACACTTAAATGTTTATAAAGGTATATGGCTCATAAATGTGTGACAAGTATTCGCTGAGTTTTGTTTCAGTTTATAGACGTGCTCAAGAAAAAAAAGTTCACCGCGACGGAGAGGCACAACGCACACCCTGTTTATTTTCTTTATTTTTCAAAAGCACAATGTTTTGATTTGATTGTAAGTGGACACATACAAAAGTAGAAATATCACAGATTCTTTTTTTATATTTCTTTTTTCTGTATGACCATAAATGACGGAGTAATTTAAGTTTATAGTGCTGCAATGTGAAGAAAATCCAGCAAAACGCGCCGGCGCGTTTGCCGACCTCAGAGGGTTAAAGCCTAGTATGACCCATGTAGGAGGTCGGCTTTAGGAATTATAAGGCTTATGTCCTTCATTCAAGCTGAAGGTTTATTTGCAGAAGCTCAACTGTGTTTCACTCTCATATAAACCAGGAATAAATTATACAGTAACACAGTAATACAGTAATACAGTACAGTCTCTTCTCAACTACTGCCATTCTCCTCCTGACAGCTTGAGAGTGAAGTAAGAAGATAATAGATGACAGACTCATGCACATATTCATAATTTCTGTGATGTGAAGCTCAAGTATTATGTGATGATGATGTTGTGTATATGTGGCATTATGTGTTGAACTGAACTAACAGACGTGATCCACAGATCCAGCTGATACAGCATCAGAAACTGAAGTGTGTGTGAATGCTCTATCATTATACAGAGGTACGACACGTTCATTTATACTGACAGCTTTATAACATTAAACTATCATTCAGTCTGTAAATGCTTCATCAATAACTGTTGATAGTTGAATACCCTTGACTTCAGTCATGTACAGTTTCTCTTCTTCCTCTCATGTTTCCTGCAGTGATTGTGATTATTGTTGAGATCGCAGTGTTTGCTGCTCCTACTGTGATTCTTCTTCAGATCATCTGTGCAAGAAGAGCTGGTGAGTTTTGAGCCGCACACAATCTGATGATTCACACTCATCTGATCTGGAACAATCTGCAATCATGATAAAAACACATACGAGAGGTCAGTCAATGCTTTTATTTTGCAGGGAGGAAGGACTCGAAGCACCCAGAGGAAATAGAGATGCCGACAATATTAGAATAAAATACTGATGAGTTTAGAGCCAATCTGCAGCAATATTTACAATAGCAAAAACTTACAGAGGATTGTTCATTGTTTTATTTTCTTCTTCTCAGAAAACAGAGAAAAAACTCTGAGCACTTATAGTGACATAATCATGTTTAGATTAAAATGTGTTTTTTTACATATAAAAAGCCAGATTTATTTTCATTTCTATGGATTTTATGGATATATTTGCCTACAGTGTTGAAAGTCATTCTCTTGCGCTTCATATGTAAACTGCTTTAAATATAATATTAATACAGTAATGGACAGACTCAGACTGTATAATCTCTCTCTGTTCTGTGTGATGGAGCTGATTTGAGGATTCTTGGATCTTGTCTGTTCATTCCTGTTTTTAGCATCTTTTTTCATTTTGAATGATTGCTATAATTTTCTTAATAAAACCTCTGCAGGTGTGTTTAATAAGTCTCCTTTCCTGAGATGTTTGTTCCCCTTCATGAGCTTGTAATGTATTGTAATATAGGATAGTAAGTGTGAGTATTAATGGGTCGAGTGTTGATGAAATATATGCGTTTTCAGCCGTTTCTTGAAGATGGCTAAAGCCTCATCAGCTCAGGTTGAGTTCGGCAGGTCGTTCCTCCAGCAGGAACAGTCCAGGTGAAGGTCTGAGAAAGTGATTCTGTGTCTCTTTGAGATGATGCACCACAAGACACCGTTCACCTGCAGAACACAAGCTTCTGGAGACACATCGGTCTGGAGTAGTGAGTTTAGGTGTCGAGGAGCAGAGCCAGTGGCTGTTCTGTAGGAAAACATCAGGGCCTTGAATCTGGTGTGAGCAGCTGTTGGAAACCAGTGCAGGTTTATGAGGAGAGGAGTGACGTGTGTCTCTTCGGCTTGATAAACACACTCTTGCTGCAGCATCTGGATCAGTTGAAGAGGTTTGACAGTGATGCTGGAAGGAGAGAGCATTACAATAGTCCAGTCTGGAGAGAACAAGCGCTTGGACAAGGAGTTGTGAAGCTCCGATAGGAAGGGCCTGATCCTCCTAATGTTGTATAAGGCTAATCTGCAGTTCTAGCACTGTGGTCTGTGTAGTTCAACTGATCATCAGTAGCTGAGTGGAGAAGTTGTGATTAAGTGTTGGGTTGGCCGACACCATGAGCAGTTCTGTCTCAGCAAGGTTTAGTTGAAGGTCCTACATCCAGCAAGAAATGTCTGTTGGGCGAGCAGTGCAAGGAAGAAGAAACTCGATTTCTGATTGGCTACAGCAGTCAGATGACATCGCAGGTGCCCTGATAGGCTGTAAAACATCATCAGCTCTTTTGTCTTCAGAAAGCCGCTTCTCTGTAAAGGTGTCACACAGATGGCTGGTTGGGTTAAAAAATGCATCAGGTCATGGAAATGCTCCACTACACCTGATGATGTGTGATCTGTTTTGGAGCAAAGCACGCTGGGTTAACTCTCGAGGGTCTGGCTGTACTCAATGCGATCGATTCACAGTGAAGAAGCTCCACTCCCGCCTGGCTCTCTTTAAGAGGGATGGGAGCAAAGCATTTGCACATAGCGGTCCAGTCCCACTGCTTTGTTTATGAGGCTCACTTTATGAGGTGTGCAGTGTTTTAAGTAAGCCTCCCTCTCTCCAGGAGTTGGACATGATGACCCTTGCCATGGCCGGTGGAAAAGAGGAATCTCCTCCAGATAGATTAGAGGAGTGATTCCTTGCCAGGCATGCGTGGCAGTGGCCCGGCTGGAGGCGATTCCTGTCGCACACCAAGGCGATGTTGCAAGCCGACTAAAGGAAGGACCTCATCAAGGCGAGGGAGTGTCTCCAGATGCAGTCCTGGAGCTCCGGCGCTCCACAGACCTGCTGAAGTCCTGAGGCATCGGCCGCTCTCTTCCTGCAATAGGTGCCATTGAGTGGCATCTGTGGGTAAACCTTTTGGGGCTCAAGGAGAAATAAAAGTCTTCCGGGCTTTTAATAACACCATTGAGACAGTGGTCCAGAAGTTCAGGGAGGCGAAAGTTAAATCAGTGGTGCTTGAGAAAGACATCTGTAGTGTTGATAAAGGAGGCTGGATCTGATCTTTGTTCCTCAGAGTATAGCAGCACATTATAATCCATGTGTACAGGGGCGTAGCAAGCTTTTCAACGGTGCGGGGGATGAATGTGGTTCGTTTATTAACAATAAAAACGATGAATACAATGCCAGAAGGGTACAAAAGGTATAACATACAAGATATAAAAAGCTTAAAAACACACTCGGAACACACGGAAAATAAGTCACAACTCTGTTGTGAAAATACACAACACTAGACTTGCTGAAGAATCAGAATCAGAAATTCTTTAATAATCCCAGGGGGAAATGATTTTTGTTACAAACTCCAGATATACAAACAACATATATTAAGAACAAAATATAATATATATATATATATATATATATATATATATATATATATATATATATATAAATGCAACCAACAACAAAAAACAACTGACCAATGAACATATGACCAGCTACCTCTCATTTAAAAGAACCAACAGTGCTCTTTCTGCCCTCCTTACAGGAGACAAACTGTTCAGCAATCTTTGTTCTGTTTACCCTGTCCAGCTTGTCTTTATGTACATGGCACACAGCAACACTGTTGAGGCGGTTTTGGGTCATGGTGCTGCGTAGCCATGTGTTCAGCCTCCGGAGGCTACTGAAACTCCTTTCTGACTCTGCTGATGACACAGGCACAACTAGGAGGAGTCGGGCAACTGTTTCCACTTGGTCAAAGAGACCACAGACCTCTGGGGTCATCCCTTGAAGAACAGCAACAATTTCAGTACTAGACTGGAAGCTGTACTTCATTCTGAACAATGCAAGATGAACTAATTAGCATTAGTCTAAAAGACGAAATGTCTGCAAAACATAAACAGACTATCTTCCCCAAACACATATCAAGCTGATGTAAATAACCATAGCCATAAGTTCCCACCTCCTCAGCACGAGCTGATAAATCTAACACACCAAGAGGGGCGGGACTTAAGGTTGGGGATATTTTGGGGATATTTAATTTTAATTTTATCAATCAATAAATTCCACTAGAAACAAACCTTGTTGTATTATTTTAATTTAATACTGTGAAGCTGCTTTGATACAATCTGTATTGTGAAAAGCGCTATACAAATATACTTGACTTGACTTAAGGCAGAACAGCCAATCATCAGCCGGTCACACTCAGAGCCGGTGTCATGTTTGAGAGTGAGGGGGAGAGGAGGCAGCGCAGCGAGCGCAGACACAGAGTGGCCAGAGAAACGGAGGAGCGACTGTAGTCAGGCGTTTGTGCAAAACTGCGGAAAAACTGCAGGAAAAGTGTGGGTGTTGAACCCTCTCACTGGGAAAAGTGTGGGTGTTGAACCCTCTCTCTGGGAAAAGTGTGTTCAAACCCCCACATCCCCCATGGGTGCGACACCCCTGCATGTTTAGAAACACTCCCTGAGACAGATTAATCTCTTCTTTAGAGACACTCATGTATGGATAGTGGATAACTTTTAAGTAACAGAACAATTTTATCACTAATAATGTAATGATTTTACTTCCAGAATTTAACGGCATGCAGGAAACTGCTAAAATAAGGAAGTGAAACTAACAGTAATGCTCTCGTGTGCAAAAGAATATCCTTGTGTTCAGAGTAGATGTGTGTTGAGCCAGTGCGGTTCACAATATGCACTTCTCAGACATGTTTCACACACATGTAAAGACACTTAACTGTGGTATAGTGTCAATAAATATCAACTCTAGCATGATTTACACACTCATATTGTCAGGAGTGTGACAGCGCCAACATGTGTATTACATGGTTCATGATACTTTAACATATACACATGTAGCGCCCTCTCCCTTAGATTTAAGCAGGAGGGGTCCTGGGTTAGTTTATTGTTAGATCTCTCTAAGTAACCTCTGAATATTATTAACTTTATTTCAATAAACCCTTATCTCAATATTAGTGTGCTAATGAAAAGACTCAAATAACCACAAAGTCTAGAAACTTTAAGTACTTAACTAATAAAACAGTCAAATTCAAATAGCAATTGAAAATAAAGTAAAAGGCCACAGATACATACACTGTCAAGAGTTCAGGTGAGAAAACAGACAAACTTTCAGAGATTAATTTTGACTCTGGCTTCATACATACTGTCATTGTGAAATAGTTCTGATCTAAGCCATTCAATTCCTAAAAGTGACTTCCGACATGGGCCATAATGGGCTAAAATAGACTGTTGTTTGTGAAACACAGTGCAGGCTAGAAAATAAGGACAGTTTTACTCTTTTAGATCATTCTCATTAAATCATCTATTCTCTTAAGATGCTAATTACCTGTCAGCTTGCAGTAATTATGAGACTGCAGTCAGTTTTGCAGAAACAAAGGAGATAATGATCAGGGACGGGAACTGTAAAAAAAATATTTTGGGTTCCATTAACGATTATTTTAGTTTAGTTTAATTTTAAGAAAGGAATATTTGGCAAAATTCCATTGCCAGATGATGAGAATTTTTATAATAAATAGATTTCTCTTTATAGCGAGGTGTCAGTGGGCTGTGCTCTAAGTGTGACATTACATGATTTCCGTAGTGTTTTCATAGCTGTGATCTCACTGTTGAGGTCTGGAAACATGTTACTGCTGAGTGTGAGAACTCACAGTTTGACCACAATAGAGCCGTGATCATCTCTGAACCCAGTTGATGACTTTAAAGACTGCCCTTCTGCTGGTTCTGGCATCGGTCCAGAGAGTTGGCGATCTGTCTCATCTGCTCTTTCAGTGGACGCATCGTGCCTCGAGTTTGGGCCTAATCTCCAGTCATCCTACCACCTGCCCTCTAGACCCCACCCCCTCACACCTTCTACAAGCCATCTCTCACACACTTCTACCAGCACTCACACACATCATCAACTCATCCCTCCATACTGGCATTTCCCCTACAGCATTCAAGCAGGCTTGGGTAACTCCACTGCTTAAAAAACCCACATTAAACACATCACATACAGTAAAATTACAGACCTGTCTCTCTCCTACCATTCATAGCGAAAACACTTGAACGAGTTGCTTTCAACCAAGGATCATCTTTCCTGTCTCAGAATAACCAGCTGGATGTCAACCAATCTGGCTTCAAGAACGAGTATTCAACTGAGACTGCATTACTGTCGGTCACAGAAGCCCTACAGATCGCCAAAGCTGCTTCCAAATCATCAGTTATCATTCTCCTGGATCTGTCTGCTGCTTTCGACACTGTGGATCATCAGATCCTTCTGTCCAACCTCTCATCCCTGAGTATCACAGGTACTCCTCTCCACTGGTTTGAGTCCTATCTCACAGGTAGATCCTTCAGGGTCGCATGGAGAGGCGAGGTATCCAGAGCACATCAACTGACCACAGGGGTTCCCCAGGGTTCAGTGCTTGGACCCCTCCTCTTCTCCATCTACACCACATCACTGAGACACATCTTACAGGCTCATGGTTTCTCTTACTATTGCTATGCTGATGACACACAGCTCTTTCTCACATTTTAACCAGATGATAAGCCACAAAATCACTCTCCAGAACATTCTCATTAACGGTTCCTTGCTGGTGGAATGATCTCCCCACCCTCATCCGGAATGCAGAATCCCTGACAACATTCAAAAGACAACTGAAAACTCATCTCTTCCATGAGCAAAATAATTATTTTCTTTTCCTTTAATCCTCCCTTGTCTGACTTATGGTAAGCAGTGCCTGAACTGAAGCGAGTAGCGAGCAGATTGGGGACGGCCTCCGGGACGACAGCGGGCTGCTTGGGGACGGCCTCCGGGAAGACAGCGGGCTGCTCGGGGACGGCCTCCGGGATGACAGCGGGCTGCTTGGGGACGGCATCCGGGAAGACAGCGGGCTGCTCGGGGACGGCCTCCGGGATGGGGACGGCCTCCTGGATGACAGCGGGCT
Organism: Scardinius erythrophthalmus; assembly: GCF_964197995.2. Lineage (NCBI taxonomy): Eukaryota > Metazoa > Chordata > Actinopteri > Cypriniformes > Leuciscidae > Scardinius > Scardinius erythrophthalmus. Next base: position 18,807,753 of record NC_138221.1, on the reverse strand, counting down.
GCTCGGGGACGGCCTCCGGGACGACAGCGGGCTACTCGGGAACGACCTCTGGGATGACAGCGGGCTGCTCGGGGACGGCCTCCGGGCCGTGAGGGATGGTGGACGTCTGCTTCCTCCTCTTCCTCCGTTTATGATGGCGAGGCGGTGGCATCGAGCTTACCACCTCTTGGGGCGCTACAGTCTCTTGCAAGGGTATGGCGGCCAACTTGTCTGGAGACACAGGCGTAGAGTCAGCTATCTTGTCTGGAGACGCAGGCGTAGAGTCAGCCATCTTGTCTGGAGACGCAGGCGTAGAGTCAGCCCATCTTGTCTGGAGACACGGGCGTAGAGTTGGCCATCTTGTCTGGAAACGCAGACATAGAGTCGGCCATCTTGTCTGGAGACACAGGCGTAGAGTGAGGGGCGGTGGACGCCTTCTTCCTCCTCTCCCTCCGTTTATGATGGTGAGACGGTGGTATCGAGCTTACCGCCTCTGGGGGCGCTGCAGCGTCTTTGGCCGCCTCTGGGGGTGCTACAGTCTCTTGCAAGGGCATGGCGGCCATCTTGCCTGGAGAGACAGGCGTAGCTGGTGTTGCCCATTGGCTACGATGATGTAGATATCTAGTGAAACCCCAAAAGTCCAGGATTTCAAGCCCCTTCATCTCCCACCGAGGCAAAGGGTCATCAAGGCAGTTATTAAAAAGATCCTTCAGTGCTGCATCATTATAACCCATGCCTCTGGAGAGAGTCCAAAATGCCTGAGACAGACAACCCACCGTCTGGCCCTGCTGACATAGGGTCGCTAAATTACAGAATGGTCCCCTCCTCTCCTTCTCAGTGGTTGGGGGAAGGATACGAAAACCCGTACTGCTGGATCTATACATTTTGATGGAGTCCTTCTGTCACCGGATGCACACAAAAATGGTAAGATCCATGTGCAGTTTAATGGGGTAATCAGTAATCATAACCCAGCCAGGCAAAGGGTCAAAATCCATGCAAAGACAGTCCAAAAACAAGAAACAAAACAGGAATGGAACTCAGAAGTGCAATCTGACATCGTTCACAGACCGCGCTTTTTCCTCCTGGCACGAACATCAGGAATGCTGCGTCTTTATGTATCTGTAAGTCCACTGAAGCGAGTTGTAGTGAAGAACCCGTGTGCAGTTTTATTTAGATCCAACATATAAACAAATACAAGATAAACAAAGACCCGACTTGACTTGAAACTTGAAACAAACATGAACATGACCATAACAAACTCAGTTGAGAACCCGCTTCAATAACCGAGAGCAGGGCCGTCTCAGTTTAGTGGCGCTTCTGAAGCCAGACTGGTTGTTGTCCAGGAGGATGTTCTGTGTGAGAAATGTAGATAGTTGGTCGAAAACGACTCGTTCAAGTGTTTTAGCAAAGTGGTCCAGAAGTTCAGGGAGGCGGAAGTTAAATCAGTGGTGCTTGAGAAATACATCCCAGATCTTCCAGAGCATTTGTAGTGTTGATAAAGGAGTCTGGATCTGATATATTTCTCAAGGCTGGAGAGAGTAAAGCAGAACGTTATAATCCATGTGTAGAAACTGTTATGTCTTCATGACAAGAAGCACAAGCAAGTAGATTTCTCTTAAGAAACTCTTTAATAACTGTTATGCACAAGCAGGATAACATGCCAGCACATGCTCAGCATTCTCTCTCACTCTTCTCCCTCTTACTTCACATGTATGTTTTAATCTAAGGAGCTTGAGTGCCATCTAGTGGAGTATCAATGTAAGGACATCACATTTTCCTCTCTTAGTTAAATGAATTCTTTCTGTAGCCAACAATTGACATGAAACAGAAATAAAGAACATCCAATGCTTAATGTATCAACAATTTCACATGTATAAGAATACACTAAGCAACACATTACATGAATGCAAAGGAGCATCTAAAACAATCAACAAAACTACTCAATTGCAATTCAGTACTGGAATGTTTATGTGAAAATGTGTGCAAAAGTCCATGTCAGTTTCTGTGACTAATAAACATAGTCCTTTAGCCAACCTGGCTCACGTCTTTGACGTGTCTCACGTGAACAAGCATCAGGAGACACTGAATTTCCAGACAGTGAAACTTGAGAGGGAATCAGGTTTTCTGCATTTGTGGTCAGTCTATTATCCACTGGATTAGTCGGCACAGATGCGAGACACGATGCATGCCACTTCTTTCCATCGTCTTAGAGGTAAGTGTAAGGGCCAACTTTTTCTCTAACCTCAACTGGAGGAGTGAATTTTGGGTGTCCTTTTGGTACATGTACTGACTTTTTTATGCACACTTTATCCCCTTTTCGGAAAGAAGAATGACGCACTCGATGCTTGTTATCAAAGCGAGATTTCATGACATCCTGACGTGCTGAAACACGCTTCTGCAGTTGTTTAGGTTCATGACCAGAAGGTGAGGGTTTTAGGACATTGAGGCGGGTACGCATTTTCCTCCCATGAAGCAATTCGAAGGGGGAAACACCTGTCACAGCATGAGGTGTAGCACGATAGATCTGCAGGAAGTCAGTTACTGTTGCTTTCCATGGTGCTGATTGTAGGATTGCAGATTGAATTGTACTTTTCAGAACTCTGTGGAAGCGTTCAATAGCTCCATTTGCAGCGGGATGATACACTGATGTGCGAATGTGCTTAATGTCTCTGTCTTTCAGGAAAGCAGCGAACTCTGGTGAAGTAAACTGAGGCCCATTATCATTTACCAGAGTGGTAGGGTTGCCATGTCTACTGAAGACGGAGGTAAGAAAAGCAGTCACCTGTTTTGTTGCAATAGATGCAGTAAAGGCTACCTCGGGCCATTTACTATAGTAGTCAGTGAGCGTCAGAGCGTATCGACAGTCCCAGACAGCAGTCTCGAAAGGGCCCACAATGTCTATCGCCAGCTTTTCCCAAGGTCCAGATGGTAAAGGAACAGGCTGGAGGGGCACAGCAGAGGTTTTCGCAGTTTTGTCCAAAGAAAGACATAACTGACAGGCAGTAATCTTTTCTTCCACACGTGTGTCCATTCTAGGCCACCAATACATTTCACGCAGGCGTTGCTTTGTCCTCACAATCCCCTGATGGCCCTCATGTGCAATGCAGATCAGTGACTCACGCAGTTCTCCAGGTACCACCAGTCGAGACCCTCTAAACACAAAATCAGCTTGTACACTGAATTCATGTCTCAGTTTGTAATATGGGCGTAGAACAGGATCCAGAGCAGCAGGAGATGGAGGCCAGCCACGGACAATTTGTGTTCGAAGTGCAGAGAGTTCAGAACAACTAGCAGAGGCAGCAGCAAATTCATCCTGAGATATGGCAGTCGGACCAGTGGACAGTAAAGCAACAAATTCGGGCTCTGTATCTGACTCAGCATCCAAAGTAAGAGGCAGGGGCAGGCGGGACATACAGTCTGCAGTGTAGTTTTGAGATCCAGCACGATACTCAACAGTGTAATTAAAACAGAGCAGCCGAGCAGCCCACCGAGCTATGCCCATGCCAGCTCTATCAGTCCCTTTTTTGGTCAGCAGCCAGCAGCGTCAAGGCTTGATGGTCAGTCCGCAGAGTAAATCTGCGACCCCACAAGTATGTCCTCCACTTCTCCACTGCCCAAACCCACGCCAGAGCCTCCTTTTCGACAGTGGAGTATTTTTGTTCAGCTGGGGTGAATGTTCTGGATGCGAAAGCAACAGTACGTTCTTGACCATCAGTGCTTATTTGTGCAAAGACAGCACCTAGTCCGTAAGCAGACGCATCAGTAGAAATGACCACTGGCAGCCCTGGTTCAAATAGTGCAAGAGCAGGACTGTTTATATGTAGCTTTTTGACTTCAGCTAAGCTTTGTTGAGCTTCATCGGACCAGTGAAATCCACTCTCATCTCTCAGGCACGCACACAGAGGCATCACTACGGAAGCGAAATTAGGAATAAATTTGTTGTACCATGAGAGGAGACCCAGCAGAGAACGTAACTGAACAGCATCCGATATCGCAGGTGCATTGATTATTGCAGAGAGATGTTCCTGATCCAGCTGAATACCCTGTAATGTCACCATGTGTCCTAAAAACTTCAAGCTCTGCTTTCTGAATTGACATTTAGACTCATTCAACACCAACCCAGCATCTTTGAGACGTTGCAGCACATTCTCTAGCGCTTGATCATGCTACTGTAGCGAGCGTCCCCACACGATGATGTCGTCTAGATAGTTTGCAACGTTCTGGAGTCCTTTTAGAATGACAACCAGGGCTTGACATTAACTTTTTTCCTCACTAGCCAATGTGGCTAGTGGTTTTCCAAAGTTACTAGCCACACAGCATTTTTACTAGCCACATTTTTGTTGTTGTGAAATTACCCGATAAAAGTGGACTATGGCGTGCTAAAATGTACTTGAACTAGATTTACAACCCTTTTAAATGTAAAACCATTGTTACATCCACCTAAATCAAGACTACATAAATATATAACAATACAGGTCATTATCATTAGCTCTGATAAGGTTGTGTGTAAAGCTCCTTTTTTTAAATAAAACCATGTATTATGTATTATGTTGCCACATTGCTCCACCGGCATACGACATAACTCCAGCAGGGCAGCTAGCTGTCTCTTCGATTCTTTGTTGTCGGTCACTAGCGACAATACTCATTAGGGCTGTCAAAATTGCTCAAAAATGACCTTTGAATATTCCCTCTAAAAAAAACACATAGCTTATCTTCGAACTATTCGAACATCTGGTTGCACATTTTGTCAATGACGCGCATTACGTCAATAACAGGACAAATTAATACAAAGAGACATAACTACTTGTAAAGGTTTATTTAAGTTTAAACATATTTGACAACGTATTACCTACATGAAAACAAGTAAATCAACTAATGGCCAAGACCGCAGACCTCACTCACTCTCGCTCGCTCACTCGCAGGCACTCTTTCTCTCTCTCGCCCTCACCCTCAGCACCAAATGCGAATAGAGCGTCTGGCGTTTACGCGTGTCTGGAGGTCTTGCGGCGCGAATAATAATAGGCGTCACGCGCTCTGTGCAGTTTAAATGAACAACAACAATAAGCAAATGTTGAGTGCTGATCAAGAGTTTTGTGCAAGCAATTTAAGGTCGCGAGACTCGCGACTCTTATATAGCAGGCTTCATTCAGTGATTGAAACAAATATTATTAACATTAATTGAAGTTTTACAGTAGATATAGAACCGACATTGAACGCTCCGAGCGAGCTGTGCTGTGGTAAACATGGAACTTTTCCTTGACATGAAACGGTAAATAATCAAACCAGTGGAAGCCTGCAGTGCATGAAACTGCTGTATCTACCTTATTCATGCAATATCTATTCAGTCAGTAGTCAGTACAGTAGCCTACACTTCAGAAATGTTTCTGTTTAACGTTAAATAAAATGATCCCTCAGGCAGCGCGCCCACTCGCAAAGCAGACAGCCGCGCCTCTGCTACCGCGGGCGTTTTTCCACATTCGAATATTAATTTTCACCTTCGAAATTATGTTTTTTAAAACTATTCGAATATATATATTCGAATTTAGAATATTCGTTGACAGCCCTATGGGATTTGTAGTGTCGTAGTGTCACACTTATTTCAGATCATGCCTTTTGAAAAGACTACAATTATTCAACCCGCCAAAGTGGCTAGTTGGAGTGACTGCGTTACCCGCCACGAGCAAAATCCACCCGCATTTGGCGGGTTGGCGGGTGTTAATGTCAAGCCCTGATGACAACCATCATCTTTTGGAATGCAGATGGAGCAGATGCCAAACCATAAAGTACCCTGCGGAACCTGAAGAGGCCCTCGTGTGTAATGAATGCAGTTAGGTCCCGGCTGTCGTCATAAAGAGGTGATGATATGCCTGATGATATGCACTTTCTAAGTCTATAGTTGAAAATACAGTTGCACCTTGCAGTAATGTCATCATCTCAAAACTGATCGTCTCATCGTCTTATCTCAAAACTGTCATCGTACAATATGTCACACCAGGCATTATTATGGTTCGAGTCATACTTACAGGGCCGAGAACAATGTGTAGTTATTGATCATGTAAAATCTGCCCCATGTAAAATTAAGACCGGAATCCCTCAGGGAACCATACTGGGGCCTGTTCTCTTCAGCCTGTATGTGAACGAGCTGCCTGAAGTTTGTCCTGAGGTAGGCCTTCAGATGTATGCCGATGACACTGTGGTTTATGTGTCCGGCAAGAGCCCTATTGTTATCGGCAGTACACTGACCAAAAGTCTCGAGAAAGTGTCTAATTGGCTAAATAAATCATGTTTAACACTTAATTTGAGGAAAACTAAATCAATGTGTTTTTCTATGAAAAGAACGAGGATAATAAATGACCTTAACGTTAAAATTAATGGTGAGCTCATCCATCAGGTAGAACAAGAAAAATATTTAGGAGTGATTTTAGATTCTCATCTAAATTTTAAAAGTCAAATTAAAAATATATCAAGAAAAATGAAGGCCAGTATGAACTGTTTCAGATTGATTAGGAGCAGTCTAACATTTGAATGTGCTCATGTCTTTCTGAATACTATGATCATGTCCCACTTGTCGTACTGCACCACTGTTTGGTCCCAGACTAGCCAAACTACCCTAAAACCTGTTGAGAGGCTTTATAACCGTGCCTTAAAAATTTTAGATAAAAAGCCCCTTCGATTCCACCACTGTTACATTTTGAGTAAACATAAACTTTTAAATTTTGTTAATTTTGTTAATCTTAGACACATAAAGTTGTTTTTTAAATGTCTGACTGGACTTGCACCTGAGCCACTTTGTAAATTCGTGAACAGGCTGGAAACCTCCAGATCAACAAGAGCGGCCACATGTGGAGACTGTAAAGTTCCATTTTGTAAAACATCTTTTGCCCAAAATGTTTTTTCTGTGAAAGGAGCCAATCTGTGGAACTGTCTTCCGGCAAATATTAAGACTTTAACTAAACTGTCCACCTTTAAAAAACTAACAAAAGCCTGGTTCATACAGCAGCAGCAGTGTGATCATGTCATATGAGATGTGTAGCTGGGTGTATATGAGGTTTGCATCTGTGTGAGTTCCAGTGAATGTGTTTATTTATTATACTTATCACTCTTGGTGCTAACTGGTTTCTGGACATTTCATTGTATTCGCTGTAATTTTTTATTTTTTATTTATTCATTATCTTGACTGTAAAAAGCTCTTCTAGGGACAGGTGTTGCGAATTAGCCATGGCTATAAACACTGTGATACATGCATCAGATTGTTCTTTATGTAATAATCTATGTTTATTTTGTATCTGTCCCTATTCAAAAAAAAAAAAAAAAAAAAAAAAAAAAAAAATCTCCTCCATGTGTGGCAATGAGTAGCTGTCTACTATAACTGCCTTGTTGGGCCCTCGCAGATCCACACACATGAGGATCCCCCCCGTTTTTCTTTTTTTTTTGGACCACAACAATCGGAGAAACCCATGGAGAGGAGTCAATTCTTTCAATTATTTTTGTCATCAATTATCATTATCAATTGTAATCAATCACTGTATTTAAATAATCATAATAATATCAATACAATATCTAATATAAGACAAACTGTAATCTACCACTATCATTTGTATAGAGTTTGTGTTTGTATTTTTATTTTTATATTTAGGTTTATATTTATTTCTTTAGCTTTATTTTGCTACTTATAATTAATATTTAAATACTACAGTACTTGAATTCTGCTTTATAGATCTGTAATTGTACATTATTTATTATAATTGTATACTGTATATTGTCTAATTGTATATTTATTGCAATTGTATAATTGTTTTGTATATTGTTTGTGTTTACAGAACCACACACACATACACTGAAGTTGCGCAATAAATTATCTTGAAGTACAGGCTGGTGTGAGACGTAATGTTATAACCGGATATCCTGTAGATGTTCAATTAATCTAAACCAGTGAGCTAGCAGAGAACGAAGCAGTTTTTACACAGAGTCTAGTTTGGTATGTTAGGGTTTAACAGTTTAGGACCCAAGGACCAGATGTTTGAAAGAAGACCCGGAGTCAGAATTATAAAAAAATTGAAGAAAAGTTTTACTGAAGATAGTTTGCAGTTTCATCAGCAGAAGTCAGCTTCAAGACTCACACAGGAGTTCGTAGGCCGCCCCGCTTATAAGATCACATGTAATGGTCTTGTCTCCAGAGTGCATTTTCATCCTGGCCAGTAGGGGTCGTTCTCCTTGAGCTCTCCATATCATGCTCCCTCCAGAACTGTGGATGACGCTTGACTAGACTCTCCACTCCTGAAGGAGGCGCCATTACCCATAACCATGTATTAAATCCTTCTCATCAATCCTGATTTCCCACACCTGTGTTTGACCCTTTATAAGTCTGTTTGTTCCCTGACACTGTGTTCAGTTTTGAGCCTTTGAGCCATTTATCCAGTTTATCCTGCGGCCTGTCTTCGAGTTAAGTGTATCTCTTGTTGTATATTTTGGACCCTCGTGTCTGTTTGTGTTTTCTCTGTTTAATGGAAGCTCGGCTCTCCTAGTTTATTTGTATTTTGTATCTTTTGTTTCTCAAGTAAAGTTTACTTTTATTTTTGAAGACTCAAGTCTCCTGGCTCTTTTGATATTCTGCAATTGGGTTTAAATTAACTAATTTAGCTCATTGAGTAACCACTCACACTTAGAGCACCAGAGACCGCGGTTTTTATCCCCACCAAGGGCAACTTCTTACATCACAGCAGTTATACCATTTCCAAGGTCTATGCTACGTCATTGCTTACAGATTGAATGATTCTCATTGGACAAGAAATTGATAAACATAGTACTTTTCCACACATAGGGCCCTATCTTGCACCCAGCGCAATTGACTTTGTACACCGACGCATGTATCATTCCTATTTTGCACCCGCGCAAAGCAGACTTTTCCCTCCACAGTCGCACGTCGGTTAACTAAGAAATACACTTGCGCTCCCCGGGGCGGTTCAGCGCAAAGAGGAGGCGTGTTCTGGCGCAAACGTTCCCTCATGCTATTTTACAGGTTTAGAAAACAATTGCGCCACTGACCGAAAAAAAACTGTTTAAAGTCAGTGGCGCGTTGCGCATGTTATTCATATGCAGCGCCGCCGCTCCCACCACGCACATCACGCGCTGTGCGTAGGGCACCAAGTGCTGAGGGGGCACCAAAAATAGCCTAATGAAAAAAAAATTATAATGCCGATATTATTTCTATAGAAATATTATTTGGCACATTTTAGCCATGTATATGTAACAAAAAAGGGGGAACAAGATAATTGAATTGCTCTAGTCTAGAAAGTACTGCCCCCCCCCCCGGCGTTGGATGGTCCGTGCCGGTTGTTCGCGCGGGCCCCTTTGCGAAGGACGAACGCGGAAGAAGTTTGACAGACAGACAGTAGGCAACTTTTTTGGAAATGGCCCCTAAAAGACAGCAGAAGTTAGGATCTGAGAAAAGAAAGAAGAAGAAACTGCGAGATGATGCCCGTGCATCACTTGCAGGCAAGTCCATGTTTAATCATTCTTAAATAGGCTACGGGAAATGTGCTGCATGTGCTGCTGTTAATCGTAATGCGCCTCGAACTTGCTGACGTTAATGTTAGCAAACTATGTTATTATAACTTATAACTTCGGTGCAAGCTAAATTGAGATTTTACTGTTAAACATTACCTAATACAAAGCAATACATATTTAACTGACGCCAGCTAGCTGTTACTTTCTTTATTATCTTTCTTTAGATATTGAGCAGTAGTTTAAGGTTTATTTTGACGTGACGGTGGTTAATACTTTCTCAGTAACAGTTAATGTTAGCAGTCAGTGCAGTGCACATGGTAGACTAACAATTCCTGTTAAATATATAAAAAATATAAAATGTCATTATGAATGATATAAAGCAAACAATACTGTTTAATTTTTAATTTTAACTGTAAAATTTTTGAATCTTTATTCAAAGTGACATTGAATTTGGGAAAAAACATGTCTGGATTATTTTGAGTTTTTTATTTTTTTATTTTGCTATTCTGTTACTGAAGAAAAGTTTGCACTTTCATATGTGTAGTGTGTGTTGGCTATTCTACATATGTTTACAAAGTCAGCAAAGCTGTGAAGATTTTACTTTCTCTTTTTAGTGTTCTTAAGTCTTATACTGTGATGCTGCTATTGTGTTATTGTTATTGGTTTGGTAATAAAAAGTTAAACTGGCAAAAACAAAGTTTTTTTTTCTCGGGTCGGGGTGGGGGGCATCATAAAGGAATTATGCTTAGCAGCAGTTATCATTTTTGCAAATCATACATTATTACGATAGACTGTGGCTGTGAACCGCTCCTGTCATGTGCCTGGCAAATCCGCCGTTATAATAGGAATCCGCTTTAGAACAAGAGCGCCTGCTCTTAAAGGGAATGTGAGATGTCGCTCTGATTGGTTTATTTCAAGTTACGCCCAAACCACACCTATGAATAATGAAGCTACTTCAGACCAACCCCTTTTAGATTTGCGCCGGGCGCAAGAGTCATTTATCCCGCCGGGAAAATAGCAACAGTGCCCAAGACCCGCCCACAAAGTTACTTGCGTTTCAGATTGTTAAAATAGGGCCCATATACAGACAGACTGAAGCATATCTCCATATATTATGCAGCTGACACTCGGACCCTGAAGTCAGGCACGTCGTGACCTTCCAGGTCGCAGATTTGGGTTGCTGAGCGCCAGTATGTCCCGAACAACAACTCAGTCAATCTCCAATAATGCCAGTGGTTCCTTAACCTGTAAGCAAAAAGACTAACACACACACCGACACACAGCTTTTCCAAGGTTGGATTTGGCCAGGCTTTAACTATAAACAGGAGTCTCGTCTCAAAACATCAAGATAGCAAGTTCTTTCTCTCAGGATAGGACATTTTAGTCTAAATGGAAAATATAGGCTTTAACTGAGAAATGGTCCCTTAAACTATAGACTTCAATGACCCCTATGTGTTTTAACACGTTGAAGACCTTTCTCAAACAGAAAACAGTCCCCATTTCATTTCTGGAAGCCGGGATAAATAGGCAAGCAATGTTACTGCATTCAAATATCAAATTCAGACATTAAAGAATACACACTCTAAAAAATGCTATGTTGGCTTTAATTAACTTTTTTATGTCAACAGGTCCCACGTAACTAGGTTACGTTGGATTTATGTAACATTATTTATTTCAATTAACTTAAGTTAATTACATAAGGTTAATCCAATGCTGTTTAGTTGAATAAGGTTAACAGTCTTAATTTTGTCCAAAACAATTAAGTTAATTAAGTTCAATTATCCTAAAATTAATATTTTTACATTCAACCAAAACAAATAATCCAGTTTCTGGAAATGAAAGTAATCTTTAACTGATATTCATCATAAAAAGACGGCGCTTCACACATTTTTCAGTTTCAAGACCTTTTACTGATGCAATAAAAATAGAGATAGCCCTTTATAGGTTATAAATAAACAGAGTTTCAAACATATAGGCCTAACTAAAAATGAAAGTAAAGTGAATAATCTTTAACTGATATTCATCAAAAAAGACGGCGCTTCACACATTTTCCAGTTTAAAGACCTTTGACTGATGCAGTAAAACACTGATAGTGCTCTATATGGCAGGGATCCACTGTCCTGCAGAGTTTAGATCAAGCACACTTGCCTGTCATTAGTTAAGTGATTAGTCATTAGTAAAAAGGATAAGTATTAAAGTTAAACTTGACAGGAAATGGAGGACATGTATGCATGGGACTGCATTAGGATTGTAAATTTAGGGATTAAGTGTTATTTTATGTGTTTTTCAGTAAAGGCAAAGATGTTCAGTAATGCTGGACATTTAGGGGCTGTTTACACCTGGCCACTCCATGGCCCTGTCCCAAATGGCACACTTCATATGCACTTTCGGTCTTGTGGACTTACAATGGCTGCCGCGTGCACGTGTCCGTTAAGTCCGTGAGGCTGTAGGGTGTCCCATTTGTGGTCGATTTGCACTTTTACCGAGCCCGCACTGATACAAGCTCCGCAGCACACTTCTTCCCGACAGTCAAAGCTGCGTTACATCACGAAAGTGCGGACTCAGAGGAAGACCGTGAGTGCTTAGGGTGCCATTTGGGACAGGGCACATGCGTTTTCTGTGATCGCGATTGTGAAAAGACCAGGTTTAAATGCCCTCCGAAACGCATTTGAGACGGATTTAAATCCGATCGCTCAAACCACTTCAGGAAGAGGTCTAAGACGCATTCCAGTCAAAACTGGACTAGTATAAATGCATCTGTTTTTTGCATCTCCAATTTTACTCCTCCCAACAATGCAAAAATAGAAATGTGTGAGAGCGTGTTAAAGGCTATGGGCCCTATTTTAATGTTCTGAAACGCAAGTATTGAACGTGAAACGCAAGTAACTTTGTGGGCGGATCTCGCAAATCTAAAATGGGTTGGTCTGAAGTAACTACATTATTCATAGGTGTGGTTTGGGCGTATCGTGAAATAAACCAATCAGAGCGTTATCTCACATTCCCTTTAAGAGCAGGCGCGCTTTTTCCATGGCGGATTGCTATTATAACGGCGGATTTGCCAGACGCACGCCAGGAGTGGTTCACAGCTGAGGAGACCGACGTTCTTTTCAGGGCCGTAAAAGACAGACAAGTGACATTGTATGGGGATGGGACAAACCCACCCAAATTGTATTACATTATTAGTATTAGTATTGTGTAACTGCTATGTGCGCGTTGTGCACACACTACATTATGGCCAAGCAACGCGCCACTGACTTTAGACTAGGTTTTTCCTGGTCTGTGGCAGAATTGTTTTCTGAAACTGCAAAATAGCACCAGGGAACGTTTGCGCTGGAAAACACCTCCTCTTTTCGCTGAACCGCCCCCGGGAGCGCAAGTTCATTTCCTAATTTACCGACGTGCGTCTGCCGAGGGAAAAGTCTGCTGTGCGTCGGGTGAAAAATAGGAATGATACATGTGTCGGTGTACAAAGTAAATTGCGCTGGGTGCAAGATAGAGCCCTATATGTCATGTTATAGCCAGATATGACGGCGCTACTGCCGATGAGCAGCTGAGCATCTATTCATAGATCCAACATGCAAACTATTGCAAATCAAAGTGAAAGTAAGTCATAGTCGCTTAACACACAATCATTAAAAGTAAAGAAACGAAATGATCTTAACACAGCTGTTGCCGCTCTCTTCTATTGAGGTCTTTGATTTTGAAATGAGCTGATTATCAATAAAATGCAGCTCATATCTGTTGCTTTCTCTGACGTTAACTAAGTAGTTAAGTTAAAATACTAGAGTAAATAAATTTGACATAAACCAGCTAAACTAAGGCCACGTCCACACGAAGCCGGTGCGTTCCCGATCCGATATTTTTTTTTCCTCGTTCTAAAAAAAAAATTCCGTAAACACGGCGTCGTCTCAAGAAATATCTGCGTACACAAGAAACCACTGAAACCGACTGAAAACGGTGTAGTATATATGCCAGACCAGTATGGGCCGCTGTAATTCTGCCACAGAGATACACTATACACGGAGAAGAAGACTTTGAGCATGCGCATAACCTTGCGCGCTGTATACGAACCAAGAAGAAGAAGACAAAGGGTGCTTTCACATCTGTAGTTCGGTACATTTGGTCCGGACCAAGGGATAAAAATGATACTTTGTAGCATTTTTCAGGCGTTTTGGTTTCTTTTCACACCACACTTATCGCTCTGGTCCGGATCAGTTTATGAAACGAACCAAAATGCAGTCATGTGACAACATCCACATCACTCGTTGGCCAGATGGGTCTTGAACGTATTTTCATAACTGCACTTCGATTGTCAGAATTAACGTGCGGGAAAATTCCAACAGAACTCCCGGAATTAAGCAAAGAGGAGGAACATCCGGCAGACAACACACCACCGTTTACTATGGAGAGACGACTGCGTGGGCTGATTGTATCCTTGGTCATAGGTTATTATAGTTTACACCACTTTAGACAAACAATAATATTTGAGAATGAAGCGAGGATGCGGCTGTTAATAATTTCTATCAGGCTCCGCACCTCCTCACAACTCCAAGTTTGTCCGCGAGTGCAAACTGTCAACAAACATTTCTCCTCATCCCATAATCACAGCGCTGCTGACTACGGCAACTGGTTTAGTCCAAAAATGCGCATTTCTTTGGCAGTTGGTTCTGTTCGAGGTCGGATCACGTTCTCACCACAAACGAACCGCTCCAGAGTTCGTTTCAAAGCGTACCGAGACCACCTCTTCGAGCAGGTCTCGGTACGCTTGTTTGGTCCGCTTTTGGTGCGCACCCGAGTGCGATTGCCGCATTCACACCAGCCCAAACGAACCGCACCAACGGGGAAAACGAACTCTAGTGCGATTCAACCGAACTAAATGAGGCAGGTGTGAAAGCACCCAAAGATTATCGCTTTTTGCTCACCACAGTTGCAGAGAAGCAATAGATTTTGCTGTAATAAAGCTAGTAGGCTTAGTAGCTTCTGCAGCACGAATACAATCATATAAGTCCGCCATTATTGTTGTTGCTGTTACTCGTGACACAGACGAAACGTGATGTGATGACATCATCGTTTCACAAAATATACGGATTGGCTGTACACACGAAACCGCAAGGATGTCGTTTTCAGATTTATCCACTTTGGGACCCGGTTTCAAAAAATAGCGGTTTCAGTCTCCCAAAACGCCGGATCCGTGTGGACGAAACGCCAATACGATAAAAAATTTATACGTATACAGCGAAACGCGTCTCCGTGTGGACGGGCCCTAAAATAAACTAAATTAAACTGTGTAAAAACTTTAATTAAATAAAGTAAAAAAAAATAAAAAAAAGCCACAGTTTGTGTTTAAAAGAATATGAAAATTATGAGCGAGAGAGATATTTTGTGATATTTAAAAAGACTTAAATCTGAATCAATAAAATACCACTTGCCATGTTATCATAATTTTAGACAGCAGCATGGTATGTGCATTGAAGCCCATGTAAGGGCTTACTATGTGCTTCAGCAACAGCAGTGAGTTCAGTAATGCAGTGATTTAGATTTGATTAATGTCTTTAAAACTCAAAGTGTCATTCATGCAGTTTTAACTGTTTGTTGTCTGAAGGTCACAGATGAGAATGAACATAAAGGGACGTATGAGATGGTCAACATGTCCATTCCTCGAGTCAACTAAATCATCAAACATTACGTTCACTGTTTGTTCTATGATGTGATGTCCTGAAAGCTTTTGTGTTATTCTACATATTGTATAGTGAGAGATATGTCTGTTCTGTGTGTTAAACTTGATTTTCTGCATGTTTTCATTGATGTTTAGGAGCAGACAGATGGTCATGTGACTTTTTCTGTGGTCACTTCCAATACAAAGCCAGTAAAATCGCTCACTGTGAGTAGATACCAGCACATTCCCTTGTTCTTCCACACTGTCCACTGACCAGTCCTATTCAGAGACAATCACAGCAGCTTCTCTCATCTATATGCTGCTGAAATTAGTTTGATTCTCAGATAAATGAAGCTCATGCACTAGTAATAATAATAATCGCTGTGGTTCAAACATTGACGGACAGAATCTGGAATATAGCCAGAACTTTTTTTTATTTAAAGGACAGTATAGTAAAGGGACAGGAAATAATTGGGAGAGGCAACACATCCCACACAAGCATCACAGTGCAATTCTAGACCACGACTCTGTTCTCTTCATTCACACATTTATGTCTCTGCACTGTTGGTGAATATCTGCTGGCTGCTGAGGCATGGAGGAGTTGCTGATGACAAATATCTGCCAAACAAACAAATTGGGTCATGGCAAACTTCCTTGCTCATGGAACAGACACTGAATACATACACTGTAGGATGCCACAGATGCATAACGCATGCTGGCAGTTCCAGTTTTATCACTAAACTTTAGATGAAAAGAAATGTCCTTCTGAAATGTCCTTGAGTCTCATTTATAAAACATGCCTATGCACAGATTTGATCCTAGAGTGTGCGTACACTGAAATCCATGCCAACAGTCATATTTATAAAAATGATCGTTGACATGGAAAAGTACTTAGTGCCACATCAGGGTCCAAGCAGACTAACACTTTTTTTCTTGTGGCAGAGAGTCGGAGAACTGCAGGTATTTGGAAATCGAAGCAATTCTTGCTACTACACAGCAAAAACTCCAGTGTTAAATTAACACTCCTGGGAGTGTATATGAGTCCACACTCAAGAGTGTAAAGTGTTAAAATATGAGTGTTAAATTAACACTCAAGAGTGTTAAAGTTAATGAGCTAATTAAGTGATTAATTTAGTAATGATTGATCATTATTGAAGACACCTGATGTTAACAAGCCGAATCACTGAAGGAGAAAATCACAAATTGTAAGCCACCATTATGGTGATGGGTGTTTGCTTTAGTCGGGCTCTTGACCATTATATGTTTACTTTAGATTTTGTTTGGCTGTTATATCTTATAACTGCCAGATGAACAAAGAGAAAAAGGGATTTGATGGTGTTGGTTATATTATGACAATCATCATTTGAAATTGATCACTGAACTCATTAAGATCCTTATTTCTGACTTAGATTTATGTTGTTGATTACAGCATAACTGTGAATCTGCATAAATATCCAGAATTTTAGATATAATACAAAGGATTTCTTAAAAGTTGTTTTGAAAAAAAAAAATCTTTCTTTTAGGCACACACAGACGTCAAGATTCAGTCTATGCATCTCAACAATGGTGAGGAGCAGAATATTCAATTAGGAAAAGTAAATTACACAGACAATTCAGATCATAATTTATTCATACCGCAATGCATGATGGGAACCATTAATTAGTTGTGATTGGTGGCAGCCACTTTATTATTGTCACCATTGTTGAGATTCACAGGCTGATTATTGATGTCTGTGTTTCTAAATTAATTAATTTGAAAGTCTTTTGATCAGAACAATGGTTATGAAATATTTTTGGATTATATGAAAAATACTGAAAATCGTGCTGTAGAATCACAGAGCTGCTGTAATTAACAAGTTAAGCCATCTCAATAAGTTTTGTTTTACGGATCACAACATGATTATGTCAAAACATAACCAACACCATCAGATCACATTTTCTCTTTGTTCATCTGACTGTTATAAATCAATAACAGCAGACAAGCTAAATTTAAAGTAAACATATAAGTGTCAAGAGCCCAACTAAAGCAAACACCCATCACCTTAATGGTAACTTACAATTAGTGATTTCCTCCTTCAGTGATTCTGCTTGTTAACATCAGGTGTCTTCAATAATGCTCAATCATCACTAAACTAATCACTTAATTATCTCATTAACTTTAACACTCTTGAGTGTTAATTTAACACTCATATTTTAACACTTTACACTTTTGAGTGTGGACTCATATACACTCCCAGGAGTGTTAATTTAACACTGGAGTTTTTGCTGTGTAGCCGTTCTCAAGTAAAGGATCTGGATGTTGACTGGTGCCCTTTATATGTTAATGACATTAATTATGCCTCGTTTATAAGATGGAGAACGTCTCTGTTACGTATGTAACCCTCCTAGGAGGGAACGGATACGTACGACGATGTACAGGCGTATTGGGATCGTGTCAAAGAGCTCCAATCTTTTTCGAGTATAAACAGATCGAGCCAATTCACATTGGCGTGCAAGATTTGCATCTCGCGCTCCGCCCCGCAGCGCAGGTATAAATAAGAAAGTGGATGCAAGCACCAGTTGTTTTTCGCTGAGGAGCCATGCAGAGACCCGGCGTTCAGTGCTGGTCCAGCAATGGTGGTGATGGGACATTCGTCTCCATTCCCTCCTTCAGGGAAAGAAGGTTACATACATAACCAAGACGTTCACTTTCAGTTGGTCACGATCTACGTACCAACGACGACGTATTGGGATCGCAAGCAAGGGATTGCTGCTACCCTCCAGCGCCCAGTGTAAGCGCAAGGGAGCCGTATCATGGAAGAATTCACATATGGGATCGCTGTAGGGATAACAACATATGGGACCCAGCCTAGCACAGGTTCCACTAATGCATATGAGTGTTAGGCCTGGCGCCGGATGCTCCGCCACATCTGGAGGGAATCAACGGTGTTCGCCTAGACGGGGAACTCACCTGGAGCAAAGGTACCGCACATATCCAGTCCATAGGAGGGGAATGGCGCAGCAAGCCGACATATCGGGGTCACATCAGGGAACTCCCGTCCGTAGAAACGAAGGGTCTGACCACGGGCTCAAGGTTTGGCAGAAGGCCGGGGTGATTGTCACACGGAGCGTGCCGCTCTACCACGCCCATCTCAGGACTCTGCCGTGAAGCCAGCGCTGAAGTGGCCTCATATGAAGCAATCCGAGTGCCGTTACTGCAGCTGTGGATACCATATGCCCCAGGAGCCTCTGAAAATGTTTCAGTGGGGTCGCTGTCCTGCTCTTGAGTGTATTCAAGCAGTTAAACACTGACCAAGCACGCTCATCTGTGAGTCACTTCCGGTCACCATCTCCTGAAGAGCTACTTCCTCCATCCCTGGGTCGCCCGTCTCAGGGCCGCTTGTACTTACATTTGCCACCTGGTTTGGCAGAGGCTGGGACGGGCTGGGCGACCTTCCTGCGGCCGACTCCACGCTGATGCCAGGGTGAAGGAGGTCTAGCGGGAGCAGAGGCAGTGGCAGGAGGACATCCTCGGCAACTAGCAAGCGGAGGATCTACGACCGGCAGGCGGGTGCATGGCAGGATGTGCCGGATCACCTCCGTCTGTCTCTGAGTGGTAGAGAACTGCTGGGCAAAGTTCGCTGAAGAGGCCGGCCTGGGAAATAGGGGAGTCCAGGAACCGATACTTGTTGATCTCCCTCATGTCTGCCAGGTTCAGCTAGAGATGGCGCTTCTGGACCACAATTGTGGAAACCACCTGACCAACTGAACGTGCAGGAACATTTGTCGCCCGGAGAGTGAGGTCAGTTGCCGCACGGAGCTCACCCATGAGCTCACGGTCAGGGCTACCGTTGCGCATGTCCATGAGTGCTTTGGCCTGATGGACCTGAAGCAGCACCATGGCATGCAGGGAGGAAGCAGCCTGTCCACATGCTCTGTAAGCCTTGCCCTTGAGAACGGACGAGAACTTACAGGCCTTGGATGGATGGCGTGGATTATCCCTCCAGGAAGTGGCGGTCGCCGGACACAGTTGCATCGCGACAGACCGCTTAACCGGAGGAATACCCAGGTATCCCTTGGCCACTCCACCATCAAGGGTAGTGAGGGGGGAAAAAAGGGTAGTTTCGGGCAGAAAAAGGTGCCGTCCACGACCTGGTAACATCCTCACGCACTTCAGGGAAGAAGGCCACTTGGCCGCTCATGGAAGGAGCCAATACGATCAGCCAGAAGCTCCACAGCTTGCAGTGTTTGAGAGGAGTGAGGGGCCCACAGGGATTGGGTACCAGGTGGGGGAAGCCCTCACTGTGATATCACCTTGGCTATTCGTTAAAGAAGCCCTTTCTGGGGATGGCCAGAAGAGGAAATAAATTGAGGCATTGGTAAGGGGACTCTACATCACCCACAGTGGGAACATGAGAGCGTGCTGAATGCCCAGGCACGTGATAGTGATTGTGACTGTCAGCCTGCGCCAGGAAACGACCACATCCCGAAACACACAGGTGAAATGACATGTTGAAAGAGACACAGTTACACCTGTGATTGCTCTTTCAGGAATTAGCTCTCTCTTAGTGCTGAAGCACACTGGGGAAATAGCTGCGGCAACACTGGCAGGGAATGGTGCAGCCTGCTACAGTGAGCACTCACTCAGCTGTTATTAAAACAGTGATCTCTTTGAAGACACCCTCGAAACAACCAAAGTGTTGTGAAAACAGTTGTTGAGAGCTGTGAGCTTGTGACCACTGCTGTGCGCACTGTCACACCAACACCTAGAGAGGCTTCTTCCTGAAGAGCGCTCGATACACTCGTTGAATTTACCACTCTCAGAGACTGCATACAGTTGAAGTGGTGCTTGCATCCGCTTCCTTATTTATACCTGCGCTGCGGGGCAGAGCGTGAGATGCAAATCTTACACGCCAATTTGCATTGGCTCATTCTGTTTACACTCAAAGATGATTGGGGCTCTCACGTTGGTACATTGAACGTGACCGACTAAAAGGGAACCGAGGGGCTGTTTACAAGACACCATTTTTAACTAAAAACTGAAATCTTTTTATGCGTTTTGGCCGTTCATTTACACAACAACAGCATTTTGGAGGCCTTAGAACACAATCTTTTGAAACGGTATTCAAAGTGCAAGTTTTTGAAAATAGACTATTATCATCTCCGTGTAAACAACAAAATCGCGGATTTTTGAAAACGGTGACGTGTATTACATGTTTAGTCTATAGGCATGCGCGTTTGGCGTGCGTGCTCTGTGAAAGATTGTGTATGTAGGCAGGAGTGTAGAGTTTGTTTAAAAAATGACATCGCCAACTACTGACCTAGCAGCATAATACAGCGTTTTAATTTTTTTTCGCGGAGCCGTGTAAATGGGGATTGTTTTAAAAAAGTGTTGTCATCTGTACAAAGAAAAAAACGTTACGTTTTTTTTTTAACAGTGTTGTCATGTAAACATACCCATGTACCAATGTAGAAACCTTTTTATCATACTACTAATATGCTATTTATTACCACACTACTCACCTGAGGGGTACAGCAGCCATTGGCTTTGCAGGTGGATGCTGACAGATATATAGAAACAACAAACTCAAGAAGGTTGAACACGAACAATACGCCAACAATGCCCTTGGAAAGTTTCAGAAAAAGATTATAATTAAAAATCATTTTAGACATTGACACAAATAAAAACAACTACATAAATTACAATTATACGGTAGTCTAGTATGAACCGTATAATCTATGTCAAAATTCTAGGTCTAGCAATCTTTGCTAAAACCAATAATTGTGGTATAAAATAATAGTAGACACAGCTGTAGTAGCCATTTTAAACTGCTAATTCTGAAATGGTGGGCAAAAGAGTGGACATAAAATGGAAATAGTTGAAAATATAATTGTAGCATTACTTAGACAGATCCAGTAACCGCACAGTGACATTATAAAAATAAAATAAAAAAACATACAGAAAGTTGGCTGCTTGTCTCTATAGCCACATCCACTAAAATTATAATCATGGCAATCCCTGCGGTCACAGCACTGGTAGTATTCATTCCATATGAACCTCTCATCTAAAGACAAGGGGGAAACAGGTAATACAACTTTAGCTTTCCTTAAAGCAGAAAATGACAAAGAATATGGAACATGGTAAAAACAAATTACACATACCAAACACACACTAGATGTTGAATTAAGTTTGTTTTCTGCTGCAATGCAAAGTGAGCCAGTAATGATGTACTGAGAGGAGAACGGCAAAAATGAGGCTTCCATTAGAACATTTAGCTTACATATAATAGACATGAATAAATATATATATATATATATACTGTATATATGACACAATACAATTATACAACTGTAAATAGACTTACGATGAGAGATGACCAGTAATAAACACCACTTAAGACAGCGGCAGAGCTTCCATTCGATGTTAAAACAGTGCCAAACAGTAAAGTCAGCAAACCTATCATTAACTGGACAGTCTATGTAGAACAAGAACAACACAACAAGTCTTTTTTTTAATTCCAAGTAAAAAAGTATCAAAGTGTATTTAAAACAGGGATATAAAAAAATTTTTGGGGAATTGCTGTGCATACCAGTTGTCAGCAGTATAAATGTATACATTTTATAAACCTTACATTCTGTATAATTTTTAAGGCAAGTCTCAAATTGGTGTTGTTTCTGTTTTGTCACCAAGGGAACAAGTCAACTGTCTTTATTAAATTCCTGTATGCATTTGTTAATAACTCATTTTTAGATACACATACTGTATAAAATTGTTAGGGTTTTTGAAAAGCGTCTCACCCCAAGTGCTTTTGTTTGGCTTTTCAGAATCACCTCTCTCCGCACCTGCTGAACATTAACAGGCATAGATGGTCCTGCTGGTGCGGTGTTGGACATTCTTGAGAACAGTTATTGGAATTGAAATGGACCTGTACAAATTCATATTTAAAGGATATCATATTAAAAAAGGGTCTCTCTGTGAGAGAGAAAGAGAAAAAAACTCTCTGTGGTCTTCAAAATGTTTAGCATTATTATGTCTAGTAGCTAACATTAAGATTTTGTGCACTGGATGTAACTAGAATAACTCTATAGACCACGATAAAAGAGAATATTCACACATCACATACGGTAATATAATATAAACAAATCACGTAGATAACATTGAATACATTTAGCAGATGCTATTTTCAAGATAAACTTGGATACACTTGTTACCAATAAAAAAAAACGCAGGATGAAATATAATTAGGATTAAGGATAAAATATAATTGTTTTACCTAAAACAGCTTGCCCTCTTCAGTTGTTATTTGGTGCTCTGCTCTGTAGGTTTTAGTTCACTCTTCTGAGACAGGACAAGACTAGTCAGTAGTCTATACAAGATACACAATATCAAAAATGATGTATGACCCTATATTTATGAAATTTTTTGAGCAACAGGTGTGCCTTTGTGACCTTTTGACCTTCCATTTCCGGAGTGCTTGTGACACAATGTTGTGTGATCAGAGAATTAATGTTTTTCCAGGATGTCTTTTTTGTCTCTATCTGGTTAACGACCCCAGGCCGTTGAATTTATGATCAGAAGAGATATGGCAGAGGCTTTGTTTTCAGATTGCATGGCATCCATCCATAATGTCTGTGTGATATTGAAATGGTACAAATGAGTTTAAGAAATAAGAAGCATTGCTGATAAATAAAACATAAAAATAGTGATTATATGAAATAAGATGACATTTTATTAAGCATAAGTATTTTAAAGTTAGTTTTAATCTTTTAAACATGAGTCGAAGTGAACTTACCATCGTTGAAATGAGGCTGTCTTTCTCCCAAGGTTTTTTTAAAAAAAAAGGCATAAAAAAACGTAAAAAGTGCTATATAAATAAAGGTGACTTGCCTTGATTTGTTATCATCAGGTGTCTTCAATAATGAAGTAATAAAGTTACTTTTAACACTTTGTAGTGTGGACACATATGAGGAGTGTTAATTTAACACTGGGGATTTTGTTGTGTATGTGTGCATATTCTGGGACAATGTGTGCTGTATGATAAGAAATTACCCTACATTACACAAGAAAGGAAATTTGTTCTCATTGTTCTCATTAAGAAAGTGAAAATGAAAAGAAACTTAAAGAAATGCCCACAATTAACCTCCTTCCTCGAGTACTTTGAAGTTCATCCAACAAATATTGAAAACTCAATTGAATTTTAGGACTTTATTTTATAGTACATGAACTTATGTGTACTTACTGTGTACTTACCTAAGAAATTACTGGGTAAAATAAGGTAACTACATGGGTTAAGGTTGGGTTTAGGGGTAGGTTCAGGGTTAGTACCTTACCCAGTTTCTGTCTGTTTTCAGTTTCTGAGATTTGATTGATACAATGAAAATATAGATAGCCTTTTATAGGATTTAAGTAAAGAGAGCCATGCTCCAAACCATAAACAGGCCTAAATAAAATAAAATAAATATTTAACTGATATTCATCAAAAAAAGATGGCACTGCACACACAAACTGTTAAAAAAAAAAAAACGGTGAAATTACGGTAAAAACCGGCAGCTGTGGTTGCCAGTATTTT
Organism: Scardinius erythrophthalmus; assembly: GCF_964197995.2. Lineage (NCBI taxonomy): Eukaryota > Metazoa > Chordata > Actinopteri > Cypriniformes > Leuciscidae > Scardinius > Scardinius erythrophthalmus. The sequence goes on along the minus strand of NC_138221.1, from coordinate 18,784,062 downwards.
ACTGTAAAAAATATGGTGGCAACCTTTTATGTTTTACAGGACTTAAATTTATGGGCAAAAAAAAAAAAAAAACCACAATGTAAAAAAAAAAAAAACGGTGAAATTTACGGTAAAAAAAAACATCAGCTTGGTTGCCAGTATTCTACTGTAAAAACATATGGTAGCAACCTCACTTTGGACTTAAATTTATGGCAAAAAAATAAAAAAATAAACATTAGCAGGACTTAAATGTGCAGTGAAAAAACATCAGTTGTGGTTCCCAGTACTTTACCATAAAAAATACAATAGTAACCTTTTAGTTTTTATGGGACAAGCCTTATATTTCATTAACCGATAAACGGCATCATTCAATTTCACTAAAGTATTAAAATCTGCTTTATACCTTTGTAATATAAAAAGTTCACCACCATTAGTTTTCCACAAGCTGAGAAACATATTAATATAATGAAGGTGCACAGTGTCATACACACAAATACAAAACACCATCAAGGTGACATAGGGTTGTGACCGACGTGTCTGACCGACATCACGATGGAGAGCCACCATCGTGATGCCACGCCCCCCACCCTGTCAGACCAGCCCAGTCTCACAGCAGTTTGTGAAATGGTCACATAATATAATCTGTTGATTCGTGTACACCAGTGGTTGGGAACCTATGGCTCGCGAGCCACACCTGGCTCTTTGGCAAAAATCATGTAGGGTCGCAAGGTCTCTCACCCTTTACCAACAAATGATAAAAAAATTAAGACACATCAACAGAGATCGGCTCTCTGCAGAAAAAGCAGCCAATTACAATCCCCTTGTTGTACAGCCTACCGAAGTTAATGAAAAATCTATGATATTAATAATATTCAAGTTGTACCGGCAAAAGTGCATGTTCAATGCTGTTCACAAGTGTCACGAGTCACCACAGCAATCAACTAACCACTTACGTTTCTGTGGTAACCTACAGCTCCTGCACTGGGATTCAAGCAGCTGGAGCTTTTGGGGGTTTTTTTGCTGCAGAAGCCTAATGGCGAAAATCATGTTAGAACAACAGCGAAAATGTAAAAGTAGGCTATTTAAACTTTAATATATCCTTTTATTGAAACGGGTGCTTAATATTTTACCTGCTGGGTTTATATGCTCAGACCTCAAACTTGCATATAAAAGTCCACGAGTCAAACTGCCCAACTAAAGGAAACACTGATGTGATCACCACAATGGTGACTTTACAAAACCTATTATTTCCAATAAAACATCAACATCTACACCTCTATTAATTCTCAATATCTGGTTGGTAATTCACCTTATTTTCGAACGCGGAAGTAAATATGGGTCCAGTTTCCGGTTTTTGTGCGGCACTTCCGTTTCCTCGCTTCTCTGGGCTAACTAACGATATCGATTGCGAAGGATTATGCAGAGTTGACAGAAAAATGTTACACATGCCGTAGCAGATGAATACAACAAAGAACTAAAGCCCCGCGGCCCCGCCTCACCCAGGTCGGGTACTGGACCTGGTTGAAAACACTCATGCATCTAGCTGGCAGATTGCCATAACTTCGCCGGCGCCTTCAGCATCGCCCTAAACACGGTCGAGCCAACGCTGGACTAAGTTAATATATCTATGGAGGTAGGCTATTTTGTCATGTCAAATGTATTAATAATGTCATCAGAATGCAACCAAAGCACATGATAGCAATAAGTAGATCATAGATGGCTATAAATAATTATAAATCATACAAAATAAATGCCATGATGATCATGCCATGGTGACTAGATTTTATACAGGGGTTACTATAATGATTTTGTTTCTCCTTGGAGTTTTTATTCAGACTTCGTAGCCCAGCCACTTTTCTGGTATCGGGTGGTCTTCTGTAGGTCTTGTGTTCACGAAATGAAAAGAACAAACATACGGTCGTTTCTTCAAATGGGCTGCGTGGCGTGTCTGTTATTTCGGCTCCCATGTTAACCGGTTATTTAGAGCTTGCACACTGCCTGCGTGACACGCGCGTCTCAGGGAAAATGCGTGCATGCTAGAAATAGAATCGATGCCTATTTTTCACGCGACACGCAAGCGTTTCCAGGCAAAATAGAATAGGAAAATATGTTTGTATGTCATTTTGATATGAATACATATTAATGACATTTTGATGTTTGAATTTAGGTTTTGACATAAATGCAGATATAGCCTAAATGTAAATATATATATATTATCGATTTTCAAATATTGCACCTGTCAATACAGAACGAAATATTCTGTAGCCTATTTTGCCGTCAATACTGCCGACGTTGTCTTTGCTGCTATTTATGTTTAACATTAAGTGCCTTCCACAACTCTCTCCCCATATGTCGAATATATCACCAATGAGGCTTATCATGTCACCTAGCAGCAGCAACGCCTCGTCAGAGACGTTTCTGGTGTGCAAAGACATAGAAAACACCACGCAACAGAAACGCCACGCAGCCAGTGTGTAGCCGGTCGTAAAGGGCGCCTGATTATTAAAATGTCAATAATTCGATGATTAAAACACTCCTGCTCCAAGTAAATCTTTCTTTTGTGCCAGTTATTATGACAACCTCTAACTGCACAAACAATCCCGGTCTTCCTCGAAGCCATAACGATGAGTTTGTTGTTACGAACAACGCTCGCCAGTGACCGGAAGTGCCTTACCGGAAGTCTCGCACAAAATACCGTCAACTGGCTGCGTCCGTATTTCCGTTAAAAATAAGGTGAATAAGTGAAGCTGGTAATGCTGTTTGTGGAGTTGTTTAACCCTCCTCTAGTGAGATCTTCACAGGTTTAATGTCGTCTTTTATCTTCAGTTGAAGTCAGTTGATATCTTCTTGTGTTTCTCTTTTCTTCAGTGATTCTGCTTGTTATCATCAGGTGTCTTCAATGTTCAATCATCGCTCAATTAATCACTTAATTATCTTATTAACTCTAACACTGCTTCAGTGTTACTTTTAACACCCTGCTGGTGGTTACCATATAATTCAGTTTCAAGCCCTTTGACTGATGCAATAAAAATAGAGATAGCCTTTTATAGGATATAAGTTAGGGCTGGGCGATTTAAATCGCGATATTGTTATGCGCATCTCATCAGTAAAGCCGGTTCCTTGATTAGTAGTAAATCACCATCACCTGCTTTCAGATGGAGCGGCATTTAGGGCTGAGGAGATAATTAAGTGATTCATTTAGTGATGATTGAGCATTATTGAAGACACCTGATGTTAACAAGCAGAATCACTGAAGGAGAAAATCACAAATTGTAAGTTACCATTAAGGTGATGGGTGTTTGCTTTAGTTGGGCTCTAGACCATTATATGTTTACTTTAATATTTACTGTTGTTTGTCTGCTGCTATTGGTTTATAACAGTTAAATGAACAAAGTAAAATGTTATCTTATAGTGTTGGTTATGTTTTGACATAATCATGCTGTGATCTGAAAAATGAAACATAATAAGATAGATTGGTTTAACTTGTTAGCAGCAGTTTAGTGATTCTTCAGCCTATGATTATCAGTACTTTACTTATATTCAAAATATTAAATAAACATTGTTCTGATCAAAAAGACGTTCAAACATAATCATTTAAAACACAGATATCAATAATCAGCCTGTGAATCTCAACAATGGTGACAATAATAAAGCATGTTGCAGTGGCTGCCACCAATCACAACTCATTAATGGCTCCCATCATGCATTGCGGTATGAATAAATTATGATCTGAATTGTCTATGTAATTTAATTTTCCTAATTGAATATTCTGCTCCTCACCATTGTTGAGATGCATAGACTGAATTTTGACATCTGTGTGTGCCTAAAATAATGATTTTTTAAACAACTTTTAAGAAATCTTTAATATTATAACAAAAATTCTGGCCATTTATTCAGATTCACAGTTATGCTGTAACCAACAACATAAATCAAAGGCGGAGAGAAGGATTTTAATGAGTTCAGCAATTTAGTTCAAATGATGATTGTCATAATATAACCATCACCATCAGATCACTTTTTATTCTTTGTTCAACTGGCAGTTTTAACTCAGATACAACCGCCAAAGAAAATCTAAAGTACACATAAAAGGGTCAGAGCCCAACTAAAGCAACTACCCATCACAATAACGGTAACTTACAATTTGCGATTTTCTCCTTCAGCGATTCTACTTGTTAACATCAGGTGTCTTCAATAATGCTCAATCATCACTAAATTAATCACTTAGTTATCTCATTAACTTAAACACTCTTGAGTGTGGACTCATACACTCCCAGGAGTGTTAATTTAACACTAGAGGTTTTGCTGTGTACAAAGAGCCGTAGTTAACTGACAAGCTGAGCCATATCGCATTAAATATCGCTGGCGATACGTCCGCGATATTGATGCGATTTGGCTCAGCTTGTCAGTTAACTACGGCTCTTTGTAGTAAATGTTGCTCCATCTGAAAGCAGGTGATGGCGATTTACTACTAATCAAGGAACCGGCTTTACTGATGAGATGCGCATAACAATATCGCGATTTAAATCGCCCAGCCCTAATATAAGTAAACAGAATTTCAAACATATAGGCCTAACTGTAAAGTGAATAATCATTAACTGATATTCATCACAAAAATTCGGCACTTCACACATTTTCCAGTTTTAAGACCTTTGACGGATGCAGTAAAACACTGATAGTGCTCTATAGGTACTGATAGGCACTGATAGTGCTCTATTAGATCAGGGATGGGCAAAAGCGGTCCTGGAGGGCCACTGTCCTGCAGAGTTTAGCCCAACCCTGATAAACTCTCCTGTCTTTAGCTTTCTAGTAATCCTGAAGACATTGATTAGCTGGTTCAGGTGTGTTTGATGAGGGTCCAAGATAGATAGCGACCATCAAAACAATGTTAAATCAATGTTAATGTGTAAATTTTTGACTCAACATCACTTTTGCTCCCACAATTAATGCAGGTGTTTTTTTTTTTTTTTTAAGATTTCATCCAAAAATCAATGGTAATGGCACTGAATCATTGTTACAATATGATGTTGGTTCAACATCATGTTTGCGCACTCAGAAAATTAAACACAACAACTATAACTGTCTTAAAGCCACACAGCCTGAAATCAACTGCAAATAAAAGACAACAAATCTCTCAAGATCTCAGCAGAAGGTTTTTTTGACAACTAACAGAGGTTTAAATGTTGATGTTTTATTGAAAATGTTTGGTCACCATTATGGTGATCAGTATTTCCTTTAGTTGGCCAGTTTGACTCTTGGCTTTTATGTGAGTGTGTGATAGTGATGGGAAGTTCGGATCATTTTACTGACTCTCTTGTTTGATCTCGTTCATCAAAATGAACAAATCTTTTTTTCGAGTAATTTTGTTCATTTATAGAGGTTTAAATGTTATACTTTTAACAGACAAATTCCATGAACACATCCACCTACGCAATCTTGATCATATTCTGAATTAAGAAATCATTATAATGCAGTCAAAAACTATTTACAGGGAACATAAATAATTACTTTACCTTCCGAGTCTTTTGTTCATTTGTCACGTGACAAACGCAATGAACAGGTCGTTCATGAATGACTCATCACTCGTGTGTGATCTTTGCAACAGTGTGTGCTGAAACACATAATTTATTGCAAAGAAAGCCAGAAACAAATATAATCATTTGAAATAGGTTTCAGCATCATAATTCACTATTTTTACCACTTACCAAAAGTGGAAATTTGTTACTAAAAAGTTACAGTCACAAACCATACTTACTTGCCACAGATCAGACATTCTGAATTTTAATATTTAAAATACATTAAAAGAAAAATATATTTAGATACACATCAAGAATCAGCACATGAATCTCAACAATGGTGACATGCTTCATGCTGCAATGCATGTTGGGAGCCACCATAGTATAAAACCAGCATGCATTGTCATGCACGTCACCATTGTTGAGATTCGTATGCTGATTCTTGATGTCTGTGTGTCTTAAAAAAAAAAAAAAACTACTATTATACGTATTTAAAAATACATATTTTCTGAACATTTGATCTGTTGCAAGAAAACAATATTCACTTTTGTTGAGACGGAAAATTAGTAAACTAATTATGCTGAAAACTGTTTTACCTGATTATCCTTGTTTTTGCCTTTCTTTGCAACAAACTATGTTTTGGTAAACACTGCTGCAAAGACCAAAAACACACATAAAAGCCAAGAGTCAAACTATCCAACTAAAGCAAACACTGATCACAACAATGGTGACCAAACATTTTAAAACATCAACTACTACACCTCTGTTAATTCTCAAAAAAAAAAAAAAAAAAAGTATTCTTTTATTTGCAGTTGATTTCATGCTGTGTGGCTTTAAGTCATTTGTAATTGTTGTGTTTCAGTTATAATTGTTGAGTGCAAGCATGGTGTTGAACCAACATCACATTGTAACATTGACTCAATATCATCACCATTGATTTATGGATAAAAAAAAAAAAAAAAAATTAATTGCTAGAGATTTGAAAGAGATGTTGATTCAATACAGTGGACAGTGGCCCTTCCAGGACCGTAGTTGCCCATCCTGGGTTTAGATCAAGCACACTTGCCTGTCTTTAGTAAAGTCAGCAATCCTGAAGACATTGATGAAAGGGTTGATCAGGATTAAAGCTAATCTTGACAGGACATGGAGGTCATGTGTACACTGAAAAAAATAAAACCTTGGATCAACTTAAAAAAATTGAAGTAATCAATCACACGAAATATTTGACATTGACTCAAAGTAAATAATTTAATTTAGATTAACCTGAAAAGTTTAAATCCATGCAACCACTTTTTAAAGGTTGATCCAAACTAATTATTTTAAGTTGGAACAAACTAATTATTTTAAGTTAAAACAAACTAATATGTATAGGTCCCAGTAAATTAATTATTTTAGGTTGTCTCAAATAAAAAAATAACAGTTGTCATTATTTGAAATTGATAAAAATGTATTAAAAGCATTTTTTTAAATGTGATTTATTATACATGACTACTCAGAACACTTTCCTTTAGAACACATTTATTTATTGTTCAATAAACTGACAACACTGAACATCTGTTTCAAATGTATGAAGATGAACAGTCTGCTTCACACAAAAATACTTTGAGCCCACAAATTTGTTACATATTTTAAATCATCACTTGATGACATCACATTAGTAGTATTATTAAATTAGGAAGGTTTGTCCTGACAGAACACATTAAATGTTATGACAGTATTGTATACCTGTTTCAAATGTATATGATGATGAACAGTCTCTTTCAGCTGAACACCAGAGACAAATCCTGAAACTGCTCCTCAGACAGTGAACAGTGGAACTCCTAAGACACTGACAGAGTTTCTGATACAGAGCTGTAAGCTCTACATTTAAATACACCTAATTTATATGATATAGCTCAAACAAAACTCTGAGCCAACAAAGTTGGTGGCGAGGCTGGTAGCCATCGAACTTGGGCAGCCACATTTGTAAATGCTGCAGTAAAAAAGCAGCCTTTAAGTGCAACCTCTTACAAAAGGATCACAATTCTTAAAGGAACACCACTGGTTTTTCATATTAAACTAATGTTATTCCCATAACTAAGACGAGTTGATACATACCTCTCTCGTCTCAGTGCGTGCACTCAATCGCTCTGGCGGACGGTGAAACTTTGATAGCAGTTAGCTTAGCCCAGTTCATTCATTAGGGACCAAACAGAGATGAAGTTAGAAGCGACCAAACACCTCCACGTTTTCCCTATTTAAATACAGTTACACGACCAAGTATGGTGACACAAAATAAAACGTGGCACTTTTCTAAGCGGGTAAAATGGATAACTATAATGTATGGCGGAATAGCACTTGGGAGCACTTCGACTCGGCGCAGTAAAATCATCACTCCTGAGGGTGAGAGGATTGCTCAGGAGTGATGATATTACTGCGCTGAGTCGAAGTGCTCCCAAGTGCTATTCCGCCATACATTATAGTTATCCATTTTACCCGCTTAGAAAAGCGTCACGTTTTATTTTGTGTCACCATACTTGGTTGTGTAACTACTCGTGTAACTGTATTTAAATAGGGAAAACGTGGAGGTGTTTGGTCGCTTCTAACTTCATCTCTGTTTGGATCCTAATGAATGAACTGGGCTAAGCTAACTGCTATCAAAGTTTCACCGTCCGCCAGAGCGATTGAGTGCACGCACTGAGACGAGAGAGGTATGTATCAACTCGTCTTAGTTATGGGAATAACATAGTTTAATATGAAAAACCGGTGGTGTTCCTTTAAGTCATTTCTAAACATTTCAGAACACTGCCTACTTTGGCCTTTGAGGCTGGTAGCCACCGAACTTGGGCAGCCACATTTGTAAATGCTGCAGTGAAAATGGAGCCTTGTAAGTGCAACCTCTTATTAAAAGGATCTAAAGTCTTGGCTGTAAAAACACCATAAAATTTAACCACAAATGGAACATAAAATTAAGCAAGTCTGTGCAATTCAGCTCTGCCTACTCTGTGCTGTACAGCTGGGTGGTCAGTCTAGTGACTTTTGGGGTCATCTTTTTTCCATCAAGCTCCATCAGGACCTTTTGCACAAATTCAAAGGTGAACTGCAGCCTTTTCGGATATTTTAGGTTAAGTGTGTATATGAGCCCAAAGACCATGGCAAAAGCAGTTGCAACCGATGGCAACTCGTACGGGACCTCTGTTCCTTCGATGACAATTTTAATGTCTTTGGGTGGATGGAGAGGATCCTCTTTCCCAGTGATAAAGATCGCCATGGTTGTCTGCTCCACCAACCTCATTTTCCTGCATAAAAAAAAAAAAAGAGAAAATAAGTACGTTATAGTTTCAGAAATCTCCCGATTTCATGTTAGATCATAATGTGCCAAGCTCTTATACACTCTAAACTTTCAAAACTTGAATAGGCGCAAATCAAATTAATCAAATGTTTATTACAAGGGGTGTGACTAGATTAAACAGGGTATCTGCACAATTGAATCAACTCCGCCCAGCTGATGCAACACCAGCGTACTGGAATGCTATCTAAAATCTGGAATGCAATCTAAAAACTGGAATGCTACCTAGCTCTGTTTGAGACTGTGAGCTGCAGTTTATCAGAGGTGCTGAAGTTAAAATGCGTTTGGATTTGTGGTGAGATTTCTGCCTGATCAGAAGTGTTTTCTCAAGGGCTGCACGATATTGGAAAAATACAGGAACAGGAATTCAATTGCTCTATTTGAAAATAATTTAGCATCCTAAAATGATTGGGGTGATTTTGAAGGGGAAAATGCATAGAAAAAAATAAATAAAATAAAGCTGGAGAATTATTTTTAGTCAGAAATATTTTTTTTAGTGTAAACCAGCCATTCTTGAGCCTGATTGTCTCATTAGTAACAAACTGTGTGTATCTAAGAACTCTTAAATCGGAGTAAAAGTAAATCGGTGGTGAAAGTAATAGTAACTAAATACTACTACTACAACAACAACATAGTTACGTAAAGAGTAACATAACTTGTAATAAGTATTTTAATATTATTACTTTAAGGAGTTAAGTCATTTGCAAATGGATTCGTTTGGACGCACTTTTTTTGGACACTGTTCCAGGGAAGACGGGAAAAAAAATATCGTTTTGGTACATCTGGACGTGGTCTAAGTGTTTACTGCTCAAAATTCAGTAATAATTCAGCATCAAAGATTTCTTATAAATAGTGTTAAAATCTCGTCTTGTGAGCTGAGTTTCACGTCACACCCCTATTTATTAAATATGGCTAGGAAAACCTAGACTATGACCATGTTAGTCTGTAGGTGTTAACTGTGTGAGCAAGTGAGAGAGATGCACTTAACGTTACCTGGTATTCTTTGATAAGGTGCTCAACAGGTTCGCCGAAGTAGATCATCAGAGATTTGAGGATGCATTCTCTTCTGATGCTGATGTCCACAGTCTGAGTAAGAACAGTTACTAAGAATTAAAATTAAACATTAAAAAAAAAAAAAAAAAAAAAAACTCTTCAGCCATGGATCCCAATGATACACAACTTATTCATAGATACCTCATCTAAAACCTGCAAGGTCCTGGTGGTCTTCTCTTTCACAACTCCTCCCTTGCTCCTGATGACCTCCAACAGTTTGGTGGAGTGGTTGTCCAACTGCGCTATAAACTTTGTCTCCAAGGGAACTGTTGTGATTCGCATGAACTCAGCATTGATCTAAAAAGTAGAGCATACAGAAATAAGTTTAGAAGTTTTTAAGATGGTGAACACAAAAGGGAATCACCAGCACAACCTTACTAAATTATCGCCTACAACAAAAACAACTCATAAGTGAATCAACAGCTAAGTTATAAGACATTTGCTCGCATGGATTTAACTGGTCTTAGACAAAGTGCCATGCCTGTGAAACTACACTACAGGTCAACAATTAAGTGAGTAAATTAATGGGTGACTAATGTGTCTGAGGTGCTTTGCATCAGCTCTTAAAATACAGTAATATCGGCAAATAAACATTTTCTAGGCTCTTCGCGCCACACATTAAAAACACTCAGCAGAACAAACGCATTTGAATTCACGAACATAACATTAGCTGTAACGTTAACTAACTTACACGTGGTAACTTTAGCTAACATCAATGCCCCCACAAAATGCATTTAGAAATGATAGTTTGCATTTATTAGCCAGTTAGCTAGCGACCTGTGATAGCATTAAGTTACTCACCCACGACCAGAGGGCGGCTAACGTAACCTAACGTTAACGTTATAGTTTGAATGAAGAATGCTAACGTTACTAGTGCTATCTTATCATTTACATGCTATCAAGCGTGAGAGCTGAAAATACGGCCAGAGTCAAGGCCAGTCAGGTATAATTGGAAAAAAAATCGTTAAAAGTAACGTTAGACAAAGATTATTGGTTTTACCTTGCTCGTCGTAGTTCTTCTGTGTCGCAGCCTGGCTGGAGGGGTCTGTTGAAGTGTACCGTACCGTCACGGGCCACGGCCGCCGCTCAACAGATTGTGTGTGTGTGTTCTTCGTAGACAGTTCAACTGTAACGGACGTTTTTTTTTTTCTTTATTTATTTAAACAGGTCAGGTCAGAGAGCGGGATCTCCACCTCAACAACGCGCATGTGCAAATCATGCTTAATCTAATAAAAATACTCTGATCAAATGAATAAATTCAGTTTAATGTCCCGCTGCCAATTTATATTGTATCCATGTAAAAAAAAATGGATTCAACCATAAATATAAACTAAAACATTTACTTTAAATGAAAAAACTAATAATTTTAAGCTATTTCAACGAGAAAATACACATTAAACGAACAACAGCAATGTTAGACTTTTTTCAGTGTAGTTCCCTTTGCAAAGGACTGCATTAGGAGAGTAAATATAGGGATTAAGTTATTTTATATGTTTTCCAGTTTAGGGAAAGATGTTGGTAGTTTATGTTAATGATAAATGTGCAGTTATGTTGGATATTTAGAGGAGTTTTTGTTAATGAATGCTGTGGTTGTGGCAATTTTTGTGATGAAAATCAGTTAATGATTATTCACTTTACTTTCCTTTTTAGTTAGGCCTATGTTTGGAATTCTGTTTACTTATATCCTATTAATCGCTATCTGTATTGTCATTGTTATCTCACATACTGATTTGTACATTCTTGCAATCAGCAACAGATATGCAACTCCACTGATTATAGGAGTGATTCACAGCAGTGACAGATATAAGTTTTCCAATAGGTTTAAAAGGTTTTACCTTTTATAGGGGCAATTTTGTCTTACCTATTTATGTAGCCTCTGCCTCATTTATTATGTCAAATTATTACATTTAATCATGTTGTGACTAAAGCCGGGTGCGCACTGTGCGATTTATTATTGTCCTTTACGATTATTGCTTTTTAGACTGTACGAACATGATCCTCGATCGCTGTAAGCCATGTCACATTGTAAGATCTCAGTTGTCATTAGTGTCAGACTGTACGACAGTCAAGACATGTTAAAAATGGACGCACACAAGAAAACTTGTCCGGATTCTTACATCCTCAATCAATAACACATTCGGTGATGTGAGATACATTGCACGCAGGATTGAAATGGTGGCTATAAAGAAATCTCTAATGTTAATTTTGGTCACGGCTTTTCTTGAAAAACGTAGACAATTTGACGGTCGTCTCAGGAGGAGTCACTGCAGGACTGTGAGTCAAATCTTCTGACACTGCCAGAATTACGTCGGAGATAAAAAAATTATTGCAATGGTCATTAATCGGCTGTCATGAACATATCAAACTAACGTTCAAAGACTTCCGATTTTAGCCTAAATTTGGCTCAGATGGTACCCTGGAAATCCAAAGTTGGCCATTGACCTTCCGATCGTGGCAGCGGTTTGTCTGTGCGGTGCAGATCTGTGGTGCACCGCAGCTCGTCCACTGCATCAGGGGAAAGACCCTGACCCTGGTCCAAATCATTCAGCAGGTCAGCCTGGTACGCTTGCAACACAGACATAGTGCGCATAGCAGCCCCAGCCTGAGCCGCCGCTGCGTATGCCCTGCCATTAATGCGATATGTCATCTTGAGTGGCTTGGAAGGCAGGGCCAGAGCTCTCAGTGCCGATGCCTTTCCATCGACAACATAGTTAGCGAACGTCTCGTTGATTGGGGGCATCGACACAAACCCATGTTCACACATTCCTTCAACATCAGCATAGTTTGACGGCGATGGATTTGTGCTTAATACAAGTTCTATCATGCCTTCTTGATCTCATTGCCTAGATCAGGAAGGAATGGAAGGCTCACGGGAGCTGGGGAATTATGATCAGAAAGGAACATATAACACCCAACAGCTCTACATCCGTGGGGCAGGGAGGCTGTGAGGGTTCAGGTAGTACCTCTTCTTCACCCTCATCCAGCAGCCATATCACCCTGTAGCCCAAGACTGGTTGCCCACTGAAGCTAAGATTGCCACATTCCCATTGGCCCTTGCCAATCATGGCCCTTACATTGAATTGGCTCTATCACTCTCTCCTCTCCACCTAGCTGGGGTGTGTTGAGCGCACTGGCGCCGTTGCACTGTGGTTGCCGTTGCATCATCCAGGTGTCCAAAACCTGGGACACGGATCCACACACTTCTTGAAACGTTTGTCAGCAATAATTTTCTTTACCTTGAATGTTTTCCAAGTGATCGCAGTTCAAACAAGACTGTCCCTGAAGACGAAAAGAGGATGACATGTTCTCTAGACACCCCTTTTATACTTCCGCGTGGCACTAGTAGTAACGTCATAGGCTGTCAATACAATTGCCGTGATTGGATAAGCTTTTCAGACAAGCGTTCCCCATAGCGTCATTGACGCAGTGTGAGTTCCCTTTCGAAAGGGAACTACATTTAACGTCTAAAAAAAAAATATATATATATATATATATATATATATATATATTAGTCTGAATTATTGTGCTTTGCCTGCTTGATGTGCTGGAGCTCGTTCTGTAAAGCTGAACAGAGACTCACTCACTCTCAGGACAAGCATTCTGCTTGGCTATGAGCATGATATTGCTCATATATTTCCAAAGTATATAATACAGCTTTCATTCTTCAGGTCAATCATATACCTTGCAACCTTGCTCCGTTCCAGTATAAATCAGAGTTTTTTTTTTTAATGAATGGATTACAAATTTAAGGTCAGTCTCTTGCCGCCACCTACTGGCGTAACTATGTAACCTGCACTTAAGTCGTTGATAAATCTCTGTCATTAACATACTGTTTCTCAATACCAATTACTCTAACATTATAATATAAAACATTATTTATGGAACAATAATAGCAATAAAATATTATGTTATTAGTGGGAAGTGTAATTTTGAATACCATATATCCATAATTTGAGTTTTTTTTTTTAATCCTTAAAAAACAAAACAAGCAAATGCAAACAAGTCATAAGATTGCAATATAATTACTTTATTATTTAAAATTAAATGCTTTACATTTTACAAATGAAATCCCTTGTTTTCTTCTGTTATTACATCTTTTAATAAGTATGAGTTTATGCCCTCTTTGTATTGGCTGTTTTATATACACTGAACGTTAGAGCTTTGTTAATGATCCCCACAGTCATTGCATACTTTGCATGTGCTGCACTTTATTTGTACCATTTTGTTTGATCAGAATATTTGTATCTATCCATTTACCTTGTTTAGAATTTGAAAGCTAATAAAGACATTGTTTTGAAAAGCTTGTTGAATTGCACTACTCCAAAAAATAAAATAAAAAATGCATTGCATTAACCGTGCAGACATTTTAATGCATTGTATTTTTAGGGCTTGCATTTTTATGGGCTGAAATCCAACATTGTTGTGTATTTAAGCTGTGAATATTTCAATTCAAAACATTTCACACATTTTCATTATTAAAAATGTAATGATCCATATTTTCCTTTCAGGTCCATTATATTTTGCTTTACAAATTCAGTGGTTCAAATCCAACAGAAAATTCAACATTTCACATCCAGGAACGCCAGGAATATCAATAGTTTGCGATTCATAATCTCCATCTGCCGTTAGTCGACCTCACCAGCAGGGGGTGCAAGTGTGGCTGTTGTTGAAGAAAACTATAGAGCAACAGTAGAGAGTCATTCATTCAAAAAAGTATTTGTGATGATTATCAGGGCCAGTATATGGAAAAGCTGACAAAGACATAAAGCCGTCTCTATAATTACATAAGACATAGTAAGGGCAATAAAGCTAATGTAATGGTCAGAATAACCAACTCAACCTCTTAGTTCATCACTAAGCTTTGCTACAAACTGAAAAGAAATGAAATGATGGGCCGAAAAAGAAATAATAATTAATAAAGGTGATTTACAGCTTCTCGACTGGACCAAAGATTTTACACGGGGCTCAATAACCAAGGAAAAACAGTACCCAAAATTAGTCAGATGCAAATGTAACAATTTTATTTTTGTACCATCATAGTATTAAAGCCCAGGGGGGACAGCAAGTTTATGCAATCATGACAGGTACAATTCAACTGACCATATATTTGAAATGAATGATAATCAGTTAGATTAGAGAGGAATAAGACATCAATGAACATTATAATATATTCAGCAAGTGGTTTCAAAGGTTGTTAAATACATACTTTAAATCAGTTCATGTGATCACCTAACATGCATAATTTCAGTGCACAGCAAACCTCAAAGCCTTATAAAAATCCATTAATATAGGTTTAGGAAGGATGGCTGGAAAACAAGCATATGTGGAGAAGTAGAACTGTGTGTTTGGAGTGAGAACTGTTACTGAATAGGCTTGTTTGAGATGCGTCTTGCCTAGCCTGAATATGCGAGAGGCTGCAGTGAGAGGAGAGGAGTGAAAAAAAAAAGCGCAGGCAAGCCGGACAGATCTCTCTTCACACAGTGGATCCACGTGTGGACCCAGCTAGAAATTTTTTGTTCTAAAAATGTTCTAAGAACATTAGCATGTATTGTTCTATAAATGTTTTCAGCGGCTAGTTTTAGTTTTGTTCTCAGAATGTTCTTTTAAAAGTTTGGAGAACATTCTTTAAAAACATTATTAAAATGTTTAGTAGTAACATTCTTTTAACATTATTCTCTAACGTTCTTAGAAAGTTTTCAGCGGCTAGTTTTAGTTTTGTTCCCAGAATGTTCTTTTAAAAGTTTGGAGAACATTCTTTAAAAACATTATTAAAATGTTTAGTAGTAACATTCTTTTAACATTATTCTCTAATTTTCTCAGAACGTTTTCAGCGGCTAGTTTTATTTGTGTTCCCAGAATGTTTTTTTAAATGTTTAGAGAACATTTTCTAAAAACATTATTAAAATGTTTAGTAGTAACATTTTTATAACATTATTCTCTGACGTTCTTATAATGTTTTTAGCGTGTAGTTTTATTTTTGTTCCCAGAATGTTCTTATAAATGTTCGGATAACATTTTTTTAAAAACATTATTAAAATGTTTAGTAATAACGTTCTTGTAACATTATTCTCTAATGTTCATAGAACGTTTTCAGCGGGTAGTTTTATTTTTGTTCCCAGAATGTTTTTTTAAATGTTTAGAGAACATTTTCTAAAAACATTATTAAAATGTTTAGTAATAACATTCTTATAACATTATTCTCTAACGTTCTTATAATGTTGTAAGCGGATAGTTTTATTTTTGTTCCCAGAATGTTCTTTTAAATGTTCAGATAACATTATTTAAAAACATTATTAAAATGTTTAGGTGTACCATTCTTACAACATTATTCTCTAACGTTCTTAGAAAGTTTTCAGGGGGTGTTTTTATTTTTGTTCCCAGAATGTTCTTTTAAAAGTTCAGATAACATTTTTTTTTACAACATTATAAAAATGTTTAATAATAATATTGTTAGAACATTATTTCTCCTAAAAGGTAGGATAACATTCTCTAAGAACACTCTAAAAATGTTTTGTGATGATGACCTTCTATAAATGTTTAATCATAACATTTTTAGAACATTATCCCTTTATTCTTATAAAGTTTTTAGCAGGAAGTTTTATTTTAATTTTTAGAACGTTCTTCTAAAAGTTAGGATAACATTCTCTAAAAATACTCTTAAAAATACTACTTAACATTCTTATAAATTTTTTAGTGGGAAGTTTTATTTTTGTTCCCAAAATGTTCTCTTAAACATAAAAAATGCTTAGCTATAACATTGTTAAAACATACAATTTTATTAATCTCTAAAATAAAACAAAAATCTAACAGGTTTATGAATGGCATTCACATAAATTATTAGAAGTTCTGCGTACAGTAGATGCCCAACATTAAATGAAGAACTCAGTAAAGTCCAATGTGCAATCACACGTCTTGACTGCTGTTTGCTCAGAGCGCTCATCATCAGTCTTTGGTTGTCTTGGTTCTTGCAGAAAAAGAATAAAGTCATCTGCATTAATAGGTGTTCTACTGTTCTTCTCTTCTTCTTTTTCAGCTGCTATCCCAGTTAGCAGAATTGAGCTCCATTCTCTGTGTGCATGGTAGAGTTTTTCCTCATAGCCTATAAAAGAAGATCATGCAACAGTGTAAACAAAAATAATACAAATACATATTACATATTAAGATCACAAGCAATATTGACTTTGAAAACTTTCAAAATTAGCCAGCCTAATTATTAATCAGAAATTAATTAGATTAGTTTATTTAAAAGTATAAATATGATACCTTATGAGTATCTATTTTGTTTCTGTAATTTAAAACATATACTTAATCCATTATATACATGTTAAAGGGATACTCCACTTTTTTTGGAAATAGGCTCATTTTATAACTCCCCCAGAGTTAAACAGTTGAGTTTTACCGTTTTCGAATCCATTCAGCCGAGTTTCTGATATTTGGAAGAATATCAGTAACCAGACAGTTTCTGGTCTCATTGACTTCCATAGTATATATTTTTTCCTACTATGGAAGTCAATGAGACCAGAAACTGTCTGGTTACTGATATTCTTCCAAATATCAGAAACTCGGCTGAATGGATTCGAAAACGGTAAAACTCAACTGTTTAACTCTGGGGGAGTTGTAAAATGAGCCTATTTCCAAAAAAAGTGGAGTATCCCTTTAATAACACAACTAGAGGCTAAATTATTTTAACAAACTACAAACTTGGCTTGAGAAGTGTGAACCTCGAACTCAGGTAGCCTTGAGCACAGCTGCAGCATGTCACAGCACTGCCCACGATGCTTTTGCTCTGATGTAACAGCTCATTTTCATCAGTTATATTGTCTATGGATTGTTACACTTCTTACAGATTTCTGCTTGTTTTAAATCAGATACAGATAAAGTAGTACTGCATTTGAGATAGAACAATTTCTAGTGTGATTTAATCATACCTGTGAATCGTCTCTTTGCTATTAGCTAAGCTGTAAGTTTTAGTTACTTCAAAAGCAGAAAGAAAAATATGCTATAACTTCTGTTTCTTATTGAGAAATCACAGGACAGTGTTGACACTAACTTTTTGTGCTCTAGTAGGTTTCTGTGTGCGCACAATCTGCATGTTAAATGTGAGCTACTGTCTGTGCATATGAAAGCTTGTTTCCGCCATGGAATACAATTTTTAAAAAAGGTAATTGCGAATCACAATTCAAACTTTTTTTTCTCAGAAGTGCGAGATATAAACTCGCAATTGGCCGTTTGAAAGTCAGAATCACAGGATAAATTAGTAAAACCTGAGAAAAAAAAGCAATTCTGGCTTATTTTTTTTTGCTGTCGTTTCTATATGAGAACATTAATGCACTTCATCAATACAGCTGCTCTGAGAGTCACTTCAGCAGCATTTTAGCTTCATTTGAGAAAAACTATCATCATATCATAAAACACAGAGAAACTCAAAGGTCTACACGGCAATCCGTCAAATAAAAGTTTGGTTTAACCTTTGAAGAACGTTTTGCTTAAATCATTACATTTTAAATAATTGGTTATAGCAATTTAATTAAACCATTCAAATGGAATCAAGAAAACAAAAAAAAAAATACTTTTGGGAGATGCGAGAGCGAAGTAGTCCAGTGATAATTAACAGGCAGCCATGGTTAATGCAATTTGCAAAGACCCGCCCCCTTTAGTTACTGTTGCTATGTCCAACAAGCCATGGCGCTCTCACGCCACACATCATGTTGTCACGCAATGAAAAATACATTGCGGATCACAGAAAAAACGCTGAAACGTTTAAACGCAGAGACAAGACAGAGCAGGTTACTTTTGATATGAAAGTTGAAACAAAGTCTCAACGTTTAATTTGTGTAATTTTTTTAGAAAAAAATATTTTTGGTAAAATAAAAATGTAAAAAATACCTGTCAATCAAACTCCCTCGAATGGTGAATTCTGAGGGGAGTAAAAAAGATCACAATTCTGATATTTTCTTTCAATTGTGTGTTCTTGCCTCACAATTCTGAGAGAAAAAAAAACAACTGTAATTTTACTGATGGAAACAGACAGTAAAAAAGTGGACTTCAAAGATTTCTTATTCTGTAGCTCCCTGTGGGATTTTTTTGACAAGTCCATAAAAATGCATCCATCCATGATAAAAGTACTCCACACGGCTCTGGCAGGTTAATAAAGGCGAAAGGTGAAGCGAAGTGATGCGTTTGTGTAAGAAACATATCCATATTTTATATTTTAGGGCTGGGAATCGATTAAAAAAAGTAACTGATTATTTACACAATTTGCTGTAATTAAATGCAATTAATTGCATTTCCCCCAAGCTTGTAATCATCAATATTTAAACTTAGAATAACCTAATTAACCCCTTAACGCCTGAATTTATAAAGCTGTATATAAAAAAAAAAATTCTGTGTGTTTTTGACTTTAGGTAGATGGTAAATAATGTTGAGATTATCAATTTCACTTTTGCACAACAAATAAATAGAAATTTTGGTATGTTGCAAATTTGCGACAACAGGCATTTAGGGTAATTTTGGTATGTTGCAAATTTGCGACAGTGGGCATTTAGGGTATTTTTTTACAAAATGGAAAAATTAATAAAACACATTTTCCCATCTCAGGAATGTAGATTTTATTCATGGCACAAAGTTGTTAGAACTTATAAACTTTATACTTATAAACTTTGACAAATTAATGAATCTTGACAACAGCAAGAAACAAAACACTCTCCTACTCCCTAACATTGACAGTAGTTTTTATACATTCCATGTTACACTCTGTTTAACTCTTTCCTTGTTTCTCCAGTGCATACATTATATATTCTTATAGTGTTATATCCTAACATGCTATTTTTTGTGAAAAAAAAAAAAAAAAAAAAATTTGGGGCTGAAACCATCTAAATACAGCATTATTATAATATGTAGCCATTAGCCCAATCCAGCCGTTATGGCCCAATGTCGCAAATTTGCTACAAACAGAAATCTACAAAGTACGTAAAAAATATTCGTCACATGAAGTCTATATGAATAACATAGCTATAGAAGCAATCAATAAGCTGGTACATATTTTTATCTTAGCACAACTTAACTCATTTTGGGAAATTTCTCCACATTTGCGCACTTGATATGCGGATTTTGCAAAACAAAATATTAGCTTCGGTGAACCGGATGTAGTTCCCACTCCGACCGCTCCTACGATAAACCAGTGCGTGCAAAATGTTCCTAGGTATGTATCAAATGTGCACAAACAGGCATTGGGGGAAAACACACGCTATCTCGCCTGCAGTCTGAATGGAAGGGGTTTGTTGCAAATTCGCGACAGTAGGCGTTAAGGGGTTAAACAACAAAAAGGAAAAAAATGAACAGAAAATAGCCCTGTATTAAAATAATATTAAACATCAATATATCAATATATTATTATTTTCAATAATCAATCAACATAATAAATTTAACAATTTATTATTATAATTTTTTTTTTTCTAATTATCAAAATAAAACATAGTCCTACAAAGCTATTATTACAAGAGCATGTGATCAGAGCAGGTAATTTTACCATTGTTGTCAGCATGACTATACCAGCTCAGTAGGGCTATTTCACAGAAGTCTACTACTGAGAAATTTCACGTTATTTGACTTTGCTTTTCCAGTGCATGATCGGTACATGATTGGAGCGTTTGGGCCGTTAACGACAGAGCAGAACGCGCAGCGCAAACACGGAGCAGAACATTGAGCAAAGAGCTCAATGTTTGCTCAGTGTTGTGTGTGTGTGTCAGTGCGCCGACACACACACACGGAATGGAGAGCGCGGAGCGGAAAAGACCCGGTCATGAAAGCTGCGCGAGAATAAAACCTGATCGCCAAACACGGAGGGGCGGGACGGCATATTTTGCAGCCTTTTCCGCAACAGGAAGTCATTAAAATGAGGCAAAAAAAGTGCTGCGTTAATTGCATTTTTTTTATAAACTCGTTAAGCATCTCAAATTAATCGCGAAGATTAACGTGTTAATTCCCCCAGCCCTACCATATTTATAATTTTATCGACTTAAATAACTAGCTTCCAGCAGACAGCCATATGCAAGTCAAATTACGCCCAAAGAGTTAGTCAACGCATCGATACGCATATGCGCCTGCAAGGCTACGCATCGCTACACTTCGGCCGCCATATGCGTCTATGAGTAGAAAAATGTGTCGTCCCAGTTTTTGATCCGCGACGCACCGTTGTATGCAATACTATGCGTTGTTGGTGGGGGCAAAACTGCAAGTTGCTTGCGTCCGACGTGTTGACTATAAAAGGCTCTTGTCGGTGCATGACATAGGAGTAGCATAAGCTTTGACGGCTCTCGCGGTTCAAACAAACAGGGCTAGGCAATAAATTCAAGCTCCTCCCACATTTCTCTTTATATGATTCTCTTTAATGATAATTTTTCTAAAAATCTCTGTGGAAAGAAAGTCAGATATAAATCTGGGACAGATATAAATCTGGCACGAGGGAAAAAAAAATAGATCATTTTTATTTTGGAGTGCATTGTGCGTTTAAAATTGACTACGGTTTTATAAAATGCAGTGGATACTTACTAGTGATGGACTTGTTTCTCTGTTGGTGCCTGTTCTGCTCCGTAAACATTGGTCCAATGCTTGATCTTAAGAAAATGTAAAAAGTGTGTTAATGTGTGTTAACAGACTATTGATCTGGGTGACATAGGACCATTTTTTATGTTTTCCTTAAGTGTTAGGCTATATAAATCTGGAGAACCCTTACTAACATTAACCATGGTTTTGCAACACTAACTAAATGGTAATAAATTATTGTAATCAATCCACCATAAAAATATTGTTTCTACACTTTACTATAATAAAAACCATGGTTAATTTAGCAAAGGACCCTGGGAACATGTCCTAAAAAGAACAGCTCATCCAAAAAATAGACTCTCTATCGTTATTTACCGGTACTCCATGTTGTTCCAAAACTGTATGAATTTATTTTGTATAACCTTAATTAAGATATCTTGAGAAATGACTTCACTGTTTTTTTTTTTTTTTTTTTCATATAATGGGTTCCAATGTTGTTTAATTCCCAACATTCTTGTGTTTCAGAGAAGTAAGTCATACAGGTTTGAAAATAATTTCATTTTGAAAGGACATTTAAGTTATGTATAAAGACACAATGTTCTCAGTTCCCTCATTGTAAAGCTCCTATGCTGAGGTTTATTTTATTTTATTTTTTCAAAATGTTGCAAGTAAAATGTTCTAATTGTGTTAACTTGTCACATTAGAAGAACGTTTTATGAAGAACATTCAACATCTCATCTCTCAATGATATCCTCAAAACATTTCCCTAACGTGACAGAGAGAATGTTCCTCTTTTGTTATCATGAAACATTGGGACAATGTTATATTGAGATCATTGTACAACTTTAACTTTAGCAACATTCCCAAAATATGCTCAAAATGTTGCAAGTAGAATGTTCTTCTTTTGTTATCATGAAACATTGGGAACATTTGTTTCCATAAAATGGGTTCCAATGTTGTTTTATTCCCAACATTCTTGTGTTTCACAGAAGTCATACAGGTTTGAAAATAATTTCATTTTGAAAGGACATTTATGTTTGGGTCAGCTAGGCCCATAAAAACTCATATCAAGAAGACAGGTACAATTTTGACTGGAGGGTTTGGACCAGTGTGCCTTTGAGCAGAGTTTACATGTTCTGCCTCTATTTCACGTGTATTTTACTATGACAATACTCACCGCAACTGAAGATCATGTGGCTGGATAATTTATTCCCAAAATTCCTGGATAATGGGAAACACACACATACAGCAATATTATTAGCTATTTGTATTTACTTACTAAAAGAGACATAAAAAGCTTGCAAATTTTTACTCACCAGCTCAAAAACATATTATGATGATGACTCATCATTTTGACGGTAACGTTAGGCCGATATCCCGCGATCATTCAAAAGCCTAGTTTTCATAGTGTGGTTCGAGTTCCTCTCTGTATAAAGACACAATGTTCTCAGTTCACTCATTGTAAAGCTCAGACTATGCTGAGGTTTATTTTTATTTATTTTTATCAAAAACTAACTTAGCTGACAATATTTAGCCTAACGTTACACATGCAGCCTGAAACATTGACATAATATCGATATTGCTCTAGTCGCATTTAAAATTAGCTTCTCAATTTAACACACTATATTTTGATGTAGCAGAATGTATTTTTATATAAAATAAAGTTATTTACCTTCCGCAGCTGCAATATGTCCGTTACACGTAGGCTACGTTGTTAAAATTCGTTGTCCATTTACATCCCGCAACTCGCTCAAAATAAAAATGTAACAGTACGATGCAAAATAATCCATGTTTTAAACAATGTAAAAGCCACAGAACCGAAGGAGGCTAGTACTGAAGATCCTCCCGAGCAGCAGCAGCAGCGCGCACACACACACACTCTCACTCTAACAGACGAATATTCAAACTTCAAACTTGACCAGTAAAAGGCGCGCATAGCTGCCATTGGCCAGATTCCTGGATGACAGTCTGAATAGCCAATCATGCTCAAAACAACTCGAAGAGACAGCCAATAATGTGGTAACATTGCAATTACAGGAAAAGATTACATGTTTTAAAAGAAAGAATATGAAAAAAATGTGCACGGCTATTTATTTAGTTGTATTTGTAAGCTGGCTGTTATATTTAATCAATTGGTTAAATGGTGTCTTCATTGCAGTGCATGATAAAAAAAAAATAAACTTACAATAACATATAAATAATAATAATAAATTACACAAATAATATATACCATGTATAACAACATATATTTACCACTGCTCTGCCAAACAGCAGTTTAAAAGAGCAAACATATTATATATTAAACAGAGCAAACATTGCATATAGGCTATTCATATACAATTCTGTATACCTACCTACATGAAAAACTAATGGATTGGTATCATGGTAACATTAGAGTTACATTCATGTGACCCATAATGATCCTTTTGCACTTTAACAAAATATTGACCTTTCCTTTAGAAACACTCTTATGCCTAATAATGTCAACTTGCTTTTCACCCTGTGTGGCACAGTTACACAACCTGTTGGTTTAGGGTAAATCCTCTGTCCAACACAACACTTTGGTAACATTGGCATAATTCTATACAAGTTGCAACATATACCCCGGGTTTCACAGGCAAGGTTTAAGCCTGTAGTCCCAGACTAAAATGCACGTTTGAGCTGTTTTACCTGAAAGCAACTTGCACTGACATATCTTAAAATATGTCAGTGCCATTGTTTTGTCTCAAGATGCACACCAGTAATGTTTCTTTTTCTTTTTTCTAAGGCACATTTTTAAAAGCTAATTAAATGCACTAAGGCCTAATCCTGGCTTAATCTAAACTCTGTGAAACCGGGTCTGGGTTAGAAATTAAGGGTTAAGGTTAACCCTAACCCTAACCCTTGTCTACAGACTTTTATTTAACAGCATGGATACTCCAAGGTGTTGACTGCAGTGGTTAGGCCTTTAGCATTGATACAGGACGAATAACTTCTTACTGTGACAGTCTGTAATGTATTTTAGCAAAGTGTTTGTATGGATTGTCCCTAATTAAGCTAGAGCTATTGGTGCATTCAAGTCATGTCATAAAGATCGTATTTACAAGTTGAATGCCACCACAATGATGAGAATATGAGTAGGAAGCTCAGGATTTTCTTTAACCCTGATCTTGAAGAGTTAGGGGTGTGTCAGTGGGAAACATTGTGGGATACCACTATACTTAGGTATTTAGCAGTGACAATGTAGTAAGCTAATGCCTGCACAAAATATGATAGCATTAATATGTAACAGTATAATATGTGATGATAAAGTTTACAGTGGCTTCATTAATTTAAAACATTAAACAAAATTGTAAAACCTCATGAATACAAACTTCCCAGGAGGACTTAAATGCACCATATGTTCCATCGTGAACCCTGTTGGCCTGCTGTCTGACCAGCAAGCTCAATTTAACAATAATTGTGTAGTTTGATTGCTAAATGTTACATTTAAAATGTTCTAGTTTTGTTAACACGTCACATTACAAGAATTTTTTTTAAAAACACTCATCATCTCAGGTCTCAGTGATATACTCAAAACATTTTACGAACGTTGATTTGATAATGTTCCTCCTCTGTTATTATGGAACATTGTGCCAATGTTTTACTGAGAACATTATATAATCTGTTATCTCAACAACATCCTCAAAACATCCTTAAAATTTTGCAATTAAAATGTTCTAATTGTGTTAACACATAACATTACAAGAACGTTTTATAAAGAACAATAAACATCTCATCTCTCAATGGTATCCTCAAAACATTTTCCTAATGTGACAGAGAGAATGTTCTTCTTTTGGTTTTATGAAACATTGGGACAATGTTATATTGAGATCATTGTACAAACTTTAACTTTAATAACATTCCCAAAATATCCTCAAAATGTTGCAAGTAGAATGCTCTTCTTTTGTTATCATGAAACATTGGGACAATGTTATTTTAAGATCATTGTCCAAACTTTAACTTTAACAACATTCCCAAAATATGCTCAAAATGTTGCAAGTAAAATGTTCTAATTGTGTTAACTCGTCACATTAGAAGAACGTTTTATGAAGAACATTCAACATCTCATCTCTCAATGATATCCTCAAAACATTTTCCTAACGTGACAGAGAGAACGTTCTTCTTTTGTTATGACAAAACATTAAGACAACGTTATTTTGAGATCATTGTACAAACTTTAACATTAACAACATTCCCAAAATATGCTCAAAATGTTGCAAGTAAAATGTTCTAATAGTGTTAACTCGTCACATTAAAATAACGTTTTATAAAGAACATTCAACCTCTCATCTCTCAATGATATCCTCAAAACATTTTCCTAATGTGACAGAGAGAATGTTCCTCTTTTGTTTTTATGAAACATTGGGACAATGTTATTTTGAGATCATTGTACAAACTTTAACTTTAACAACATTCCCAAAATATGCTCAAAATGTTGCAAGTAGAATGTTCTTCTTTTGTTATCATGAAACATTGGGACAATGTTATATTGAGATCATTGTACAAACTTTAACTTTAGCAACATTCCCAAAATATGCTCAAAATGTTGCAAGTAAAATGTTCTAATTGTGTTAACTCGTCACATTAGAAGAACGTTTTATAAAGAACAATAAACATCTCATCTCTCAATGATATCCTCAAAATATTCTACAAATGTGACAGAGAGAATGTTCTTCTTTTGTTTTTATGAAACATTGGGACAATGTTATATTGAGATCATTGTACAAACTTTAACTTTAACAACATTCCCAAAATATTCTCAAAATGTTGCAAATAAAATGTTCTAATTGTGTTAACTCGTCACATTAGAAGAACGTTTTATAAAGAACATTCAACCTCTCATCTCTCAATGATATCCTCAAAACATTTTCCTAACGTGACAGAGAGAATGTTCCTCTTTTGTTTTTATGAAACATTGGGACAATGTTATATTGAGATCATTGTACAAACTTTAACTTTAACAACATTCCCAAAATATGCTCAAAATGTTGCAAGTGGAATGTTCTTCTTTTGTTAGCATGAAACATTGGGACAATGTTATATTGAGATCATTGTACAAACTTTAACTTTAACAACATTCCCAAAATATGCTCAAAATGTTGCAAATAAAATGTTCTAATTGTGTTAACTCGTCACATTAGAAGAACGTTTTATAAAGAACAATAAACATCTCATCTCTCAATGATATCCTCAAAACATTTTCCTAACGTGACAGAGAGAACGTTCTTCTTTTGTTATGACAAAACATTAAGACAACGTTATTTTGAGATCATTGTACAAACTTTAACTTTAACAACATTCCCAAAATATGCTCAAAATGTTGCAAGTAAAATGTTCTAATTGTGTTAACTCGTCACATTAGAAGAACGTTTTATAAAGAACATTCAACATATCATCTCTCAATGATATCCTCAAAATATTCTACAAATGTGACAGAGAGAATGTTCTTCTTTTGTTTTTATGAAACATTGGGACAATGTTATATTGAGATCATTGTACAAACTTTAACTTTAACAACATTCCCAAAATATTCTCAAAATGTTGCAAATAAAATGTTATAATTTTGTTAACTCGTCACATTAAAATAACGTTTTATAAAGAACATTCAACATCTCATCTCTCAATGATATCCTCAAAACATTTTCCTAACGTGACAGAGAGAACGTTCTTCTTTCGTTATAATGAAACATAGGGACAATGATATTTTGAGATCATAGTACAACTTGTTATTTCAGAAACATTCCCAAAACATCTTTTGAATGTTGCAGTTAAAATGTTATATCTTAGTTTTCATATAACGTTATAGGAACATTTTTTTAAATGAGAAAACATTCTTAAAATGTTCGGTAAACATTACATTCAAATGTTTTCTTTAGAACATTAACCAAACTTGTAGGGAATGTTAGCGAAAGTTCTGAGAACGTTCCCTGCTAGCTGGGGATCTCCTACAAGATCAAAGGCGGATTTTGCGGGATTCACGCTTGTGCACGGTGTTGTTAATAAACTGGATGTGTAACCGGGTTGAAATTATATCGTTACTTTTATGGTTGAAATGTCACCAAATCCTGATGAACGTTGTTTTCTATATGTTTAAGATGTGTTTAAGTCAGGGTTAATGTCCGACGAGGTGTCCATTATCAGGTATTAATGGACAACGGCGAGGCGTGAACCGTCCGACGCGCTTCGGCCTCCGCCGAAGTCCATTAATACCTTACAATGGACACCTCGAAAGGCATTAACCCGCTTATACCATGGTCACTTGCCAAATAACAAATTTTTAAAACATTAGTTTATATTTTAATTAGTTTTACAATCGAAATCTAAAGTTACAAGTTACAAACAATAACTTAGTTTACTTGGTTACGCCTGACGGTTTATTTAGGTGTCCTATATCACTTTTTAACGGACATCCTGCAGCCAATCAGAATCGAGTATTCACCCAGACCATGGTATAATTGCCAATATTTATGCCTGAATGTTGTATTCAGACCAAGGTGTTAATAACTGTACTGTCACTTTAAGAAGTCGCAGGCCTTGTGTCGTCATTTATGCGCTTCTTTCAGTCTGCGCTAGGCCAGCTGAGAGGAGGTAATGTATTATTTTGCACGTCAGTTTTAAACACTTATTTCGGTTTTTGGACGATGCAAACCTTGTTTTATGCATGTTTAAATGTTAGGTTTGAGGTTGTGAACATGCAGTTAATGTGTCAATTGAATATAACCTTGTAAACAGACTTTTTGCAAGCTTTAAAGTAGACATGTTTCCACGTGCTAGTATACAGGTTTTCTGTATGTTTATCTGCTAACAGGAGCTTGAGATCTGTGTGCTGTGTGGAGGAGACTGCATGTAACAGAGCCTTATCCATATGTTTGTTGATTTGTACAGATATGTGTATAATGTTCATTATAATTCATCTGGCATAGTGTTTACATTGGTTGTATTAAGCATGTAAAAGAAATTACATTGAGCATTTTATAATGTATTTAATTCATTTTCACACTTTTATTTAAAAGTATTTTTGCTGATAATACCAGAGCCCGTCTACGGAGAGCCTTGGCACTCCCTATTCAGCCCCATTGTATTGATTTTGGTTGCAGTTCCATTAGAATTCCACTGGGGGTGATCGCGAGCGAGTGCAGACTGAATGGGAGTCAATGGGGCTATACAGCTAAATGTGTCTCTTTCACCCGATTGCCGTTGAGAAATCTCAGATTTTATTGTAGGCTTTGCAAGTTCAACATAGGTTATAGGTCGAAAGTTGAATGAACGAGTACTTATTTCTTTTCGATTTCTTACAGGTTGAGTTGTTGTTGCCCATAACACGCTAGCATTCTGCTAATGACGTCAGCATTCTGACGTCATTGACATTTTAAAAGACTTTTTAAACCAAATAAGTGGCTCTAAAAAATCTAACACCCAGCAATGTGTAATTTCTTTGCATCTCCTTTCGAATACAACATTCAAATTACTAGACAAAAAATTATATCCTGAGAAAAGTGGATTTTGAGGGTTTTTCGCCATAGACCTCCATTCATTCTGCACTCGCTCGCGAGCGCCCCCCGCATGGACAGAGACGTGTTACTGCAACCAATCCAGAACCCGGAAGTAAGCAGAGAGTGCCAATTCTCTTCCTATTAGACATTCTCTGATAATACTAAAAGTTTTATCAGTCGTGTATGTATGTGCAGTCTGCACTAGGCTAGCTGAGAGGAGGAGCTTGAGCTCTGTGTGCTGTGTGGAGGAGACTGCATGTGACAGAGCCTTATGTATTTTTTGTTGATTTGTACAGACAAAACCGCTGTTCTGCCTTCATTTAAAGAGCAACCAGCAGTTGGTCAAAACGGTATTTATTGTTTGAATTTCGTAATAAAAGTGACAGAATCTGAGAGCTGAGATTTTTTTTTATAGATCATAAGTAACTAGGGTTGCCAACTTCAAAAAAGAAAAATGCGGGACAATCGTGGTTCTTTACAGGAAAATGCGGGACACTCAAAATATTTGTACTGTATCACATAGCCTAGCCTATGTCATTTCAGGTCCGTATGTGTTTAAAATGTTCTCAGATATAAACACATTTGTTTTGCTTTACCTATTTATGTACAATTTAATTCTAAAACGAATTTTAAGGTCACACAAAAAAGTCACATACCATAGTTCAAAATAATAGCATTTATCTGTAATAGGAAGCTTTTGTAACATTATACACTACATTTGAAAGAAATTAAAGAAAGTGATAGCATACTTTTCCCTCAGGAAGATTTCATGTTTTCTTGCATTGGCTGGATGTTGGACTCATGAACAATAATCACGTTGTTTGAATTCACCAAAACGGATTTGCCGAAATTAAAACCTGGCCGGACAGTGCAAGGGATTTGCCGTTAGCGCGAGTTCGGAATCTCCGGATCGAACCGGGAGCGACCAGACAGCAGAGGATTCTGTTTGCAAATCAAACTATAATTTGTCCCAAAAGAATAATTAATTCTCAATTTAGAGTTTGTTATTCGTATGGTCTGATGCGCGTGAGTGGGGTGTGATTGGATGATGCGGTGTCGTGATCATTCTCAAGTGTCGTGTTGCGGTTTTATCAGTCAGTGGTTAGATCAGTGTAGCAGTCTATTTAATCGGGACAAGGGAGGTCCCGTACGGGACAAATAAATTAGACCCAAAATTCGGGACGTCCCGGCTAATTCGGGACAGTTGGCAACCCTATAAGTAACATGCTCTGTCTAGTCTGTCGGTCTCCGTGTCCTCTTCAATAACGGTCGCCTTAAAAAACTTTTAAACTTACATTTAAATGTGTCTTTGTTTTGTTTTGAGTGTATGGTCAATAAGTAAAGGAATTAAAAATATGGGCACAAAACCTGTTTGTCGCGCCCCACTTGTCATGTCTCTATTCCCCACCAGTGGGCTGTGCCCGCGCCCCACACTTTGAAAAACGCTGAGCTAACTTAACAGCTAATTTAGCAATAGGGGTACCTCCATTTGGTCACGATTTTTCCTCTTTTTGGCTGGTGTCGACCAACAATGAAAAATCGTTGTCTGGCTGCCTTTCAGTGTCCTTTTCATCTTTCCATCCGTTAGCATGCACCGTCAGCTTTCTCCAACCATTCATCCCAGCGACTGCGCAAAATAGTGAACAAACTTGGTAGAGAAAGCGGGTTGGGTAATACCAAGTAGTCGGTGCGGTGGGAGGGGGGTACATTACAGATTATTTAAAATATGATACTATCTTTCTTGGTGGCAAATGAAATTAATAAAGAAAACGAACAAAAGCATTCATTCGGAATATTTCATATTTATTTTAATCTGAATGATGTGATAATATTGGGGGGGTTATATTAGCTGGATCTGATTTTTGCACCCCCGTGCAAATTACGCGCATGATCTGAACACAAAAAGTGTGTGAATGGTTTTGGCAAGCACGTAAATATTGGCTCTCTTCTTCTTCTGTGTGACAAGCGAGTGTCAGATGCGTAAAGTTGCGCAGCGCCACCTTGTTTACCGAGGTATTTCTGTTTTTCAATAAGCGCCATCTACTGTCAGGGATTGAATTTGCACGTTCACTTGGCGCATTGCCATTGAACATCGCTTAGGTATGGACTCAAAAAAGCGTCCAAAAACGTCTTGAAAAATGTACTTTGATGGCATACGTCACAGCCATGTGGAGTCAGCGGTCTCAAGTCGGACAACATTTCTAACTGGCATGCCCTGCTCCAAGCCAGACACCGATCGATCTGCGCAGAGCTGCATGAAGTCGAACAAACCTATCCACTTGCTTCTAGGGGTGTCAAAATGTATCGTTTCTACGATGCATCGCGATGTGGACGAGGACGATTCGGTATCGGTTCAGTAATAGACCATAACCGATTATAATGTACTGACGCTTTTCTGACGTCATTTGTGGCGTACACGCTTTGTCGCGGTAGCATACAATGACAGAGGAAGGAGAGACGCGAGTGCGAGAAAATACTTTAAAGCCGACATCTGGGCACATTTCGGCTTTTATGAACAACGTGGTAAGCACGACCTGCAGAAGACACATGCTGAGTGTAAATCATGTCACGCACAAATAGAATATGCAGGAGGTAATTTCACAAACTTGATAAACCACGTTAGCCGTTTTCACCCCGAGCTGTTAACGCCTGGCAGAGTCTGACTGCTTTAGAGATGCGAGGATGAGCTCCAATGTCACCCGAATCCGCAGCCAAAAATAAATCATCCACCTGCCACCCCAATAACTTTCTCTGATTTAAGTATCCGCACCCGATGTTCAAATTACAATTATTCTGTGTTGTTACGCGTGATTATAAATGGATGATCGTCACCTTCAACAGCGGATTCGGCGACGGTTGATGCGCGCATCTTTAAAGGGTTACTTCAGGATTTAGCATTAAGCTTTGTATTAGTAGAAAACCTGTAGTATTTTAGAATTACCGTGCTTTCCACCCTCATATCCCCCTGAGACAAGAGATTTATGTATTTTTTGTCTGGAAAAAATCCTCCGATGACGCAAAAATCGTCATTTTGCGTCATCGGAGGATTTTCTGGCCAGAGGCTAAAGACTACAGCCAGTAGATGGCGTTGTTCCGCATGTTTTCAGCCCGCCCATACAGGGTGGGATCTCACTCACAGAATGTACACAGTGTCAGCCATCTTTCTTTGGAAGCTAAGCTAGAAGGCTCTTGTTCTGTGGAGAAAGCTGAATAGTAGGAGAAAGCCGAGTAAGTAACCATCCTCCTTTTCCCGGACTTGTCCGGCGGGCGAGATCGTTCAAAATGTACGGGATTCAGCTTTTGCTTTCTGCGGTCGCTATTCCTTGTTTACATGCACACCTTTTGTTTCAATCTAACTGAATTCATTCCGATTGGTGAATTTGAATGCAGTGTTTACATGAACGCTAAACAAGTGATCGGTTGATGTGCGTTTTACCATTGCTAAGAAAAATTCCCGCTCCTCCGTGAGAGATGGGAGACCCTCAGTAATCATGCCACAGGCCTCGCGCTGTTCTCCCGCGGCCGTCAGCCTCGTCCTGCTCGCCACAGTAAACATGATGAATGAATGGCGACTGTAGAACGCAAAAGCCGAATCCCGGACATTTTGGGCTATCTCTAAATCCCTCGTAAACTCATCACGTAGGCTAGCTTTGTTGTTTTAAACTGCGCACTCTTACCGGTAGGCGTGGCCTCCTAAGACAGCGAAGCAAGTGCATTCTGGGAGTTGTTGTCTTTCATCCACATAAGCCAAAAATACTTTTTCTGGCTTTTCTCAGTCTAGAAAGCTCCAAATTCAAAAGTTTCTTCACATTTCTTCTACTTAAATGACCTGTTTTAAATACACATTCATCTTCCCAGAGGTGAAGTATCCCTTTAATGGTAACATAATACACTGATGAATGAGCGCTGCTTTAAAATGAACATTCCTTTAAAACAAAATGTATTTGACAGATTTTCCTTTTCTTAATGGCATAAACAAGCTTTACTCCCTTGAAACTTGAACTGGAATGTCACTGTTTCTGTCACTGTGACTTCCCGAACAGGCGAGCACGTGCGCGCACAAGTAAAATTTTAAATTGAGGATGCGGTGCATAGCGATGCATCGTGATATCGAATTGAATTGAATCGATGACATGATAATCGCGATCAGACCGAACCGTGAGACCGGTGTAGGTTCACACCCCTACTTGCTTCATTTCTAAATGAATCAGTCATTATGAACAAATCGTTTGAATGATTCAATTAATCACTCATTTAGACATGGACTTGCCGCCACCTACTGGTGGTTTTATTTTCATGTTTATTTATCCATGACAGGCCCGTACCGAACAAAACAGACTCAGCTAAATATTGTTTCATTATTGTTATCAGAAAAATCCTAACAAATATCGAGATATAATTAAAAAAATATATATTGCACACCCCTAGGCAGTATTATATAAATGTTAATATTACATCAAATATTTGTCATTAATAGTCAGGGAACTACACTAACCTTTTCCACTGGTGGCACTTGCGCTACTAACTTTTTCAGTTACTGGCGCAAAACATGATTTGGTCGCACAAATTATTTATAGTAAGCCGCTCTGCATAATAATGAACAATAATGAAACTGTATTGCATACAGATGTGCTTTTTATTTTACTTGCCTACTTTTAAACCACATGCCTTCTTGTTTTTGTTTTCTTTAACATTGGTTGGGATAAATTTTCTCCTAAATGGATTTCAACATGCTATGGTTGGCACAGGGCAGACTCCTGAACTCTTAAGTAGTGATGCACCGATGTGAAATTTGTGGTCGATAACGATAATAACCAATATTAATATTGCTGTTATGGCATAAAACAGTAAAAAAACAAACAAACAAAAAAAAAAACAGGAACATTGTGTACAATTAAGATAGGCTACTTAATTTATTATTCCAATGGCAAAAATATTGTATCATGATTTTTTTTCAGGAAAATCACGCTTTCACGATTTTATCACGATTCTTTATGTTGGTTTTACTATTTTGCGACTGAGCATTACAGCCAAAACGTATGTCCATATTTTAAAAACAAAGCCTTGGGTAACAAAACATATATATAAAAAAATGGCAGACGAAGATAACAAATATTTGTCATTATTTTCTTTGTTATTAAATATTAAGATCAAAGATGCACATTACACATACACAACTTAATACACAAATTAAATAAACAGTGTTTTATGTTTTCAGCTTCAGTATTTAACAGTAGCATTGAAGAAAGTAATTAAATTAACAAATATGAAAATAAAACAAAATAGACTTCACTGTATAAATTATACATTGATACTTATTAAAGCTACTTCAGTCAAGAGCAGTGTGTGATTTTCTCTTTGCATTTTGTTGTTTTATTAACATTAAAGGAATAGTTCTCCTAAAAATTCAAATTGTCATAATTTACTCTCTGAAGTTGTTTTAAACTCGAATGAGTTTCTTTCTTCTGTTGAAAATAAAAGTTATTTGGAAGAATGTGGGTAACCAAACAGTTGATGTACCCCAGTGACTTCCATAGTATATTTTTCTCCTTTGGAAGTCAATGGGGACCAGCTACTGGATAGCCACATTCTTCAAAATATTAATATTAGAAAAATATTAGAAAATATTAGAAGGAAATTAATACAGGTTTGGAACAACATTAGAGTGCGTAAATTATTTTTGGGTGAACTATCCCTTTAAGGACAAGCGGCAGCGTGTTTACTATTGCTACTGTCTCTTTAAGAGTTGCGCGCGACGCGTCTATACACGTATTTGACAAGCAGATTTACTCAATTTTCTCAAGTTTGCTTTCACTTTAGACATAACCGACTTTGTTTATCTAAACCTTGTGTGTATTTAACAGTATAAGCACAATAAGACTCGAAAGATAACTAGTATCCAGGCGCTGGTAGACAGGCTTTTAGTGCATGTGAGCTTCACATGTACGCGCTGAGGAAGGAACGCACACGTTAGAACACGTTAAAATATAAAACGTTAAATATCCGTGTTTGTGTGTGTGAGAGAGAGAGAGAGAGAGAGAGAGAGAGAGAGAGAGAGAGAGAGAGAGAGCCGCTCGCGCAGCACTGATACAATGGTAGGCTACGTTTTAATCTAAGTAACGGTCGCGGGGCTGAAGTTAACTTGATGTTTTGAATGCTCGAGGCAGAGCACGTTATAAAACGTATTCTTAAAATACACATTTCAGTTTTAATAAATGCTCATAGTAAATCATAGCATATTGCCTAAAACATAGGTACAAAAATAATCAGTGATACATTTGCGACCCTTTAAAAATTAGGGTCGCAATGGCATTTCAAAAGGTCGCATATGCGACCATTTTGGTCGCAGTGTAGTTCCCTGATAGTGCCCTGAAAATAATCGTTGAAAGATCAATGTACCTCATTCATGCAATTAATTTATGAAAACACACCAGAATTATAATATTTTATAGCAGTTGTCTACTAGTACTTTCTGCTATTACATCAGGGCTCACTTTCATATTTCTCTCTTCAAATTGTTTGTCTGTGCTGAAAATGAAATGAAACCTTTTCTTTGATTTCAGACCTGATGGAAGTGAAGGAGGAGAGTGAAGAACTGAGTGAAGTGAAGGAGGAGAGTGGAGAACTGAGTGAAGTGAAGGAGGAACATCATGTCAAACCTGGAGAAAAACCTTTGAGTCGCTCAAAGATTAAAAATACACTTTTAAAGAAAGGAAGAGCCAAGAAATCTTTCACCTGCACTCAGTGTGGAAAGAGTTTCCCACGCAAACATAAACTTGAGTGTCACATGAGAGTTCACACTGGAGAGAAGCCGTTCACATGTGATCAGTGTGGGAAGAGATTCACACAATCATCAAACCTTAAGAGTCACATGCGAATCCACACTGGAGAAAAGCCACATATGTGTGTTCAGTGTGGAAACCGTTTCAGATGCAAAAGTAATCTTCATGATCACATGAGAGTTCACACCGGAGAGAAGCCGCTCACGTGTGATCAATGCGGCAAACAATTTCATGGATCATCAGACCTGAAGAGACACCTGACAGTTCATACGAAGGAGAAGCCGCATTCATGTTCTGTGTGTGGAAAGAGTTTTTCACTGCAGCAATATTTACATGCACATCAGAAAATTCACACTGGTGTGAGAGAGTATGTGTGCTTTGAGTGTGAGAAGACTTTTATTACAGCGAGCCTTTTAAAACAACACCAGAGAATTCACACTGGAGAAAAACCTTACAAGTGTTCACACTGTGACAAGAGATTCAGTCATTTATCAAGTCTGAAAATACATGAGAGGATCCACACTGGAAAGAAGCTGCCCTCATGTGATCAGAGCGGATCTAGTTTCAGACACAAACCAACTCTTAGGCATCACACGAGAGTTCACACTGGGAAGAGGCGGGAGTCAGGTGTGAATCACAGCATTATTCATGATGTTTCATGCCCTCCGCATACAGCCATTCTAACATTAATGGCCTATTTTAACGAGTGCATAATCTAAAGCAAAAGGTCTTTAAATAACAAAAAATACTGCGCCATTTACTGTAGACCAGGTTTTTGTTGGTCAATGGCTCAGTCTATGTCAGTTTCCTAATAATAGCAACGCACCAACAATGCGCCTGAACACACCTCGTGTTCAGATCAATACACCTATGGGCGAACAAATGGATGAAAATGCATTTGCTATTTCAACAACGTGGAGCAGGACGTGAAAATGATAAATGCGTCGAGCTGAAACTAGCAAAAAACACTGTTATCCAAAATGGCTGCAGAGCTGAAAGTTTGTTTGAGCTGCCCCCTCTACTCTACACACGTGAATTAGAGATGTGCGGATGGGCTATTATTTCATCCGCAACCGCATCCCAAAACTTATCATCCGCACCAACATTTTTTGACCAATTTTCAAAGCCACGCCCGCCCGCCATCCGCTGATTGTTTTAATGTCTATGGGCGATGCAAGGCGCTGCTGACGCGAGCCGCGAGGCTAGAAAGCTCTTGCCTGCTCTAGAAAGGAGACTGATCCAATGCAGCTAGACATGTGCCGGTATTCGGTAATGCGATAAATCGCGGTAATGAATATGCATGATATTGTTATTGCGGGCACTTCAAAATACTGCGAAAATATTAATAGAACGCGCATTAGCTTATTTTCCATCAACCACTTAAACAAACACTGCGTATATTCTGCGTAAAACACGTGCGCACTCTGATGTAAACAATCCTCACATGGAGAAGAAGCATGGCGGAAGGAGGAATGCTGCCGACGATTTATCCCCCTTCTAAAAGCAGGGCTGTCAACTCTACACATTCGCAATTTACACTTTTCACACGTTCTTGCGCCACACATCCCTTTTCTCATGCAGAGAAAAATCGCGGAGCAAAAGAGGACAAAAGGAGACCGACAGACTAGACAGAGCAGGTTACTTTTGATATAAAAACAATTCTCACCTCTCAGGTTCTGTCCATTTTATTACGAAATTCAGACAATAAATACCATTTTGTTGCTTGTAAATGTGACGTGACCGATCGCTGTAGCGTCTCAGTTCAAGTAAACCGATCATCTGTTACCTCTTATTTAAAGATACAGTACAATTTACCAAAAGGTATATATGCCTCATACATAATTTAAAGATACAGTACAATTTACCAAAAGGTATATATGCCTCATACATAATATCGATCAATCAGTGTTTTTCAGCCACAGAAAGAGGTCAATAAAACTGCAGGTGAACAATTATGTCACAGAACGTTACATTTACCTCAGGAAAGCCATTTAATGACCAACACGTTAGTTGACTAGAAAAATAGCTATAGAGAGGAATATTTTGCTAAATATGTGCACTGCATTACATTTGTATTATATTTTTACTTGTGTCATAATTTTTATTATAATGAAAACCAAATTATATTTAATTAAATTTTTAACCTTTAATAATACCAGCTGATAGGGCTCTCTGTATGTTTACAGCATTATGTAATATATTTTTTCTTGAGAAAAATTAACATGTAGGCTATCTACTGTAGCCCACCTAATATTTATCCAAAGAGTCAATATTGAATCAAGATTGAAATCTAATCCCAAGAATTGAATTGAAATCGTGAAAATTGTGTTAAATTCTGTTTAGTTACCAAATGTTTTGACAATCACAATTACACCTATTGTAATGCAAGTTGTTGTTTTTCTACATGTTGTTTTTCTAGTAATGCAAAAGTAACATAATGCATTACTTTTCTTAAAAAGTAACAAAGTAACACAATTATTTACTTTTTAAGGGAGTAACGCAACATTGTAATGCATGTTGAAACATAATGCATTGTAATGCAGTTCACGACAGTGTCCTTAATCAAATATGTTTAATAGTTCTCATAATTCAGAAACGTGTCAGTCTCAGAAACGTGTGTCAGAAAGTCTCAGAAACATGATTTTTTGCGTATAATACCTTGAATATCAGACTGATCTCATGAAATGGCGTATGTATGACACGCCAATTCGTATTTCCATTTTTGGCGTGCTATCAACACGCATAATCGCTTTTCAGCGTGTTTATCAACGCCGTTGACTTAACGTTACATTACTGTATATATAAATATATATGACCTTACCCAACCCCGTCCCTAAACCTACCCGTCACTGGGGTTAATACCATTTATGAGTCTTCCCCTACCATCCTAGGAAAAAATATATTGCTCCCCAGATGTAGATATACATTTTGCTCCGTTTCGCTCGAGCATTTAACGATGCGCTCACTCTGACATTTAACGGCGTAGACATACACGCGGAAAATGACGGTTCGTTTCGGCGTGAACATACACGCGGATAGCTCAAAATGTGTATAGATAACACGCCACTTGACTTGAAAGTGGCGTGTATGTTTACGCAAAGTCATGATGTCATGTTGTGAATATAATAATTTAAATATCAATGTACCTCATTCATGCAATTAATTTATGAAAACACACCAGAATTATCAATAATATTTGTATAGCAGTTGTCTATTTGTACTTTCTGCTATTACATTACTGCTCACTTTCAAATTTGTCTCTTCGAATTATTTTGCTGAAAATGAAATGAAACCTTTTTCTTTCATTTCAGACCTGATGGAAGTGAAGGAGGAGTATGAAGAACTGAGTGAAGTGAAGGAGGAGAGTGAAGAACTGAGTGAAGTGGAGGAGAAACATCATGTCAAACCTGGAGAAAAACATTTGAGTCATTCAAAGAAGCTGCCCTCATGTGATCAGAGCGTATCTAGTTTCAGACTCAAACCAACTCTTAGGCATCACACGAGAGTTCACACTGGGAAGATGAGGAACTCAGGTGTGAATCACAGCATTATTCATGTTTCTTTTTTTTTCTTTTTTTTTTGCATAACCTGCATTCTGCAAACTGCTTTAACTAATTTAGTTAATTTATTAATGACACTGCAATGATCGTGATTTGACGTCACATTTTGCAAAAAAAAAAAAAAAAAAAGATAAATTCAACATACAACTGATAATAATAAATCAAAATGTAACTATATACAATCTACTCCACTTTGCAGCAAAAAGTTTGCTTTCTTTTAATTCAGTTCAGAGGTCACATTGTGACGAATCGATTTTCTATTGGTCACACATCTACACTTGATTCGAATTTGCAGGTCAAACTTGATCTTTTAAACTCACTTGTGCTTGTGTTTCTGGTTAGAGCCCTGCACGGGCCTCAAATCTAGGCGCGAGCCCGGCCCTGGCCCAAGACGCTCAGGCCCTAGCCCGACCCGTGTCCGACAGCGCATCAGAATTATCAGCCCGAGTCCGACCCGAGCCCGTTTTTTTTTTTTTTTTTTTTTTTTCACAGCGGCAGACTGCCATTAAAATATGTCCGTTTTGTTAGTTATGTTTCTTTTCTTTTCATTTCTTTAAGTTAATTTAGACAAATGTTTGGAGAATAAAAAAAAAAAAAAAAAATTACCAGCAGCAAGCCGAGCCAACAGCGAGTAAAACATGTTTGATCAATTTAGCCTCTCAAATCAACGCTAATACTTTACTTAGCTACAATAAAATCCATAGATATAAAAACACTTCAAGCATATGACACAGACAGTTAGTTTAATGTTTATTTATTAAACCACAGTGAGTACAATTTTTTGAAATACTGAGGCAGGCTCAGGCTGCTCGCAACAGCGCTCGCAAACGAAATGAGCAGCAGCCTACAATCTAAACAAATTAAATTAAATAAATCAAAAACAAACTTGCAGGTTATCTTACCTCAAAAATGCACCACAGAACATGGCCATTCTTTTTTCCAGTAGTTTCCAACAGTTAAACGAAAATAGTCCAATCAAACGAAAAACATCAGTAGTTTCCAACAGTGTAAACGAAAACCAAACGAAAAGTTAGAACAGTCTCTTACAGAGCATCGTGGAGAAAAAGAATAGCATCCACAGTGGAAGATTTTAACCCAGTCCTCTTCTATCACTCGCGATTTTTCTCATATTCTCCATTATTTGCACATGAGGTGAATCGTGGGTCGCGCTGACGGGAAACCTTCTGTGTGTGCGTGCGTGCGTGCGACTGTCATGTCAATCATATGTCAGTGTAATTATAAGATTATGAAAGTTATGAGGTTATTAAACGTCTTTCTATGTTTGTTTTTCTATCGTCGAAGTCAACTTCTCATATTTTTTTAATTAATGTCTAAAAATATAAAAAGAAGGATATCCCAAAAAAAGCCAGAGGCCCGGCCCGCATGTGAACTATGACGTGAAAATTGGCCCGAAGCCCGGCCCTAGAGGCGTAAAAAAGTCGGGGCCCGTCGGGCTCGGGCTGAAATGCAGGGCTTTATTTCTGGTGTCCTACATTCACATCAGGGGCGTTTTGTTCGAGTAGGCAATGGAGGCAATGCCTCCTAAAAAAACGGAAGAGTAAATAATCCATATTAGAATAATAAAACAACGCAAATATTACAAAATGTGACATTAATACTTGAAAAAATCACTAGTTTTTCTAACGTAAGACTGTCCAACAGTGTAAAGTTACAGCAGGAGGCGCACCTCCAACCCGATCTCACGGCAATTCGTACGAATTTTGTGAGGTGGCTAATTCGTACGAATTCGTACAAATTCCGATGAATTTGTACGATTGACGTACCCCTGACCCCGCCCCTAAACCTTCCCATCACTGGGGTTTAGACAAATCATACGAATTTGAACGAATTGGTCGTGAGATAGCGTTGGCTCCTCCTCTGTGCCCTCATTGAGTTATAATAGACACCCTAAAGGCCCGTGCACACCGGGACGATTATCGCGCACGCTTTTCACTGACGTTTAACGCTTCGTGACAAAAGGACGCCAAGTTGCGCAGCACCACTTTGTTTACCGAGGTATTTCTGTTTTTCAGTAAGCGCCATCTACTGTCAGGGAGTAAAATTGCACGTTCACTTGGCGCATTGCCATTGAACATCACTTGGGTATGAACACAAAGACGCATCAAAAACATCTCGAAAAATGCTGGCGATAAGCGAGGGTT
Source organism: Scardinius erythrophthalmus (assembly GCF_964197995.2). Classification (NCBI taxonomy): domain Eukaryota; kingdom Metazoa; phylum Chordata; class Actinopteri; order Cypriniformes; family Leuciscidae; genus Scardinius; species Scardinius erythrophthalmus. The sequence goes on along the minus strand of NC_138221.1, from coordinate 18,742,627 downwards.
GATAATCGTCCTGAGGCTTAAAGCATGTCGTGAGTTTAGTGTGGGGTAATTGAAATGAATGGGGGAAAGTCAAAAGCTGTGATTGTGATCGATCTGCGCAGAGTTGCATGAAGTCGAACAAGCCTATTCACTTGCTTAATTTCTAAATGAACCAGTCATTATGAACAAATCGTTTGAATGAATGATTAAATTAATCACTCATTAAGACATGGACTTGCCGCCACCTACTGGTGGCTTTATTTTCATATTTATTTAACCATGACAGGTCTGTACCGAACAAAACAGACTTGAGAAATATCGAGATATCATTTGTTTGTCAATCTAAAATGTTAATATTACATTAGATAATTGTCATTAATCAAATATATTTAATACTTCTCACTTAAGAAATGTGATTTGTGCCTATAATGCCTTGAAAATAATAATTGAAAGATCAATGTACCTCATTCATGCAATTAATTTATGAAAACACACCAGAATTATGATAATATTTCATAGCAGTTGTCTACTAGTACTTTCTGCTATTACATCAGGGCTCACTTTCATATTTCTCTCTTCGAATTATTTTGCTGAAAATCAAATGAAAACTTTTTCTTTCATTTCAGACCTGATGGAAGTGAAGGAGGAGAGTGAAGAACTGAGTGAAGGGAAGGAGAAACATCATGTCAAACCTGGAGAAAAACCTTTGAGTTGCTCAAAGACTAAAAATATATTTTTAAAGAAAGGAAGAGCCAAGAAATATTTCACCTGCACTCAGTGTGGAAACAGTTACACAGCCAAACATAATCTTGACATTCACATGAGAGTTCACACTGGAGAGAAGCCATTCACTTGTGATCAGTGCGGGAAGAGTTTCATACAAAAAACACATCTGACCGGACACATGAGGATCCACACTGGAGAAAAAACATACACATGTGATCAATGTGGGAAGAGTTTCGCACAATCAACATGCCTTAAGAGACACATGAAAATCCACACTGGAGAAAAGCCACATACGTGTGTTCAGTGTGGAAACCGTTTCACATACAAACATCATCTTGATGTTCACATGAGGATCCACACCGGAGAGAAGCCGTTCACGTGTGATCATTGCGGCAAAACATTTAATGAATCATCAAGCCTGAAGAGACACCTGAAAGTTCATACGAAGGAGAAGCCGCATTCATGTTCTGTGTGTGGAAAGTGTTTTTCACTGCTGCAAACTTTACATGCACATGAGAAAATACATACTTGAGGAGCCACACTGAAGAAAAACCCCACGTGTTTTCACTGCAGAACTAGTTTCAGACACAAATCATCTCTTAAACGTCACATGAGAGTTCACACTGGGAAGAAGCGGCTCAGGCTTTCGCTTTGAAATCATATTTGCTTCTCATTCTGAAGAAAGACCATATAACTGTGATCAGTGCGGTAAACAGTTTCATTGGGCATCAGTCCTGAAGTAACACCTGAAGATTCACACAAAGGAGAAGATTAATTCGTAATATTACAGCAGAAAAGACACGGCGGTGTGTGTTTCAGTTTTAAGACTTTAGAAATTAGATAAATGCCAGGCAGTCTACTTGAGGCCCTGAGAGGACAAAGGACCTCTCTGGAAATTAACATTTGAACTCACCCTTGTGCACTATCGAGACAAAAGTCTCACCTCTGAATCATCCTAATCTACATTCCCTCTCCTCATCCCCCACTCCTTCTCTATCATGCTAAGATCACCTGAATTCACCCAAAAATCCATAGGTTTAATGTGAATAATTATCATTGAGTATTATACATGTTTGGTATCATTTGAAATGTCTCAGTGCGACTGGTACAAATGTCTTTTTTCCAAATAAGTTAAACAAAAGGTAATAAGGTTTTTAAGAGTTTCGAGATAACTGGCACACAAGGTAGGGTGACCAGATTTCTCAGAGTGGAATATGGGACAGACACAGAACCCACAGGCCCACAACACCTACTGCACACATACAAGTATTTACACTTAATAATATTGTTAGCTATGTAAAAATAAATAAATGTAGACTTACATAAAATTGCAGATCAGTGGGAACAAAATGGTGCAATCATTCACTGTTGCCGTTTTGTGATTTTCACTGGAACCAATTTTTGCCAGCGTGCGTTTGTCTTTCAAGAGTTTATCATAAAATGCGGAGCAGTCCAGTCCGAAATTAATTCGTACGAAAAGCATTGCCTTCATTGTTGTTACACTCAGTCGAGATTTTTCATCCGTCCATGAACACGCTCCACAGGTGCAGATGTACCAGGCAGGTATAAAACAAACTCCACAGCCAAAGATAAGACTCCAAAGTTGAGTGACTTGCTCCCCATCTCACTAAACACGTCTGTCCATCTATCAGAAACAGCCACCTTGTTTTTGTTCCACTCAGTGATGTGACAAGTGACAATGTTTTTAGCACAGGCCCACTCATCAAAGACCATGGTTTCGTCAACCGATGTGAGAGCAGGTATTCTTGAGAAGAAGTTGCTGAGGCGGCTCTGAATGTCTCTTCATTCTCAGTAGGACCCACTCTAGTTCTTTTGTATTCTCCAGTGAGCAGCTCCAATTATGAAGGTAATCCACTGATGCTGAGTAAAAGCTTCTCACTGCACAATAAAAATCATCAGCTTTTATGTCACCAGCTTCAACAAGGGTGTCTAACTGTGTTTTGATGTCAGAGGGAATAAATGATTCTTCCAGCCTGGCCTGCAAGACATTTCTCAGATCATAAATGTGCAAAGCCATTGATATATTGTCTTGCTCTACTGTCTCCAGTGCACGATGGAAAGCTGCAGTTTGCTTAAGTGCAAATCCAAGCCTCTTAATGTGTCTCTTAGAAACTTTGGGCACTTTTCTTGAGAAGGAAAGTATGCACGTAGACCATCAAAAAGGTGCAGAATTCGTTCAAGAGCTGGACCAAGAGAGGGGAAACGTGTGCTACCATGCTGCAGTAATTTCTGATAGTCCAGCTGTACAAAGTCACAAAACACCTTGAGCTCCTCTACGCGCACTGTATAGATTTGAAAGTATTCATATCTATTCATATGAAAGTACCAAATCAATCGGTAAGCAATTCACTGCTGTTTGCAGGGTATTGTGGATGATGTGTGCATTACAGCCAATGCCCAGAATATCCCTTCCTAGCTGCATTTGCAGCTTTCTCCAGATATTGCCTTTACCAGCTCTTTTAACACCGCCAAAGTTTGTGTTAGTGTTATCAGCACAAAGTGCAACTATTTTCTGAGCAAGGCCATGTTTTTCAATGACATGGGAAATGTAGGCACTTTGCAAATCCGATGTCTCACCTGGCAGAGATGAAAATTCAATTATCTTGACCTTTACACCCTCTAGTGGCTTGAAGTATCGCACAAGCACAGGGAACAATTTAATGTCTTTGTGGTTGGATGCATCTACAGTTAATGTGACAAAAGAGCACTTGTCCAAATCATGCTGGACTTCTTCCTCTGACAAAGGACCAAGAACGTTACATATTAGCTCAGCCTCCGTGAGCAATGGAAAAGCAAGCCCTGCAAATGTCACATCTTAATTTACTTGCCTCTGATAGTGACTCTCTTTTGAGAAATTGAAACTCTTTTTGAAGATCCTCGTTAAATGTACACACACACTTCTTTGACATCTTTGCACCTGAGTCAACCTTATCCGTGCTCTCGTCTGGTATACACTTAACTGTGACGTCGGATTACGCCTTCACTAACTGCAAGTTGATTGAGGGAATTGTGATTGGATGGAATTGTCCTTCTGCCTTCTCTTATTGGATGGAATTTTTTTTTTTTTTTTCTAAAATATACGAGGTGATTTGCTAGTTTTATTAGGCTATTCCGTATGAGAGTACTCATGCTATCACTCAGGAAAAAAAAAAAAAAAAGTTTATATATATATATATATATATATATTAATGATGAAATACGTGACAAAACATGATTTTTTCATTGGTCGGGACACTAAAATTAGACTTGAAATACGGGACTGTCCTGGGAAAAACAGGACGTCTGGTCACCCTAACACAAGGAGGGTTGGTCTCTAGGCAAATGGTGTCCTACACCCAAAAGGTGTCAACTCTGAATGTAAATTCCCATTGTTAACAGATGTTTCAATGTGAAAGAGGTTCTGTCTATAATGAAATGCAGCAAAGGGCTCTTGGCGATTCTGTACTTCAGATTAGCCCGCGAGACTGAGAGCGGCTGAGAATATCAGCCTCATTTATATCTTAATGTCGGGTTCGCATCTCTTATCTTTAATCCAAAGCTTTTGATGTTTTGTATTGATTATCTTTGAATTGATTATGTAATTGGCATGATACATTTACCTGACATAATAAATTGTTACATTTGATTATTCTTACTGACTTTGACATTATTTTCATTAAAGAGTTAAAAAGAATAGTCAAACATTCGCTCACTTTAAATGATGCACGGATATCATTAAAACCTTTTCATTTATGGAGTCAGATGGAATAACGAGAAAATGCATATGAGAAAATGTATTGAAATACTTTGCCACGAGAAAGGACAGTAACACGTAGAGACTTTCCCCGCTGGTCAGATGCCGGACTATGGGCCGATCGAGTTCGAGTTAACACAGTCAAGTCAAGTCACCTTCATTTAAAATAGCGCTTTTAACAATATAAATTGTTTCAAAGCAGTTTTACAGTGATAACAGGAAATTAAAGTAACAGATATTGTTTTGGCTTTACAGCAGCTCCAGAATAAAGTTATTGTTTAGCTAAAGTTAGTTCTGATTGATTCACTTCCATTGCAAAGATCATTAGTGTTACGGCCCTTAATCTAATTTAGCTTGTTTAAATCACACAACAGACAAGGACCGAACATATAAAAAATCACAGACGATTGGGTAGCATTTCTGACATCAACCACGCCATAAGCTTTAATGAAAAGATAATAAAGCATCTCAGAAGATGGACAAACAATAATCATAAATTAACAACACAGGTAGGGCAGCTACAAGAAAACAAGAACCCTTAACTACACCTATTGTTCCAGGAGAGATCTTACCTAGCTCCCGAAAAGAACTGTAACGGGTGAATCTTCCGGGCTGCTTACCTTCGCTGTACTAAATAAATAACAAAAAGTTTACTAATAAAATAACTCCACTACCTGGTAACATTATGCATGCCTTCGATGACACGATTAACTAATCTCTGAAAGGTTGCCGGGGCGTTTCGTAAACCGAAAGCCATTACTTTGTAATGTAGAAAATGATCTGGTGTCACGAACGCACTGATTTCTTTCGCACAATCTGACAAAGGCACCTGCCAGTAACCTTTAAGCAGATCGATTTTAGTGATGAACGCAGCATGTCCAACATGATCCACGCAGTCTTCCATACGAGGCAATGGATAACTATCTGGTTTTGTTACAGCATCTAAAGTCAGTACAAAAACTAAATGTGCTATCAGTCTTTTTAACCAGCAAAGTTAGACAAGTTTTTTTTTTTTTCTGTCTGTCGTCAAAATAACATAGTCAAGCTCACTCACCTTTTCTTTCACTTGGTAGGGACCATAATAACGAGCCTGCAATGCAGACCCAGGCACTGGCATTAGCACTAGCACCTTGTCACCAGAAGCGAAGCTACGAAGTCTAGCATGACGATCAAAGCGCTTTTTCATTCGTTGCTGTGAAAGTTTTCTCTGGCCAACTCACATGCACGGCGCAACTTGAAACGAAATTCTGAGCCACGGACAGTATGCCCGAACACTAACTCGGCCTGACTAAAGCCCAACGACTCCTGCACTACCTCCCTCACTGCGAACATAACCATAGGCACTCGCAGCGCTTCTGTGTTGTACGTCACACGCATCACACACATGACCAGCATCGGCCAATAGTGAGCCTACATGGTGATGTGCAACACAGACGTGCTGCGCTAAAACACTACGTGAACTAACTCGAGACCATGAGAGAAGGAAATGAATAGTGGAATAAAGTCGTTATTTTTGTTTGTTTTTTGCGCACAAAAAGTATTCTCGTCGCTTGATAAACTTAAGATTGAGCCACTGTAGTCACTTGGACTATATTAACGATCTCTTAATAACTTTTCTTGGCCAGCAAGTTTCAATCACTTAGAAGCCTATGGAGGAGGGAGCCAGCTCTCAGATTTCATCAAAAATATCTTAATTTGTGTTCCGAAGATGAATGAAGGTCTTACGGGGTTGGAACAACATGAGGGTGAGTAATTACTGACAGAATTTTCATTTTGGGGTGAACTAACTCTTTAATAGGGTGATTTACAGGTTCTCGACTGGACCAAAGATTTTATGTGGGCTCAATAACCAAGGAAACACTCAAATACCCAAAATGAGTCAGATGCAAATGTAACAATTTTATTTTTGTACTATCATAGTATTAAAACAGCAGGTTGATGCAATCATGACCATGTATTTGAAATGAATGATAATCAGCAATAAGTTAGATTAGAGATGAATAATACATCTACGGACATTATAATATATTCAGCAAGTGGTTTCAAAGGTTGTTAAATACATACATTAAATCAGTTCATGTGATCACCTAACATGCATAATTTCATTGCACAGCAAACCTCAAAGCCATATAAATATTAATGTAGGTTTAGGAAGGATGGTTGGAAAACAAGCATATGTGGAGAAGTAGAAACTGTGAGCCATGCACTAATGGACTGTTTATGTCATCGTACAGAAAGAAATCTCATGTACTCAGAGCTGTCAGAAGATTAATTTCAAGTTATTTATTAAAAATCAGTGCTTTGTACTAAGGACGACGAGACAACAAAACTTGTTATTGACTTTTTGCACTGGACTAGACTATATATTAGGATATAATCTGCTAAATCTATTAATTCTTCAAATGAACTGAGGAAGGCAGCAATACGCCATTGTATACGCCAAATACCAAAAGAAGAAGAAGAAGGTGAGGAGAGCAGTTCACGTTATCTGACACACCCCTATGCAGTATTGTATAAATGTGAATATTAGATCATTGTCATATTTAATCACTTCAGAAACGGGATTTGTGCCTATAATGCCTTGAAAATAATAATTGAAATATCAATGTACCTAATTCATGCAATTAATTTATGAAAACACACCAGAATTATGATATTTTATACAATAATCGTGATATTCAAAGCATGAAATATTGACATCATGTTAATTTAGAGTGTGACAATATACTGGTATTGTTGATAACCACAATGTTTAAAATGAACAGGACTCTTATGATAACATGACGCGCAATTACTCCAGCGCCAGTACCTGGTTGACCTCTCAGGTGGCTGTATTGCACCTATACCTATCAAATAAGAAGACGACGCAGCGCACGCCCGCGCAGCTAATCTGAGAAGAATGTCGTCTGAGCGAGAGAGTGAAACACTCTGTCCACACCCGAAAAAATTAAGCTCACAACATCTCCTAAAGAAACCATCTCCTTAAAGGGGGTCGCGCACGAGAAGCGCACGTCTTTAAAATTCGAACGCAGTATTTTCTATGAGTGTACACACACTGGCAGAATGTTAATTACATTAATTCACAGAAATCAGCTGCTTGAATGAGAATTGCTGATGTTATCTGATTTTCAGGTGAGATTCTCAATTCATTCAGTTAACGGATGCTCTGAGGTAAAGTGTTCAGATCGCAGACTCAGCAACTATTGTATTTAATTGTACAATACAATCATGACATAGTACAGACAGGCATTATCTTCATTTCATAATGTTCTTAGACATAACAATATTGCTGGCCATAAACTGAGAAAGTGCGTGTCTGGTGTGCGATACCTCGAGTTGTCCTAGACGCGTCTACAACACGCGCTTTTGCACCTCCTGCTGGTGAGGTCGACTAACAGCAGATGAAAAGTATGCTCGGTAATCTACTGCTTTTCCTGCAGTTCCTGGACGTCAATGTTGAATTTACTGTCGAATTTGAACCACTGAATTTGTGGAAGCGAATTTGCAAAGCGAAATAAAATGGACCGAAAATTGCCTGTTGAATATTATAGGTTGTATTTTTAAACAGTTTAAATATTTTGGAAGTGAAATATGAAAGGTGAATATGGATTATTACATTTTTAATAGTGAAAATGTGTTTGAAATATTTTTAATTGAAATATTCACTGCTTAAATATTCAACCATGTTGAATTTCAGCCCATAAAAATGCAAGCCCTAAAAATACAATGCATTAAAATGCAAGCATGGTTAATGCAATGCCTATTTTTTTCAAGTAGTGCAATTCAACAGGCTTTTTATTTCGAAAACATTTGACATTATTTTACTTCCATAATTTTTTCTGGCGTCTTCCTACTGAAATAAACATTTAGTGCAGCAGCAGCGAGCATGAGGAGAATATGTTGAGTTCATTCAGACCTGAGCGATTTTGTGTTTGTTTGTGTGATTGTCTCGATGTTTGTGTGAGAACTGTTAGAATGTCAAGTCGAGTTAAAGTGGTCATATAATGTAATTTTTGTACAAGCTAATATGATTATTTAGGGTCTAAATTAAAAGTTTGTAATATACTTTAATTAAAAATTCTCATTAGTATTGTAAGAAAACACAAATTTTACCTGGTCAAAAACAGCTCTGTTTTCAGCACGCCGTTTAAGTGCATGTGTCTTTAAATGATAATGAGCTTTGCTCACCCGCCCCTCTGTTCTGTGCGTACACCGTTTTTAATAATAACACAATAACCATAATGCGTTGTTCATTATAAACGTGGGTTTATGAATTATATTGAGAACGTCGTACATAGAAAACATGCCGTAATGTACCCTGAGTGTAAACAGCCGCATTCATCGTGAAGCGTGCAGCAAGCGATTTGCAAAGATTAATATAAATATTAATATAAAGGTTAATAAAACGTTACACTCACTTCTTCTTCTGTAGGTTCAGCAGGAACACGAATCGTTGGTACGGATCCTATTTTCAGGAGCAGCTTCTTAGCAAAACCAGCTTTATATTGACCTCATTTGTAAAGCAGTCTGGTGTGTGAAATGATTCGCGCAAACATGAAAGCATTGATGTTGATCGTGGGGAATTTTTCCCTTCGAAAACAAACTCAGCCACTGCGTCTTCAGCGGTTCGGATTTAGGAACATCAAAATGACTGCTGTGTTCGTTATTACACCCAAGAACAGAACAACACAATCGCTTAGACGCCATTCTGCTCATAGACAGTGCTCCAGTATCAACAATAACCGCGCCAATGATTGCCAGCCCCTTACGAAAGAAAAATATATTTACCAATATATTACATGAAATATATTGTAATATATTGTAATATATTATTTTTCCTTTCTATTTTCCAATATATTATATATTAGAATACATGGAATAATATATTTGTGATACATATATTATACAATATATTATATATTCATGTAATATATTGCAATATATTGCAAAATATACAAATGATTGCCGCTTTCAATATATTTCAATATATTGAACATGAATGTATAATATGTTTATATATCCCAAAATATATGCAATATTATATTTATAAATATACACCATAATGTATTTAGATGTATATGGGAAAATGTTTTGGTAATATATGTAAAGATATAGTGTCACATATATGTTTAATATATGGTAGAATATATTTAAAATATATGTAAAATTATATGGAAATATATACATGAAATATATGTACAGATGTGTGTTCAATATATTGTGGAATACATTTTAAATATATGTAATATTATATGAAAACATATGTACATATATATTGTAAAATATATACACAATATATGTGTACATATATGAGAACATGCCGAACAATGTATGTACATATATGGTGATATATACAGTATATGTACATGTAACATCTAAAATAGGAATACTTAATAAATATTCAACCTGCAATATATGTGCAAACCTTTATACAACATATTAACAGACTAATGGGTCATCTATCAAAAGCCACCTTTATTTTCTTTTAATCAGGCACAGATACTAAACCCAATTTGAGGTAGAGAGCTACACAGGCCTTGCATATGGTCAGACAAAGGAAATGTGATTGAACTCTACATTGCGTAAAACAGTTTTAAAGAGTGCCACTGAACAGAAAATATACAAAACATAAATAATAATTTAAAGCAATTTCAATGACCAATGTCTATTTCAAACCTTCAGCAGTGCTGTTATAAAATATAAATAAAATATCTATAACAAAATGCAAAAATAATTATGAATAAATAAAATATACAAACATTCATGGAACTGTGGAAAAGCAAAGAAATAAATTGTCAAAAGAACAGTCCGTTATCCTGGTTAGGAGTCCATCTTGGTTCTTCGCTGATTTAAACGACTTATCGTTTTTTAAACGACCACGCTTTTGCACTTCACCTGGTGTCTTAGCTCGCAGATTCTACTGTTGATGGATTTTCTGAAATCAGCTTCCTTGGCCGTTGGAAACTGGTTTACAACAGCATCTGTGGAACAGAACAACGATTACTCTCCCGCTCCTCACTCCTCCTGCTGCCCCTCTGGTTCGCGAAAATCTCGACCCCCTCCCCCCGTCTGGCAGAGATGCAATCAAAACTGGAAAGCACCAGCTCTGAAAACTATTTACCTTGCAAAGTTTGAAGTTTCCTCGGGTCGAGAGCCTGCCGACGATCAGCAGAGGGATCCAGCTTGCTGACTCCTCCTTTCAGGTTGGGCTTGAGGAGGACATCCACACTGAAGAGCCCCATCAGTAGCACCCGTGCCATCCCATTGGGGGTGGTACAAGCTTTTGCAGTCTCCCAACAATGTGACGAGACAGTGACGGTTCCATCATTCCCTATTTTCACCTTTTGTAAACAAATAAACAAAATTAATAAAAAAATAAATAAGAGCATAAGCAAAGAAATAAACAAGGAAAATCACCACAAGCAATAGAATGCAACGAAGGGCAAAAACAAAGGTAATTGCCACAAGCAATAGAATGGCAAAAATGGTTTAAGTTTTAATGTTTGTTCGAAATTTACTAATTAATAAATACTTACTTGTGAAGGTCTGCAAGGTGTGCAAAGTGACGTTTCACCTGGGCCGTCACTCTCAGCATCAGGGTCATCAACATCTTTGTTGGTGGTGTTGTTAATGGAAACAACCTTTCTCACATCCACCAACAACGCTGGAATTTCTAAGAAAAAGTGCTACAAGATTATACAGACAGCAACCATAGAAGCCAATATGTGCCTGAAAACCACATCTCCAGTTTTCTAATATTAACCCATTTAGAGCTGAACTTGTCCAAGAAGCTACAAATCAATTGACGTATTAACATAAACGCATAGAAACAGGAACAAGTGAAAGGACTGACACTGACCTCCATGAATGTACAGTATATCATTCTTGTTTGCACACATGGCTCATTAGACAGTAGCAATCAGTATAATGATACAGACTGTTGACTAGGGCTGTAATCTCCCAGTCGATTAGTCAATTCTGATTGGTCGATTTTTTGCCGCGTTCATTCATTTCATCAGCACTAATTGCTAATGGGGGTGTTTTCAGAGCACCCCTGTTTCACAGGTAAGAGTCTGTCTTCAGAACACCCCCCTTGTTTTCACTTCTTTTGGATTAGCCCAACCCACTGGAGAAGAGCGACAGATTGAAGAAAGTAGGCTACTAGAAGGTTTGCTGTACACCTTTATTACTTGATCTGGTTTGTTTAATAAACATTCTTTTTTTATTATAGTGGACGTGCCTTTTGTGTTTAAGCAGGGGCGTGTCTAGAGCATTTTCAGTGGGGGGGGGGCATGCTGGGGCACTGCCTCCAAACGGGGTGGCCGCCAGTGACCAAAAAAAAAAAGAAGCTAAATTCTACAGTAGCCTATATTACGTAAATCCTACTGATTTTATTTTTTTAACTTGAATAAAGTTACTTGTAAACAAATGTAGTAATAAAGCACATTTTTTATTAATTTAGTTTTTTGTCATCCCTGCATCCATTAAGTTAAATTTAAGAGCCAGTGTTTATTATTTTTTGTGTTTTCATAAAACTAACAAGTTTATAAAATAAAAGCAATTTTAATAATGAGCCATTTTAAAAACCCAGAAGCAGAAACGATGTCAACTATTTTCTTTTAATTAGTTTGGCCATTACAATATACAGTAGTTTTATTCACAATCTCTTTCAAATAATAATAATAAACAAATAAAATAAAAAAAATTCCCCCCACTGTAATAATTCAAATGGTTTGGCCAAAACATCAGTGTTTCATTCAGCATTTCTTTCAGACTCATTTACAAAAAAGCTGAGTAACTCAGAGTTAAAGGGATGGTTCACTTTGAAATTAAATTTTGGTATGTTTTAGCTTACGTATGTTTAAGGGCATTCAAGATGTAGGTGTCTTTTTTTTCCGCAGTAGTTTAAATTTTGATATTTTTAGGTCAAACCGTTCTTGTCTGTCAGTCATAATGCAGGTCTATGATCACTATCTCAAAGAGCATGCACAATGAAGTCCAAATTAAACAATTCCCCATCGTAAGTACACATTGATGGCCTAAGACACAAAACGAGCGGTTTGTGTGAGAAAAAGAGCAGTATTTATATCGTTTTTACCTCTACACAACCACGTCCAAGTGATCTGAGGGCGCGTGCGCTTCCTGGTGTGTGACGTGTGCGCGCGTTCTGGCTTAGTCTGCGCAAGCTCCGGAAAGAGCCGGATGTGTACAAGAGGTAAAAAACGATATAAATACTGTTCGTTTTCTCACACAAACCGCTCGTTTCGTGTCTTAGGCCATCATTGTGTACTTAAGATGGGTTACTTACTCACAACTTGCGACCGTTGTTTCTCTGGCGTTGTTATAATTTTTATATGTATGCAGTGTCATAACTACATCTCTGACGTTTATAACAAACCAAACCGTTTGAAAATCGGTAGAAAAATGAGCAAGTTATGGTTATTTAAAAGTACATGCACCATTGAAGTAGTGAGCGAGTACACTGTCGCAAGATGGCCGCCACGTGCGGACGTCGACCTCCATTGGCCAGCAGTGCGCACGAGACATCTAGCCTTTATATATGATATCTATGGGTGCCCCCCCTGGCCACCACGTAGACCCGCCCCTGTGTTTAAGAGTAAAAGCTTTAAGTTAATAGTCTATTCGTGTCTCAGCCACAAAGCTGAGCTCCTATGTTCAGCCTCTGGCTGAAATTATAGTGTCTGTCAGTTATTATAATACATATATGACAAAAACAATTGTCTAAATTATGTTGCATATTCCTCAAAAGTTCTTGTGATATCACTAGTTGACAACATAGTACTATTTTCGGAAATCATAGGCTCTGATATTGCGCAGGTGCACGTGATGCAGACGTCAGAGCCGACTCGTGTGTCAGACTCATTTCAGTGCAAAATAATGAGGTCAAAAACGATTTAATATACTGCAAATAGCCTACTATTTTTTTATGTTTATTTATAATTCATTTAAGCGGACAACAAGGCTACCAATTACTGCGCACAGTGCGCATCTAATTAATTTAACGTTTTTTTTTTCTTAACGTAATTTTTAGTCGATTTTTAGTTGCAAATTTCAGGCCTTCAGTCGACCAAGATTTTCTTTGGTTGATTACAGCCCTACTGTTGACCGATGGTTGTTACTTGTTACTTGAACAATCACATGGAACAAATTGCAACCTCATTTCCTGCTTATACCTGTGTAAGTGAGTGACAAATATGTTTCTTCAAGGGTCAATTCCTCAGATTTCCCACATTCTCAAAACCCACCTTTTTAGACTTGCTTTCCCCTCCTAATTTTAATTCTTCGTCATTTTAATTCCAGTGATATTTGTTCATTAAGTTCTTAGTATTTTAAATAGTTATTTCTTAATAAAGTTTCTTTCTTTCTTTCTTTTGTGAAGCGTCTTTGAGTATTTTGAAAAGCGCTATGTAAATCTGAGGAATTATTATTATTTTTTTGATTCTTCAAACATGCTCTGAAAATGTATGCGGCCAACCTATCTGACCACATAGGTGGGCAGCGAATGCCTTCTAGATTTAGAAAGCGTATTTAGAATCACTTTCAGGTCTAAATGGATTAATACCATTTGATATAGAGTAATATTTGATGATTTAATACTCAATACTTGCCTTTAACTGCCATGTTCCGCAGTTTGGTGTTTTCTTTCTGTAAGGCCTTGATCTGGCTCTGCGGGTCTCTGGTAAGGTCATTGTTTTCCTGGCTTGACGATTCTGCTCTGAACTGACTGTCCTCTGAGAGTAGTTCCGCCTGTCTTTGTGCAGCAACCTTGGCCTTTTTCCATAGGGCAAAGATGTTCATTTGTAATATTTAATCATGGATAATCCAATACACAAATGATCCCTAATGTGATATCAATCTTTGCTGTTTAATTACCTGTTTTGGATTTCCATAGCCAGAGTTTTTGTTGCCAATACTGGTATCTTCATCACCAAAGTCTAGGCATTTTGCTTTTCTCACCCTCTTGCCCGGCATGTTATCTGGATAGAGTTCCCGCTCAGCAGCTCTGAGTGTAAAGAGTGTAGCCTCTTTTTCTACATTCATATAGAAGGATAGATTTTCTTAATGCCAATAATCAACACCATACAATGAATAATTATAAATACTACAGAATAAATAAAAAATAATTATGTGTCCCATTTTCAGACTTCTTTAAAGAAGTAGTGCCATGAATTGATTTGTTTTTTTAATTATGTATGTGTCTATGGATAGAATTGATTTTAGTCCTGTAAACCACTTGGCCAATGGACCTTGCAGTGATATACTATAGTGATCAACAAACTTAACACTTACTGTATTTAAAAAAAAAAAAAAAAAAAATGTTCCTTTGTACATAATCTTGAAGGTAGGGTAAGTGATTTTCTTTTGTTAAAATAATTGTTAAATAGCTTTATAGAGTTCATTAGAGTTCAGTAACAGGAGTTGTTTGTTTAGTAACAGGAGTCTCCATGTCTCTCTAGATCTTTATTAAACAGAAAATGCATTTTCAGTTTAGTTTCAGTTCCAATTTTGTCCAACCAGGAGAGAGAATTCACACAGGTTACAGATTAAACAATTTAAATTGGAAGTGATGACATAAAGAATTGAGCTGACAAAATTAGAACTGAAACATCATAAAATTAAAGCTAATATTGGGCTGACATTTGTCACTGTGAGAAATAAAGTTATTCCAACACGAAGTGCCTTTTCTTTCCGTCCTTTATTTGGGTAGTGAATGAATAAAACAAAAAGAAAGAAACCAGCGCTGGGAAGCTCAGGAAGATAGCTTAGGCTTTCCAAGAGTCTGGACAAATATATACTGAAAATGTATAGGGAGTATCACGATCTCAACCAATAAAATCATCCATGATATCATAGGTATCATATATGCTTATATAACAATCCTATAAATGGTAAATATCCGGTAAAGTTTTCCTTCTGAGCCTTGTGGTCCAAAAGGCTTCTGTAACACACAATGCATAGAAAACACACATCTCTCTCCCCCCTTCTATATTTGGGGGTGCTTCTTAATATGAAACAGATGTGCATTACATACATACAAAAGAATGTGCAAGCAAGGCTTTCTTACTGTACAGGGCCTTTTGTTCTCTGGACACAACTTATGCTCTGGACAAAACATAGTTATGAATAAAGCTATTGCATGGACAAAGCTGAGATAAAGAAAATACATTTCTGACAATGGCCCCTTTGATAAGATAATTATCATGTAACAGAATTATCATATCACACTATTCTCAGCATGTCCATTATTTGTAGGATAATACAGTGAAACATTCTTCATTCAAACATTTCCTTCAAAATTATTAAGGTTTTACAGTTCTATTCATCATAGCATATTGAGAAGATACAAAAGTATTCATAGCTTGAATCTCAGGAGTTGATGATCCATAAACACCCAAAGTAGATAGAGGGTTTGAAGATGTTTTGGTACACAATTCTAAATCAAATTTTCCTTCTCCCGACAAACAGCTAAGACAACAGGGCATGTTTCGTACTTCACAACGGCGATATATTTGCTTACATTTACTCTCAGGAATTGTACCTAGTGTTGCAGCTCCTACTTTTCTTTCAATACAGAACAATGAGTCTGGAATGGGACCTACAGTTGCCACTTTAACATGTACTTGTACTGCAACTGTCACTTTCTTGTTGCTATCAGGGCAAGTCCAATTTACCGATGAATTTTGAGGTGCAACCATTCCAATATTACTAATGAATAAAGGGCAAAATAAGTCTTCTTCTGTCGTTGGTGATTTAACACTTACATGAGGTCCGGCAGCACTTTGCGGCATTTTTGTGCAAACATAACAGTCACCCTTTTTTCCTGTAGACTTAGCAGTGAAGTTGGCTAACCTCCACCACATATTGGAGGCAAACGCATGTGGTTCGTCTTCGTGGCTCAGCCAAGTTTCATTACCACTGCTAACAAGGGCTTGTGCATAAATGAGTATGCTTGTCAGCACGAACAGGTGTAATATCAACTTTGCAGACATGGCTTAGTTGATTCAATGATACTTATTGCCAATCTCAATCAGCAATCTCGTTCTTCGTCTACTTCTCTTCCTCGCTCTCCTTTCGATCAGTGCTGGAGGTTCACTTCCGCATAGGCTTATGCGTTCCCCTGGGATGGAGCTGCCTTCACTCTGCTAGCGTGGATCCACTGCGGCTGGAGGTCAGTCAGAACACCAGTCCTCGTCACAGCGATCACCGTGGCAGGCCCCAGATAGTTTGGTTCCCCAAGTTTCGTGGGCTTCAGACACTTTATCAGCACCTGTTGTCCTGGAACGAAAGGATGAGTTGGCTTTTCTGAGGGAAGAGGGAGAGACAGAGAAACATCACCATTTATGCCATTCAAAGTTCTAACAAGGGAATCCACATAATCCGCGATGATCACCTCCGTGTCACCTGTGGAAAGATTGCCAGCGCGACCTCTGACCCAAGGGGTCGGGAAAGGTCTACCCATGAGAATTTCGAATGGAGACATTTTTGTGGTGGCTGATGGAGACATTCTCATTTCTGTCAATACGGCGGGCAACAAATCAACCCAATTTCTGCCCGTATCTAGACATGCTTTATTAAGACGTTCTTTTATCGTTTTATTCGTCCTCTCTACGTTCCCAGAAGACTGTGGAGCGTAGGGAATATGAAAATGCCAATTAATATTAAGCTCTTTGGCTAATAATTGTGTCACTTTAGAAGCAAACGGAGTTCCATTGTCACTTGCTATAACGGTTGGAATGCCGAAGCGCGGTATAATTTCTTTTGCAAGAACCTTTACTACTGTCTTTGCATTTTCTTTTCCACACGGAAAAGCTTCTGGCCACTTAGAAAATCGATCAATAATCACAAGCAGATATTTGTTATTTCCACATGGAGGCATGTGTGTAAAATCGATCTGTAAATATTGGAAAGGAAGTTCCGGATGCGGTAAAGCATCATGGGCGATTGCCTTGTGCCGATTTGTTCGTGCACACACCAGGCAAGCATCCAATATTAACAAAGTATTCCTTCGAACGTTCGCTATGCAATATGATTGATTCAAATTTTGTATCACTTTCTCTTTCGATACATGCGATACACCATGATAATGCCTGCACAACATTACAATGGTGGATGCAGGTAGTGCAATTCTACCTTGTTTATCTCTCAAAATACCAGCTTGGTCTGGTTTTACTTCATTGGCTGCCCAATGATTCAAATCATCTTGAGTAGGATTCGCTTGTAGTATTTTTATGTCCAAATCATTAGTCAATGACGAATTCATCATTGGCACTTCAGTGCTTTGGTCATTTACATGTGGGCTACGTATCGCCTCTTTTGCTGCCCATTTCGCTACTTCATCTGCAAATCTGTTTCCTTTGGCTTCATCAGATTCACCTGTCTTATGACCAGCTACTTTAATGACAGCAAGCTTTAATGGCTGCTGTGCTGCACTAATCAGCTCGGCCACAATATTATGATGCGAAATTGGTTTTCCATCGGAGGTTTTGAAATTTCTTTCCTCCCACAATTTAGCAAAATCATGGACTACGCCATACGCATATTTAGAGTCAGTGTATATGTTGATGCACTGACCTTTCGCCAATTGACAAGCTCTTGTTAACGCAATTAGTTCTGCAACTTGTGCTGATTTATGTGGCAGCGAATATGCTTCAATTACATTGTCGGGCAATTCAACAATAGCATAACCACACAAATATGTACTGTCGTTTGGCTTAAAGCAGGATCCATCAATAAAATAATGCTTCCCCTCCTCCAGGACAGATGTAGACACATCTGGCCTGCAAGCAGTTGAAGTCTGGATCCTGGTCAGGCAGTCGTGGTCGTCACTCTGAAATTCACCTTGTGTCAGCAACCTGTGCAAATGTACAGTGGGACCATGAATAACAGAGGTTACTTTCAATGTTAAATTAGCAGTAGCTAACAATATAGCCTCATAGCCTGAACGGCGTTGAGCAGTCATATGCTGTGTAGAAATATTATGCATAATAGCTCCAACCTGATAAGAAGTATGTACAGTTAATGGATGTGATAAAACAACCTTTTCAGCATCCTGTACCATGATCGCTGTAGCAGCCACTGCGCGCAGGCAGGCAGGGAGACCCCTGGCCACTGAATCAAGGGTTTTGGACAGATACGCAACGGGGCGAAAACTACCACCATGGTCCTGGGCCAGGATTGCCGCGGCCGTTCCGCGACCCTCGTGCACATATAAATGAAATTCGCGAGAATAAGAAGGGAGGCCAAGGGCGGGAGGCCTTAGGAGAGAGGATTTCAAGTGTCTGAATGCCTGATCCATTTCAGCAGTCCATGTAATGTCCTCTTTATCACCCAGCGTAGCTTCTCGCAAGATTTTGTCATACATGGAGCAATTAGGAACCCATAGCCTGCAGTAATTCACCAGTCCCAGAAAGCTTTGCATTTGCTTCCGTGTTGCTGGATGCTTGAATGCAGCGATGGCTGTAACCCTGTCAACAGACAGGCGGACTTGGCCTTGTGACAGTTCATGGCCCAAGTAGGTGACTTTTCTCTGCACCCACTGGAGTTTCTCTTTGGATGCCTTAAATCCAGCCTCAGCTAGAATATTGCAGACAATTGTGGAGGCAGCAGCACACATCTCCGCAGAGGCGCCAGTAACTAGGATGTCATCCGCATACTGGAGCAGACAAGTCTCTGGAGGGAGTTTGGCATCTTTCAGTGTCGCTTGCACTACGGCGGCAAAAACGGCCGGGCTATCCTTAAACCCCTGAGGAAGGCGGGTCCACATAAATTGACAATTCTGAAAACAAAACGCAAACAGTGGCTGAGTTTCACGATCAACTGGAATGCTGAAAAAGGCAGAGCTTAAATCAATAACAGAAAAAAATGCATGTTCTGAAGGAATAGAATTAATTATAGTCTGTACATCTGGCACAATTGGTGCAAGTGGTTTTATCAAATCATTAATTTTTCTCAGGTCTTGCGTTAGACGCCAAGAACCATTTGCCTTTTTGATAGGATTAATTGGTGTATTATAAGGTGAATGAGTGCGAACCAGGATGCCTTGAGCCAATAGCTGTTCTATGAGGGGGGCAATTCCCTCCTCTTTTTCCTTTGAAAGCGGGTATTGCTTTTGAAACACAGGTCTATCAGTTATCAAATTTGCCCTGTAGGGCCTGACATCAATTAGCCCTACGTCATCCTTGTGTTCCGCCCACAATTGAGGATTGACGCCCGAAATGTCCTGTGGCAGCACAGTTGCAGGCAAATCAGCGACAAGAGCACTTCCTGTGTCGGTTGTGATGGAAAAAGCTGCAGGAAACATAAGTGTCAGAGAGTCAGCATCAAAATCCAATTTCATACCAAGTTTATGCATTAAGTCTCTACCCAACAGGCAGAATGGTGAATTCGGTATAATTGCAAAGTCATGCATTTTAAACAAGGATGATACATCCTTAGAAGTAACCGGTAAAGGTGGCGTCATTTCACATTTCACGGGAACGTTGTCAATCCCGACCGAACTGATTTTCTTCCCCGTGATCAGACCCTCATAAAAGTTTGATGACAATGATGATACACTGGCACCTGAATCGACGAGAAAGACATATGGTTTATGATCAACATTTAATTCAATGAATGGCAGAACATTTGACTTGTTACCATAATTTAATGTAATCATTGAAAAGGCAGGCTCCTGTGTATGCACTCGTAGTCATTGTTTCCTCCATTCAGTTGGATACTGTCTCCCTTGGTCGGAAGAGCGCGAGGAGGGGGCTCTTGGCCCGCAGCCATCAGAGCGCTGAAACATCTGGTTTCCATTAGCAACTCTCCTTCTGCAAAACTTGGCAATATGCCCAGGACGGCCACAGCAGAAGCAAGTGAGAGGCTTTTTAGAGGTATTGAACGGACGAATCGGAGCCTTAACCTGTTCAGGGTTAACTTGCAACATTAATGGAATTTTACCTTTAGAGTCGAAAGCACCGGCACATGAAAGTTCACGTAAACGCTTGCCAAGGTCATCAACTGACATCGTAAAAAGATTATTTGTCGTAAGCCGAATTAATTGTGAAGTCTCACTGTGCATGTTGTTCAGAAACGTGTTCACAAACAACAGACAATTGTCATCATCGATCGGAAGTGCTGATTCCTCAATCCACGCACGCTTGAACCTATTAAAAAAAACTGTTGGCGTCTCGCCTGATTTTTGCTTTGTATTAGCGGCATGCGAAATATCTTGTTTAGTAGATGACAACTTCAGCAAAAATGAAGTTAATTGTTTAAAAAAGAGTTTAAGTTTGCTAGGGGTCGCCCATAGCCATTCATTGTCCAAATTTTCGTCTTCGTCGTCGTCCTTAAATCTCAAACCACGAACTGATTTAGAGAGGTCAATTGGTTCAGGGTTTGTTTTCACAAGACGACGTGACGGCGGTACATCATTAACAGGATCCAAAAGATCAACCGCTTCAATTAATTCGTCCTCCGTAATGTCAGCAGGAAGAGTTTTCGTTAATATAAATCGATAATCACGCCCAGTCAACTGGCTATAGGCAGTCAAACGCTTCAAAACAGAAACATAATGATGCGGGGTTTTGGACGGATCTGGCAGTTCTTTACAGATAGCCATTACTTCAGAGATATTTAGCGGATGAACTTTAAATCCATCTGAAGTTTCAACGAAAGGAAACGCAGTCGCTTGCTTTAAATCTGGGTATAATCTATTTTTAACGGGTGCTTCAGCGGGAGCCTGAATGCTCTCATATTTGGGAGGGAGGGGTTGCGGCGTCTGTGTCTCTTCCAAGAGAGACTTTTTTTCCGTGTGCAGGGAACTCTTCTCTGTGTCTGACGGAGAGACAGAGACGGCAGAAACTGCACTGTTCCGCACAGCCAATTCAGGGTATGATAAACTATTATTTTCAGTACTCTTAACTCTTACTGGACCTTGATCCCAGTATTTTTTCATGGTTTGCCAAGTTTTAAAGGATTTCTCCATATAATCCCCGGGCCAGAAAGGGTCCCCCCATCCGTTAAAAATCATATTTTTGGCACTTTGCATGTCGGCGTCTTTAAATGAACCCTCTCGAGGAAATGGGTCTAATTGTGTTTTGCCAGTCGACCACCCTGCCAGGTTCGACAGGTAGGGCTCAGTATAAAAAGCCTGATCGTTTCTGATCATGAAATCTTTTGGAGATTCATCAATTAACGGAGGAGATATTTTATTGCCCATTTTAAGCCACACAAAAATTTCTCCTCAAATTCAAAGCAAACAAATTTCAAAACAGTCAAATAGAGAATGAAAGAAAACAAGTCTGCAGTTACAATTGTTAGTACATTTGGCCAAAGAAACAAAGAAATAAAAAGAATAGAAAAGGAAAGGATCAAAATAAACAATGTATTGTATCATTCACTCACAACCACAAAAAAGGAACGGAGCACTTTGAAATATCTCGCGACAATATTTCCTTCTTACAAAAGTAAGGTAAAACCAAAAACGCAGAAAAAGTGATCAATTTTTTTCTCACGCTCTTCTTGTATTAATTAAAACACAAGGAACACCCAAAAAGTAACGATAAAAGATCACTTTCTTTTGTCGTTCTTCCCGTCTTAATTAAAGCACGCCTTAATTAAACACGAGGTTAACCATAACGATAAAAGGACTGATCAGGTCACTTTACCGTTCTTCTTGCTAATGCAAGGATATCCAATCATAGCTCACGGCACGTTTTTTAAAATTCATCTATCTCAGCAGATAGTAATAAACTGTTCTTATTAATAAAAGAAATCTGCTTTACCATCTGGAGTAGATCGGACGAGCTCCCATTTGTGAGAAATAAAGTTATTCCAACACGAAGTGCCTTTTCTTTCCGTCCTTTATTTGGGTAGTGAATGAATAAAACAAAAAGAAAGAAACCAGCGCTGGGAAGCTCAGGAAGATAGCTTAGGCTTTCCAAGAGTCTGGACAAATATATACTGAAAATGTATAGGGAGTATCACGATCTCAACCAATAAAATCATCCATGATATCATAGGTATCATATATGCTTATATAACAATCCTATAAATGGTAAATATCCGGTAAAGTTTTCCTTCTGAGCCTTGTGGTCCAAAAGGCTTCTGTAACACACAATGCATAGAAAACACACATCTCTCTCCCCCCTTCTATATTTGGGGGTGCTTCTTAATATGAAACAGATGTGCATTACATACATACAAAAGAATGTGCAAGCAAGGCTTTCTTACTGTACAGGGCCTTTTGTTCTCTGGACACAACTTATGCTCTGGACAAAACATAGTTATGAATAAAGCTATTGCATGGACAAAGCTGAGATAAAGAAAATACATTTCTGACAGTCACCTACCTGAAAAAATATTTTCTGTTTATTAAAGAGCTGGAGAGACATGGAGACTCCTGTTACTGAACAAACACTCTTTAGCAATGATTACTATCAGAATATAGCCTTTTAACTTTTTTTTGTTTTAAATGGCTCATGCTGTAATTACTTTTTAGCAAGTTCGACCTCTAGAATTTAATTGTATGCAATTTTATCTGCAGGGTGCAGTTAACAACCTCAAGCTTTAATGAATATGCATCTCTCAGTGCAATAGTCAGATGTGACTCTGTTGTAATAGTTTAAGTGTAAAACAGCATGCACTTACTTTTCGTGTTAATACTTTGTATGTTTCCACATCATAGATAGAGGGAAAGTTGCACTAAAACGAAGTATCAATTTAGTAAAACATTCTCAAACAGAAAGACTATCACTTAAATTCTTAATTTCATTTATTTCTATAAACACTGAATGTTGACAGCTCTCAAATAAATGTCTTCACCTAAAACACGTACAGTCCAACATACAAAATGTGAAACAGTGTCGTCTGCTGTCTGAACAAGATGACTAAATCTAGTGGAGTAATAAAACCATCATTTGCGATGGTGCTGTCATGGTTCAGAAGAAAACAGTCAAGGATTCAATTACGAGTTACAATGATGTTTATTAACACAAAGTAGTAGAAGGTAGAGCAGGTCAGAATGGAAGCAGGTGGGATCTCTCAGGCTCGGCAACGCAGGGACGCAATGGGCAGACAACGAAGCTGGAAACAGGCAGATAATCCTTCGGAAACACTCAAGTCCACAGCATGGGACGCAGGAGAATACGGTGAGTAGTAGGGCTGTGCGATATGGACAAAAAAAAACCTATCACGATTTCTTGATTTTTTTTTTCGATTTCGATTCTAATCACGATTTTGACACAAACAGACATGCTTTACAGTTTTAAAGCATTCTGTGTGAATTTGAAACATATTTCCAAAGGAAACCAATTAGAATTAGCACGTCTCTAGAACAGACATATGGCCAAAATAAATAAAGATATAGCTGGAATGCACAGATACTTTTGAGCAAGCTTGCTCAATCTTGGGAAGTTAATTTGATATAGTTTCCACCATTGAAGAGGATCTTCCTCACTGTCGATAGAGGGAGTAAGCAGGTAGCTGTTCATCTCAGAGGCAATGGCATCTTCAAGCTGCAGAGATGCTGGCATGGCTGAGACAGTCTTAAAAAAGCTTCCCAGAGACTTCTTTGTTTTTTTTGCTGATGAAGGTAGATCTGTGTCTACATTCTGTCTCTCTGTGGTGCTCTCAGAATTCACTGCATCCTATGAGAACAAACACAACAGACAACAGAAAAATATTAAACCATAATTATACATATTGACCCGTGACACTACCAGTCAATTTACCCATACACCAACTCACCTTGGCCTTGATGTTTGGAAGTTTGTCTACAGCAATGTAATTTGTCTTGAATCTTGGATCTAGGAATGACGCCATATCCAGCAGTTCTTGGGTATCTTCATCATCATAATTTTTATTAATGTACTCAAGAACATTGGATTTTATTGCGTTGGTCAGGTCAGAATCCTCATCATTCACAGCCAGTATCTTTGTGTTGAACAGATGAAGAACTGGCTTCAGATATAAAACGCTGACATAGTCCTCGCCAGACAGGGCATCTGTAAACTCCTGCAGGGGTTTCAGTGCCTTGCTCACAGATTCAAGAACATCTGTGTCCTGCCATTGTGGAACCAGGTGTCTTGTTTTGCGATCAGCTAAAAGGACCTGAGACAGAGCCTTCTGTTGTTCCAAAACTCGTTCTATCATCCGTTGCCTTGAGCCCCACCTTGTTGGACACTCTGTTATGAGTTCATGCTTTGGAAGATGAAGTTCTTCTTGGACTTCAGTTAATGCCACCTTCTTCTTCCAACTATGAGAAAAATGCCCAACCAACTTTTTGAACAAACCTGTGGCTCTGGAAATGTGAGAGTCATCCTTAACTGCATTTTCTAAAATAAATAAATAAGACAAAGTGCATTTAAATAAAAAGCATTATCATTTAAATGAAAAACATCTTATACTGTACCAAACCTTTAAATAAGAGAAAACTAATAATGATTACAATACTGATTACATTACTAATGATGATTGCAATTCAGTGTTTTCCACAGACCTGCACTATATTTGTTGCGGCATATATTAGCAAATTATAATTTAATTTAATTTAATTAAAAACACTGCAATTATATAGGGCTGTGTAGAATATAATAGCAACTGAACACGCCGGAACATGTTCCGTCACCTCCGAATTTTGTTTTGTAGAAAACCTTTCTTTAAAGTGAATTTCGTTTTGTATAAATTGTATCTTAATTTTAACAAATTTTTCATCAACCAATTGCCTGGATTTAATAAGAAATATAACAGACAACAATGGAAGCGCCCACGGGGTCACTTGCACTACACGTTAACTGGAGTGCATCTCATCCTAACTTAACCAAACTCAGTGTATGCCTCACACAGACATGAGAAATACATCAAATACACAAAGCTTGAAATGTCTTTAAACAAAAAAATTAAAAAAGAAAAAAGAAAAAGGCTACTCTCTGATTATGTAATCCACTGAATAGCACCACATACTCTAGTAGTCTGAACATGGATCCTATTTTAATAACTTAATTACAATTTTAAAAGCTGTTACAATGACTAAAGATTTCTAAAAATATATACATTTTATATATGAAAAACGAAAACAAGCAGGACAAATTATCAGATGATTTTCCATTAATACACTACATTTTCATATTTTAAACGAAACAGTATATCTAATGAAACTTACCGATTGCAAGAGGCAGTCTATGTCCAAAGCATTGTAATCTTCTCCATTTGTTTAGAGCGACAGCCTTCACAATGTTCCTCACAAAGTCCCCAGGAAGCCAGAGCATCTCTCAAACCCTGAGACAGATTCTCTCCAGTGTGGTCATCAAGGAAATATGACGTTTGCAAGCATCGGCTTTTCATTTAGAAATCGTCATTAATAAAGTGCACCGTTAAACTTAAATAAGGCTCCGATGTTCTGCTTGACCACATATCTGAAGTAGTTGTGTAGTATTTCACTTGTTTTAACTCCGATTCAACACTGGCCTTGAATTTGGAATACATCTCAGGGATGGCAACTCTTGAAAAATAACTTTGCGATGGCAGTTGATATCTCTTATCAAGGGTCTGAATCATTTTATGGAAGCCGGCTTTACTGACGATATTTGCGGGCATAATATCTTTGCATAAATGGTACGTGATACTGGGATGTTGGAGCCGGGAGCGCAAAAAAAATAGTGCTATGAAGCGATTTAGAAATCGTGCATGCTCAAATCGCGATTTTATTACGATTTCAATTAATCGCACAGCCCTAGTGAGTATTCCCAGGGAGAACCTCCACAACCATCTGACAAAGACAAGACGAAGTGACAAACAATATATAGGACATCCTCATTCAGAACAACTGGCGCTGATCGGCTCATCAGCGGAGATAACGAGCCGTGCTGATGAGCCGTGCCCATTCACACAACATGCACACTCATAGCAAGGGCGAGTCAATAAATCCATGAACCGAATTCGTTAACCGAATAAGTAGGCTCCCCATCTACAAGTCGCGGCGGGGGAGGGAACCGGGGCAGGCGGGTTAAGACGAGAAGGAAACACGGTTTTATTTTAGATACATGAAAGGCGGGGTGAATTCTCCTGTACGCTGGAAGAAGGTTGAGGCGGACTGTCACCGGACTAATGATCTTGGTGATAGTGAACGGGCCAATGAATTTGGGAGCAAGCTTATTAGAAACGGAGCGGAGAGGAATATTCTTGGTAGAAAGCCACACCTTTTGACCACCTTTTGATCAGCCTTAGCCTTGGTGCGCGCCCCCACCTGGAGCAAAGTCTCACGGGCTCTAGTCCATGTGCGGCGACACCTCTGGACGAAGGCCTGAACGGAGGGGACCGTGACTTCGGATTCCAGACTGGGAAAAATATGTGGCTGGTAACCTAAACTACACTCGAACAGAGATAGGTCCGTGGATGACACTGGTAACGCATTGTGAGCTGAACAGTGTGTGACCGGGGTGTGATGAGTCCTGTATGATGGTTTTGGCCTTTTTGAAATATAACTTATGACTACCAGAACACAACAGGTATGAAGATATGTTTGGTTTTTAACTTTTTATTCTAACTTTAAAGAAAAGTGTAATACAGTATTTGATTTTAGGGGAAAATCTGGAAATCTGGTTCTCCCATCAGGTCTAAAAGAAACTTTAAATCATGTGACATATCAAATGAGAGAAAAAATGTGAAATAAAAAGTGAAGCCATAAGTCAAGATCACTGATGAGTTCAATAGTCATTTTAAACCCATTAAATTCTGTTTGAGGATGGTTCCAAACATGACAGGGTTTCAGGAACTTCATGCTAACCTTTAAATAACATTATATTAACATTCAGGAAACTGGACATTTTTATGTTCTTGGAATGTTAGAAATCAACTGATGATTTCAGACTACGGTGATGTGGTTTCTCCACTGCATGTATCTTCATGTGTCGCTTCAGGTGACTTTTAAAAGAGAAACTTGTCCCGCACTGATCACACGTGTGCGGCTTCTCTCCAGTGTGGATCCTCTCATGTGTTTTCAGATGTCCTGACAGACTGAATCTCTTGTCACAGTGTGAACACTTGTAAGGTTTTTCTCCAGTGTGGATCCTCTCATGTGTTTTCAGAGTTGCTGACCGACTGAATCTCTTGTCACAGTGTGAACACTTGTAAGGTTTTTCTCCAGTGTGAATTCTCTGGTGCAGTTTTAAACTGTCCACTGTAATAAAAGTCTTCTCACACTCAATGCACATGTACTCTCTCACACCAGTGTGTATTTTCTCATGTTTATGTAAATGTTGCCGCAGTGAAAAACTCTTTCCACACACAGAACATGAATGTGGCTTCTCCTTCATATGAACTGTCAGATGTCTCTTCAGGTTTGCTGCCACAATAAATGTTTTGCCACACTGATCACACGTGAATGTCTTCTCTCCAGTGTGGATCCTCATGTGAACATTAAGGCTTGATGATAGTGCGAAGCTTTTCCCACACTGACCACATGCATACGGCTTTTTTCCAGTGTGGATATGCATGTGCTTATTAAGGTGAGTTTTTTGTGTGAAACAATACCCGCACTGATCACACGTGAACGGCTTCTCTCCAGTGTGAACTCTCATGTGAAGGTTAAGATGTTGTTTGTCTGAGAATCTCTTTTCACACTGATCACATGCATACGGCTTTTCTCCAGTGTGGCTTCTCATGTGAATCTTAAGGGTTGCTGAGTGCATGAAATCTTTCCCACATTGATCACATGTGAACGGTCTCTGTCCAGTATGAATTCTCTTGTGAATCTCAAGATTATGTTTGTGTGTAAAACTCTTTCCACACTGATCACACGAGTACGGCTTTTCTCCAGTGTGGATCCTCATGTGGCCTTGAAGATGTTGTTTTTGTGTGAAGCTCGTCCCGCACTGATCACACGTGTGCGGCTTCTCTCCGGTGTGAACTCTCATGTGAATCTCAAGATGTTGTTTTTGTGTGAAGCTCGTCCCGCACTGATCACATGTGAACGGCTTCTCTCCAGTATGAAGTCTCATGTGAAGCTTAAGACTTGGTTTGGTTGTGAAACTCTTTCCACACTGAGTGCAGGTTGCAGATTTCTTGGCTCTTGTTTTCTTAAAAAATATAGTTTTAGTCTTTGAGCGACTCAAAGGTTTTCCTCCAGGTTTGACATGATGTACCTCCTTCACTTCACTCAGTTCTCCACTCTCCTCCTTCACTTCCATCAGGCCTGAAATCAAAAAGAAAAGGTAATTACATTTTCAGTACAACAAAAATAATTCAAAGAGAGGAATATGAAGTGAAAGGACATAAAAAGAGCTCTGGGGCCGTATTCACAAAGCATTTTATCTTACCACTAGGAGTACTCCTAAATCGCACTAAAAGATTTTAGCTAGGAGTTTTCTCTTAAAAGTTATTCACAACACCTTTCAGACCTACTCTTAGTAAAGAAAAATGACAACTCCTAAACTAAGAGCGAGTCTTCGTTGCTATGGATGACGTCATTACTCATGCACGAGCTTGACTGAAGTGACCACCTTGATTGGCTGATGATTGTAACGCGGGAATGATTCCAAACACCTCCCCTACGATGATGAGTGACAGGTGACAGGTCTGAGAATGCGTGCGCTACACAAGTAGTGCGAAGGACGGAAGATGATGAATAACTGAATAAATAGCCTAAATGAATAAAGAGTAAGGCAAAACAAATAGCCTAGTAGCCTAATGAAACATATGGATTGATGCAATATCTTTGCAACATTATTGAATTAATCTGTCACTATATGCCTTTGCCTACGTTTGCAAAGAGAAGAACATTTTAATTTGATTCACAATGAAACGTTACAATTAGTTTACATGCAATGAGTAGCCTAGTTTTGGTTGTTGTTGGTGGCGTTATTGCAGCCCTAGTTATGCCTACAATGCAAAATTGTTCCCTCGCGATTGGAAGCTCCTGTAGCCGCCGTATACGCATTTCAAAACATCGCAACGTGAAATGCCACAAAAAGCGGTTTGTGAATAGGTCTTAGTGAGTTAGGAGTCCTCTCAACTTCTTTTAAGCTGTCCCAGGCTTAGGTGCTACTTTTAGGGCTAAAATGCTTCGTGAATTACTCTTAGTAAAAAAAATTAGGAGTCCTAAAGTTACGAGAGACACGCCCATTATTTTTAGGAGTTGCTCCTAAATTCGCCAGTTAGGAGCTACTTTTAGCCTTAAAATTCTTTGTGAATACGGCCCCTGATGTAATAACAAAAACTACTTTCCATAAATGAGGTACATTGATCTTCTAATAATTATTTAAAAAACATTATAGACACAAATCCCATGTTCTGTAGCAAGAACTGTTAAATATATTTGATCAATGGCACAATTATCTAATGTATTATTAGCATTAAAAATTATACAATAGTGTCATAATGTTGATACCAATGTTTAGATTGATATTTAATTTATTTTACTTAAAACTTATTTTATTTAAAACTTTTATTACAGTCCAGTCACACTGTAATTGTGACTGGACTTTTAGACTTTTAATTCCAATGACTCCAATTCATCATTCCAGAAAATAATCCCAGTCCATTTTTACACAAACTGTAGCATTGACTGTATTCATCAACCCTTTTACCAAAGTTATTGTAAGAAGAATGATCTCTATAACGGTATAACTTATATCATTTATGATTAATTAATACAAGTTATACAAATAATCGCTTAAGTTACGCTAACAACCCTGTCAGCCATCCTGGAAATGTAATTTCCTTAATACAGTTGATTGTTTATTGCTTAAAATATATATTAATAATTATAAAAATATTGAGAAATGTCCAACAAAAATTGCGAACCAAGTATAAACCAGAGCTAAAATTTTACTTTGTTTGACCTGATATTGACAATAAATATGAAAGTTTCCCCTTTACTGAACATTTTTTGAAGTGTTCCCTTGTCCCATTTCACAGTTTAACTGTTTATCTAAAAGTGATGAAGTGCTTGAATGTTTCTAACATGAATGTTCTTCAGCATCATGAATGAATGAAGAATAAACACCAACCTCTTTGTTCTTCAGGATCTTCAGTGTGTTTCATTCTGCAGGGTTCTGGATCACTCATGTTCTCACTGTCCTCTTTAATAAACTCAGTCTTTGCAGATTTCAGCTCTTCCTGATGCTTTGATGCTCGCCTTCCCTTTGTAGGATGATGGGAATATTCCAGTATTTATGGGTGAATTGCTGTGGGAGGGGCTTCAATGACCATGTGACTGATGTGGGAGGAGATTCATTGGTGATGTAAATTACATGGGAGGGGCCTCAGTAATGGTAAATTTTAGTGGGAGGAGCTGATCTGCCCAAAATAAAAATAATATATTTACGTTACTCCCTTAAAAATAGCTAATAGCGTTACTTAGTTACTTTTTTAGAAAAATAATGTGTTACGTTACTTTTGCGTTACTTTTTTTTAACTGGGCTGGGCTTGTTTTTTTATAACAAAAAAAACAAAAAACAGACACTTTCACACCAAAAGTGAAATAATACCAATATAAAATAAAAAATCTATAGCTTTTACTTGTTTACTTCTGGTTTAACTGAATCATCAAGAAGCAAGTACATTGGTCAATAAGATTAAATGCATAAAATTGTATGTTTTATTTGACATATTTAGTAATTGGAGGTTTGCATAGGTCACGGCCGAGGGGAAGCATATAGAGAATGAACAGGGTGGGGCCGAGCACCGAGCCTTGAGGGACACCACAGGTAACGTTGTGTGTCAAGGATTTAGCGTCTCCCAAGGCAACATGCTCAGCTCTCCCAATGAGGTAGGATGAAAACCTGTTATGAACAGAGTCAGAAAGACCCACAGTGGAGTGTAGACGATGGAGGACAATGTTATGATCCACATTTTATTTTACTTTAAGTGTCAATTTACAGGAGATCTGAAGACATCAGCATGAATGAGGTGAAAACAGGATCTATTGTGTCTTCTATATGTGTTTCTAACAGCAAACACTCAGAATAAAGTGAGATGATCTGCTGATGATCCTGAATGGCTTGTTGAATGAGTGTTGATAGTCTGAGGCTCATCAATATTAACAGATCTGCTGAAAACACTCTTTATTTCATGACAATAGTTCCTGTTTTCACCTCATTTATTATGCTGATGTCTTCAGATCTCCTGTAAATTGACATTTAAAGCTCATTTCACTGGTGTCAACAGACTGAGGGGATTTGTTGGCTACTATATGTGTTTATTTCTGTGTTTTTACGTTTTCATATGTTTTTTGGTTTTTTTGCAGTTCTTTAACACTTTTCTAGATATCTGCAGTTATTTTAACGAAGAAAATTAATAATGTTAGAATTGAAAATAAAGAATTGTGAATTAGCATCAGTTGTTTTACAATAGACAGACAGACTGATATAAATGCTTAAATGTGTCAAATAGTATTATAGGTCAAAGACAAATATTGCAAAAAAATCTTTTCAGGCATATTAAGAAGAATAATTATTTGATGACATATTCAAAGACTGTATTTAAGGATCATAGTTAAACCACAAAATACTCATTCATTGTAAATTGAAGTATTTATACTTCCCTTCAAACCACTAGGTTTGAAATATAATTTAAAATATAATACAATTTAGTATGATCACGTATTTTATATATTTCAATAAGTACAGGTAAGAATAACTATGTAATTTTATTTTTACATAAATATATTTTATTTCACCCATATTTTGACATTTTGTTTTCACCAAGGTTATTTGAAACATTATAGTTTTTCACAATTGCTACGACACATTTCACAAATGCCTCACATTGTCAAATGTGTTTTAGTGAGTGAGAATGTGTTTAGAGTTTTGCAAACAGTGTTTTAACTGCCTGAACTTGTTTAAGGTTTTGCAGAAAGAGTGATTTATTCAACAAATTGATTTAGACTATTGAGAATTTAGTTCAGGGAATGGAGTTGTATCTAAGCAATTGTGAAAAACTGTAAAATAGACACTTTACATTGAATGGGTTTTCTGTTTATAAAAAAAAATAGTAAATTTAATTCAAAAATTAAATCAGATACAGACATAATAACTTGAAATCCGGTATTTGACCCTATTAAAACAAACAAAGTAAAGCCCCTCCCATGTCAATCACATCATCAGTGAAGCTCCTCCCACATCAATTCTCCAATAAATGCTGTAAATTCCCATCAGCTACAAGTGAAGACGAGCATCAGAGCATCAGGAAGAGCTGAAATCTGCAAAGACTGAGTTTATTAAAGAGGACAGTGAGAACATGAGTGATCCAGAACCCTGCAGAATGAAACACACTGAAGATCCTGAAGAACAAAGAGGTTGGGGTTTATTCCCAATTTTAAAAAATGCTCTGTTTTTAAAAGGAGGAAAATCAAACACAGTTGAGTGAAACGTTTAACACAGATAATTCTAATAAAAATCATTTATTAAAAACTTGTTCAAGGGGTGCTATTATGCTTTTTCCCTTTTCCAACTTTAGTAAGTGTGTTAATTTGTTTGTTCAAGCATTGCAAAAAAAAAAAAAAAAAAATCCCTTTGGATTGGACTTTGAGCTTTGTACCAAGAACTACAACGAACTGCTCGTTTGGACTACAACACGTTTTTTCTGGATCTTGTGAAGTCATAATTTTACTCATTTAAATAATCTACGCCAACAGAGGACAAGGCCTGTTTGAGTTGCACTAGTGAAGATAGAGGGCCCTATTTTAACGATCTGAAATGCAAGTGTCAAAGCGCAAAGCGCAAGTAACTTTGTGGGCGGGTCTCGGCGCTGTTGCTATTTTCCCGGCGGGATAAATGACTCTTGCGCCTGGCGCAAATCTAAAAGGGGTTGGTCTGAAGTAGCTTCATTATTCATAGGTGTGGTTTGGGCGTAACGTGAAATAACCCAATCAGAGCATCATCTCACATTCCCTTTAAGAGCAGACGCGCTTTTTCCTTGGCGTATTGCTATTATAACGGCGGATTTGCCAGGCGCGCGCCAGGAGCGGTTCACAGCCGAGGAGAGCAACGCTCTCGTCACGGCCGTAAAAGAGAGAGAAGTCAAGTCAAGTCAAGTCAAGTATATTTGTATAGCGCTTTTCACAATACAGATTGTATCAAAGCAGCTTCACAGTATTAAATTAAAATAATACAACAAGGTTTGTTTCTAGTGGAATTTATTGATTGATAAAATCAAATTAAATATCCCCAGAATATCCCCAGTGACATTGGGGATCGAGAAACACACCCAAATTAGCTTCGGTTAAACAGGTATATAATAATGTGGGTAAATGTGTAAGCTAGATGTATGATTTTATAATAATTATCTATCTATCTATCTATCTATCTATCTATCTATCTATCTATCTATCTATCTATCTATCTATCTATCGTTTGTAATAATATGATTTGCAAAAATGAAAACGGCTGCTTCTGTGTAGATTAGAGAAAGTGTATGCGCGTTGTGCACGCGATACATTATGGTCAAGCATGCGCCCTTAAAATAGCCTAATGAACAACGCGCAACGCGCCACTGACTTTAGACTAGGTTTTTTCTGGCCAGTGGCGCAATTGTTTTATGGAACAGTAAAATAGCACCAGGGATTGTTTGCGCCGGAACACGCCTCCTTTTTTGCGCTGAACCGCCCAGGGAGCGCAAGTTCATTCCCTAGTTTAGCGACGTGCTTCTGTGGAGGGAAAAGCGCGCTTTGCGCGGGTGCAAAATAGGAATGAAACATGCGTCGGTGTACAAAGTCAATTTGGCTGGGGGCAAGATAGGGCCCTAAGAGTGTTGTCGCTGTTCTTTCAACGTTTGTCTGTGCGCTATTTGTGACTTTTAGTCTGTCCATTTTCAATGGTTTTGGCATCAATTTACCCCCATAGTATGGACTTCATACGGTGTTCTGTGAAGTGGAGGCCATTTTGAATGATCGGCCTATTACTAAGCTCTCGGATGATCCCAGAGACCTGGAACCTCTTACTCCTAACCATCTTCTTCTTCTGAAGGGTAAACCAGCTTTGCCACCTGGAGTGTTCTATCCTCACGACCAATACGGAAGACGACGTTGGAGACAGGTACAATACCTCTCGGATCTTTTTTGGAAGAGATGGATGCGAGAGTATTTGCCCTTGCTTCAAGAGAGGCAAAAGTGGAATCAAAGGAAGAGAAGTTTGATTGCTGGGGACATTGTGGTAATAATGGATTCTTCAGCTCCCCGTGGCTCTTGGCCACTTGGCAAGGTTCTGGAGGTTTTTCCCGACAAACATGGGCTTGTGCGTTCTGTAAGATTACAGACTAAAACAAACATCTTGGAAAGGCCAGTGACTAAGCTTTGTTTGCTGCATGGATTATAAATATGTTTGTTCATGCTGGGCTTGACTGTATTTTGATGGATTGTAACATTTGGCTCTGTTTTTTTTTTTTAATTGTAATGACTGCTGGTCAATAACAATTAGGGGCCGGTGTATAGAAGCCAAATGTGGTGTTTGTGTATCTAGATATTGGGTGTTGTTTCTTGTTTTGTACAGTGGGTGTCGCTCTAATGTTAACTGAGGTCCAAGTTATAAAGGAAGTATCAAACTGCCAAAGGGGAGGGGGGTTTGACCCGGTAGGGCAAATGGTTTTTGACCGCTGTGGCGCATAGGCGCTAGAAACTGATTGTTGACAAGTCTGTGTGTGTATATGTATACGGATGGTTTGCCGTTGAAACTGGATAAATGGACATTTACCTCTGCACGGTAAAACAAATAAACGGAATAATCAGCAACACAACGAAGCCTGCATATTCTTAAGATCAGTATGGTAAGAGAACAACAAGGACACAGCGCGTCAGCCAGGCATACCGGGGATAAACCACCCCAGCGGTCAGTATTAGACTGAACGGCTACAGTACCGCATTACTGCCTGATGAACGTTACTGTGAACTCGTTCATTCTGGTGTCTGTGAACACCACGCTCTCTCAGTTTAAATTCGTTCAGTAGGATGCCAGATTTCTAAAAAGCCTTCCAGGCGAAAACCCACCTAAAACACACCGTAAACCGGCCTTAATATGTAGCGGAAAAACACCCAATCTGGCAACACCAGCCACCAGACTCTCTCTCGTTCATCAAAATCAACAAATCTTTTTTCGAGTCATTTCGTTCATTTAAGGGGCTTTAAATGTTACTATTAACTGACAAATTCCCCAAACACATCCACCTACGCAATCTTGATCATATTCTGAATTAAGAAATCATTATAATGCAGTCAAAAATCGTTTACAGGGAACATAAATAATTACTTCACCTCGAGTCTTTCGTTTATTTGTCTAACTTAGTGACAGACGCAATAGCATAACTTACAATAGCCGCATCAGCAGTTAGCTGCTGTTTGTTACACACAGTAGAGCAATAAACTGTCTTACCGTTTCAATTGTAGGCAAGTCTCTGATTGTTGGAATGGCGCTTTTCCCGAGCTTCGATGCCAACTTCGCCTGAGATTGCCCCAAATTTGTGAAGGATTCCGGCGTACAATGTTTAGCACAGCACAGACACCTAACGATAAGCCAGTGGGAAGGGTTGAAGGAACCACGTCATTAAAAATGAATTTAATCCACTGGTCCCTGATAGCTAGGTCCGTTCTTGGTAGAGAAAACACATTTAGCTGCTACATGTTGATTCTGGCAGTCAACAACAGAGCAACTCACGTGTGCACTACGTTTCTGCATCTTTCTCGACTGAACTGAATATGAGGGGGAGAGGGGCAGGGCTTCCTGCAGCGGTGTCCATATATGGTATATCCTGCCCCGTCTTGACGTCAAGACGGGGCAGAAATCAAAATCTCGTTTTTTAGTGCGCGTGCACGTGGGCTATTTTACAAACCCTGAGGTAAACAAACGCTTCACTTTTAAATATCGGCTTCCCGGCCAGTGTATAATCATTATGCAATCATAAAATACATTGATTCTCGTGGAAAAGTGAAAATTGTAGGTTATGACTCCTTTAAGGAAAGTCTTGTGTTCAATTTCTTTAAAAAGCATCAACATTTCACGCCGAGCATAGTTTCAATCGAGTTACGTCGACCTACATATTTCGAACTGTTACTGATTAAATGTTGATTATTATCGAACCGTTTAAACCTTGTTCATGTTCATTTGACAGTGCTTCCCTAGATGAAACGAAAAGAAAGAATTCAGAACTCGAATTCTATTAATTCTATTAATATGAAAGCTACTGGCGCGAACGAAGCTAACGTTGACTAACGTTAGCTGCGCTGTTTTTGCGCTAGCAGCTCATTTTCGTTCTGCTAGTTGGCAAAGAATTAGTTGCTAGGCTAGACACCATTTTTATTGAATGCAATTTACGTGAATAATATTTACGAGCACAGTCTTTGATCTGTGGAAGAAAATAAAGTGGAACAAATGTTAAAGGCCAATTCATACCGGACAAACGCCAACAAACATGTTTTGTCCTAAAGTATGTGCACATTTTGATCCTGTAAGAAAATATTTATTTTTCTTATGTAAATAGAGGAATGATGTGGGACTTTGGTCTGCTGAAAGCTGGGTCATGTCTGTTGCTGAGTGAGATCGGGACTCTTATTATGAAAATGAACTGAGGACTCTTATAAGCAGCTGCGCCGGCCACCTCACAGTTGCTGGGGATTATGATTTACGCTAAAACGTTTGCTCCTGGTTTTACAGGTATGATACAATATATGTTCATGCTGCAAATATTTTATGTTCTCGGTTGTTAAGATCTATGTGCAGACCGTCCGCCATTTTGTGAACGCTGTGTATGACGTCGTGAAGTGCATTTAATGGCCTTTTGCACAGGGGCCTGTAACAGATGCACTCTCGACATTTAACAAAATATAAAACGAGAAGAAAGTTGTGTCTGAAAGCTGCAATCTTTTACTTGTATTGGTTAAAATGAATGAATATCTCGTGTTTTTCCGTGGGTGCTTGAGTTTGTCGGTGTCTGTTGGGGCAGTGTGAACATGACACTTATTTTTCATAACATTCTGAATACAACGACCAACTTTTGTTGGTGACTTTTTTTTGTTGGTGTTTGCTGGCGTTTGTCTGCGGTGTGAATTGGCCTCTAGTTGTACTTATGGCGCCAACTGAAATCGCACTTTATAGCTAACATCAACATTACCTTTGGCTAAATGCGGTACAGACAGGTTTGAAAAGTTTATTAGCTACCCTAGGGCTGGGCGATATGACTGAAAACTGTATCATGATGATGTAAGCGTTTCATATCGGTCGATAATATTGATATTTTTTATGACCTAGCCTATTTAAAATAAGGACCAGGAGAAAAATATATTACATTCAACATTTTTATTTTAAACTTAACCTTCCTCTGATTATAATCCCCTCAGTTATAAAGGCAGAAATGTCAACACAACCATGGAAAACAACACCATGGAAGACACAAAAGACAGGTCTTCTCGGGAGGCTGTGCCCACAGGTAGGAATTCTACAAAGTGATCTCTCTCGGTTTACTCTGACATATCTACGTACAATGTTTTGCTACTAATCTGTTATGCCTGCTTTTTCTTGTGTCTTACAGCAATTGCTAAGGAGATCCTCATCCAGCTTGATTCTATCAGAGAGCAGCAGTTGCTCATCCTGATGCAGCTCCAACAAATCTCCAGCAGTTCCAGACTTCATTCCAGACCCAACACATTTTGGGCTCCCACTTTCAACTATTGAGGAGCTACAATGCTTGGAGGAGACATTAAAGAATCCAGAGGAGAAGAAGAATTTGGTGAGTTAAATTATGCATTAATCAGATCATTCCTAAAAGTCAGTCCCCACTCTCACTCATGCTATATTCCTTAAATAACTAACGAGTTACATGTCTTTGTTTCAGACTGTTCTCCTTGGAATGGTCGGAGGCATGACTCTTAAAGACACTGTGGGGTGGGTCCTGAAAAGAGCAATGAACACTTCGCTGGCGAGACTCATTAAAAGTGTGGTTCTGGGTGAGTGTCAGTGCTGGATAACTGCACTGTGGTGACATCCCAGGGCTCTACAGTGCAACCTATTTATTTATTTATTTATTTATTTAACTGGCTGTGAAAGTGACAAAGTATTTAAGAGCACCAGTGCGACTGACCTGAGCAGGTTCTATGGGTGCACCCTCCATTGAAACTAGGGCTGTAACGATTCCTCGATTAAAGTCGAGCACTCGATTTAAAAAAAATCCTCAATTGCAATTTACCCGTGTTGAGTAACCGGCAAAATACCGGAAGTGGCGCATTCCACAGACGAGAATCCATGAATAACATTATTACACCGTTTTCTAAGGCTACGCGATCTATTTAAAACCATTTACAATCATAATATAGCATAGTGCTATCATGAAATCACAAAGGCTGTGATTTAGTTAAGAAAAAAAAATGCCCCGGCAAGTAATTTTATCAAATATCGCCTTTTAATGGGTAGGTTAATTTCTCATTGATCAGAAGGTGCTCCTAAATTTTTCACTGTGCTCCTAAACTTTTTAAATTAAAAAGAAATGTAAGTGTAGAGCCCTGCATCCAAATTAAGTTTTGGTGGTTGCTGAGTAACATCACGTGGTCATGCTGCCCTCTTCTATCTTGTGTTTTTCTCAGATGCAGTCCACCGGGATGCCCTGACCAAAGATTCTACAGAAGAGGAGACAGAGCTGCTCATCACCAGGTGTCTGCAGTTAGCCTCTGATAGGGATGCTGGCCGAAGCCAGAGGGCGAACAGGCAGACAACGTAGACAACTCAAACGCGGTGGGCCAGAATTAAATGTTTCAAAGTTAAAAATGTTGATATTGGAAAATGGTATTTGAACTCCTTGATTCTACATTAATGCTGTGATATTATTTCTATTATATTCTTTTCAATTCAAATCTGTTATTAAAAAGTGTGTGTGCATAGACGACTCAAAAACGCAGTGGGCCAGAATTAAATGTTTCAAAGTTAAAAATGTTGCTATTGGAAAGTTGTATTTGAACTCCTTGATTTTACATTATTGCTGTGATATTCTTTCTATTCTATTCAAATCTGTTATTAAAAAGTGTGTTTATCCTATTTTTGTAGTGTGGTCCAATAAAAAATGCATTAAACATGAAACCTGTCTTCCTTGTGTGCTGTTTTACTTTGTTTATCTTGCATAAATAACGGCTGCTAAGCAATTTTAGTATTAACCTGATATGAATGGAAATCATAGTTCAAAGTTCAAATAAGCCCAAATAAGGAACGGGATTGAAGGCGAGTTTACGTCCTCTCACGGGTTTCCGCAATCGGGCCGCGTCAAAACCGAGCGCTCGGCCGAGTGTCTTTAGCCTTAATCGGGCCGCGTTAAAACCGAGCGCTCGCAGAGCAATCGGACCTAGATTCATGCCGAGGATTGGCCGAGTGTTATAGCCTTAATCGGGCCGCTTTCGGCCCGCACATTTTTTGCTAGCTGGGGGAGTCCCGAATGTCTAGCGTTAGACACTATTTCTTGACCGCAACCTGAGAGAATCAATCTACTAGCACTTTAATCTTAGGTCGTTTTCTTAATAAGATTTGCACCAGTTCAGCCAGAATTAGGAGATTGTGTACTTGCGTTTTGGATGTTCCTGGGCGCGTGCGTTCCCATCTGTGACGAAGTTGCTGGAGGGAATCTCTTCAGAGCTGATTGGCTGGCAGTCGGTCGATGATGCGTTCTGAGGGACAGCACTCGATGGTGAGTGGTTGGTTGGCCTTACCGGGTGGCGCTTCGTTCGCGGGATTTCCTGGATTGCGGGTTGCTATGAAACGGAGTTTCCTCTGAGTCTGGAGCGACTCTGAGAGGGTTTCCTTTGACGAAGTTCAACGAAGGATCTTACGGAAGAGTTGATGAGTTTTGAGTGAGCTCTTGTTGGTTTGAAAAGTATGTAAGCATACACACTGGACGATGGAAAGGTCAGCACAAACATAAGCAAGAGCAAAAGTCACTGCAAAAGCAAGGCAAAAAGCAACGCCTAGCTGCTTGTCATTGGGTTATAAGCGTGTCCATCTGACCCGTCCTTCTTAGTGTGACAGCCAATCAGATATTGTCTTGGGCGGGACCTACGCGTCGTTCTCCGGTTCTTGCATATGTCCACGTGATCGCGTGTGCACTCGTGTGAGTTTAGTTAAACGCTTTAATAAGCATAATAGTTTAAATATGGTGTGCATCCTACACACATCTACTTTATAACAAAATTCTAGAAATCATTTACCCATCAAGTAGTATGAAGGTAAATCAGTAGCAAAACTCGAGAGCACGTAGATGCCCAGCCAGCACAGCCATGTGGGGCCCAAATGGGTTTGACCTGGGCTATCTAACTGGGACCCAGCCAGTTTTGTCCTCGGTTTCCATGTAGGCCCCACATGGGTTTGCCCAGATGAAATGAACACTGCTTAGTATGCACAGTACAGGCTGTTTAATGTAACACTGAATCAGTGTTGGAGGTAATGAGATAATTAAGTGATTGAATAATGATTGTGCATTAATGATGAACACCTGCTGTTAACAAGCAGAATCACTGAAGGAAAGAGAAACACAAGAACTACTTCCAGCCACTGCCTTGGATGAAATCAACTGAAGATAAAATACATTAAATCTCTCAAGATCTGATTAAACAACTCCACAAACAGCATTACCAGCTTCACTTATTACTAACCAGACTGACTTTATTTCTGTCAGACGTCTACAGAAAAGAATTAAGAAGAGGTTTAGATGTTGATTACTTATTTGAAAGTAATAGTTTGATTTGATGTTACCATTGTGGCGATCAGTGTGTGCTTTAGTCAGGCTCTTGACTTTTTAACATTAGTTTTTCTCTGGCAGCTGTATCTGTTTGTTGTGGTGAGAACAGCAAGAGAAAATATGATCAGATGCTGTAAGCTGATTGATGATATGAATATGATCGTCATATAGTGGCTTAACTCTTTGATTATTTGTGAGGTTCATACGGTAGTATGTTATTCATTTTGTTTTATTGATGTGATTCTACAACAAGAGAATAATAGAATTTAATCAGAACGTCAAATTATTTTTAAAACACCATTTACATATTTTGGGCTCCTCCTAATCTTACTCACACACAGACATCAAGAATCAACATATGAATCTCAACAATGGTGACATGCTTCATGCTGCAATGCATTCTGGGAGCCATGGATAAGTTTTGTATGATGCACTCAGAATGCATTGCAGCATGAAGCATGTCACCATTGTTGAGATTCATATGCTGATTCTTGATGTCTCTGTGCAAGTGGAACTTTCTGTAGTCCAACATGTGTAAATGGTGTTTTAAAAATCATTTGATGTTCTGATTAAACTGTGCTGGATCTCTTGCTGTAGAATCACAACAATAAAACAAAATGAATAACATACTACCCGTATGAACCTCAAAAATAATCAATGAGTTAAGCCACTATATGACGATCATATTCATATCATCAATCAGCTAACAGCATCTGATTATATTTTCTCTTGCTGTTCTCGCCATAACAAACAGACACAGGTGCCAGAGAACAACTAATGTTAAAAAGTCAAGAGCCTGACTAAAGCACACACTGATCGCCACAATGGTAACATCAAATCAAACTATTACTTTCAAAAAAGTAATCAACATCTAAACCTCTTCTTAATTCTTTTCGTTAGATGTCTGACATAAATAAAGTCAGTCTGGTTACTAATCAGTGAAGCTGGTAATGCTGTTTGTGGAGTTGTTTAATCAGATCTTGAGAGATGTAATGTATTTTATCTTCAGTTGATTTCATCCAAGGCAGTGGCTGGAAGTAGTTCTTGTGTTTCTCTTTCCTTCAGTGATTATGCTTGTTAACAGCAGGTGTTCATCATTAATGCACAATCATTATTCAATCACTTAATTATCTCATTACCTCCAACACTGATTAAGTGTTACATTTAACAGCCTGTACTGTGCACACTAAGCAGTGTTCATTTCATCTGGGCAAACCCATGTGGGGCCAACATGGAAACCGAGGACAAAGCTGGCTGGGTCCCAGTTAGATAGCCCAGGTCAAACCCATTTGGGCCCCACATGGCTGTGCTGGCTGGGTGTGAACTTGAGAACTTGTACAATAAATATTCGTACTTGTACATGAACATTTACACTCACAGCTCCAATGTGAAAACCTGTAAAATAAAAATCTGAAGTTGAATGTTGAAATTTGCACTCGCAGACAATAGTCACAAACCTGTATTCTGAATCTGAAGCAGCAGACAAGTAGACACAAATGTGTAAAATGCCATTCACAGAAATACAACGACAGACACAAACTTGTAATATATATTTTGCGTTTAATCTTACATTCACATTCGCGGTACAACCTCAATTAGGCACTTGCATACTACAGAAAAGCAGATGAGCACAGAATATGACGAAAGAAGCAAATGTGTGTTCAGTGCAAATAAACTTGCTGCCTGTGTTTTATTAATAATGCAACGAATTATGTTTTTTGTTATTGTTTTTTTTTTATATATATATAACTGTTGATCCATTAAGCCTCATTAAGCGTTTTCTTGGTTTTCTATGGGAAGAAAACGTACAATTGTTGCGTTCATATTCTGTGCTCAATTGCTTTTCTGTGTGCTTTGTTTGTATGGTGTTTCCTGAGTTTGGTCTTTTAATACCACTGTCTCAATTAAACGCGTTGTGTTCATATTCTGTGCTCATCTGCTTTTCTGTAGTATGCATTATTAGCATGGTGTTTACTGAGTTTGATAATATTGTTTATTTCTTTTAATATCAGTCTAATAGCGTTTCAGTGCACGTGGGTTTCGTGACATCATCGAAGTCCCATTTCATTGGCTAGGTGCCAACCAATAAAACGGCTCCTTTGACCCCCCCTCCTCCCGCCCCCCTTTCTCTCTCACCGCCTCTGAGTTTCAAGTGCACAAGTTAGTTTTGCACCTGATATATCGCGAAAAGAGTAGCAAAAGTCAAGGCGCGAAATTTGAAATTGCAGTGACAGATTTGAGAAGTTGCAAGTGCCTAATTGAGGTAGTACTGCGAATGTGAACGTAAGATTAAACGCAAAATATATATTACAAGTTTGTGTCTGTCGTTGTATTTCTGTGAATGGCATTTTACACATTTGTGTCTACTTGTCTGCAGCTTCAGATTCAGAATACAGGTTTGTGACTATTGTCTGCGAGTGCAAATTTCAACATTCAACTTCAGATTTTTATTTTACAGGTTTTCACATTGGAGCTGTGAGTGTAAATGTTCATGTACAAGTACGAATATTTATTGTTCAAGTTCTCAAATTCACATCTACGTGCTCTCGAGTTTTGCTACTGATTTACCTTCATAAAGTAGGTACCAAAATACGGATTTATCTGTTAATGTGAAAAGTGTTTAACACACAAAATTAACTTGAGTAATATAAAGCATACATAGAGGATACACATGTATGAGGCAACTTCTAGTGATTAGTTCCTATAACTGAGGTAGACAACCCTATACGAATAGGCTGTAATGAGAGTTAAACACACAGAAAGAACTCCACAGGTTATATAAAACATACATGATACTGAAGATATATGTGAGGTAAATACTGGTGATCAATTCAGTTTATTGGAAGCAATTTTGAGACTGTTGTTTGTATTAAACCACAATTAAGTGGGTTAATTTCAGTCTATTGGTTTTGGAGACAAAAGTCTCTGTAATTTACAGCTGCAGGAAGGAGGTTCCCTGGTTTAAGATTTGTGGCCATGGGAATGCCTTAGCGTCCTTCGTTTCCTGATAAGGCTGTGGATTTATGCATTGGGGTCACCACAGGGTTTCTTGGCCATTTGGTCTTAAGTTTGGGGAACAAAGAGAAATCTGTTCCTGCTGTACTGGCATCGCTGATATGAGATTAGACACGCACAAAAAGGGGAAGGGGGGTGACATCTCCTTTAGCCATCTCGGCACCATGACTGTGTTTTATGACTTACTAATGGTTCAATGGGGAATCGTTCCGAACTGTGGAATGCGGTGTTGGGTTCATATGAAATGGACTGCTCAAGGATAATCCATGCCTTTGCACTGCATTATGCTCAAAACTGAGCCACTAATATATTTATAAAAGTAAATATAAAAACATAGAGGTTATGCCCTTAAATGAGCCACCTAAAAACAATTAAAGGGGTTCACCCAAAAATGGTTCAAGGTGTTCCAAACCTGTTTGTAATATTCATTTGTTC
This sequence comes from Scardinius erythrophthalmus, assembly GCF_964197995.2. NCBI lineage: Eukaryota > Metazoa > Chordata > Actinopteri > Cypriniformes > Leuciscidae > Scardinius > Scardinius erythrophthalmus. The sequence continues at coordinate 18,698,019 of NC_138221.1, read as the reverse complement.
ATTCATGTCTAGTATGAATGTGTATGTATGTTCGAATCTGTAGTTGATTGGTTCACTTTAAATTGGTGAAAGGGTATCACCTAAGCTCTAAGCTGATATTAACATTTTCAATGATCTGTTTGATGTTGTTGTTTTTATTAACCATTATTATTTTTTATTAAAACATGGCTCAGTTTAGGGCATTACCTGTCAGCTGTTCTAAAGAACTTCTGATAATACACTTATATTTCATTTTAAGAATATATTAAAAGGATAGTTCACCCAAAAATGGTTCAAGTTGTTCCAAACCTGTATGAGTTTCTTTCTTCTGCTGAACACAAAAGATGATGTGTTTAAGAATGTTGGTAACCGGACAGTTGACGGTGCCATTTGACTTACATTTACATTTACTCATTTAGCAGACGCTTTCATCCAAAGCGACTTACAACTGAGGACTAAAACAAGCGAGTCATCGTGAAGTGGCAAAAAACTATGTACTGGATCACTTATTTCCACGTTTTGTTTCTTCATTGTGCAGACCGCCCAGGCAAAACCGTCACACTAGCCTAGTCAAAGTTTAAAGGTAATATTAAATAGTCATTAAAATACAATAAAATAATCAGTGTTGGGTGTAATGCAATACTAACTTATTAATTAACGAATTACTGTAATTTAATTACTTTTTATTCTAATAGTAAAATAAGGATTTACTCGTAAAAAAAAATTGGTACAGTAATCTTATTACACTGCTGAAGATGTAATTAGAAGCTTTTAGTAGAATAAAGTAAAAATTACGAGACAGTCTAATGTATAAGTTTTTTTTTTTTTTTTTTTTTTTGTAAGGAAATGCGCTAATCGAACTGCCTCAGACATGGATCTAAACATAATAGTAGCTTTTTACTTTTATCTGGGGTTTCAACAAAAGGAAATTCTACAGGTGCTAATCTACCAAAATGGCATTACTATTTGTCTTAGGACGTTACAGTATATACCAAGCCGGACTTTACAGGCGAAAAAAGACTTTACATTGGAAGTGTTTTAACCTTTCATTTCTCTGCTTGGTTTGACCATTTAAACTGCAAACTTAAGAACAAGCTTAACAGGATAGTGTTGATGGCTATAGTAAAATAGTAGAAAACCCCCCAAAACACCTGACCCAAATATACACTGACAGAATGAGAAAGAAAGCTAGGAAAATCGCTGTAGATTGTATACTCACCCTCTTTCTGGCCAGTTTGAGCTTCTGAAGTCTGAGAGGCGCTAGTACTTTAATATATATATCCCAAATGCCATTAGTATCCATAACCAAACCAAGTGACAACAACAAATAAGTTGTTATCCTAATGTATTTAAGTAGCCTATATTTGTTTTCATTATGATATTTTATATTGTACATTTTTTCTGTAGGCTATGTTTATCTGTCTTGTATGTTTGGTGAGCCAAAGAAAAAAATCCACCCTGGTGAACAAAGATGTATTCTATTCTATTCTATTCTATTCTATTCTATTCTATTCTATTCTATTCTATTCGGCAGAATAAGCTGTATAGACCATTCTAAACACTTTTCAGACTGGATGGAGGCGATCCTCCTATTTTGTGCTTCACTTGAAAAAGTTCCTTTCACCTTTAGTAACTGGAGTCACTTCAGTTCTATAATAATAATAATGGATGGAAGGCTATTAGTAAAGCTGAATCTGCGTGGCCCTGATTGGCTGTGAGTGCGTCCCGTACGCGCGTGCGTTGGAGGCCGATGACGTCACCGCTCGCTCTTTTGAGTTTCAGCGTCGAGTCTTCTGAGGTGAGGAGAGCAGTTTAAGGTATTTCTCATATTTGCACGACCATCAAACACACTTTACACAGTTTAATTAAGCGACAGACTCATTTCTGTATTGTTTTCATCGATCACAGCGATACTTGTGCGTCTTTTTTGGCGTCTTCCTACTGAAATAAACATTTAGTGCAGCAGCAGCAGCGAGCATGAGGAGAATATGTTGAGTTCATTCAGACCAGTCCAGGGGTGCGTTTCCCGAAAGCATCGTTGGCCAACTATGGTCGCAAGTTCCGTCGTTACCAATAGAGTTCAATGGACATTGCGATGAACTTGCGACCACAGTTGGCCAACGATGCTTTCGGGAAACGCACCCCTGAGCGATTTTGTGTTCGTTTGTGTGATTGTCTCGATGTTTGGAGTGAGAACTGTTACTGAATGTAAAAGTTAAAGTTTGAGATCTGTGAGGGGAATTTATGGGAATCGATCGATCCCAAGTGTTGCTGTTGCCATTTTCATGTTTACCTTGTTTATTTATTTGTCGACATTTATCTTTGGCAGATTACATATTAAAATTGATGTAGACACTTTATATTGTCCCTGTATAAGTTAATGAGCGTGGGAAATTTGCATGGGAATATTGATAAAGTTGAATGAAGTTTGACATTTTCTTTATTTTTAAGAATTTTATGATCATTGTCAGTTTCTGTACAAACATGTAACATGTTAATTATGGACATACTTAATTGCAATTAGTAGTTATTATAAAGTCAAACTATATTTAGAGATCTCCTGTAAATTGTCACTTAAAGCTCATTTCATTGGTGTCAGCAGTTAGTCAATAGTTAAGAGAGTGAGTTAGTTACTTTGTTTCACGACTGTGTGGTCCTTTACAGGTTTCTGAATGATATCACATCCTGTGACATGATATTGAATGCATGACTTTATCAAAAATGGGGCCTTTATATTGGTTACTCCGAATGACATCAATTAAATTCATTTTTACGGACATTCTTTCACCAAAGAAATTACTTTTACACATAATTTTAATACCATTTTGCACTATGTTGATATATAGTGTTATAAAATCATGCCAGAATAAATTAATATGTAGTAAAATATAGGCTACTTAAAACCTTTTGGATTCAATAAAAGAGATCAAGTTGTACTATCTTACATACTTTTGATGTAATATCTTTGTTTTTTATTATTATTAAGGCCTTTGGCATTTAGATATCTCCTGCAAATTGTCACTTAAAGCTCATTTCATTGGTGTCAGCAGACTAGTACCAGACAGGGTATTTGTTGGCTAGAATGGCTACTATATGTACGTTTATTTCTGTTGTTTATGCATTAACTGTTTTTCTTACCATTATTTCTGTTTGGAATAATTACATTATTTATTATTTTCTATTTTTTCTAGATACCTGTATTTTAATGAAGAAGCAGAATAATATTAGGATTAAGTGAAACTCCTCCCACTGCAATCACATCATCAGTGAAGCTCCTCCCACAGCAATTCTCCAATAAATGCTGTAAATTCCCATCAGCTACAAGTGAAGACGAGCATCAGTGCATCAGGAAGAGCTGAAATCTGCAAAGACTGAGTTTATTAAAGAGGACAGTGAGAACATGAGTGATCCAGAACCCTGCAGAATGAAACACACTGAAGATCCTGAAGAACAAAGAGGTTGGTGTTTATTCTTCATTCATTCATGATGCTGAAGAACATTCATGCTATAAACATTCAAGCACTTCATCACTATTAGATAAACAGTTAAACTATGAAATGGTACAGATTTTCAACAAATGTTCAGGTTTGAGACATTTTTATATTGATTGTTAAAGGGTTAGCCTAGTTCACTCAAAAATGAAAATTCTGTCAGTAATTACTCACCCTCATGTTGTTCCTACCGCGTAAGACCTTCGTTCATCTTCGGAACACAAATTAAGATATTTTTGATGAAATCTGAGCTCTGTCTGACTCCTCCGTAGGCTGCTAGGTGGCCCAAACTTGCTGGCCCAGAAAAGTTATTAAAGAGATCGTTAATATAGTCCAAGTGACTACAGTGGCTCAATCTTAAGTTTATCAAGCGACGAGAATACTTTTTGTGCGCAAAAACAAACAAAAATAACGACTTTATTCCACTATTAATTTCCTTCTCTCTGGGCCTTTAGTTGGTTCACGTAGTGTTTTTGCGCAGCGCGTCTGTGTTACACGTCACCACGTAGGCTCACTATTGGCCGACGCTGGTCATGTGTGTGATGCGTGATGACGTACAACACAGAAGCGCTGCGCTAAAACACTACGTGAACTAACTCGAGACCCAGAGAGAAGGAAATGAATAGTGGAATAAAGTCGTTATTTTTGTTTGTTTTTGCGCACAAAAAGTATTCTCGTCGCTTGATAAACTTAAGATTGAGCCACTGTAGTCACTTGGACTATATTAACGATCTCTTTAATAACGTTTCTAGGCCAGCAAGTTTGGGCCACCTAGCAGCCTATGGAGGAGTGAGACAGAGCTCAGATTTCATCAAAAATATCTTAATTTGTGTTCCGAAGATGAACGAAGGTCAACATGAGGGTGAGTAATTACTGACAGAATTTTCATTTTTGGGTGAACTAACCCTTTAACATCATATCAAACTAAATACTATTTTAACTTATTTTATTTTACATTTATTTTATCTGGTTCCCAATTTGCAACAACGTTACCAAAATTTTTCATTTTCTACATTTCCAACAAATATTTTTTTTAGGAATAATCAGTAAAGTTACTGATAAAGTTGTATTTGTCAAATATCATACAATTTATTCATAGTTATAGAGATTCTTCTTACAGTAACTTTGGTAACAGGGTTGATGAGTTCAGTCAATGCTACAGTTTGTGTAAAGACTGAGACAATGTATTGAGATTATTTTCTTGTCTTCCCATCATGCAGTAGAAAGAGCCCAGATGATGTCACTTCCTGGGTGGCACAGTTTTAAAGTTGTGTTTACGCTGTGTAGTTTTAAGTTGATTCTTAGCAAATCTGTTAAGTTGATTCTTAGCAAAAAACTATTTGTTCTTTCAAAATTATATGTGCTCATTCATGTGTAATTACTTTCACCAACTAATCAAGTATTCTCGTAAGCATAGAATCTGCCATTCAGAATAAATACGAGTGAGTCGCTCAAATGGCGGCAGCCATGTTGCGTTGAAATTACATTAGCCAAAGAGGGACCAACCTGGAAATTCAAGTTTCGCTTTTCGCGCTTTTACACTCGTGGCACCGTGACGACTGCGAGGGGGAGATTACTCGTGACTGCCGGCAGATTTGAAAGCCTGTTGAAGATGGAGGATTGTGCCTATTCTCGAGGACATGCAACAGAGTCGCCAATATAAAGAATTACGATAGCACTGATACTTTACTAACATTAGCTTGCCATCGTTTGGGAACCTGATAGCTGATGTTAGCAATGAAATGGTTCCAAAATAACGAAATCGTAAAGCTATTATTCATTTTACATAGAGGTCATAACCTACAGTACATGATAACAGACTAAATAACTAAATTCAATTTGTAATAGTTTTCTAAAGTAAACTCATCACTTGAAGGAACCCTCATGGACGAAGTCGAACTGGAAGCCATGTTAATCTTGGAATAATACGGCCACCATAGGAGTTAAAACTAGAGGTCGAACAATTCATCGGTTTTGTCGATATATATCGGTACTGATAGTTGATTGGTGGAACTATTGTTATCAGCAAAAATCCACACCGATGTTTTTTACGGGTTGCGTCTGTTGCTGGAGCGTCTGAGAAGAGAGCGCAGTCATTGCACAGTACGAGAGCGCTAAGAAGAGACTGCTGGCATTATACAGAGCGAGAGCGCCCTCTAGAGGACAAATAACAAACTATCACTGGCTGAGTTGTTTACGTTAATACGTGAGGCTGCGCACAGCACGGAAAGAACACATTATACGGAGAGCGCTGACACTTCAGATGCGCATTTAAAACACAGACAGCAACACAGTATAAATACAGAACTCTAAAGTACATATTACCATTTCAGTATAAAGTAATTGATTTGTTGACTAGATGCTGCATTAGCAGAGAAAGAACAGCAGTGTGTTTGCCGTAGGGTTGCAAAGGGGCGGAAAGTTTCTGGTAAATTTCCATGGGAAGTTAAGCTGGAGAATTTTGGAAATATTCCATATTAGAAACTTTCCATGGGAATTTAGGGGAACTAACTGGGAATTAATTGTAATGTAATCGATCATTGTATCATATCCAAGCATAAATATAAACAGAAGTCATAAGAAAACATTCATGCAAAAAGTTTACAGATATTTCAACAGATTTATTTGTAAGTAGAACAGAACAAGTTTTAATTATTTTATTGGACAATCACTTGTTTCACGGAAGAACAAAAACAGGAATATTGGGTTAAATATTACTCATCTCCAACCCCACTCAATCAAAAATGCACCCCCATCCAAAAATCCCCACAAAGTCCCATTCAAAATGTTAAATGAAAAAAAACCCTCTCCCTCCAAAACGTCCCATTAAACATGCAAATCTTCCTTCAAGCAATCCTCTGCAGTTTTGCTCAGTCAGTGGGCTCTTCGTGGGCCTCATCAACATCCAACAACACGTCCACTTCCTCAACTTTCTTTCTTTAAACGTTTGTCTGTGCGCTGCACATTTCATGAAGGATGAGAGTAAAATGCAGGCTACACACAAAAGCTTTTCCCGAAATAGAGAAGTTCTCACTTTGTCGTGACAGTCTGTTGTTTTTAAGACTTATAAGAATGTCTTATTATTAGTTGTTTTCTATTAACTGTTCCAGTTATAAGTTTTATGTAGCTGCTATGTTGTAAACAAAGGGCAAAGCTTTGCCTCTGCTAGCCTAACTAACATAACAGTATTGATGTAGTGTTTACTGTAGCTTTTGTAAGACCGTTCACCGCCCGTTAGGAAAATTATTCATAATTTTGTGATCGATTAGAGCAAATTTAGACAAATAGAGCAGAACCCTCAGGGGTGGGACATTTCCCGAACATGCGCTAAGCAGTGCTAATCACAACACACTGGATAACAACAGACCATCGTGTCTTAATGAGTGTGTTATTTATTCAAACGATTCCTTCAAAACACTGAATCATTCAGCAATGAAAACACGTTTGAGTGTTTCTGTGAGATGTTTAGTTCTTTGTTTGGAACTATTTTCACTGCTGAAACAGATAAAAAAGAGTCTATATCGTGTCTAAAATGTGACTTAATATTAACTGAAATCAGTGTCACATTTTCAACCATGATTTATTCAGCAATCTTACTCGTGTGATGTTCCTTTACTGTATCGTTATAAATATAAAAAAACTCAACATTCATTTTTTACTACAGTATTTTAAGTGAGTTTCTGTGTGTGTGTTTCGCAAATTCACTCATTTGTTTTGAGCTCTCCTCGAGAGCCTGCGCGAGCCTCAACAGCGTCAGTACATTATATTATTATTCACTATCAATCGACATTTACACTAAATTAATGCAGAATCATTCTCACATTTTTGTTAATTTCCTATTTATTTTTTATTGACGTTTTAATTAGGCTAAATAGTGTGTTGGGCAAGTAAAATTCACTTTCACTTGTTCCAGACAAGCGTTATATTATAAGTATATAATATATATAAGCGTTATATTATAAGTATATAATATATATAACCCCCCAACTCTCCCCACTCTATCCTATTGTAGACAGAAATTGGAGATTATAATAAACATTCTGCAACAATAAAAACATAGAACATTAAAAATAAAATTCATGTATTACGATTATTCCTCTGGCGGTATAACTTTAAGTAGGAATGTCCCGATCCGATCACGTGATCGGAAATCGGGCCCGATCACGTGTTTTCAGACTCGATCGGAATCGGACGTTACCTCCCGATCAGGACTCGGATATATATGTATATATATTCTCATTATTTTTTAACACATCTATAGTTATGCGGTGGCACAGAGTTACGCCGGTTTCACACTGCACACGTTAGCAGAGCATAAGCAGCGCAGGAGCAGTGCGTATGGTGAGCAGGAGCAGGACACGCGTGTTTTGCTTTCACACTGGCAGCGTTTGTCACGCGCGGCTGAACCGCGGGTTGTGTACAGAGTAGCCTACTCTATAATGAATAAGTTGGCATTGCTTTATTTCGTTTTCAAATACATTTAGGAGAAAAGACTTGTCATAGTCAAGAAGCTTATTTTATTAAAGGGGTCATATAATGGTACATGCACTTTTACAAGTTGATTGCACTGAAATGTCTGTTGGCAGTGCCTGTACACAACCATCCTATCATGATAAAAATCCATCCAGTGGTTTTGTTTTAATCTCCTTATATGTTTGACCCTCTCTGAAATCAAGCCGTTCGATATTGTGACGTCATAATATCCAACGCCCCTCCAGCGATTGCTGAGTGACAGCTGTGTTTCAACACAAGACCCGCCCTGAGCGAGCTGTGACAGCTGTCGTCATAGTAGTCCGCCATTGTTGATATGCTGGAGCAGAATGGCGTCTAAGCGATTGTGGTGTTCTGTTCTTAGATGTAATAAGGAACACAGCAGTCATTTGGATGTTCCTAAATCCGAGCCGTTGAAGATGCAGTGGCTGAGTTTTGTTTTTGAAGCGATATGCCCAAAGGATTGACGCGGGGATTCCCTCACGGGGATTCCCCACGATCGTCTGTGCTTTCATGTTTGCGCGAATCATTTCACACCAGACAGCTTCACAAACGAGAAAAAACGGATCGGTACCAACGTGTTCCTGCTGAACCTCCAGAAGATGTGAGTGTAATGTTTTATTAACCTTTATATTAGTATTTATATTAATCTTTGCGAAATTTGCAAACCTTGCTGCAGGCTTCACGATGAATGCGTCTAAGGTTTACACTCAGGGTACATTACGGCATGTTTTCTATGTACGACGTTCTCAATATAATTCATAATCCCACGTTTATAATGAACAACACGTGGTTATTGTGTTAGAAACGGTGTACGCACAGAACAGAGGGGCGGGGTGAGCAAAGCTCATTATCATTTAAAGACACATGCACTGAAACGGCGTGCTGAAAACAGAGCTGTTTTTGACCAGGTAAAATTAGTGGTTTCTTACAATACTAATGAGAATTTTTAATTAAAGTATATTACAAACTTTTAATTTAGACCCTAAAGAATCATATTAGCTTGTACAAAAATGGCATTATATGACCCCTTTAATAATTTCATTTATATAACTTTTGGTTCATCTTTGTTTTTATTGTTATGGCAACAAGTTTGTTTTTGAACATTTGTTTTCTTTTTAAATTGCTGTTGGTCATTTGATTGACTGTTTAAAACCCAATAGATGTCATCAATGCACTTTTTGGATAAAACTGCGGTGTATTTTGTCCATGATCAATGTATGATCACATTAATTCAGCGTATGCGGCGCAGCAAAAATAGACTCTGCGCCGAAACGATCGCGGCACTCCTGCTCTGCTCTGCTACGCACTGCCGCGCCACCTCTGCGTGCAGTGTGAATGCTCTAATCTGTTAATTTACATGCTTGCCGGGTATTTTAAATTGAGGTGCTATTTGTTTATATTAGGGCCGGGACTCGATTAAAAAATTTATCTAATTAATTAGAGGTTTTGTAATTAATTAATCGAAATTAATCGCATTTTAATTGAATATAAATTAGGGCTGTCAATCAATTAAAAATAATTGTTGAACATGTTATTGAAATAATGTTCAAATGTTCAAAGGGTGAGCATTGAAATAATTGTGCCTAGCAAATAATCAATACAATACAATTGAACATTATTAAATTATTGAACATTATTAAATTATCCATTTAATATTAAACATTCAATTATAAACATTATTTACACTTGCTTTACAGGTTTTTAACATTACTTCGAAAATGCTGCAATTTAAAATTTGAGATGTTTTTTCATCTGTTTTAGAAAGTATTTTTAGACTTTTGTTTTTTCAGAATAAAACTTGTTTTACAATCTTGAGCATGTGTTATATTTTTATTAAACTTAAGCCATTGCTGCAAGTAATTTGACAGTTAACAAAGTTTCAGTAGTCATGTCAAAGCAATAACTAAATCAGCATACTATCATCTGAAAAATATAGCAAGAATAAGATGCTTTGTTTCCAGACAAGACTTAGAGAAACTTGTTCATGCTTTCATCACCAGCAGGGTGGATTATTGTAACGGACTCCTCACTGGCCTTCCCAAAAAGCCCATAAGACAGTTGCAGCTCATACAGAACGCTGCCGCCAGGATTCTGAGCAGAACCAGAAAATATGAACATATCACACCAGTCCTCAGGTCTTTACACTGGCTCCCAGTTAAATTTAGGATTGATTTTAAAGTATTATTACTGGTATATAAATCATTCAATGGCCTAGGACCTCAATACATTGCAGATATGCTCACTGAATATAAACCCAACAGATCACTCAGATCATTAGGATCATATCAGCTTGAAATACCAAGGGTTCACTCTAAGCATGGAGAATCTGCTTTTAGCTATTATGCCAGCCGCAGCTGGAACCAGCTTCCAGAGGAGATCAGAGGTGCTCCTACTGTAGTCACATTCAAATCCAGACTCAAAACACATCTGTTTAGCTATGCATTTACTGAATGAGCACTGTGCCAATGTTCGTCCGACTGTTTGTACTGTATTTTATTTTGTATTCTTCTAAACTGTTTTAATTATTCTTATTTCTTTTTATTATTTTAATTTCTTCTATGTAAAGCACTTTGAATTGCCATTGTGTATGAAATGTGCTATATAAATAAACTTGCCTTGCCTTGCCTTGCCTTGCATAATTCAACATTGGTTCAACAACGTCGACATACAATCTTTTGAAAGAAGAGACTGTGAAACAACGTCACGAAATCAACAATGAAACAACATCACGACATCAACGGTGAAACAACGTCACGACATCAACGGTGAAACAACGTCACGATTTCAACGTTGATTCGTTTTGCACAATCGAAACATAATCCAACATTGATTCGACCTTGGTCCCTTACGTTCACCGGTGAATCAACGTTGAAATGCCGGCTGTTTTTTTATAAGTAAATGTTCCAATCAATGATCCAGGCAGCGCCAGCGCGTTCTCGTCTCCCTCCTTCATTTTACAGTCGAATGGTGGCTAGAACGGCTCCAGGTTCAAAGGTCAATATGGAATGGATTAATCTGCGTTATTTTTTAAACGCGTTATTTTTTTCTCAGATTAATTAATCGAAATTAACGCGTTATTGTCACAGCCCTAGTTTATATATTAGACTTTTTATATTTACTGTTGCACTAAAGTCCAAAAGTGAAGAATTGATGTTATTTATTACTTGATTGTTCAAGCTACCTCACAGAAGTGCTCTGTTTATTAACGGAGTTGTTGAATGTTAAAATAAGGTGAATTAAATAAAAAATAAGGAACATCCTGGATCTGTTTTTTTGCTCTTCTTTATTCTTTTTTTATATATTATAGAAGTATCGGATCGGGACTCGGTATCGGTAGATACTCAAAATCAAATGACTCGGACTCGAGGGCAAAAAAACCCTGATTGGGACATCCCTAACTTTAAGTCACTTGAGCAGCTTGCAGCTCTTCATTTAGATCTCGCTACTGATTTACACCGGCATTGCTGACAATGACCTCATTCTGATAATGTTGCACAATTAAAATCAAAGATGATGACGCATACGAAAGATAACGCAGCCTCTATTGTTATTGATTCTTTGCGGAAGTCTACCGGAAGTTAAGTTTGGGCAACAAAGGTGCGCATGCGCAGTAACGGTTGTTTTTGTTGCCGCCTTTGAAACCATCCATTTAAATGCATGATATTTTTTTATATATTTTATGTCATTTCACTTCATATTGCTCTCTTCAAATTATTTTGATGTACTGAAAATGCAATTAACTTTCTTTTTTTTCCATGTCAGACCTGATGGAAGAGAGTGAGGAGAGTGAAGAACTGAGTGAAGTGGAGGAGGAACATCATGTCAAACCTGGAGAAAAACCGTTGAGTCGCTCAAAGACTAAACAGACATTTTTAAAGAAAACAAAAGCCAAGAAATCTGCAACCTGCACTCAGTGTGGAAAGAGTTTCACAACCAAACAAAGTCTTGATATTCACATGAGAGTTCATACTGGAGAGAAGCCATTCACATGTGATCAGTGCGGAACGAGTTTCTCAGTCAAACAACATCTTAAGATCCACTTGAGAGTTCATACTGGAGAAAAGCCGTTCACATGTGATCAGTGTGGAAAGAGTTTCTCAATCAAACAACATCTTAAGATCCACTTGAGAGTTCATACTGGAGAAAAGCCGTTCACATGTGATCAGTGCGGGAAGAGTTTCACACGAAAATACTATCTTGAGTGTCACATGAGAATGCACACTGGAGAGAAGCCATTCACATGTGACCAGTGTGGGAAGGGCTTCAGTCAATCAACACACCATAAGATTCACATGAGGATCCACACCGGCGAGAAACCGTATGCATGTGATCAATGCAGCGAAACATTTCTTGATTCATCAAACCTGAAGAAACACCTGATGCTTCATAAGAAGGAGAAGCCACATTCATGTTCTGTGTGTGGAAAGAGTTTTTCACTGCTGCCATATTTACATAAACATCAGAAAATTCATACTGGTGTGAGAGAGTACATGTGCTTTGAGTGTGAGAAGACTTTTACTTCAGCGATCTGTTTAAAACTGCACCAGAGAATTCACACTGGAGAAAAACCTTACATGTGTTCACACTGTGACAAGAGATTCAGTCAGTCATCATCTCTGAAATCACATGAGATGATCCACAGGAAAGAGAAACCGCACACGTGTGATCAGTGTGGAATGGGTTTCAGACACAAATCAAGTCTTAAGTATCACATGAGTATTCACATCGGGAAGAAACTGTTCAAATGTGATCAGTGTGGGAAGAGCTTCAGTCAAACAACCAACCTGAAGCAACACATGAGGATCCACACTAGAGAAAAATCATACATGTGTTCACACTGCAACAAGAGATTCAGTCGCTCAGCACATCTGAAAACACATGAGAGGATCCATACTGGAGAAAAACCGTACAAGTGTTCACACTGTGACAAGAGATTCAGTCTGACAGCAAATCTGAAAAGACATGAGAGGATCCACACTGGAGAAAAACCGTACAAGTGTTCACACTGCGACAAGAGATTCAGTCTGTCAGCACATCTGAAAAGACATGAGAGGATCCACAAGAGAGAAGCCGCACAAGCTGTGTGATCAGTGTGGAAAGAGTTTTTCTTTTAAAAGTCACCTGAAGCTACACATGAAGATCCATACAGTGGAGAAACCACATCAACACAGTCTGAAATCACAGTAAGTAGTTAATCAAAATTAATGAAGGTCTAATGAGGTCTAAGTCAAGTCTCAAGTCCCTGAGGTCCAAATCAAGTCTCATGTCCATGATGTCCAAGTGAAGTCTCAAGACCCTGAGGTCCAAGTGAAGTCTCAAGACCCTGAGGTCCAAGTGAAGTCTCAAGTCTTTGAGGTCCAAATCAAATCTCAAGTCCCTGAGGTCCAAATCAAGTCTCAAGTTCCTGAGGTCCACGTCAAGTCTCAAGTTCCTGAGGTCCACGTCAAGTCTCAAGTTCCTGAGGTCCACGTCAAGTCTCAAGGTCCTGAGGTCCACGTCAAGTCTCAAGTTCCTGAGGTCCACGTCAAGTCTCAAGGTCCTGAGGTCCACGTCAAGTCTCAAGTTCCTGAGGTCCACGTCAAGTCTCAAGTTCCTGAGGTCCACGTCAAGTCTCAAGTTCCTGAGGTCCAAGTTAAGTCTCAAGTTCCTGAGGTCCAAGTAAATTCTCAAGACCCTGAGGTCCAAATCAAATCTCAAGTTCCTGAGGTCCAAATCAAGTCTCGAGTCTTTGAGGTCCAAGTCAAGTCTTGGTTCTATTTTATCAATAGGTTTTTGTTTTCAGCTAGATTTTTATTGTAATTAGGCTAAAAGTGTATTAAATGATCAATTCAGATTACCTTTACTTTAAAATTGCCTAATAAAGCAAACAAAATACGACATTAATATTTACCATTACTTTTCAACTTTTTATACATAATTATCTATTTGAGTTGTGTAGTTTGCTGTGGTTTAAGCAATCATGGATAATGTAGTCTTCCAGTAAGTGTTGACAGTAACAAAACCTGTGTACAGACAAGCACTAACAGGAAACAACGCAAATGACAACATTTACGTCTAAACTGGACAAGCTCAAAACATTTTACTCCCCATTTACACCTGTATTTAGTATCGTCCACGTTTGATCCAGTTAACCAAAACGCATCTTAATACCAGGCGTAAACAGGGCTATAAAGCTTGCACGCCTTACACTCTAAGCTGGTTGCTATTTGATCGCGTCATCTAAAATGTTGATACAATTTATTCCGTCTTTTCACTTATTCGGCCTGAACACTTTTTTGCTATTTTCAGTAGAATAATTTTTTTCTGCCGAACACTTGGTGCATCCCTACTTACATGGTTTAGACCAGGGATGGGTAAACTCGGTCCTGGAGGGCCACTGTCCTGCAGAGTTTAGCTCCAACCCTGGTAAACTCTCTTGCCTGTATCTTTATAGTAATCCTGAAGACATTGATTAGTTACTTCAGGTGTGTTTGATGAGGGTCGCAGATGGCAAGCAACCATCAAAACAATGTTAAATCAATTCTAATTTGTCAATTTTTAACTGCGTTGACTCAACAATCAATTTTGCTCCCACAATTAATGTTGAAAAAATGTTGAAATACAGACTTGACCTTGCTGGGCAACTCTGTGCCTAAACCAGGGTCTTGGTGATCTGGATAATTGATGATAGACGATATGCTTCTGCCTATCTTGTTATGGAAATGTGAATGTACGCAGAGCGGCCTACGAACTCCTTGTGAGTCTTGAGGCTGACTTCTGCCTGATGAAACTATCTCCAATAAAATTTTCTACCATGTTTTCATCAATCATATCTGGTCCATGAGTCTTTAAGTGTAAATTCCTCTACAACGGCAAAAAGCGGGTACACTGTAAAAAGTGAACAGTTGGATCAACTTAAATTACTTCAATTGGTAACACCAAAAAAAAAAATTCTCAACTTAAATTATCACGTTTTATCAACTTCATTTCACTAGGTCAATCACACTTATATTATTTCAGTTCATTCAATCCTATTATTTACATTAGTCTAACTTAATTTCACTGCATTCCAACTTAAATATATTGATTTTTCCTACAGTTGGATTAACTTTAAAAAATTACTTCAATTGGTAACACCTAAAAAATAAGTTAAATTAATATATTTTATTAACTTAATTTCACTAGGTCAATCACACAAGACTCAAATTGCTTTAGAAATATTTATTAACATTAATTCATTTTATATGCTAACAGTAATTTCCATATTACAAACTTTGAGAAATCATTACAAACTGTTCATATTTGTTGTGTCAATGAAATTTCATTTACTGACAGACTTAACATCCATTCCATTAACAGTCTTTTTGCAAAGCTGCCTTTGCACTGCATTATGCTCAAAACTGAGCCACTAATATATTTATAAAAGTAAATATAAAAACATAGAGGTTATGCCCTTAAATGAGCCACCTAAAAACAATTAAAGGGGTTCACCCAAAAATGGTTCAAGTTGTTCCAAACCTGTTTGTAATATTCATTTGTTCATTCATGTCTAGTATGAATGTGTATGTATGTTCGAATCTGTAGTTGATTTGTTCACTTTAAATTGGTGAAAGGGTATCACCTAAGCTCTAAGCTGATATTAACATTTTCAATTATCTGTTTGATGTTTTTTTTTTAACCATTATTATTTTTTATAAAAACATGGTTCAGTTTAGGGCATTACCTGTCAGCTGTTCTAAAGAACTTCTGATAATACACTTATATGGTTATATTTTAAAGGGCACCTATTATGACTCTTTTCACAAGATGTAAAATAAGTCTCTGATGTCCCCAGAGTGTGTATGTGAAGTTTTAGCTCAAAATACCCAACAGATCATTTTTTACAGAATGTTTAAATTGTCATTTTTTGGGGCTCAGAAAAACGCACTGTTTTAGTGTGTCTCCTTTAAATGATAATGAGGTGTGGTTCCACGCACAGGGGGCGGAGCCTCACGAGCTCACGCTCAGAGTCAGGATATTCCCATTAGCTACAAGTGAAGATGAGCATCAGAGCATCAGGAAGAGCTGAAATCTGCAAAGACTGAGTTTATTAAAGAGGACAGTAAGAACATGAGTGATCCAGAACCCTGCAGAATGAAACACACTGAAGATCCTGAAGAACAAAGAGGTTGGTGTTTATTCTTCATTCATTCATGTTGCTGAAGAACATTCATGTTAGAAACATTCAAGCACTTCATTACTTTTCCATTTCTTGTGCTGTAATGCTACTCCCCACCTCAAGGGGGATCTAGAGAGGTTTCTACGGGAAGGGCCATCCTTTTAAGAGAGACAAGTAAGAGTGTTTAGAGAGGGGGTGTTTCTCAATATGCGTTCTTCAGCGATCTTGTGTTCTCGTTTTACGTCATCATTAACCGTCGAAGTTCAGACCCAATTCTCAAGAACGCAAGTACAGAGGACGCATGAAAGAACCCGGATGTGTTCTTGATACCGAGGATGCATCGAATGCAGACTTGAGCTAATACTCGCCTGGTGTCCCAGAAGTAATTGCGGCCGGTTCCGAGTTCGTTCTTCCAAGGAAGCTTGGCAAGACCGGTCTCCACGAGAACACAAGTCCGTTCTCTGCGTTCTTGGTATTGAGAAACAGCCAAGTTCTCACACGACAGCATCAAACTTCTGTCACGCTGACACGTTAACCCCAGGGGATCTTTTAAAACGTTGATCTTTCCAGGAGATCAACGTTAGTGGCTGGTGGGAAACTCTAAGTGACAATGACATTCACTTGAATAAGTGAAATAAAAACATTTAAACAGAATAATCAAATGTGTATCTAAATTATTGGTGTTTCATCCTAAATTTGAGGATGTGGAAAAATCAGATAAATACCTAATTAAATTACTTTGAGCACCGAAAAGACAGCATGCAGGAAACCTTCTACCACACCATTGGATTCAGACGTTGGGAAAACTGGTTTGACCTTGCATTTAAGAAATTTCTGCTATTACATCAGGCTCACTTTTACGTCCTTTATCTTCATATTTCTATCTTATAAGACATGGACTTATAAGGAGGAGAGTGAAGAACTGAGTGAAGTGAAGGAGGAGAGTGAAGAACTGAGTGAAGTGGAGGAGGGACATCATGTCAAACCTGGAGAAAAACCTTTGAGTCGCTCAAAGACTAAAAATATATTTTTAAATAAAAGAAGAGTCAAGAAGTCATTCACCTGCACTCAGTGTGGAAAGAGTTTCATAACCAAATATAATCTTGAGGTTCACACGAGGATCCACACTGGAGAGAAGCCGTTCACATGTGATCAGTGCGGGAAGAGTTTCACAGAAGCATCATCCCTTAAGAAACACTTGAGAATCCACACTGGAGAAAAGCCACATGTGTGTGTTCAGTGTGGAAACAGTTTCACATTAAAACAAAATCTTGATGTTCACATGAGGATCCACACCGGAGAGAAGCCGTTCACATGTGATCACTGTGGAAAAACATTTTTTACTGCATCAGACCTGAAGAGACACCTGGCAGTTCATACAAAGGAGAAGCCACATTCATGTTGTGTGTGTGGAAAGAGTTTTTCACTGCGGCAACATTTACATAAACATGAGAAAATTCACACTGGTGTGAGAGAGTATGTGTGCTTTGAGTGTGAGAAGACTTTTATTACAGCTGAACAATTAAAACAGCATCAGAGGGTCCACACTGGAGAAAAACCTTACAAGTGTTCACAATGTGACAAGAGATTCAGTCAGTCAGAAAATCTGAAAAAACATGAGAGGATATACACTGGAGAAAAGCAGCGGAGAGAAGCCGTTCACATGTGATCAGTGTGGGAAGAGATTCGCAGAATCATCAAACCTTAAGAGTCACATGAGAATCCACACTTGAGAAAAGCCACATATGTGTGTTCAGTGTGGAACTAGTTTCAGACACAAATCAACTCTTAAGCGTCACATGAGATTTCACACTGGGAAGAAGCGGCTCAGGCTTTTGCTCTGAAATCACTTCAGCTTCTCATTCTGAAGAAAGACCATTTAACTGTGATCAGTGCGGTAAACAGTTTCATTGGGCATCAGTTCTAAAGAAACACCTGAAGATTCACACAAAGGAGAAGATTCATTAGTAATATTACAGCAGAAAAGACACAGTGGTGTGTATTTCAGTGCTGGAAGTCCTTTATTACAGAAGATGAACTGAAAGACCACCAGAAAATTCACACTGGAGAAGAAGGCCATAACACTTTTAAAGGAACACTCCACCGTTTTTTGAAATAGGGCTTATTCACCATCTTTCCTACATTTAGATAGGTGGGCAAATGCATTTTTGTCTCAGTGTATGCATTGTTTTAGTTTGACAGCGCCGCCACTAGCTTAGCATAATGAATGAAACCATTTGTTGCCAGCTAGCATGTTGTGAGTAAATGTGATTAAAAAAAATAATAATTCTGCGTATTCACAACGAGTACAAATAGCAATGCAGATTAAGACTAGGCGATTTCGAGAACGACAGGAGGTTGCGATCGCTCAACAGACTCAGGACGTGAGAGTCAACACGAAAAGGTGGTGTGAGTGTATGTCCTGTGCTTGTTTTCTCACAACTTTTTGCTATACAGGCGATTACCATATTTGCTGTAACTGTAGCTGTAACTTCTCAAACTCAACACAAACCAAAAGCGAAGATACTCTGTGCAGGTCACGCCAGGATTTCAGGTAGCAGTGCTTCGCCTGTGCTTCACCCTAATATAGTCCCAAGTCAATATCTGCCTAGGAAATCTGGCTTAAATAGTCTTAATCTGCATTGCCATTTGTACTCGTTGTGAATACACAGGCCACAAGAAGTAATTGTTTTTTTTTTTTGTTTTTTTTGGATCAAAACTCAGGACATGCTAGCTGGCAACAAAGGATCCCATTCATTATGCTAAGCTAAGCTAGCGGTGGCGCTGCCAAACTAAACAATGCATGCACTGAGACAAAAATGCATTTGCCCTCCTATATAAATGTAGGAAAGACGTTGAATAAGCCCTATTTAAAAAAACGGTGGAGTGTTCCTTTAAAAGCCTTCTTCTCCAGTGTGAATTTTTCTGGTGCTCTTTCAGTTCATCATCTGTAGTAAAGGACTTTCAGCACTGAAACACACACCATCGTGTCTTTTCTGCTGTAATATTATATTTCTCTGTGGAGTGTTCCTTTAAGAGAGACGTCAATCCGATATTACAGTTTTTCTGAACTGCTTAAACACTAAACCCTATTCTCTGAACCAAATTCTCAATAGCCTAAACCAATTTGTCGAATAAATCACTCTTTCTGTAAAACATTAAACAAGTTCAGGCAGTTAAAACACAGTTTGCAAATCTCATGTACTCTTTTTTTATTTTAACTTTAAAGGGATACTCCACTTTTTTCGGAAATAAGCTCATTTTACAACTCCCCCAGAGTTAAACAGTTGAGTTTTACCGTTTTAGAATCCATTCAGCCGAACTCCGGGTCTGACGGTACCACTTTTAGCATAGCTTAGCATAGATCATTGATTCTGATGAGTCCAGTAGCATTTCTTTCAAAAGAAATGCTGCGTCATATCATTACGCCTGCTGCACTCATGGTACAGCCGCACAGTTCCTTGATTATTACGCCGGAATGAGAGTAGTTCCTAGCCATAGTTGCACTGAATGTTGATACCAACAATGTATGGAAACAATACAAGAGGGAGAAGAGGAAGAGTGTGTTGTTGTATTCAAGGTTTCCAGGGTAACCAAGGTTACGGGGGTTTCTGTGTGCACATGAGTTGTGAGTAACACAAGAGAGTAAAGAGGTTATTGTTTCAAGCTCTGGTGTGAAATTGTACTTCATGTGATAATTCATATGATAATTAGGAATGTAGAACTTACATCTATGGTCCAACTGAATATTAATGGACAGTTAACAGAAAATTCCAAAGAAATATCAAGATAGCCTATGTGGCTGAATTTTATGAGAAATTGTATTCTTATGATAACAAATTGAGTAATGCACAGTCGTTCTTGGATTCTATTAAAGATGACGTTCAAAAAGATAAGTGAGTCTTCAAATGAAATGTGCGACCAAGAGATTTCTTTTAAATTAAGTATCTCACTGTATTAAACTCAAAGACAATAAGTCACCCAGGAATGATGGTTTAATTAGTGAATTTTATAAATATTTTCAAAAAGAATTATCCCCTTTTATGTTAGCTGTATTTAGAGAAGCTATACAATTACCCAATTAACTGAGACAAGGTTTGATAACTTTATTACCAAAGCCCAATAAGGATATATTATTTTTAGAAAATTGGCGTCCGATTACGCTAATCAATAATGATGCAAAAATTTTTGCACGAATATTTGCAGAAAGATTGAAGAACTGTTTTGATCCCATAATTGATGAATGTCAATCAGGATTTATGAAAGGTCGACACATTTGCAATACTATAAGGCTCATTTTGGATTTAAACGACTACAACAAATTTATTACAGATAATAGTTTTTTTATTATTTGTTGTTTTTTTAAAGCGTTTGATACTATCGATCATAACTTTCTGTTGGAGACCTTAGATTATTTTGGTTTTGGAATGTACTTTAAAAAAGCTATTCAAACACTGTACAATGATTGTAACAGCTCAGTTAAGTTATCATATCCTCCTGAGAATATTTTTTGAATTTAGTTTTTTTTTTCTTTTTTTTTTTTCATGTCATCACATTGTTTAGAGCAATACAATTATAGTTTATTCATATGTTATGCTATGTCCTCTGTAGTGGACACCAGGACTCAGTTGTTTTAAAAATAAAATGACATTGAATGATATGTATATGAAAAACAATGGGATTTTTATTTTTCAATCACCAATACATTTTGGGGTTTCAGGATTTTTTTTTAACTAAACTTTGTATAAAGATGATTCTCAACTATGTTATGAAAGATATAACGGAATGAATTGATACACCATTTTACTTTATGCAAAATGTGGGTAAAATGACCATAAACTAATATTCCCATTCAATGCAATGTATCTACAGTATACACTGCATCTAATGTGCACATTAATGTGTTCTTGGAGCAACATTTAATGAAAAAAGAAGTATAATAATTGGAGTAATAATTGGCAACATTGTAATAATAATATCTAATATTTCATAGGAATATTGATGTATAATTTATTTCCATATTCACTTGTTGTGTCTCCCAAAATGCCTGATAAACATGATGTAAGTCCTGATGTCCTCTACAATGGACATGTATGAAATAAATGCCCTGTTCTGTAACAAAAAGGCATTTTTTTTATTTTAACATTTTCCTGAGATGTTGGTTTATGAAATACAATTTGAAAAGTAGTCAGACTTTGGCCCTATATAAGAGAAATTGTTTTCATGGTGAAACCTCAAAACATTTGGTGTCTCTGAAAAGCCCTGAATGTGCTCTTTACAGCACACCCAGGCTGTGACATGTGACATGTATGGTGTCAGAGAAATCATTCAAGAATCGAAATCGAGGTTACTAAACTAAAGATTTTCTATAAAATAAAAATATTATAGTTATTATTATTTTCTATTTATTATTTTGTAACTTTTACATTTACATATAAATTAAAATGACTAGAATCATAATATTTGGAATAATCATTTTGTATAATGTTTTTTTAATAATAATAAATCATCATAATTATTATTAGTATTAATAATAATGTCAAGTGCAAACAAGCACAACAAACCTGGTGTTCTTTATAAAAAATATACAGTACCAGTCAAAAGTTTGGAAACACTACTATTTTTAATGCTTTTGAAAGAAGTCTCTTATGCTCATCAAGCCTGCAGTTAAAAAAAAAAAACCACACTAATATTATGAAATATTATTACAATTTAAAATAATGGTTCTCTTTTATACTTTAAAATGTAATTTATTTTTGTGATGCAAAGCTGAATTTTCATCAGCAAGTACTCCAGTCTTTGGTGTCTTATGATCCTTCAGAAATCATTCTAATATGATAATTTGATACTCAGTTATTATCAATGATGGAAACAGTTGTGCTGTTTAATATATTTTGTTGGAATACTTTTTTCAGGATTCATTGAGTAAAACGTTAACAGCATTTATTCATAAAAACAGCATTTATTCAAAATAAAAACATTTCTAACAATATAAATCGTTACCATCACCTTTTATCAATTTAACGCATTCTTGTTGAATTAAAGTACTAATTTCTTAAAAAAAAAAAAATTAGTTATTGTTCCCAAACTTTTGAACGGTAGTGTATATTGTTACAAAAGATTTCTATTCTAAATAAATACAGTTCTTTTTAACTTTTTATTCATCAAATAATCCTGAAAAAAGTATCTCAAGTTATAAAAAAATATTAAGCAGCACAACTGTTTCCAACATTGATCATAAATCAGCATATTAGAATGATTTCTGAAGGATCATAAGACACCAAAGACTGGAGTACTTGCTGATGAAAATTCAGCTTTGCATCACAAAAATAAATTACATTTTAAAGTATATTAAAAAAGAGAACCATTATTTTAAATTGTAATAATATTTCATAATATTACTGTTTTTTTTTTTTTTTTTTTTTTTTAACTGCAGGCTTGATGAGCATAAGAGACTTCTTTCAAAAGCATTAAAAATAGTAGTGTTTCCAAACTTTTGACTGGTACTGTATATGTAAAAATAATAATAATAATAATAATAATAATACAAAATCACAGTTTTAACTAGAATTGCAATTAGATTTTCCCCCAAATTGTGCAGCCCTAAATACTTGACATCTGAAAGATACAGTGTATGGAAGAGATTTAATGTTACAAAATCACACTGAGTCTTTCACAGCCTTTTTTTAAAGGGGTCATATAATGGTACATGCACTTTTACAAGTTTATTGTACTGAAATGTGTGTTGGCAGTGCCTGTACACAACCATCATAAAATGCTAAAAATTCATCCAGTGTTTTTTTTTTTATCTCCTTATATGTTTTCCAATCTCTCAAATCAAGCCGTTCGACCTAGTGACGTCACATGGTTGGACGCCCCCCCCCACGTTTTTTGATTGACAGCAGCATTTCAACACAGTCCCGCCCTCACTCGTGAGCGAGCTGTCAATCATCATAGTCCGTGCATCATTGTTGATACCTTTTACAGTCTGTGGTTGATACTCACTGGAGCACTGTCTATGAGCAGAATGGCATCTAAGCGATTGTGGTGTTCTGTGTAATAACAAACACAGGCTCAACAGTCATGCTGATGTTCCTAAATCCGTACCGCTGAAGACGCAATGGCTGAGTTTTGCTTTTGGAGGGAATATTCCCCACGATCAACGTCAATGCTTTCATGTTTGCGCGAAACATTTCACACACCAGACTGCTTTACAAACGAGGTCAGTATAAAGCTGGATTTGGTAAGAAGCTGCTCCTGAAAAAAGGATCGGTACCAACTATTCGTGTTCCTGCTGCACCTCCAGAAGAACTGAAGTGAGTGTAACGGTTTTTTGATCTTTATATTAATCTTTATATTAATCTTTGCAAATCGCTTGCTGCACGCTTCACGATGAATGCGGCTATTTTTTACACTCAGGGTACATTACGGCATGTTTTCTATGTACGACTTTATAAATTTAATTCATAATCCCACGTTTATAATGAACAACGCGTTATGATTATTGTGTTATTATTACAAACGGTGTACACACAGAACAGAGGGGCGGGGTGAGCAAAGCTCATTATCATTTAAAGACACATGCACTTAAACGGTGTGCTGAAAACAGCTGTTTTTGACCAGGTAAAATGAGTGTTTTCTTACAATACTAATGAGAATTTTTAATTAAAGTGTATTACAAACTTTTATACCATGGTCTGGGTGAATACTTGATTCTGATTGGCTGCAGGGTGTCCATTAAAACGTGATAGAGGACACTTGGTAAATAAACCGTCAGGCGTAACCATGGAAACCAAGTTATTGTTTGTAAAAACTTTAGATTTCGATTGTAAAACTAATATAATATAAACTAATGTTTTAAAAATGTGTTATTTGGCAAGTGACCATGGTATAAGCGGGTTAATGCCCTTCGAGGTGTCCATTGTCCGACAAGGTGTCCATTGTCAGGTATTAATGGACTTCGGTGGAGGCAACCATCCTCCGCTGCGCGTCAGACTGTTCACGCCTCGCCGTCGTCCATTAATACCTGACAATGGACACCTTGTCGGGCATTAACCCTTACTTAATTTAGTCCCTAAAGAATCATATTAACTTGTACAAAAATGACATTATATGACCCCTTTAAGTACTCAGATCAGGATAATTATGGAGACATTGTATAACAGCTGGAGTTTGCATTGACTGTCTGTTGGTCTCCGTCAGTCTGTGTCCTCTTTGCTTCGTGATTTTTCTGTGCGTGAGTAAATGTAGGTGTGGCGTGAGAGCGTGTGAAAAGTGTCAATTGCCCAGTAGCAGCACGACTCTTTGTACTGTCCAACTTCCGACTTTTCGCCTATTTTTTGTAGATGGATATATATAATTTGTTGCGCCTAAATATGAATCAGGATACGGTTATTGATAAATCTAATTGTTATTGTTGTTCTTATTATCATTTAAGGGGGCTTAGGAACATTTTGGGGTAGCTTCAGCCCCCCTAAAATAGGCCTAACGACGTCCCTGCATACAGTTCCTTTAAATCAGTTCATGTGATCACCTAACATGCATAATTTCAGTGCACAGCAAACCTCAAAGCCTTATAAAAATCCAAAAATATAGGTTTAGGAATAATGGAGAAGTAGAACTGTGTGTTTGGAGTGAGAACTGTTACTGAATAGGCTTGTTTGAGATGCGTCTTGCCTAGCCTGAATATGCGAGAGGCTGCAGTGAGAGGAGAGGAGTGAAAAAAGCACAGGCATTCCGGACAGATCTCTCTTCGCACAGTGGTGTGGATCTCCAAGATCAAAGGTGGTTTTTGCGGGATTCACGCTTGTGCACGGTGTTGTTAATAAACTGGATGTGTAACCGGGTTGAACTTATATCTTTACTTTTACGGTTGAAATGTCACCAAATTCTGATTAACATTGTTTTCTAGGTTTAAGATGTGTTTTATTGCCAATATTTATGCCTAAATGTTGTATTCAGACCGTGGTGTTAATAACTGTACTGTCACTTTAAGAGGTCGCAGGCCTTGTGTCGTCATTTATGCGCTTCTTTCAGTCTGCGCTAGGCCAGCTGAGAGGAGGTAATGTATTATTTTTCACGTCAGTTTTAAACATTTATTTCGGTTTTTGGACGATGTAAACCTTGTTTTATGCATGTTTAAATTTTAGTTTTGAGGTTGTGAACATGCAGTTAATGTGTCAATTGAATATAAACCTTGTAAACAGACTTTTTGCCAGCTTTAAAGTAGATGTTTCCACCTGCTAGTCTACAGGGTTTTCTGTATGTTTATCTGCTAACCGGAGCTTGAGATCTGTGTGTGCTGTGTGGAGGAGACTGCATGTAACAGAGCCTTATGTATTTTTTTTGTTGATTTGTACAGGTATGTGTGTAATGTTCATTATTATTCATCTGGCATAGTGTTTACATTGGTTGTAGGCATGTAAAAGAAATTCATGTTGTCAATTACATTGAGCATTTTATAATTTAATTCATTTTGACATTTTTATTTAAAAGTATTTTTGCTGATAATTCTAAAAGTTTTATCAGTTGTGTATGGATGTGCAGTCTGCGCTAGGCTAGCTGAGAGGAGGAGCTTGAGATCTGTGTGCTGTGTGGAGGAGACTGCATGTGACAGAACCTTACTTTGTGACTCTAGCGTACTTTGATGGCATACGTCACAGCCACGTGGAGTCGGCGCTGTCTCAAGTCGGACAACATTTCTAACCAGCATGCCCTGCTCCAAGCCAGACACCGATTGATCTCCGCAAAGCTGCATTAAGTCGAACAAGCCTATCCACTAGCTTCATTTCTAAATGAATCCGTCATTATGAACAAATTGTTTGAATGAATGATTCAATTAATCACTCATTAAGACATGGACTTGCCGCCAATTACTGGTGGTTTTATTTTCATATTTATTTAACCATGACAGGTCTGTACCGAACAAAACAGACTCGATAAACATTGTATCATTATTGTTATCGAAAAAACCCTAACTAATATCGAGATATAATATTTTTTTGTCAATATTGCTCCTAGGCAGTATTGTATAAATGTTATTACATTAAATATTTATGTCATTAATACATTTTTAATAGTTCTCACTTTAGAAATGCCTTGAAAATAACAATTGAAAGATCAATGTACCTCATTCATGCAATTAATTTATGAAAACACACCAGAATTATGATAATGTTATAACAGTTGTCTACTAGTACTTTCTGCTATTACATCAGGGCTCACTTTCATATTTCTCTCTTCAAATTATTTGTCTGTGCTAAAAATGAAATTAAACCTTTTCTTTGATTTCAGACCTGATGGAAGTGGAGGAGAGTGAAGAACTGAGTGAAGTGAAGGAGGAACATCATGTCAAACCTGGAGGAAAACCTTTGAGTCGCTCAAAGACTAAAAATACACTTTTAAAGAAAGGAAGAGCCAAGAAATGTTTCACCTGCACTCAGTGTGGAAAGAGTTTCACAACAAAACATAAACTTGAGTATCACATGAGAGTTCACACCAGAGAGAAGCCGTTCACATGTGATCAGTGTGGGATGAGTTTCACACAATCATCAAACCTTAAGAGTCACATGAGAATCCACACTGGAGAAAAGCCACATATGTGTGTTCAGTGTGGAAACCGTTTCAGATGGAAAAGTAATCTTCATGTTCACATGAGAGTTCACACCGGAGAGAAGCCGTTCACGTGTGATCATTGCGGCAAACACTTTCATGGATCATCAACCCTGAAGAGACACCTGACAGTTCATACGAAGGAGAAGCCACATTCATGTTCTGTGTGTGGAAAGAGTTTTTCACTGCTGACATATTTACACGCACATCAGAAAATACACACTGGTGTGAGAGAACACATGTGCTTTGAGTGTGAGAAGACTTTTACTACAGCGAGCCTTTTAAAACAACACCAGAGAATTCACACTGGAGAAAAACCTTACAAGTGTTCACACTGTGACAAGAGATTCAATGATTTATCAGGTCTGAAATCACATGAGAGGATCCACACTGGAGAAAAACCTTACAAGTGTTCACACTGTGACAAGAGATTCAGTCAGTCATCAAGTCTGAAAACACATGAGAGGATCCACACTAGAGAGAAGCTGCCCTCATGTGACAAGAGCGGATCTAGTTTCAGACACAAACCAACTCTTAGGCATCACATGAGAGTTCACACTGGGAAGAGGCGGGAGTCAGGTGTGAATCACAGCATTATTCATGATGTTTCACGCCTCCCCGCATACAGCCATTCTAACATTAACGGCAATATTTTAACAATCTAAGCGCATTATCTAAAGCAAAAGGTCTTTAAATAACAAAAAATACTGCTTAATTTATTTAAGACTAGGTTTTTGTTGGTCAATGGCTCAGTCTATGTCAGTTTCCTCAAAATAGCATCAGAGAATTCACACTGGAGAAAAACCTAACAAGTGTTCATGCTGTGACGAGATTCCGTCATTTAACAAGTCTGAAACTTAGGTTGATGCCTAATGCGGCATCACCAAACTCCTGCGGTGAGTTTAGTGTGGGGTATTTGAAATGAATGGGGGAAAGTCGAAAGCTGTGATTATTGTCACTGTCGTGAACGTGCACCCATTTGCCAACGACAATGGCATTTGTTGGTGATTTCGCAAAACCTGTCGGCGAAAGAAAATCTGGCTTAAAGGGATAGTTCACCCAAAAATGAAAAAGCTGTCCTTATTTACTCGCCCTCATGTTATTCCAAACCTGTATGAATTTCTTTCTTCTGCTGAACACAAAAGATGATATTTTTAAGAAAGTCGGTAACCAAACGACTGATGGACCCCGTTGACTTCCATAGTAGGGAAAAAAAATACTATGGAAGTCAATGGGGACCAGCAACTGTTTAATTATAAAACTTCTTTAAAATATCTTCTTTTGGGTTCAGCAGAAGTAAGAAAGTCATACAGGTTTGGAATAACATGAGGGTGATTAAATGATGACAGCATTTTCATTTTTGGGTGAACTATCCCTTTAAAGTCGTGCAGTGTGAACTCGGAATTAGTTTAGCTGAAGGTGTGAGAATAAACACATGATCGTTGTCATGCGGTGAATCCGGCCAATAGTGGACAAGCAGTGTCGTCATAAGAAACTGCGCTGGCTGAGTCATCTGGCTGCTCTTGAATCGCTCTCGCGTACTTTGATGGCATACGTCAGTCACGTGGAGTCGGCGCTGTCTCAAGTCGGACAACAT
This sequence comes from Scardinius erythrophthalmus, assembly GCF_964197995.2. Lineage (NCBI taxonomy): Eukaryota > Metazoa > Chordata > Actinopteri > Cypriniformes > Leuciscidae > Scardinius > Scardinius erythrophthalmus. The sequence goes on along the minus strand of NC_138221.1, from coordinate 18,669,710 downwards.
TTCTAACCAGCATGCCCTGCTCCAAGCCAGACACCGATCGATCTGCGCAAAGCTGCATTAAGTCGAACAAGCCTATCCACTTGCTTAATTTCTAAATTATTCAGTAATTATGAACAAATTGTTTGAATGAATGATTCAATTAATCACTCATTAAGACATGGACTTGCCGCCAATTACTGGTGGTTTTATTTTCATATTTATTTAACCATGACAGGCCTGTACCGAACAAAACAGACTCAGCTAAATATTGTATCATTATTGTTATCGAAAAAACCCTAACTAATATCGAGATATAATATTTTTTTGTCAATATTGCTCCTAGGCAGTATTGTATAAATGTTATTACATTAAATATTTATGTCATTAATACATTTTTAATAGTTCTCACTTCAGAAATGCCTTGAAAATAATAATTGAAAGATCAATGTACCTCATTTATGCAATTAATTTATGAAAACACACCAGAATTATGATAATGTTATAACAGTTGTCTACTAGTACTTTCTGCTATTACATCAGGGCTCACTTTCATATTTCTCTCTTCAAATTATTTGTCTGTGCTAAAAATGAAATTAAACCTTTTTTTTTATTTCAGACCTGATGGAAGTGGAGGAGGAGAGTGAAGAACTGAGTGAAGTGAAGGAGGAGAATGAAGAACTGAGTGAAGTGAAGGAGGAGAGTGAAGAACTGAGTGAAGTGGAGGAGGAACATCATGTCAAACCTGGAGAAAAACCCTTGAGTCGCTCAAAGACTAAAAATACACTTTTAAAGAAAGGAAGAGCCAAGAAATCTTTCACCTGCACTCAGTGTGGAAAGAGCATCACAACAAAACATAAACTTGAGTATCACATGAGAGTTCATACTGGAGAGAAGCCGTTCACATGTGATCAGTGTGGGAAGAGTTTCACACAATCATCAAACCTTAAGAGTCACATGAGAATCCACACTGGAGAAAAGCCACATATGTGTGTTCAGTGTGGAAGGCATTTCAGATGCAAAAGTAATCTTCATGTTCACATGAGAGTTCACACCGGAGAGAAGCCGTTCACATGTGATCAATGCGGCAAACAATTTCATGGATCATCAACCCTGAAGAGACACCTGACAGTTCATACGAAGGAGAAGCCACATTCATGTTCTGTGTGTGGAAAGAGTTTTTCACTGCTGCCATATTTACATGCACATCAGAAAACTCATACTGGTTTGAAAGAGTACATGTGCTTTGAGTGTGAGAAGACTTTCCTTACAGCGAGCCTTTTAAAACAACACCAGAGAATTCACACTGGAGAAAAACCTTACAAGTGTTCACACTGTGACAAGAGATTCAGTCAGTCATCAAGTCTGAAAACACATGAGAGGATCCACACTGGAGATAAGCTGCCCTCATGTGATCAGAGCGGATCTAGTTTCAGACACAAACCAACTCTTAGCCATCACACGAGAGTTCACACTGGGAAGAAGCAAGAGTCAGGTGTGAATCACATTATTATTCATGATGTTTCACGCCTCCCCGCATACAGCCATTCTAACATTAACGGCAATATTTTAACGATCTAAGCGCATTATCTAAAGCAAAAGGTCTGGAAATAACAAAAAATACTGCTTCATTTACTTTAGACCAGGTTTTTGTTGGTCAATGGCTCAGTCTATGTCAGTTTCCTCAAAACAACACCAGAGAATTCACACTGGAGAAAAACCTTACAAGTCTCAAGTCGGACAACATTTCTAACAGGCATGCCCTGCTCCAAGCCAGACACTGATCGATCTGCGCAGAGCTGCATTAAGTCGAACAAGCCTATCCACTTGCTTCCTTTCTAAATTAATCAGTAATTATGAACAAATCATTTGAATGAATGATTCAATTAATCACTCATTAAGACATGGACTTGCCGCCATCTACTGGTGGATTTATTTTCATATTTATTTATCCATGACAGGTCTGTACCAAACAAAACAGACTCAGCAAAATATTGTTCCATTATTGTTATCAATAATCCTAACAAATATCGAGATATATATTTTTTTGTCAATATTGCACACCCCTAGGCAGTATTGTATAAATGTTAATATTACATTCGATAATTGTCATTAATCAAATATATTTAATAGTTCTCACTTCAGAAACGTGGTTTGTGCCTATAATGCCTTGAAAATAATAATTGAAAGATCAATGTACTTCATTCATGCAACTAATTTATGAAAACACCAGAATTAGGATATTTTATAGCAGTTGTCTACTAGTACTTTTTGCTGTTACATCAGGGCTCACTTTCATATTTCTCTCTTCAAATTATTTTGCTGAAAATTAAATGAAAAAGTTTTCTTTCATTTCAGACCTGAGTGAAGAATTGAGTGAAGTGGAGGAGGAACATCATGTCAAACCTGGTAAAAAAACTTTGAGTCGCTCAAAGACTAAAAATATATTTTTAAAGAAAGGAAGAGCCAAGAAATCTTTCACCTGCACTCAGTATGGAAAGAGTTTCACAAGCAAACATAAACTTAATGGTCACATGAGAGTTCACACTTTCACATGTGATCAGTGTGGGAAGAGTTTCAGGCAATCACAATGCCTTAAGAGACACATGAAAATCCACACTGGAGAAAAGCCACATATGTGTGTTATCTGTGGAAACAGTTTCACACACAAACATCATCTTCATGTTCACGTGAGAGTTCATACCGGAGAGAAGCCGTTCATGTGTGATCAATGTGGCAAAACATTTCATGGATCATCAAGCCTGAAAAGACACTTGAAAGTTCATACGAAGGAGAAGCCGCATTCATGTTCCGTGTGTGGTAAGTGTTTTTCACTGCGGCAAAATTTACAGAAACATGAAAAAATAGCGAACCGTCTATTTCCTCTAATAGACGTCTATTTCCTGGTGCTATTTTGCAGTTTCATTAAACAATTCCGCCCCAGTCCAGGAAAAACCTATTCTAAAGTCAGTGGCGTGTTATTCAGATGCTATTTTAAGGGTGCATGCATGGCCATAATGTAGCTTGTGCACAATGCGCATACACTTTGCTTTTCTCTGCACTTACGCAGCAGTTCAAATTTTTGCAAACCATTCATAATTACAAGGAAAAATATTACCACATGAGGGAAATCATTGTGGTGTCCATCAAGATGTGAAAAAATAGGCATAAATCTAGTTTGCATATTTACCCAAATTATTCAGGCTAATTGTAGTAATGATGGATCAAAACTGTTTGATCAATAGTGGCAAGACACATAGGTATATAAAGACATCTGACAAAGTGAGTTGTCCGTCAAGAACCGGGAAACAAAATTCTGAAGACTGCGAAATCACCTTTACTATCATGTAAGTTGTGTGTGCCTGGCAAATTCATCATTATAATAGCAATCCGGCATGGAACAAACTAGGGGTGTGCGATATGACGATTTTTGATCGTGGGCGATTAAAATGTCTCCACGATCTGCTTTTGAAGAAATATCGTAGAATCGTGCATTAGCCTATATCTGTTCTGGCGCCTCTGTCCCAACATACTGAACAACGCGACGTATATTCACATAAAATGTTAACGCAGCGGAACGGGACACTGCAGTTCACAAAAGTTCATAATTTGCATGTGCTTTAATGCCTTGTCGGTTAAACATTTAATTCGCGTGCTGATGCGCTGCTCTAACATGTGTGTTCCTCAGCGCGTACATGTGAAGCTCACGCACTAAAAGCCTGTCTACCAGCGCCTGGATACTGGACTAAGTTATCTTTCGAGTCTTATTGTGCTTATACTGTCAAATACACACAAGGTTTACATAAAGTCGTTTATGTCTAAAGTGAAAGCAAACTTGAGAAAATTGAGAGAAAATCTGCTTGTCTAATGCGTGTATATTAGACGCGTCGCGCGCAACTCTTAAAGAGACAGTAGCAATAGTAAACACGCTGCCGCTTGTCCTTAAAGGGATATCCTTTAATGTTAATAAAACAACAAAATGCAAAGAGAAAATCACTCATTGCTCTTGACTGATAACTTTAATAGTAGCTTTAATAAGTATCAATGTTTAATTTATACAGTGAAGTCTGTTTTGTTTTACTTTCATATTTGTTCATTTAATTACTTTCTTCAATGCTACTGTTAAATACACCTACTGTAGCTGAAAATATAAAGCACTGTTTAGCCTATTTAATTTGAATATTAAGTTGTGTATGTGTAATGTGTATCTGTGATCTTAATATTTAATAACAAAGAAAATAATGACAAATATTTTTATCTTTGCCCCTGTCTGCCATTTTTTTTTTTTTTTTTTTTTTTTTTTTTTTGTTACCTAAGGTTTTGTTTTTAGAATATGGACATTAGATTGGCTGTAATGCTAAGTCACAAAATAGTAAAACCAACATAAAAAGAATAGTGATAAAATCGTTAATCGTGATTTTCCTGAAAAAAATCGTGATATGATATTTTTGCCATATCGCCCACCCCTAGAACAAACGCACCTGCTCTTAAAGGGAATGTGAGATGATGCTCTGGTTGGTTTATTTCACATTACACCCAAACCGCACCTATGAGTAATGTAGCTACTTCAGACAACCCATTTTAGATTTGAGATCCGCCAACAAAGTTACTTGTGTTTCGCTTTTGATTCTTGTGTTTCAGACCGTTAAAATAGGGCCCATTCAGTCATCATGTCTGACAACACTGGAGAGGATCCACATAGCATTATTCATGATGTTTCACGCCTTTCCGTAAACAGCCATTCTGACATTATTGACCCTATTTGAATGATCTAAAGCCCTATTCGGACGGGATTATCTTTATAAGGGTAGATTATGTCCGGTCGAACAATGTATTAATTGACTTCAGATTGGATCATGCAATGGCACTTACCTATTGTAAAAGATGTTTCGTGCCTCTAACACAGGGGTCACCAAACTTTTTTCTCTGGGGGCCACATTATCGTTCCTGACTGTGATGGGGGGCCGGGGCCGGGTCAGCTATATAACATAGAATTGTATGACCCAGACCAAAATGACCACCAGCAGGCCTCATTGTGTAGTAGAGATTACTAGCCTGGCACAGCCATCCCCACTACTATATCCACCCTACAATATCAACACTTGATTCCTGGCACATATTTGTTTATCTTTACTAGTGGTTTGCAAATGTTGTAATCGAGTCTTCACACTTTGTTTTATTTAAAGTTATTCTTCACAAATAATCGCTGGTCCACTGTTCTTTGAAAACTCTGCACTCTCTTTTAGGGGTGGAACGGTACACAGAAATCACGGTTCGGTTCATACCTCGGTTCAGACATCACGGTTGGGTACAATGAAGGGAAAAGCAAAACAAAAATGTAGAAGGCTTGTGCATGTCTCAGGCTAGACCACCAAAAGAAAAATAAATGTCTTAAGCCTTGTATTTTTTTTTAAATAAGTTTTATTAATAAAGTAAAGGCATAGAACCAGTTTATTTGTAGTGCACTGACAATAGTTTTATATAATTAGTTCATTAATTCAATTAATAAAAATACCTTGATATGTTTGGTAATTGTACCTGAATTAATTGAAAATTAATCTGCTACATTTCAGATTAATATATTTGTTTTCCTTAAATGTAATTAACAGTAACTTAAACACTTTGCAGTTTGAATGATGTCCTGTATAAACTAAATGACGGAGTATGTTTTTATGTTTCCACTGTTCGATCGCGGCCGCGCCACACACACACACACACACACACACACACACAAATATAAGTAAACACTTTACGACTTTTCGATCGCGCCCACACCTCTCTCTCAACATTTTCCAGCATTGCAATCTTTACACCGCAGCCTGCTTCAGAGCTAAGGCGGAGCTACAGATTAGGTGTCCCGAATCCGCGTATCTAACAGTAGTTCCGCATTACATTAATTAAATTGCACGCAAGTTTTATTTATTTTTATACTGTGTATTCTCCGTGTAAATGTATGCACCAAACTGTGACGCCCGTAGCCTACCATGACGTACCGTCCATGACGACTTTTGGGGATTGCCTCATAGGGCCGATTCAAGTAGTGGGGGGCAGAGGGGCTGGGGGACAGTCAAAGGGGGGTGGCGGGCCTGAGTCGGCCCGCGGGCCTTAGTTTGGTGACCCCTGCTCTAACAAGTGCTTTCGATTTTTTTTTTTTTTTATCGGAATGGTGTGTGGAAAACACTTGAGTTTTGCCACAGACTCGTCCCAGCATCTAGAATGCAACAGAATGCTTTTTCAAGCGTCTCCATACTTGAAACACAGTGGAAAACTACTTTTAAACAAAATGAATGAATGTTTACGTACATATTTACAGTGGGTCTATTCGCACAGGATTAGTATTACCTGAGGTCATTTTTCCGGACCTTTTTACTAGAGATGCACCGATTACAATTTTCTAGGCCGATTCCGATTTTTCATTGAGTTTGACCTGCCGATACCGATTTTAGCCGATTCCGATTTAATTTTTTTCTAACCACTTTACAGCACACACAAATATTTATTTTCGATCTTTTCTTTAACTCTTTCACGCGTAAGTTTAAAATATTCTAACTGACACCCCCACCTCCAGAGTGAGTTTTTTCAAGGGAAACGTTCCCTTTAATGTTTCCATGGCGACGCTTTACGCGATACACCGCAGCCACAATAATACTGTTTGACAGATGTGTCGCTTTTATTTCGCTTTTCCTTTTTTATTCAAAATATTCACAAACTTGCTTACCATGTCATCAACTAGCCTATCTGATATTCCGATTCTCAAATACATGTAAGTGAGTGTGTTTGGTCGTTTTAAAAACCTTTATAAATAATCTTGATCTATAACATGAGATGGGCACCACAATGTTGTCCTGTCAGTCAGATTTAAAGCATGTGAATTCATCATTTTCTCCCAAAATAAATGAAAGAAAGTGGCCGGTGAACTGAGAAGAATAGAGTAAACTTTATAGTTACTTCCACTATGTTTGTCTGATATGAATAACGTTAACACATGTCGGCAAATTATATTTGAATAGATTGTTATTGCTGCTTCCACAGACATCAGTGTGTATTTTACAAACTCCAAATGTATTGTTTTACTCGTGCTTATGTGTATTTAAATATCTGAAACTTAAAATAAACATTATGAGGTTGAAATCACTGCGTAGTTGTGATAAATGACAGCGCTGAGCTTCTGGCTCAAGATTCTGGCTCAGCGCCAGCCAAAGCACGAAAGCACAGTTTGAATCTGGCAGTGATGTGAAGTCACTTTTCCTTTCTAAATCACATGAGGTCCCCAGATAATACTAATCCAGTGCGAATAGGGCTTTAGTCTATTTCAGTTTCCTCAAACTGTGGGCCTGAACACACCTCGTTTTCAGATCAACACACCCATGGGCGAGCAAATGGTTGAAAATGCATTTGCTATTTAAACAACGTGGAGCAGGACGTGAAAATGATAAATGCGTCGAGCTGAAACTAGCAAAAAACACTGGTATCCAAAAAGGCTGAAGAGTTGAAAGGTTTGTTTGAGCTGTGCCCTCTACTGTACACGCAAGAATGTGCATTTCCTTTAGCCTGAGGGATATTTAAATTTTGGTTTGAAAGGGTCTTTACATTTTACACACAAAAAAACAACACTTTTATCCAAAACGACTAACAAATGAGAACCCTAGAAGCAGTTAAACTAACAGTACGACAACAATATGCAAGTGCTATGACCCTTCTCAGTTTAATTTAACACAGAACTTGTACTTTTTATATATATATATATATATATATATATATATATATATATATATATATATATATATATATATATATATATGAAGATAAAGTGTTAGTATTACTGGATCAAATGCTGTCGAAAAAGAAGCGTCTTCAGACGTTTCTTGAAAGTGGCTATGGACTCAGCAGCTCTGGTTGAGTTAGATCAGTCACGGTAAAGGTCAGAGAAAGATTTTGTGCCTCTTTGAGATGGCACCACAAGACGTCGTTCGTTTGCAGAGTGCAAGTTTCTGGATGGCACATAAGTCTGAAGTAATGAGTTTAAGTAAAAGGGAGCAGAGCCATTGGTTGTTCTGTAGGCAAACATCAGTGACTTGAATTTGATGTGAGGGGCAACTGGCAACCAGTGCAATTTTGTGAGGAGAGGAGTAACGTGCTCTCTTCGGCTTGTTAAAGACCACTCTGGCTGCAGCATTCTTGATCAGTTGCAGAGGTTTGACCGTGCAAGCTGGAAGACCAGCCAGGAAAGCTTTACAATAGTCCAGTCTGGATAGAACTAGTGCTTGGACAAGGAGTTGAGTAGCATGTTCTGATAGGAAGGGCCTGATCCTCCTAATGTTGTACAAGGCAAATCTACATGACCGGGCAGTTCTAGCAATGTGGTCTGTGAAGTTCAATTGATCAACAATTACCACTCCAAGGTTCCTGGCTGACCTTGATGGAGTTATGGATGACAAGCCTAGCTGAATGAAGTTGTGATGGAAGTGTTGGGTTGGCCGGGACCACAAGTAGCTCTGTTTTCGCAAGGTTAATTTGAAGGTGGTGGTCCTTCATTCAACTAGAAATGTCTGTCAGGCAGGCTGAGATTATATCAGCTACCGTCAGATCGTCAGGCTGGAATGAGTGCTAGAGTTGTGTGTCATCAGCATAGCAGTGATAGGAAAAGCCATGTTTCTGAATCACAGAACCTAGTGATTTCATGTAGATGGAGAAGAGAAGTGGTCCAAGCACTGAGCCCTGAGGCACTTCAGTAGCTAGATGTTGGGTCTTAGACACCACAACCCTCCACAATACCCTAAAGGACCTACCTGAGAGGTAAGACTTGAACCAGCGACCCCCGAGATGACCTTTATCTCTAGGATTGACAGGAGGATCTGGGGCCTCATTTATAAAACTGTGCGTAGGATCCTTACTAAAAGTGTACGTACGCACAAAAGCCAAAAATGGCGTACGCAAAACAATATTCAGACTTATAAAACCGTGCGTACGCCAGAACCTGCGCAGAATTCACTTTATAAATCCCAGTCAGCGGAAGATTGTGCGCACATGCGTCTCCACCCGAAATAACCATATATGGAGCTTACAACGCCTCGTTTTACTATGCAGATCCTCATCTACATATCATTTGCATATGATTATTCATCCACGTGATAACTTAAACGTTATCACGTGGATGAATAATCATATGCAAATGATATAAACGGTACAAGAAACATTACATTAATACAAATCAAGTAGTTGTCTATCCTTGCCTTGTTTTTGAATAGCCTACATAAATCAAATAGTGTAAAATACATTTCAGAGAAAGTTTTTCTCAATCTTTTCCACTTGCCGAATTTTATTTTTAATATTCTATTTTAATTCCATTTTTAATGGAAACGGATAGACCTTGTGCATTATTTGCACGAAACTATTTTCTCAGACAATCTGGTATTATCATGATAAGCAATTATCTCTGTGGTTAAAACATTAAAGCACGCCACAGAAAAAGTGTTCAAAAACAATCGCATCCACAACAAATATTTATATTGATTGAATATAAAAATTTTTTTTTAACTATTCAGTATGAATTCATGTTTAAGTGTTTAACTCCATAATTTGAATGGCATATTTAATCTAAATGTTTATATCAGAAGTAAAACATAGTTTAAATCATTATTTTATTTATTTAAACTGCGTCAGTTTCACTAAACGGCCAACGCGCTCGCTGCCGCGGACATTTAAGAAGGAATGGATATTTGCTTCAAGCGACAGGTTTGGTGAGTGAAATTATATTTGTATTATCTTTCTGTATTATGTTTAATTTTAATTCTTAATTCTAAAAGTGACCAAAAATACATTTAACTCCAGCTCACCATCGGTGTCGCCAAACTGCTCCTTCTCCAAAATGTGCGTACGCATGGGTCAGAGTTTGCGTGCAGGTGCGCATATTTTCACGTCAAGTTTTTCTTTATAAATCCCACCTTTTGCGCAGGAACTGGCGTACGCATGTTTTCAGCCCCGTTTTGTGCGTACGCAAGCTTTATAAATGAGGCCCCTGGTGATTAACTGTGTCAAAGGCAGCAGACAGATCCAGCAGGATGGGAACTGAGGATTTGGAAGCTACTCTTGCCAGTCTCAGAGCTTCAATTTCTGAGAGCAGGGCAGTCTCAGTTGAGTGTCCGCTTTTGCAACCAGACTGGTTGCTGTCCAAGAGGTTGTTCTGTGTAAGGAAGGAAGAGATCTGGTTTAAAACAACTCTTTCAAGTGTTTCACGACAAATGGAAGAAGAGATACTGGTCTATAACTTTCCAGATGTGCTGGATTTAGAATGGGGTTCTTAAGCAGTGGGGTTACCCGAGTCTGCTTAAATGCTGTGGGAAAGGTACCAGTGTGAAGAGAGGTGTTTATGATGTATGTGAGTGCGGGTACAACTGAGGATGAAATGGCTTGAAGTAGGTTAGTGGGAATAGGATCAAGAGGACAGGTGGTAGGGCGATTGGAAAGGAGGAGTTTGGAGACTTCTGCCTCTGAACGTAAAGGCAAGGAGGGTAAAATGTGTGTGTTAGCTGGTAAAATGTGTGTGTCCGTTTGTGGATTGGTAAATTGGCCGCTGATGGTGGTGGTTTTATTTATGAAGAATGTGGCAAAATCGTCAGATGTTACGGTTGATGAAGGAGGAGGAGGGTTGAGAAGAGAGGAGAAGGTTTTGAAAAGTTTGCGAGAGTCTGAAGAATTGTTTATTTTGTTGGGATAGTAAGTCATTTTTGCAGTAGAGATATTAGCAGAGAAGGAAGAAAGGAGGAATTGATAAATACCAAGGTCAGTAGGATCTTTTGATTTGCGCCACTTCCTCTATGCACTGCAGCCCTGAGTTAAGAATGATGTTCACGGAGATCATCAGATAACCAGGGGGCAGCGGGTGTGGCGTGGGCTGGCCTGAAGGAAAGGGGGCAGAAGTTGTCCAAGCAGGATGTTAAAGTGGAGAAAAGATGATCAGTTGCACTGTTAGTATCTAGTGTTCTAGTACTCTTGCGTACTTGATGGCATACGTCACATCCACGTGGAGTTGGCGCTGTCTCAAGTCGGACAACATTTCTAACGGGCATGCCCTGCTCCAAGCCAGACACTGATCGATCTGCGCAGAGCTGCATGAAGTCAAACAAGCCTATCCACTTGCTTAATTTCTAAATGAATCAGTAATTATGAACAAATCGTTTGAACAAACGATTCAATTTAGGGGTGTCGCAATATACCGGTGTTGACGATAATCGTGATATTCAAAGCATGAAATATTGACATCATGTTAATTTAGAGTGTGACAATATACTGGTATTGGTGATAACCACAATGTTTAACCCTCTGGGGTCTAAGGTGTTTTTGGGGATCCTTGAGATGTTCTGACATGCACTGACATTTGTGCTTTTTTCAGTTGCTTATAAACATATTAATGTCAAAGGTGTAATAACACTCTATTTAGCACAAACAGGGCTACCATAATATGTGAGCAACATGTATGTACATGTTTGTATTTTTGAGAGAATAATGTTTAATGTGAAGTAATGTTTATGCATGGTTATTGAAAAAACTAAAGTTTCTGAAATAAGGCCTCAAAATACTAAAAATGTGTCCATAAGACTTCTGAAAAATGCATTTTGTCGCCTAGAGTTTTTTCTTAAAAATTATGTGAAAATCATCCTGCCTAATCACTCACATAAAACAATACATTGATTTAAATTTTGTAAGACACTTTCTGTTTGGAAAGGCAAGGCGAGTGGGCGTCAACGATCCAACACCATCATGCATATGTAGTGGTTCACACCTGAGGAGACAATGGGGCCCGCATACATAATGAGCCATTCATTCAGATGTGTCACTGAGCCAAAAGAAAGAATGCAAGAGCAATGTTCATGAAAAGCTTGTTCATTCATTCACACACAGAAACGCGATTAATTTTAAAACAGTCTTTTTTGCCAGCTGTAGCATCTGTCCATTCATTCATTCATACATAGAAACGCGATTCATATTTAAACAGTCTTTTTGTGTGTACAGACACTTGCGATTAGAACAAAGCAGATATAGAACTGACCTATTCCTCAGCAGGATCCTTCTAGCACTTCTGAGGTAAATTTTCTTTATTAAGGAATTTAAGGATTATTATTAAGATAGTATTATTCCTCACAGCGTCGTAAAGTACATGACCCGCGGTGTGTGTTATCCAGCTGATGTAGGCATTCACATGTTTGCCTGGATCACCTCAGATTTTTTGCGTTTGAATAGTGCGCACTCTCAGTGGGCGGGGTCACATTAAAACATAATGAGATGAGATGAGAACGACTGACATCTCTCTCTTTTCATACATATTACATAAACTGAGAATATTTGTTTTTTATAAAAATTACTTCATTTAAAAGAAGAGAATTTAAGCTTCATGCCTGTGTGTCTGTATGCCTGATTGACTTGAGTATTCGCTGAGTTACAGTTCATTTTCGGACGCGTTTCAGAATGGACTACACTGACAGAGAGAAAGCAGAACTCGCATCATGTTTATTTTTCTTCATTTGGCAAAAAGCAAAACATGTTTTTTATTGTGAATATACACAAAAATAATACACACTTAACAGGATCGATTGATGTATAACACAAGCATGTAAGATCAAAATCAACAGATTATTTTGAATCTCTTTTGCACTGATAAGAAAAAAAACGAGCAGATCCCGCCGGCGTGATTGCTGACCCCAGGGGTTAAAATGAACAGGACTCTTATGATAACATGACACGTAAATACTCCAGCGCCAGTACCTGGTTGACCTCTCAGGTGGCTGTATTGCACCCGCTGACACCTATCAAATAAGAAGACGACGCAGCGCACGCTGCAGAAGAATGACGTCTGAGCGAGAGAGTTAAACACTCTGTCCAAACCCAAAAAAATTAAGCTCACAACATCTCGTAAAGAAACCATCTCCTTAAAGGGGGTCGCACACCGGACAAGAAGCGCACGTCTTTAAAATTCGAACGCATTTTTCTCTATGAGTGTACACACACCGGCGCTGTCATTCGGTGTCTATCCGCGGTGCCCAGCAACTGCGCCCAGCAACGGCTCAAAATCCGGCCGCGACACAGAGCGTTAAGATTCTCAATTCATTCAGTTAACGGATGGTCTGAGGTAAAGTGTTCAGATCGCAGACTCAGCAACTATTTTATTTAATTGTACAGTACAATCATAACATAGTACAGACAGGCATTATCTTCATTTCATAATGTTCTTAGACATAACAATATTGCTGGCCATAAACTGAGAAAGTGCGCGTCCGGTGGGCGATACCTCGAGTTGTCCTAGACGCGTCGCGGCACTTCTCATCAGGTGTGCGATCCCCTTAAACCCAATCTGCAGAATGTGTAGCCACCAACCTTTTAACCCATCTCCATGTCCATCACTCTGCGGATTACGCCATTTTACAGAGAGTAAATTGCTATTATTTTACTAGTCATGGAATGGGAAACGTGACATTAACCTGTTAACAGGGGGTTTCTGTGATCATATATCCTATTTTTTTACTCATCTTATTTTTGCATTTGTATTTGCACTTGATTTTTTTGTTCAAATCTGCTATCTGCATGACTTTATTGGTGCCGGCGCAACAGGTTTAAGAGCTTTTCAGTTCTACAGGAAACATTCAGACAGTGTTTTGCAAAAAATTTGCCATAGATTGAGTATACAAGGAGTAATGCATAATAATTAAATTCCTAATTCAATTCCTAATTCAATTAATCGCTCATTTAGATATGGACCGTCACCTACTGGTGGTTTTAATATTATTTCATGATTGTTTCATTAGCAAAATATTGTTTCATTATTGTTATCGTAAAAATCCTAACACATATTGAGATATGATATTTTTTGTCAATTTAACACACCCATAGGCAGTATTGTATAAATGTTAATATTACATTAAATATTTGTCATTAATCAAATATGTTTAATAGTTCTCACTTCAGAAATGCCTTGAAAATAATAACTGAAATATCAATGTACCTCATTAATGCAATTAATTTATAATTTACACCAGAATTATGATGTTATAGCAGTTGTCTACTAGTTCTTTCTGCTATTACATCAGGGCTCACTTTCATATTTCTCTCTTCTAATTATTTTCCTGAAAATGAAACCTTTTTTCTTTCATTCCAGACCTGATGGAACTGAAGGAGGAGAGTGAAGAACTGAGTGAACTGAAGGAGGAGAGTGAAGAACTGAGTGAACTGAAGGAGGAGAGTGAAGAACTGAGTGAACTGAAGGAGGAGAGTGAAGAACTGAGTGAACTGAAGGAGGAGAGTGAAGAACTGAGTGAACTGAAGGAGGAGAGTGAAGAACTGAGTGAAGTGAAGGAGGAGAGCGAAGAACTGAGTGAAGTGAAGGAGAAGAGCGAAGAACTGAGTGAAGTGAAGGAGGAGAGCGAAGAACTGAGTGAAGTGAAGGAGGAGAGCGAAGAACTGAGTGAAGTGAAGGAGGAGAGCGAAGAACTGAGTGAAGTGAAGGAGAAGAGCGAAAAACTGAGTGAAGTGAAGGAGGAGAGCGAAGAACTGAGTGAAGTGAAGGAGAAGAGTGAAGGACTGAATGAAGTGGAGGAGGAGAGTGAAGAACTGAGTGAAGTGAAGGAGAAGAGTGAAGGACTGAATGAAGTGAAGGAGGAGAGTGAAGAACTGAGCGAAGTGAAGGAGGAGAGTGAAGAACTGAGAGAAGTGGAGGAGGAACATCATGTCAAACCTGGAGAAAAACCTTTGAGTCGCTCAAAGAATAAAAATATATTTTTAAAGAAAGGAATAGCCAAGAAGTCTTTCACCTGCACTCAGTGTGGAAAGAGTTACACAGCCAAACATAATCTTGAGATTCACATGAGAGTTCACACTGGAGAGAAGCCGTTCACATGTGATCAGTGTGGGAAGAGTTTTATACAAAAAACACATCTGAAGGAACACATAAGTATCCACACTGGAGAGAAAACACACACATGTGATCAGTGTGGGAAGAGTTTCACACAATCAACATCCCTTAAGAGACATGTGAAAATCCACACTGGAGAAAAGGCACATATGTGTGTTCAGTGTGGAAACCGTTTCACATACAAACATCATCTTAATGTTCACATGAGAGTTCACACCGGAGAGAAGCCGTTCACGTGTGATCAATGCGGCAAAACATTTATTGGATCATCAAACCTGAAGAGACACCTGACAGTTCATATGAAGGAGAAGCCGCATTCATGTTCTGTGTGTGGAAAGAGTTTTTCACTGCGGCAAAATTTACATAAACATGAGAAAATACATAATTGAGGAGCCACACTGAAGAAAAACCCACTTGTTTTCACTGCATAACTAGTTTCAGACGCAAATCAACTCTTAAACGTCACATGAGAGTTCACACTCGGAAGAAGTGGCTTAGGCTTTCTGGGTTGTTTTTTTTGTCAATATAAAATGTTAATATTACATTAGATAATTGTCATTAATCATATTTAATAGTTCTCACTTCAGAAATGTGATTTGTGCCTATAATCAGGGTTTTCTCTGAAATCCCATCAGCTTCTCATTCTGAAGAAAGAACATTTAACTGTAATTATTAATTAAACTCTTTAGGCCTACTCATTTTATCAATTTTGTTGTCCATTTTTATTTTCTAATAAAATAATTTTATTTCTGAAAGCCATGAAGCATTGTTTGCTTATTGCACATTTCATGTTTTAAATTTCTCATGAGCTTTTAAATGTTTAATCAAATTATATTTACCCACACATGACTGACATTGAATGAGATTGCTGTCTTTCTACATTATTAACAGTTTCACCCTTGATAATCCAGTATCATATACATTTCATAGAGTTCTAGTCAGTTTGATGTTTCATTCACACCATGAGGCTTCATGAAGTCAGAACAAATACTATGAACTTTAAACAACATACAGTTTTCACATGATTACTGTCTCCATCTCAACACAGCTTTGCACAACCCAATATTATCTGCCTGCAGAGCCGGAGGCTGCATTTTCAGGACCCCACTTCTAGGACCGCATTTCTAGGACCCTAGTTTTTTTGTGACAGCGCCACCTACCGACTCGGAGAACCGCAGTCTCAGGAACGCATTTCCAGGATCCTAGTTGTGCCAGGCAGTATTTCCACCCACCCAGTTTTAACTACATTAGAGTTTTACAGTTTTATTACACCCAAATACTACTTTATTTATTGCAATTAAACCTGGTTCCTAGGAATGTTGAGAAATAATTGGGTCTAGCATAATATAATAACTCAAGTAAAATAAACAAGGAATCATGTTATAGTTTTTTCAGTCACTAGATCGACCACATTTTCAAGTATAGAGGGAAGACAAGGATGACTCTTGGGGTAGATTGTGTATATTTTACAAAATAATATATCACACCTCAACTTGAACACACTAAATATTTTACAAAATAATATATAATAACTGAACTTGCACACACAAAATATTTTACAAAATAATATATAATAACTGAACTTGAACACACACAAAAACAAATTTGTTCATGATGTGGACCACAAACAGAACTTCATGGACAACATCATCACTGACTCCTAAGAGAGAGAGAGAGAAAGAGAAGTGAATTAAATAAGGAACATTTAGTTGAACATGTTCTACTCTTTAATTTTTTTTTTCTTAGTTACCAAACAGTGCACACATATCAATTAATGTTCATAATACTATTATTGCATACTGTTCAAAGATTTGAAAAAAAAAAAGGTTTTGATGTTATGGGAACAAAGGTTCTAGAAACACTCATGTCAATAAAGCCCATCTCAATTGAGAAATCTGAATAGAAATAACATTGACACGACTTTTTTTCTGACCATATATATATATATATATGGTCATATGTGTGTGTGTGTATATATATATATATATATATATATATATATATATATATATATACACACACACATTTACATATGTATATAATATTTAAAGCACACATTATAAAACCATGTCAAAATGAAGAGACGCATGTAGACGCATACTACACATAACATGTATTGTGGGTAACGTTAAACAGGCTGACTGTGAGCACGTGACAGTGAAAACATTAAGATTATTTTAACTGAATTAAAATGGAAGAACAATGAGTAATTAACAAGCTTTCAGAACGAACATGCTACAGTTTTATTGTGCTGTCAATAAGTCAACACAGGCTTATCACGCAACAGTTCCGTTAAATGAACGTGCTAACAATTCATTTTCAAGCATTAGAGGCTAAATACTATGGCTATGCATTCAAGACTATTTATTTAGCAAATCGCCATCACGTTTGCTACGTTAACTTTTCAATTAAATGCATCGCAATTGTAAAAAATTATTCGCATTTGATACTCACACTCTGATTGTCATCCATCTTCGCTGGTCCTCTAATTCGGTAGGTGGCGCTGTCACTAAAAACCTAGGGTCCTAGAAATGCGGTCCTAAAAGTGGGGTCCTGAAAATGCAGCCTCCGGCTCTGCAGGCAGACCCTACTCGCACAACCAGCAGAAAGAGAGCAACTGGAATACAGAGAAGCGGTGTGTAATCCTTATTGTTATTTTTGTGTGATTATGTTTATGTTTACATGTGCTTAGTCGCTATGAAAATTATTTTGAGGCGTCTTTGATCTACCGTTGGCTGTCTATGACGTCACCGCTTGCGCGCGCCTCATGAGTTTTCAGTTAATTCGAGCCGCCAATAGCTGGGTTTCAGTCACGTGATTATTATGACGCACGAAGGCGGGGCGATTTCAAATGGAGGGCAGGAAGTAAACAAGGAGAATACGTCTATGGAGGAAACCGCTGCGGAGTGTCCGTAATGTACATTTATCCGATTTTTTTGACCGTCCGTTTACACATTCTTTAAACTGTGACCCATATCCGATTCATGTGTTTACACTTGCCATACTATCTGAAACATCGCGCATGCTTAAAGGGTTAAATTCTCTTGCACAGATGGATGAACGCGAAATATACTTGATGCTCTGCGATATATGCGAAGTTCGCCAAACATCACCATGATTATGAGGCGAAGGAGGACGAAAAGTGTCATCATTGCACATATGCTTCAGTTATTGTGTGTGAGAGAGATCTCAGGACTGGTGGGAGCATATTGTGTTTAAATATTGGCTTTAACTGAGGAGACGTTGCCTAATGTAATGCCTCAGAAAATGCGATCTGCCTGTTTACATGACAGTCGTACGTGGCACATATCCAATTTATTTCCACATATGAATGAGGCCTGAAACCGATCTCGAAATATCCAAATGCATGCGTTTTTTTCCTGTTTACACTGTCATGGAACACATTGGATCTGTGTCACATATGAGCAAAAAATCGGAATTGGATCACATTTCACTGACAGTGTAAACGAGGTAAATGAGCATTTAACGACAACCTAATGCTATATAAACACAGACACAAAAAACACGTTGTTTAGCTAACATACCTCCGACGAAGTGATCGTTGCAGACTCGGGCATTAACAGACTCTGCTCCTCCCGACCGCAGACGTAACTTGCGTTAAAAAATCCACTTTTTACGGCATTGTTCTGTGAGCTTTTTACATTTCTCACCTTTATGAGTGACGTTCTTAGGTACTCTATAAAAACCCTTTCCCTTTTCTCGATTAGAGTGACTGGAGCAGCCGCAAACTACACAATACATTGACATTTTTTCAGGTGGCAGATTCAGCTATTTCACTTCCTGCCCTCCATCTGAGTTTCGCGCTCTCGTCATGCAGTAGCGTGACGTCATGTGAAAACCTATAAAGAAGAAGAGTATCAGCGTCGAGTCTTCAGAGGTAAGGAGATCAGTTTAAGGTATTTCTCATATTTACACAACCATCAAACACACTTTATACAGTTTGATTAAGCGACAGGCTCATTTTTGTATTGTTTTCATCGATCACAGAGATTCTTATGTGATATGCGTCTTTTCTGGCATCTTCCTATAGGAAGCTGTTGCATGCTGTTGAATCAACACTGAAATTAACTAAACGGGGAGAAATAGGACAAAAGCATTTCAACCTTTAAAAATAAAATTGGCTTCAGAAGTCTGATGTCATAACTGCAGGTGGTCCAACGTACAGTTCAGGTTTTTAAAAATCTGTCTTACATCAGACTACTGCCTCTTTTCCTTTGGGTTCTCTGAAATCTGAAAAAAAGAAAGCATGAGGTTACTCAAGAACAAGTCAATTCAGTTGCCACATTCAAGAATGTTAATATACTAAACACAATATGATTTTTGATTTTCATGAAGGTACACATCTCTAGTGTTGGAAAATGTGTGATAGCATCCGATCCATGGTAGCTTTCATGAGAAATGAAAGCTACCTATTAAAGGTTAAATTTTTTACCCTATTCATGTGAGAAAAATAATGAATAGGCGTATGAATAGGCTATATTTGGGTCTTTTTCTGAACTTTCCCCTAATGGGATTCTTCGGGGCTTTTTTTTCCTTACTCAGGACATATTGAGGATACAAAATCAGTTGAGTTTGATTCTGTTGCAATTTGTTCACGGTTGACCCCCATTTTGGCTTAAAACGCCTGGACTACTATACAAATACAAATTTGTACAAACTCGATACTCTTAAGCACACCTGAAGCAGCTAATCAAGGTCATTAGGATCAATGGAAACTTCCAGGCAGGTGTTGGAGCTAAACTCTTCATGAAGAGGAACAAACACCTATAAGCTATAGCCATTAACTATATCTCAGTTAATTTTCTGTGAAACTACATAGTATTCAAGTAACAAGTTTATCTTGTAGAATAAAAGAGCTTAGTTTTTTTCAATGAAAATTTCTTTAAAGGGATGGTTCAGCCCGAAATAAAAATTGTGTCATCATTTACTCACCCTCAAGTTGTTCCTTGAGTTTCTTTCTTCTGTTGAACACAAGAGACGATATTTTAAAGAATGTTGGTAACCAGAAATTTGACAGTGGCCATTGATTTCCATAGTAGAAAATAAATACCATGGAAGTCAATGGCTACCATCAACTGTCAGGATGCCAACATTCTTCACTCTATCTTCTTTTGTGGTCAGCAGAAGAAAGAAATTCATACAGTTTGGAACAACTTGAGGGTGAGTAAATAATGACAGAATTTTCATTTTGGGTTGAACTATCCCTTTGAAGCTGCAGATTCACCTTATGTAGACCTTGATCTCTTTAAATATCACAAAATAGCCATTTTAGTCACTTTCTTAATAAACACAAGATGTTTTTTGTTATTGTGTTTCAGTGGAAACAAGCTAAACTGAATGGAAAATCGGTTACATTTCTCAAATTTAAAAAAGATTCAGAAATATGAATGCTTTTTTTTTTAATTGTCCATCTTCGACGGCCTTCATTCCTACTAAAGGAGCAATGTGCTCTGCATGCAAGCACTGACGGATGCAAGACATGGGCTATGTTTACAGTGTAGGCTAACTTTCTTGCTCATGTTCATGTCTCCTGCACTTCAAGAAATGTGTTAAATGACGTTAGAACTTTATTCAGGAAATTCGTAATAAATTTTACTAAAGCAATGTGCATTTTTTAAGAATGTAGATGCACCATTGTTTGAAACTGTGCTAGAGAAGTCATGCAAGTAGGGATGGGCGATATATCGCATGCGATTGTTATGCGCATCTCATCAGTAAAGCCGGTTCCTTGATTAGTAGTAAATCGCCTTCACCTGCTTTCAGATGGAGCGGTGTTAAATTAACACTCCTGGGGCTGGGAGTGTATATGAGTCCACACTCAAGAGTGTTAAAGTTAATGAGATAATTAAGTGATTAATTAAGTGACTATTGAGCATTATTGAAGACACCTGATGTTAACAAGCAGAATCACTGAAGGAGAAAATCACAAATTGTAAGTTACCATTAAGGTGATGGGTGTTTGCTTTAGTTGGGCTCTAGACCATTATATGTTTACTTTAATATTTACTGTTGTTTGTCTGCTGTTATTGATTTATAACAGTTAAATGAACAAAGTAAAATATTATCTTATAGTGTTGGTTATGTGTTGACATAATCATGCTGTGATCTGAAAAAGGAAACTTATTGAGATAGTTTGGTTTAACTTGTTAGCAGCAAATTAGTGATTCTTCAGCCTATGATTATCAGTACTTTACTTATAATTCAAAATATTTAATAAACATTGTTCTGATCAAAAGACATTTAGATAAATTCATTTAAAACACAGACATCAATAATCAGCCTGTGAATCTCAACAATGGTGACAATAATAAAGCATGTTGCAGTGGCTGCCACCAATCACAACTCATTAATGGCTCCCATCATGCATTGCGGTATGAATAAATTATGATCTGAATTGTCTATGTAATTTACTTTTCCTAATTGAATATTCTGCTCGTCAAACGAAGAGAAATGTCTCCATTTTTCAAAATAACCATATACGTGTAAACGGGGCCTCAGTAGTCTAATGCTTCCTCATTAGAGGGAAAACACAGGTGCATCCTATACAGAAGTCTTGTTTGTTGAAGCACATGACATACTTGCATGTAGGGATGGGCGATATATCGCATGCGATTGTTATGCGCATCTCATCAGTAAAGCCGGTTCCTTGATTAGTAGTAAATCACCTTCACCTGCTTTCAGATGGAGCGGCATTTACTACAAAGAGCCGTAGTTAACTGACAAGCTGAGCCAAATCACATCAATATCGCGGACGTATTGGCAGCAATAATTAATGCGATATGGCTCAGCTTGTCAGTTAACTACGGCTCTTTGTACACAGCAAAAACTCCAGTAAATTAACACTGCTGGGAGTGTATGAGTCCACACTCAAGAGTGTTAAAGTTAATGAGATAATTAAGTGATTAATTTAGTGATGATTGAACATTATTGAAGACACCTGATGTTAACAAGCAGAATCACTGAAGGAGAAAATCTCAAATTGTAAGTTACCATTGTGGTGATGGGTGTTTGCTTTAGTTGGGCTCTTGACCATTATATGTTTACTTTAGATTTTGTTTGGCTGTTGTATCTGAATTGTAACTGCCAGTTGAACAAAGAAAAAAGTGATCTGTTGCTGTTGGTTACATTATAACATTCATCATTTGAACTTGATCACTGAACTCATTAAGATCTTTCATTCTGACTTCGATTTATGTTGTTGGTTAGAGAATCTGCATAAATGGCCAGAATTTTTTATATAATTTAAAGGATTTCTTAAAAGTTGTTTTTTTTTAAAAATCGTTCTTTTAGGCACACACAGATGTCAAGATTCAGTCTATGCATCTCAACAATGGTGACGAGCAGAATATTCAATTAGGAAAAGTAAATTACATAGACAATTCAGATCATAATTTATTCATACCGCAATGCATGATGGGAGCCATTAATGAGTTGTGATTGGTGGCAGCCACTGCAACATGCTTTATTATTGTCACCATTGTTGAGATTCACAGGCTGATTATTGATGTCTGTGTTTTAAATGAATTTATCTAAATGTCTTTTGATCAGAACAATGTTTATTAAATATTTTGAATTATAAGTAAAGTACTGATAATCATAGGCTGAAGAATCACTAATTTGCTGCTAACAAGTTAAACCAAACTATCTCAATAAGTTTCCTTTTTCAGATCACAGCATGATTATGTCAACACATAACCAACACTATAAGATAATATTTTACTTTGTTCATTTAACTGTTATAAATCAATAACAGCAGACAAACAACAGTAAATATTAAAGTAAACATATAATGGTCAAGAGCCCAACTAAAGCAAACACCCATCACCTTAATGGTAACTTACAATTTGTGATTTTCTCCTTCAGTGATTCTGCTTGTTAACATCAGGTGTCTTCAATAATGCTCAATAGTCACTTAATTAATCACTTAATTATCTCATTAACTTTAACACTCTTGAGTGTGGACTCATATACACTCCCAGCCCCAGGAGTGTTAATTTAACACCGCTCCATCTGAAAGCAGGTGAAGGCGATTTACTACTAATCAAGGAACCGGCTTTACTGATGAGATGCGCATAACAATCGCATGCGATATATCGCCCATCCCTAATCAAAACTATAATAAAAACTCTGACAAGGAGTTTTTTCCCCTTGCAGAATAGGCTACATACCTCTAGTTTTACTCTTGATACTAAAACTTGTTATTAAAGGAGAATTGCGTAGCTTCTGACATTTCTAACAGTTACTGACACCAGTGGCCGTTAGAGGAACTGCAGCCAGTCTCATGCTTGTTCTCGGTGCGCACGCGCTTGTACGACCACATCAACAAGGGTTGCCGCAGCAACCACTGACGGCTCATCGAGATTCACCAGCATAATGTTTGAGGTAAGAAAACACTATTTGAAAACACTACAGATTGCCGCTCCTTACTAATAATGGCTGCTGTGCCGTACGGATGTAAGCCCAAGTAGACGAGAACGCGCGTGACTTCACATTTTGTGAATTTTCGCGCTGTTTCGGGCCCGACTCCTCCACACACAATTGAGCCTACAGGCTGTTAGAGGCAACCGTGGTGGACAGTCAAGGTGTCATTCTTTTTATTACATCATGGTTGGCTCATACATGTACAAATGAAAACTCTATCTTAAAGATTTTTTTAAGTAAAAACCTACACAGAGCCCCTTTAAAAGTACTTTTTCCAGAAATTAGGCCTACTCTTTTTGAAAAAGAAAAAAAACCCTCAGTGACATGGCAGCCATCGATTGAGTCAGCCCTGCAAACCTGTTGGTAGACATCTTAGCGGATAGTGGAAATATGCACTCAAACACTCTGGAGACCATCCCATATGATGTCCCACCAGCAGAGAGGCCTTACCAGGGGCAGCCCATCCCAGTCCAGCGGCACCACCAGGGTCTCCCTACTCAGCTCAATAAAAGTCTACATCATTTTTTTTCTTATTTTATGTACTGTAAATGTTTGTTGATTTTGATATGTTTAACGTATGTTGTTAATAGTTGGAAAAAGTACTTTAATGTAGCCCGTGGAATGAATGATTTTCATTCACCAATTTTATTTGAAAAAAAAAAAAGGTATACAAGAGTTTGTTTCATGTAGAAGTTATGACTGTCAAAAAAATAAACAATGGGGGGGGGGGGGGGGGGGGGGAGAAGCGAAAGAAACCTCAAATTCAAGGGACAGCAGCATGTGTCCAAATTTTAATCTTAACCATTCTATTTCATCAGAAACTATTTGTAAACAGGGCTTTAAGTGTAACATACCGAACTTGTCCTTTACATTAGATCCAGTTTATTTGCAACACTGTGCATGAGCGTGAATCCCACAATATCCATCTTTGATCTTGCTGGTGTCAGATCCACTGCGAGAAGAGAGAACTGTCTGGCTTGCCTGTGCTATTCTCACTCCTCCTCTCACTGCAGCCGGTGCATTTCAAACAAACAAGCATAGACAAACATTGGCAACCAACCATAGATATTATATAGAGATGTCTATGTTGGCAAACCTGTGATTAATTACCGGGGCTCCGCCCTAAAGATGTCCAGATTGCCTGTGAGTGCTAAATCAAGCTGTTCTGAATTATTAAGAGCGTTTAAATAACGCTGGCATCAGTGCAGCTGATTTAGAGTTAAGCTGTAGAGCCCTGTGGATCTTAACAGAAGTGCTGCAGGGTTTCTGAAAGAGACTCTTGATTTCTGTCTAGTCTTGGATGATTGCTCTTCATGGCTGTGAGGGAGATTTGTGTTTGGAAAGGGCTCATTTTAGCCCTTTTCCTTTTTGCTGTTAATGGACAGAAAAGGCCGTAAGTACATGGGCTTTGAAGAGAAAAGTGGCCTAATGTCTAATCTGTGCTGAATGATGCAGTCGTAAAGATGGCAAAATGAAGCACCGAAGCATTAACTGTTTAAGTTCATTAATCATGTTGTACTTTTTCCCATCTAGTGGTCAAGGGATGAATGGGACCCACCAAATTATTATTTAACACTTGGTTTTTTTTTGTGTGTGTGTTTGAGTCACTGTTGGACGGAGTTTGTGCTATTGGAGTTATTGTTCCTCAAATATTTCTGAACAAAAAGGGCTGTATTGTGGTTTTTTTGTTTTGTTTTGTTTTTTTTTTTTGTTTTTTTTTGTGATGATGGCACAGTGCTGCTAAATCAGGCTTTCCACTTTATTTACTTTATTTTTTCACATAGGCTACTTCAACCCACTAGCCGATGGAGATCACCACTTTGGCTTATTTTGATGCACAGACCTGGCAACCCTGTGGCATCCACTTTCTGTGAACATTCAGCCAACATGCAAATGCTCTGACCTGATTCCCTTTGGTTCCTGAACCTAAACTTAATGCTGTTTTCACAGGTTATTCATGGTGACGTTCCCTGCAGTGATTGAAACTGGATCTAATGCCAAATTGTGTGCAAGTCTTCTGAAACCCCAAGAGAGACTCACAATGACTGTTTCTCTGCTTGATGAGGAAAATGGGATGACTCCACTTGTGCAGCAGGTTTCTTCAAAGCCATTCCACCAATGCTTTAGTTTCCAGGTCTGTTGTCATGAGACATGATTTTTATTTATTTATTTTTGTCTGGTTTGAGTTAACTGGGTTTCTCTACAGGCTCCTCGAGTAGATGGAGAATCTGTGCAGATGCTGAAGGTAGAAGTCCAAGGGAGGGTTTTCAGAGCGACTCAAGAGAGGAAAGTCATGTTCAGACGTTACCTGCCTTTGACCTTCATCCAAACAGACAAACCCATCTACAATCCAGGACAAACAGGTGAGCTGTGAATGTCCCTTGGTTTAATATTAGAGTTGTAGATAGTCCAATACGCTACAAGTTCTGATTGTCTTTGCATTATGAAAATAATTTGAGTTTATCTGTCTTTGCAGTGAATTTCAGAGTTGTCACCATGGATGCCAAATTTGTGCCACTTAATCAGATGGTAAGTTCTGGCCATGAACAAATTGCAAATTTATTGCAGGTTATTTTTGCGTGCATAGTTTTTTTGCAGTTCTCTTCAATGACTGCTGCAATAGTGTCTTTTAAATGCTTAATATTCCTGTCTTTGTCTTTCAGTACAATCTGGTGGTGGTGGAGGTGAGAATTTGTTCTTGTCCAAGTCTTTGAATGGAGCCACTGACACTTTCTGTTTGCTGTTTTTCTGAGCCATTCATTGTTTCAATAGGACTTCAATAATAACCGCATTGGTCAGTGGACAAACGTTTCCTCAACGGGTTGGATCTTGCAGCTTTCTCACAAGTTAAACCCAGAGGCTCCAATTGGGATGTACACACTAAAGGCTTATATTGGTGACCAAATGATCTCCCATGTTTTTGAAGTGAAAAAATATGGTAAGTTATTGTGAATGATGTGCAACAGTTCAATGACAGATCTGAGGTCTTACAGCGTTTTTATTTCTGGCTTAGTTTTGCCCAAGTTTAATGTGACCATAAACGCACCAGAGACGTATAGCGTTGCAGATGTGGGACTGAAAGTTGAGGCTTGTGCTAAGTGAGTGAAAAGTACAGATATTGTCTTGTGGTTGGTCCGTTCTTAATTTTGTTCCTTGTGATGTTTCTCAGATACACATATGGCCAACCTGTACCCGGTCAAGCCTTGGTGGAAGTGTGCCGTGATCCCTTTCCATTTGCAGTGGTTCCTGAGTTGACCCGTCGTTGCCTGACTAAAACCGCAAAGGTTTGACTCCTGACTTACAGT
This sequence comes from Scardinius erythrophthalmus, assembly GCF_964197995.2. Taxonomy (NCBI): domain Eukaryota; kingdom Metazoa; phylum Chordata; class Actinopteri; order Cypriniformes; family Leuciscidae; genus Scardinius; species Scardinius erythrophthalmus. The sequence continues at coordinate 18,643,085 of NC_138221.1, read as the reverse complement.
GGAGGGTTTTACTTCTGCTTGACTTTAATGTGACTTTGTTCTGCTACCAGATGAATGAAACCGGCTGTGCCTCCCTTATCGTCGATACATCAGTGTTTTTCAACACGGAATTTGAAAATGATATGCCAGACACTTTTCTTGTAAATGTGAATGTCACTGAGGTGGGAACAGGTGAGCTATGGCTAATCCGAACCAATGGTAGCTACTTGCTTTAAAGTTTGTTCACTTTTTTTTCTTTTTTTTTTCATCTATCAACACCCATCCATCCCTCCCCCAGATGTATTGATGTCAAAATCTGCAACAGTGTCCATTACGTTTGAAGTTGGCAGAGTTATGTTTTTGGACATCCCAGAATATCTTGAGCATGGATCAATGATCAATGGGAAGGCAAGTAAAATTAATTCCTTGTTGCAGAAGCTTTCACATTGGTTACCTTTCCTAACCTTGATCGTTCCCAAAAGATCTCAGTGTCTCATTTTGATGGGACTCCAGTCGCAAACAAAGTGGTTTATCTCCTGGATGGTAACCGCTGGCCCAACAAACTGCTGCTGAAACTGACCACTAACCAGAAAGGACTGGCCTCATTCTCCCTCAGCACTGCTAGTCTTCCTAAAGCTGCTCTGAATCTGGTGGTACGATTTGCTCTGTGTTTTGTGAAATGTAGACTCGGATCTCAAATGTAGATCTCAATTTCTCTCGCAAGAAACCCATTCCATTCGTTGTTCCCCAGGCAAGTGTGACTCCAGAGGTTGTTTCTGGTTACAAAACGCCACACTTCACCACAGATACCAGGGTTGTTAAGCTTCTCCAACCTGATTCTCCTGACACTCCATCTAGTGAACTGACTATAGTGAAGCTCGAGCAGCCACTCAAATGTGGTGCTGTGTTTCCAGTGACTGTGAAGTATTCTTTTGTTGGAGAGGCTGGAGACTACAGCGTTGACATTGTCTATATGGTGAGTGGATATCAGTGTTTTTTTTATATATATATATATATATATATATTAGGGCTGGGGGAATTAACGCGTTAATCTGTGCGATTAATTTGAAATGTTTAACGCGTAAAAAAAAAACGCATTTAACGCAGCACTTTTTTTTTTTGCCTCGTTTTAATGATTTCCTGTTGCGGCTGCTATTGAAAAGCCGAAAATATGTGCATCGGGTTTCATTCTCGCGCAGCTTTCATGAGTGGGTCTTTTCCGCTCCGTGTGCGCCGCCGCACTCTCCGTTCCGTGTGTGTGTGTGTGTGTGTCGGCCATAGGTGTAGGCGGCTGCGCTCTCTGCTCAATGTTCGACTCCGTGTTTGCGCTGCGCGTTCTGCTCTGTCGTTCACGGCCCAAACGCTTCAATCATGTACCGAGCACTGGAAAAGTAAAGTCCGCTCAAATAAGGTGAAATTTCTCTTTAGATTTCTGTTTGCTGAGCTGGTATAGTAGGATATTGCTGGGCAGCAACAATGTTAAAGGAATAGTTCACCCAAAAATGAAAATTCTGTCATTTACTCTCCCTCAAGTTGTTCCAAACCGGTATGATTTCCTTTCTTCTGCTAAACACAAAACAAGATATTTTAAAGAAGGTTGGTAATTAAACAGTTGCTGGTCCCCATTGACTTCCATAGTATTTTTTTTTCCTACTATGGAATCAATGGGGTCCATCAGTCGTTTGGTTACCGACTTTTTTCAAAATATCTTCTTTTGTGTTCAGCAGAAGAAAGAAAGATATAAAGGTTTGGAACAACTTGAGGGAGAGTAAATGATAATCATACATGCTCTGGTAATAATAGCTTTTTTAGGACTATAGTTCATTTTTATAATTAGTTAAAAAAATTGAAAAAAAAAAATCTTAAATTGATTGTTGATTGATTATTGAAAAAGAATAATACATTGATATATTGATGTTTAATATTATTTTAATATAGGGCTATTTTCTGTTCCTTTCTTTCAGGTGATTCTAAGTTTAATTATTGATGATTGCAAGCTTGGAGGAAATGCAATTAATTGCAGCAAATTGTGCAATTAATTAGTTAGTTTTTTTTAATCGATTCCCAGCCCTAATATATATATTGCTCTCGCCTGTTTTATGCACCCACTTGTCTTGTTTTTGTCAGGTCTTGTCCAGAGGATTGATCGTCCTCCATGGATTTCAGACGGTCACAGCGAGGGCTTCTAATACAGTCACGAGCGGCTCTGTGTCGTTCCAGCTGTCTGTCCGTGTCGATATGGCTCCAGTTGTACAGATTCTGGTCTACTGTGTTCTGCCCAGTGAGAATGTTGTTGTTGGCAGTGCATCGTTTGACACAGAAACATGTTTCCAAAACAAAGTATGATGTGCACTAGCATCTTTTGCCTTCAAGTGGGGTATAATGACATGTCCTACAGCGTGTGGGTCCTTGTTCCAGGTGTCTCTACAGTTCTCTCCAGCTACGGCCGTTCCTGCTGAGGAAAATGTTCTGACTGTCTCTGCTCAAGCAGGATCTCTGTGTGGCATCAGTGCTGTAGATCAGAGCGTCTGGATCTTGGAGCCAGGAAGACGTCTGAGTGCTAAAATGGTATCCGTGTGCAGTTGATTTAAATTGTTGTTGTTCTTGACTGACATTCAGGTTCAGCTTTAGAATGCGTAATGCTGAGAGAAATTGAACAAACCTATTATGATAGTAGGTTTAGTGTACATCTTAACACTTATGTATTCTGTGACATAACATTCCAAACAGTAATGAATTTGTAAAACACTTTTCAAAAAGTGACCTTTTTTTCATGGTTTCAAGGTGTTTGACTTGCTCCCGGTGCGATCGCTATCAGGTTACCCAAACAGCGTTCAGGATGAACCAGAGTGTCTAGGTTTTCGACCACTTCTAGCTTTTGAAGCAGATCGTGCCTACCCTGCTCCTACAAATCAAGCCTACACAACCTTCAAGGTAGAAAACCGTATTTTGTGACTACATGTTCACAAACTGAGTCATTGACTTTAAATCTGTCTTGTGTTTTGACTTGTCTCTCTGACAGAGCCTGGGAATGAAGATCGTAACAAATCTCGCTGTACAAGCCCCTCCGTGCCCGCTGTATCCCAGATTCCCAGATGGTAGGTCTATGCAGAGAAGCCATTCTTTCACTGAAATTCTGCATGACTTGGTGAACTTGCATTTAGTTATGTGAGGTTACCCTTATGAAAAGTATACTTAAAACGTACAGTATGGACTTTTTTTGCCACTAGGGGTTGCTAACCTCTTTACATTAGCAAAGGCGTAGTTTGACATAATATTTGCAAAGAATTAAAGATCGTTTTGTCAACGTCAAGCCAACCGATCTAATGTTTATGGATAATCTGAATAATCAATACTTTTATTATGACTGATCTAAAGCAGTTCGGGATTGCTAAGAGTAAGCTATCAACTCCACACGTGATGTGAGTCCCGCGGATAGAGGAATATGGACATTTCGTTCTACCGAACTACATGCGAGTGCAGAATTACAACTCGCAGGTCAGTTTATTAGGCAAATTAAACTTGTGAGGTAATGCAGCGCTGTTTCACTTGGTCTAACATTACACTATCACACTAAACTGCATTTGAGTGTTGAAATGTATGTTAGTTTGTCTGTATGAGACTAGCAGTAAGCTAGATCAACAGAATAACATACAGATCATATTCTAACATTTTATCATTGTTGAACTATATAACACTTGATTAGTTTTATGTAAATGTGCTCACCTGTTTAAAGTACATGTAGGAGCGGTCGGAGTCCCGGACGTGGAGCTCTCGTTTATATAATGTCTATGCGAGCTCTCGGCATCTTAAACACTGCGCTGATATATCTTGCTTTAGTTATTTTATCCAAAGTCTGCTTGCCATGGTCCATAATGTTTGAATGAAACCACAACAGCAACTGCGTGCAAATAGACATTGCGAACTACAGTTGTCCACGTCAGTCACTTTTGTTACTATCAGACGGCTCTGGTTACCATGGCAGTGTGAGCGGAAAAGTTTTCTTAAAGTGAACTTAAAATGATACTTGGTTTACTATTTATTTATCGTTTTTGCACTTTCAGTAGGCCTATACCATTGTTCAAATATTTTTTTTTTTTACTCAAAATACCTTTAACTGTACTTAATTTTTATAAACATTTTATTAGCTTCATGCATCTTTTTATTCAACACTTGAATGTTGGTAAGTTTGATAAAGGCACAATTTTAAACAGTTGAGAATCTCATTTTTGCTAAAGACTACGCCTTAAAGGGATAGTTCGCCCAAAAATGAAAATTGTCGTTTACTCACCCTCAAGTTGTTAAACCTGTATGCATTTCTTTTTTCTGCTAAAAACAAAAGATATTTTGAAACGTCGGTAACCAAACAGTTTATGGACCCCGTTGACTTTCATAGTAGTTAAAAAAGATACTATGGAAGTCAATGGGGTCCAACTGTTTGGTTACCGACACTTTTCAATATCGTTTGTTTTTAGCAGAAAAAAGAAATTCATACAGGTTTGAAACAACTTGAGGGGGAGTCATTTTTGGGTGAACTTTCCCTTTAATCAGGTTCAGAATGATGATCAAAACACAGTTGGAGTCCAACACCCCAAACGCTTCAGTTGCTTTCTCCATGGGCTACACTTCATTTGGTAATATTAAGCCGTTTAAATTTACACACCGTTTAATGTTTGATCACATTATCTTACATTTGTGAGCAATCTTTCACTTGTTTCAGCATCTATCTCCATGGGCTACACTTCATTTGGTAATATTAAGCCGTTTTAAATTTACACACCGTTTAATGTTTGATCACATTATCTTACATTTGTGAGCAATCTTTCACTTGTTTCAGCATCTATGTTTGGATCCGGAGATTCTGTACTAGATGTGTCATAGTGCCCCCTACCGTATAACAGTGAAAACATGGATAGCTGGAGTTCAGCTACACAGAAAAAAAAATCAGATACACAGATTTAAAAGCATGTTTTATATCTATTTTAATCAATATTTTCAAACGATGTAAATAACATAGTTCTTCCATATACGGTCTTATGAAAGAGTATATAATAGGCTACTTGATCAAGAGTTTCAAGAGTTAATCTTTTGATTGAGATATACAAAAGTATTAAGTATTCTAGTTGTTTTGAGTACAAGTACAGGCCAAATACTTTTCTCGCAGTATAAAAGTACACATGTAATTAAGTTTATGTGAGGAGTGTATATAAAATGTTACTGAAAGTATGCTTATTTTTAGTTGAAAATCAGTATACTAATAGAGAACTTAACCCTTACAAAAAATAAGTTCATCACCGTGTACAAGATCAGGTTCAGTTCCATATTTTTTTTTACTCTAAGCTATTCCACCCGAAAGCTTGATACTGTATAAACATGAACCTGCTAGTTTATAAGACAGTGTAATGTTTTAAAGTGTTTACCATTTTGATTGAGTACCTTATTAAATACTAGTACAAGCTTGGAATACTTGGAATTCTTAATTATACTTTAACCCTCTGATGGTCTTCGTTTAGCAGTCACACTGGGGGCCTTCCCGGTCATAAATGACCGGACACCTAAAAATGAAACTTCCTCCATCCCAGTAAAAACCAATGCAATTTATTTTTGTTCTATAATATTTATTCTTTTTAATTTAGAATTGAGACAATTTGATTGAACTTATTAATATTTATGCAATATTTATAGTCCATTTTTTGCCATTGAAAATGTTTTTTTTTTTTTTGATTTAAAAAAAAAAAATTCTATGCATTATTTTCGGGTAAAATAGAGACTAGGCTTTCAGAAAAAAAAAAATTAAAAAAAAATTCATCAATTCATTAATCATAAAATTAAATAAAACATGTTATTGCATGGGTTTACCACTAGATGCCTGTAATAGCTCTAAATGGAGATGTTTGTGAATTCTAGTTGTTTTTGGACCAAAATACTTTTAAGATGTGGATTGAATATTTTTTTAGAAATTCTCAAATAATACTTTTTGCCAAGGTTTATAACATTTTATTAGAAATTCTCTAATACTTTTTGCCAAGGTTTATAACATTTTATTAATTATTATTTTAATAATTTTAATAATTATTATATTAATTATATATACATATATTAATTATAATTATTAATTATGTTATGTTTTTCACTCTTGATGTTTTAGAGCTTCACCCCTTCATTGCTGAGCATTTTTTTCTGCATCGTGGCTGATTTGTAGAGAATTTGTGTTTTTGTCAATTTCCCATTCATTTCCTATGGGGGTAATTTTGACCGAAGACCAAAATCATAACTAATTTTTTTACGACCACTTAGCATGCTCGGATCATGAACTCAATTTTTTTGTGTGTTCACATACCTAATGCCAGAAAAGTCACCAAGTTTCGTAACATTCTGATGAAGCTGTGATTTTTTTAAAAATTCAAAACAGATTTTTGTAATCTGAATTTATTGGTGTGTATGTGTATAAACGTGTGTTTGTATGTGTGTGTGGGTGTGAATTTTTTGCACTCTTGATGTTGTAGAGTGTCACCCCTTTACTGCGGTGTACTTTTTTTTTTTTTTAGAATCGTGTCCGATTTGTAGATTGTACAGACAAAAATTCAGAGAATTTGTGTTTTTGTAAATTTCCCATTCATTTCCTATGGGTCGGTCATTTTTGACCGAAGACCACGAGTGTGACTCTTTTTGTTTACGACCACTTAGCATGCTCGGATCATGACCTCAATTTTTTTTGTATTCACATACCTAATGCCAGAAAAGTCACCAAGTTTCATAACCTTCCGATGAAGCTGTGATTTTTAAAATTTCAAAACAGAAAATTATTCGGTCAGAAATGACCGAGGACCATCAGAGGGTTAAGTAGATCCCGCTCAAGTATAGGCCAAATATACTTGGACTTTTCTGTCAGTATTAGTCAAGTATACTTAAGTGCAATTTGAAGTGTATTTCTGAGAAGTCCATACATGCAAGTAAACTGGAAAAAAAAAAAAAAAAAAAAAAAAAAAAAAAAAAATAATAATAATAATAATAATAATAATAATAATAATAATAATAATAATAATAATAATAATAATAATAATAATAATAATAATAATAATAATAATAATAATAGCACACTTTATTAAACTTTTTCGTAAGGGTACTCCTTGTGGATCAACAAATTGTGTGGTGTTGGGTGTTTTAATTTCCATAAATGCAATAAGGGGCAGTTACAGTATGAACCTGTTTATCCTGCAGATACAAAGACAGTTTGGTGTAAAATTTCTTGTCTCTTTCACTGATTATTTTGAATGGTTCTGTATCAGTCGCCTTTGCAGCACAACCAAATTCTAGACGTGTCCCTTCATCTTTTGAAGTTACTGTCAGGACTTACTTTCCAGAAACATGGCTCTGGCAGCTTGCTCGTGTGGGGTTAGTGAAGCATCTTGTTCCTTCTAAAGCTACTTGCCCAGTTTTTTTTCCTGCTCCCTTATTTTTCTCCTGTCTGTCAGAAACACTGGATCCACACGAGTTCCTCTCACTGTTCCTGACACAATCACCACATGGGAGACTGAGGTGTTCTGCCTGTCCTCAAAAGGTTTTGGTCTGGCTCCTCCTGCTCTGCTGACGGTCTTCCAGCCCTTCTTCTTGGAGCTCTCCCTGCCGTACTCCATTGTCCGTGGGGAGTCTTTTGAGCTGAAGGCCACAGTCTTCAGCTATCTGTCCAAGTGCATCATGGTCTGCCATGGTTTTCTTTTATAATTCATCTGTTTAGAGAAGGTCATGTCTTTGCTTCATGTGTTCCATTTCATTGGCAGGTTAAAGTAATTCCAACTTCATCCACGGCCTTCACTCTTAAACCATATACTGATCCGTATACATCCTGTATTTGTGCCAATGGGAGAAGAACCTTCAAATGGGTTCTCTCAGCTTCTGTTCTTGGTCAGTTTTGGATCATCTCTAAATTAAGTGTATATTAAGGGTGTTGCTCACTTCCTGTCTGTCACTGCAGGAACTGTCAACGTGACTGTCAGTGCTGTAGCTGAAGCATCCCGGTCTCGATGTGGCACTGAAGTCGTGACTGTGCCTACGAGAGGACGCATCGACGTAGTCACTCGAAGTCTACTTGTCCTGGTGAGTGTTAACTAGCCTTCTGGAGTTTGATCATGGAGCTCCTGCTGCTTTACTAATGTGGTGTTATTGCTTTTATAGCCTGAAGGAGTTGAAAGGACAAACACCCAGAGTTGGTTACTGTGTCCAAAGGGTTTGTTTGCACTCAGTGATTCCCAAATACGTTCTCCTTGTATAGCCAAACATTAGCCTAGCTCTAAAATGCTGATCCCTTCTCTTGTCTGCAGGAAGAGATCTTTCTGAAGACGTGACTCTGAGATTTCCAACAAACATGGTTCAAGGATCAGCTAGATGCTCCGTTTCAGTCCTTGGTACTACATTTCATTCAGTAGAAACTGGCATGTGAATTTTGGTAGAATAACTGTTTCTGATGTGGGTTTTATGCTTGACCTCTCATAGGGGACATAATGGGTCGTGCGCTGAAGAATCTAAATGGGTTATTACAGATGCCATCTGGCTGTGGAGAACAGAATATGATCATTCTTGCTCCCAATATTTACATCCTGCTGTACCTGAAGGTCACAGGGCAACTCACTGCAGCCATCCGAGAGACTGCCACAGGCTTCCTTCAGACTGGTATGGATGACCAAATCCACTTTATATATGTAGGAGACTCAATTTCAAGGAAGCTTTGTCCTGCTCTTCCCATTGGACTAACACTTACATGTGCTGTATGATCCAATCAGGATACCAAGGAGAACTGAACTACAGACACAACGATGGATCATACAGCACATTTGGTTATGATGAATCAAATACATGGTGATTTTTCTCACTGTTCTACTGTTGTGTATAATCTGTTGTGGCACAAACAGTTAGTTTAATTTGTCAACCTTTTTCACAACCAGGTTGACCGCCTTTGTCATGAGGTCTTTTGGTCTAGCAAGGCAATTTGTCTTCATTGATCCACATGTCCTGCAGAGTGCAAAGGATTGGTTGATCAGCAAGCAGGGTTCAGACGGCTGTTTCATTCAGCAGGGAACTCTGTACCATAGTGACATGAAGGTGCAATACATGTTTCTTAATGCACTGGAACAATGGACTGTTCTTCTAAATCAAAATTTTTTTTTTTTTTTTAAAAGGGTGGAGTTGGTGACAGTGTGACTATGACTGCCTACATTGTTGCATCGCTGCTTGAACTAGGTGTCCCCACCATGGTAAGACCAATCCAGTAGTTGTATGAGCTCCTTGCAGATGAACTTACTGTTCTGGGGTGCGTTTCCCGAAAGCATCGTTGGCCAACTATGGTCGCAAGTTCCGTCGTTACCAATAGAGTTCAATGGACGTTGCGATGAACTTGCAACCATAGTTGGCCAACAATGCTTTCGGGAAACGCACCCCTGGCTGTCTGATGTGTTTTTTTTTTTTTTTTTTTTTTTAGGATTCTGTCATTACCAACGGTCTGTCATGCTTGAGGCCTGTCGTTGGGAACGTTGGGAACACTTATGCCACGGCTCTGCTGGCCTACACCTTCAGTCTGGCCAGAGAGACCACCACTCGATCACAGCTTTTAACTGCCTTGGACAACCTTGCAATATCTGAAGGTAAGATTTACCAGCCTCTTGATGTTGATTCGTCAGGTTCTTTGTCATCAACTTTCTCCCCTCCATCTCATCCTAAGGCACTAAGGTTCATTGGTCTCAGACGACATCTGGTGATACTCTGGCGGTGGAGATTAGCTCTTACGTGCTGCTAGCGGTTCTCGCTGTTCAGCCTCTCACGACGGCTGATCTGGGTTATGCTAACCGCATTGTCAACTGGCTCGTGGCCCAGCAGAATCCCTATGGAGGGTTTTCCTCCACCCAGGTGCCTCTGACTACCAAACATGAGTGCAATCATCATTTGAGTATTTATTTTAATCTTGTGCTTGTTTTTAGGACACAGTGGTGGCTCTTCAGGCTCTGTCTGTGTATTCTGCTCAAGTGTTCAGCTTGGATGGCTCCAGCACTGTTACCGTACAGTCCTCAGTAGTAGGAGGAGACTCTTATAGCTTCAAAGTGAATCGGGACAACAGGCTGCTGTATCAGGAGAAGCCGCTGAAGAATGTTCCAGGCAAATATAGTGTTAAAGCATCAGGATCCACTTGTGTGTCTGTGCAGGTCTGTATCTTCCTCTATCTATATTTGTTGTGCACAGCCAAATCTAAATGTGTTTGTTTGATTTTCTACTTGTACTTTAGGTTGCATGTTTCTACAACATCCCAACACCCGTTAAAGTCTCCATGACGCTGAGTGTCGAAGCGAAGGTGACTGGAGACTGCCAACCGCTTGGAGCCAATCTCATGTTGAAGTTCACTGTTAAGTAAGCAGCATTGTGTCCTGAAACCAACTGATGTTTATGACTCTTACAAAAAGGGAAGCTGTATTCTTGATCTTGTTGACTAAACCTCTTTTTCACCCTCATTCAGATACAATGGTGTGAAATCAAGCACTAACATGGTTCTAGTGGATATTAAGCTCCTGTCAGGCTTCACGGCAGATACGTCACTGGTTTGTATTTAAGAAAGTCCCAAGATGCTTGAAGCTCCTTCAATTGTAATTGTGTAAATGGTCTCTTCCCCTCAGCTTGGTTCTTCACCCCAATCGTTTGCACAACTAGTGGAGCGGGTTGATGCTGAAGATGATCATGTCCTAGTGTATCTGAAAGAGGTGAGACTGTACACTGGGTATATTCATTAGCTGCCATTTTCCCATGTGCTGCTGTTCATCCTTTCTGTCTTGCAGGTTCCCAAAGGTGTCCCCATGAGTTACACTCTGCAGCTGAATCAGGTTCTTGCAGTGGAAAATCTCAAGCCAGCAGTCATCAATGTTTATGACTACTATCAGACAAGTATGCTTTCATCCTAATCATGCTTTGCTGTGGCTGAATTACTGTTAAATGATCCAGGTCGTTTTGTTCCCATTTCAGGTGATTCGTTTGAGACGTCCTACACATCTCCCTGTCCATGATTTGATTCAGTACTGGCTGTAGGACATGTGACTTGAATAAAACCACTATACAACCAGTTCTATTGCCTCTTGTTCGTACTGCACTTTTGCACTGCATTTTCCTTGATCTTTCAACAGTTAAGAGTTCATTACACTATAAAAGTACCCTGTGAGTTTCAAAACTTTCTTATTCCAAAAACCCACTTTATTGAAACCAAGGCCAGAAAACGACAGGTTCTCAAGTGGAAACTTGTGACCTCACAGGGCAGTTGTTGACTGCCTTTGCAGAATATCATCAACGTCTGTCTACATCACCATCTTTGGCCCCGCCCACTGGAGTGTTAGTGAATAGATGTGAAAAGATCGACACAGGATCAAAGCCATTACCTTCCAAATGATCCTAATGCTAGGAAGGTGTGTGTTTTTTTTTTTTTTTTTTTTTTACTAAGGGACCGTTCGGTATTTATGGAAGGGGCCACCGGAGGAATCCAGTTTGGCGCTGTTTGACAGTGCGCGCGCTTCAGTTCGCGCTTAGAAAAAGTGCATCATGTCAGAACAGAATGCCAAAGAAATGTTTACCTGGCAAAGCTTTAAAGCACGAGCAAAATAATGAACTTTTGTGATTGCGAATAAGTGCACAGTGTCCTGTGAGTGTAACTCTACCGCTGCATTAACATGTGATGTGAACGTACGTCGAGTTTTACAGTTTTGGGACTGAGGCACCAGAACTGCAGCCGATAGAATGTGCGCTGTAGCGCGATACTACCATATTTTAGTTTCCATTCTTATTGTTTCCACGATGTGTAAGATGTAGGGCTACCACCTTTATATTAGTATTATTTAAGTTAACATAATAAAATACATAGACCTACACCACAAAAACTAGTTGAGGATAGATTCGTTAAAATTGGGCGATTCTGGACGTGACATTTGCAGTCAAAACTTGAAAAATAAATTCTCAGAAAATGCATTTAATACCAATATTTTGAAACGTCTGAAAGGAGTCAAGACATTAGAAAAATATCAGTCTACACATGCATTTTATTTAATATGAGGGAAATACACATGTGACGTGACACAAAATCTTTAACTTTTAGGTGGCAAAATATTTTTTAGTAATTCTATGAATTACACTGCAAACCAAAAGATATATACCCACCGGATGAATAAAGATCGGCCTCCACAGAACATAAAATATTATTTTTATTTTGTTTTTCGTGTTCGCATTTATGTGAAAACAAAAAAAAACACAATGTTACGGGCGTGACAGTTCTCCATTACGGACATGACTGCTCTGAAAGCGACATTAAAAATTTCACAGAGACCTCAAACCGAAAGCACAAAGCCTTTCTTTAAAGTGAATTTTTATTTTTTTACTAATTGTATCTTTATTTTTTTACTAATTGTATCTTAATTTTAATCAATGTTTCATCTGGATTTAATAAATAAGTATAGTAGAAAATAGATAATCATGACACGGAGGCGCGGGCGAGTGAACTGGACTCTTGTCTCATAAATGAACCGAAACTCAGCGTAAGGTAGGCTATGCTACTTGCCTCACAGACCTGAGAAATGTATAGAAAGCTTGAAATGTCTACTTTTAAACAGAACAATTTAAAACGAAGGAAAACAGACTGCTTTCTGCTTATGAAATGTGCATTTCTTTCTGGCGCGTTCTGAGAAGATCGTGACGCATTGTCAACTTCATCTTTGCAGTCGACACAGAAAACACTTGTTTATTAATAATTAAAATGTCTCCTTGCTATATTTGACATATTAATAATCATTACTTTTGCTGGTTCTTTGTGACAGCTTTTAGATGCCATGGCAGCGCCACCCACATGTTGAACGAGTCACACCGCATCAGCACCGAAAACATGATTTTTTTTTTCAAATCTTACAGCCCTAGTAAGATGAGAAAGCAAGAGTTTATGGTTTAAAAAACAAACAAAGAATGGCTATCTGAACATCTTTGCCAAGCGCAAACCAGTACAGAAGTAGGCTAATCAATAAATTATCGGGGAGGGTCATGCCTTTTTTCACAATCATTTTGGAGGGTCATAGAAAAATTTATTGCTGGCGAAGGGAGGGTCATGACTTTTTTGACAACAGATCTCAAAACTCCTCCGGTGGCCCCTTAAATAAATAACGAACAGTCCCTAAGAGAACGTCTCAGCAGTGCATTGTTAGTATTCGGTACATTTCACTGGATTATTTGGTAATTCATTCATAGTTTCTACACAGGCTTTGCAAACAGACTTTTACGATATGGATCTGCCAGCAAAACCACAAACATGGAAGTAATCATATTTATTCCAATCTCTGATCAGTGATTTCTGATGTGTAATCAAGTTCAGACAATCTTTCTCATTGTTCAAGACTGTTTATGCATCTGTATATCAAGCCAGTGACTAAAATATCTACTTTCCATTGTTTCACTGAGGTGAATTTAATCTTAAACTGATTAAATGTATACAGAAAGTAATCAAAGAATGCTCCCTTTCCAATCGCTCAAGCTGGCAATCACACATCAGAGTTTAACTGGACACTTGCCAACAAACATGTCAGCAAATGACAGCAGTGAGCGTTTACATGTTTCACAGCAGACACACCCCTTCAAACAGTGTTCAAATCAGAGGCTAAAATCAGGAGAGGAAAAATGCCTTTTATTTCTAAAATATGATAATGTATGTAAAAATAATACTAACATTTTAAAATAATATAATAGTCCAGTTCATGACCCCTTTAACACAGCTTTTAAGCCTGGGTAAAGCATTTCACTCTTGTAATTTAAAAACGGGGTTCAATCACACTACTTTTCACCCGGGCTTTGAATCCCTGTTCTGGAGCAGGATTAGCTTTGATTTTATTGTGTTAACTCCACATTGCAGTGCCAAACTTGCCCAGTGTGACGTGGTGGTAGAATGTTACAGAGTAAAGAAAGGAAAAACAGAAACTAAGTGTGAATAGTGTCAAAATGCTTGTTTTAGTTATAAAATATTTGTTCTTGTTAAATCAATCATTCATTGGTTATTTAAATAATGCATCTTGGAAAAAGGGAGACACCTACAGGCAAGAAGAGTGTACAATGGGTTGAATCAGCCATCTTCTCAGTTCACACAAGCTGTTGAGAAGGATGTTTTATTGCCGGACCAGCAATATTTATTGTCTGTTTGGTGCTCTTTGTGTCTTTTCTAGATTTCCTCAGTTGCAGTAAACACTAAAGTGAATGGGCTCAGCAAAATTGCTTTCACATGGTCATTATTGAAATGAAAGAACACACGAACCAAGATGGGTTACATTAGCAAATGACAACTAATCGTGAGCCTTCTATTCACACACTTTGGGCAGTCACTGAAACACTGAGTGTTGTAGGTCTATATAAACAGTCGTTTCAGCGTATGATAGGAAAAATGTCAAACGGTGATAGAAAACAGGACAATTGGAGGCTAAATACTGCCCTATTTGAGGGTATATTATCGGGCGATTTTGGATTCAGCCGTTGTCGTTTAAACATACCTTTAGTAATCCTTAAGATATTGATTAGCTTATTCAGGTGTGTTTTATTAGAGATGGAGCTAAACTCCGCAAGACAGTGTATATTTATTTCTTGATATACCCCGAATAGAATGGAAGTGAAATGTAACAACATGCCCCATAGGTGAAGTACATTGTAACTTGACCATATGACAGATTAAAATGCTATCTGATCTTATATATAAAATATATATAAATAGACAAACTAAAATGTTTTCTCAATAAAATACAATTATTAGCCTATCTTTTTTTGTATAAAATAATGCAAATTTTTAATAATTAAACAATGAACACACAGCTATACAACATAGTTCAAAACATAATAATAAATAACAATTTCTGAACATTGACACACACACACACACACACACACACACACAACCCACAGATAGACACACGCCAGTATCGTACAGACTGTGCGCCAATATCAAGTTCTCTTTCGCGGAAGAACGAACAACACACACATACATGTCAAAATGAACGCGCTGCCTGTGAATGTCCTGACTGTGACACACAGAAAGACTAGCCTATATCGTGCGTGCGCACAAAACAGCATGCCAGAATACAGTTCTCTTTCAAGCTTGAACGAACAATAACACACACAATTATGCCAAAATGTATTTTTATCGAGTATCTTCATAACATAGTCTTATGATGAACGTGAAGAGTTGTGACTAGTGAGAGAATGAGGCGCGTGTGAGATCCGCATCTTTGACAGCAGCGGCTGGTCTTAAAGGGACAGTACACACTAGCCACTAATAATATCTGTCGCTAAAGTTAGTCAAAGAACAAAGGGAACAGAGAAAAACACTCACTGCTCTTGACTAAAGAACTTTTTTTCTTTAGGCAGATTATCACTAATCTGTGTGTGCATTTGTTTTCCTTGAGAACCAAGCAAGTTGACTCATGAAACCATTTGTTTATTATATCGCATATCGCAGTCGCAATGGTGACCTCTATTATCGCAATATGACATTTTCCCCAAATCGTGCAGGAGATTAAAATAATATCAGATTTGTCTAAATTAAAATAAACATCAAAAATAGAGATGCAAAATTAATGTAAGAAATTTACTTTACTAACTCAGTAAGTGATGCATTTTTTTTATTTAGGCAGATTTTTATTTCCTCCCACTGCAATTCATCATCAGTGAGGCTCCTCGCACTACAGTTACATAATTACTTAAGCTCCTCCCACAGCAGTCACATGGTCAGTGAAGCTCCTCCCACATCAATTTCATCACCAGTGAAACTCCTCCCACAGCAATCACATCATCAGTGAAGCTCCTCCCACTGCAATTCTCCAATAAATGTTGTAAATTCCCATTAGATACAAGTGAAGACGAGCATCAGAGCATCAGGAAGAGCTGAAATCTGCAAAGACTGAGTTTATTAAAGAGGACAGTGAGAACATGAGTGATCCAGAACCCTGCAGAATGAAACACACTGAAGATCCTGAAGAACAAAGAGGTTGGTGTTTATTCTTCATTCATTCATGATGATGAAGCACATTCATGTTAGAAACATTCAAGCACTTCATCACTTTTTTTTTAAATGGGAACAAAATTGTATTATTATTGTTATTATTTTTTCGTTTTCAACAAGTGGTCAGTAAAGGGAGGTTTGAGAAACTTTCAAAATGTCAAAATAATATAATGTATAAATATTATAGCTGTTTTATTTTACATTTATATCAAGTTAACCATTTTTGCAGCCATGTTTCCGAAATATTGGACATTTCGCAATATGGTTCTTGCAACTTTCCTTTCATCAAAAAATCCAGAAAACAAAACATGCACAACTGTTTTCCACATTGATAATAATCATAAATGTTTATTGAGCATCAAATCATCATACTGATTTCTGAAGGATCATGTGACACTGAAGACTGGAGTAATGATGTTGAAAATTCAGCTTTGATCAAAGGAAGAAATGACACTTTAACATATTTAAATAGAAAACGTTTATTTTAAATTGTACAAATATTTCACATTATCACTGCTGTATTTTGGATCAAATACATCATGAACAGAAGAGACTTCTATAAAATTATCTTACAGATCTAAAACTGTTGATCAGAAGTGTAGGTCTAAAGTTTTTACTTCTTTTAAGTGGACAATGTTAGGTTCCAAAGTTTTGGTGCTAAATAGGAGAAGGATCTACCGCCAGCAGTCGATTTTGATATTCTAGGTATTATCAACTGGCCGGAATTTTGAGATCGCAATAGACGTGAAGGAGTATAATGCGCTAAGAGCTCGCTCAAGTACAGCGGAGCTAAACCATTTAGTGCTTTGTAAGTAATCAGCAATATTTTAAAATTTATACAATGTTTAATAGGGAGCCAATGCAGTGTTGACAGAACTGGGCTAATATGGTCATACTTGCTGGTTCTGGTAAGAACTCGAGCTGCTGCGTTTTGAACTAGCTGTAATTTTTTTGGGCAACCACCCAGTAGAGCATTACAATAATCTAGCCTTGAGGTCATGAACTAATTGTTCTGCATTTTTCATTGAGAGCATATGATGTAATTTAGATATATTTTTAAGATGGAAAAATGCGGTTTCACAGATACTAGAAATATGACTTTCAAATGAAAGATTAGTATCAAAGAGCACACCCAGGTTCCTAACTGACGACGAAGACTTGACAGAGCAGCCATCAAGTGTTAGACAGTATTCTAGATTATTACGTGAGGAAGTTTTTTGTCCAATAATTAGAATCTGTTTTTTTTTTTTTTTTTAGAATTTAGTAGTAGGAAATTAGTAGTCATCCATTTTTTTATATCAGTTATGCATTCCGTTAGTTTTGTGAATTGATAAGTTTCGTAAGGTTTTGAAGAAATATACAGCTGAGTATCGTCGGCATAACAGTGAAAGATAATTCCATGCTTCCTAATGATATCTCCTAAGGGTAGCATGTACAGAGTGAACAGCAGCGGTCCTAATACTGAGCCTTGTGGTATGGCATACTTGTGATCGATGAGCAGGGCAGGACTTAGGGTGGTGGGGGCCCCTGGGCTTGAGTCACTTTCGGGCCCTACCTTCTATACATTACTTTAAATAGAACAAAATGATACATACACAAGCTATGTATTAGAGCTACACAATTCTGGATAAACTGAGAATAAAAATAGAGATCATGATTCTGAACAAACAACTAAACAAAATAACATATTATATACATACAATCAGCGAGCAGGATCAGTGGATAAAGAATCTGTAGTTGGACATTGTTCGGTCGCTGTTTCTGACTGAAGAGATGATGATTCATTGATGGGCTCCCCTGCTCGTGAATTCTAATCGTTTCTTCCATCGGGTTTGGGTTGTTGTCCTCTGGATTCTCCGCTTGCACATCAAGCTGTGGTGTCATGGGTGTAAAAAATCCAGTAATCCTTTTCATTTTACTGAGAACTTCCTTTTTGCGTTGCTGTCTTTCATTCTTTAATTTTCTTTAAGCGCACCACTCTGATACCGTTTGTCCGCCATTACATTACTGTCTAATGCAGACAGGTTTTTTCAACCAATAACCAATCAGCAAACCTCAAGATGACTGACATTTAATTTAGCTAATTAAATAATTTTTTTCATTGCAGGGCAGGACCAGGTAACAATGCTAGACCAATCAACAAACTTTAAATGAAAAATTAAATGAATGACATATTATTGAAAAAATCTAACGTAAACGGACGGGGCCCCCTATTGGGCGGGATCCATGGGCTTGAGCCCAGTCAAGCCCAATGGTAAGTTCGGCCTTGTCGATGAGACACCTCATCATTTACTGCTACAAACTGATAACGGTCAGATAAATATGATTTAAACCATGCTAGTGCAATTCCACTAATGCCAATATAATTTTCGAGTCTATTTAAAAGAATGTTGTGGTCAATGGTGTCAAATGCAGCACTAAGTTCGAGTAACACTAATAAGAGATACAACCACGATCGGATGATAAGAGCAAATAATTTGTAACTCTAATGAGAGCAGTCTCAGTACTATGGTACGGTCTAAATCCTGACTGAAAATCCTTGCAGATATAATTTCTTTCTAAAAACATAGTTGTTTAGATAAATATAGAACATAGTTGTGAGGATACGATATGTTTTTGGAACGTATCCTAATGACAAAGATGAATTAATGTTATTAAGAAGAGGATCTATGACCTCTGAAAGCATTTCTTTCAGTAGCTTAGTCGGTATAGGGTCTTACCTTTAGTTTAGTGAATTCTTCCTCTTCTATAGCAATGAATTAATCATTTTTTTCCTTAGGGAGACCACAATATACTGCCTGATACGATACTCTAGTAGACGGTTGCATAGTTATAATTTTCTCCCTGACATTATCAATCTTATTAGTGAAGAAGTCATTACTGCTGTGTTGCTTGGACATTTCTGGGCTTGAAGCTTTCTTGTTCGTTAGTTTAGCCACTGTTTCAAATAAATACCTAGGGTTTTGTTTATTTTCTTCTAATAGGGTTGAAAAATCTAGATCTAGAAGCTTTTAAGGCCTCTCTGTATGCAATCGAGCTCTCTTTCCATGAAATGCGAAATACCTCTAGTTTTGTTTTCTTCCAGTTCCGCTCCATTTTTCTGGCTGCTCTCTTAAGGGCCTGAGTGTGCTCGTTGTACCACAGCGTTGGACTACCGTCGAACTGCACCGGCTTGTATTTGAGACTGGCATCTATACGAGACAGGCCTTTAATTTAGTGTTGAGATGAGCATGACAGTAGGAGGTTACCAAATCTGTGTTTGTGTTTAAAAGATTTAAAAGTCTGAATTCAGACATGATCTTAATTCCATAATATCCTTAAACATAACAATATTGCTGGCCATAAACTGACAATGTGCGCGTCCGGTGTGCGATACCTCAAGTTGTCAGACGCGATGCGGCGCTGCGCTTCTCGTACGGTGTGTGACCTCCTTTAGATTATTGGCAGCATAAAAAAAAACGAAACGATGAGACAGCCATGGGCTGAACAATACAAGTTACCGGTAATATCCATTGAGCCTATGAACTACTTGCCAGAAACACATCAATAAGAAAGAATGAAGGTTACCCTGTAAAACAACTGCAATCTTGTGATACAAAAGGACCCTATTCATCAATATCATCATCACCGCGATCCTCAACTACAAGTTGGTGAATTTCTCCTCCTCGTCGCTCTCCTCCACTTCTCACTCAGGTTTCTGTCAAACACAGCACATCTAGATCATAGTCTGTAATCATATCATTAACAATAAGTGCTTTTGAAGTAAGGGATTGAATATTTAGCAACCCAAGCTTTAGCATTTGCTAATTTGTATTATATCTGTTTTTTTATTTGTTGTATCTCAATTCGATTTTTACCCGTAGATGGGTTTGAAAGTTTTTTGTATGTCCTAATTCAGGGAACAGACACATGCTGAGTCCCAATTCGCATACTATCCGTCCTAAATAGTATGCGAAACTAGAATTAGTACGTCCCAAATCGTAGCATGTTGAAATGAGTATTCCAAAGATACCCGGATGGTCTACTATTTCCGGTTAGAATTCGAAGTGCAGATCAATGCACACTCTAACGGCTAATATTGCCCACAACCCATTGCGTGCGGGAGGGAGGAGCTTTGCGGTGATGATGGTGATGTAAACCTGGCAGTCGGATGCAGCAACGGAGATGCGCCCTCAGTTTTTAAGTGTAAGAATTCAAATGTTTAACCCTAATTAAACTTATATTTTATTGTCTGGTAATATTAATGGCTTTATGTTGTGCCAAAAAAGTACCGTGTTTATCTTGTAGGGTCCGATGAAGATAACGAGCGCCTCATTGCAGGCTACAAAACAATAAATAAAAAGGCTCTAGTACAGTGTCATGCAAGTGTCTTTTTTTTATGTATTTCTTTTGATGTTTCTGTCTGACTTATTTGTAGTAATACTGTGGCTGTACATATGTTAACTTTATCAGTCCAATCAAAAGAAACATGGTTACTACACTTTTACTATAGTAAAAGCATGGTTCATTTTCATCGGGGTATTTTTAAGTATTATACATAAGTATAAGATTAAGTATAAAATACGTTAAACAATAGTTACACTATAAACTTTAAATATTTTAACTCAGAAAATAAGTAGCGCTAGCTTTCGTTACACACATTTGCACATGAACGTCAGAACCAGCCGCCTCACAAACGACCTGCGTTTGGTTGATCTACGACGCCCTGCTTCACTCCTCAATTTGGTAAACACGTTGTAAATGTATTGTGGAAAAAAAGATGGGAATAGTAGCTAAATAAAATGATATTGGATATATAAGAATGATGAAATGTTAAATGTTTTGTTAACAGTCGAGGTGTGCGTAACTAGGCAACCACGTTCAAGTTCACGTTGCATGACGTCATCGAAGTATGTCCCAGAACGTGCATACTTTTTTGCTACACACTCAAAAGTATGTACTTTTTCATCACAAAAAAAGTACATACTTTTAGGTCGTAGTATAAGTAGGCGAATTGGGACTCAGCAACAGTCTCTATATCAGTGGTTCCCAAGCCTGTCCTGCCGGCACCCCAACACTGCACATTTTCTTTGTCTCCCTAATTAAACACACCTGATTCAACTCATCAGCTCTTTATCACATGGGTTAATGAGCTGATGAGTTGAATCAGGTGTGTTTGATTAGGGAGACAAAGAAAATGTGCAGTGTTGGGGTGCCGGCAGGACAGGTTTGGGAACCACTGGCCTAGTGAGACCTTGATTAGCTGGTTTCAGGTGTTTATAATTGGGGTTGGAGCTAAACTCTGCAGGACAGCGGCCCTCCAGGGGCCTGTTTCAATAAGGAGGTTCAACCAACTCTGAGTTAAAGCTTGAACTCTGAGTTGACTTACCCTGAGATGGGAAACTCTGAGTTTTCGGTTACAGAACAGCTGAAATGAGTTAGTTCAATCAACTCTGAGTTGACCTACTCTGAGTTAAGCACGTGCACCACAACTATAAAAAGCCATTATCAATGGAGCACAGATATTATGAGTCACCATGGCAACAGCCCCAGACAAAAAGAGGTCGGCACGTTTCTCACCTTTACATTTTAATTAGTTATACAGTGTTGGGTGTAATTAATTACCAAGTAATCTAAATACTGTAATTTAATTTTACTGGATTACTCTTAATTCTTCTGTAATTTAAAGTAAAATCTGATGTAATTGCATTAGACTATAGAACAATTCTGTATATTTAACATACATTTTTAAAAGGTATATTTTTTATGTAACCTTCTCCCTCTACACACTTTGGTCAATTCAAGAATAATTCATGCAATTGTAGATTGTTTATTTGAAAGCATTAAAGGTGCAGTTTCTTGTCTCTCCTTGTATTGTTCAAGTGGTTGAGGTTGATGTGGGATTTAGTAATTAGTAATAAGTAGACATTAAATCTAATTACACTGCTGAAGATGTCATTTGTAGTTAGTAATACAAGTAACTTACCCAACTGTTATAATATCAGAGGTGAAACTGGAAGAACAGTATGTTATTCAACCTAATTTAAATTTTCATAGGTACAATCCTACAGGCATTAAAAGAACATGGCAGCAGCTGAAAATGAAATATAAAAAATAATTCAATTAGGTAAGGCTTGAGCATATCATGGGTGTAGGCTACCTGACTTTACATTTGACATATTAAATAACTAAATAGCATCCGGTGTCTAGCAGTGTAGCAGCATTTTTGGCTGAGGGAATTCCTGGAGGGACTTCAGAGCCAGTCACTCCCGAAGATCCAAGGGCCTTCATAAAATGTAAAAGGTTTACATGTGTAATTTTTTATATAGGCTATTTTTGATATTTCCATTTATTTTACTTTGGGTTGGGTTTTTTGTTGGTCCCAACATATTCTGATGGTAATATCTGCCTTTTGGAGCCACCTGTCCCAACAGAACCCCAGGCAGTTGTAAGTAGCCTACTCAATACACCAGAAATTATGTCAAATAGTGCTATAAAGTGTACTCAACCAAATGCTCATCTTCACATGACAATGAGGATAAAGAGTTTCTGCTGCCACAGAGAGGTAATGTTAATATTATGTGTCTACACATCACACAATCAGATTTTTTTCACATATTTATGTGGAGTAGCCTATAGAATGTAAGTTTATATCCAAGTATAAACGGGTACCCCCCCACCCCCCACCCACTTCTGTTGCACAGATGAACACAGTTCAGTGATTTTCAGTAAATGCCACAGTTTAATTCTGTAGAATTTGTTTAGAACTACATTATATAACTCTAATCTACACTGTATTTTCATTTGCCAGTTAAGGAGTTATATAGACTTCATCTTATTAAAAAAAAAAACAGCAGTAAAAATAGCAATATTTTATTTATAATTTTTATTCATAAAAATGTACTGAAAGAATGAATGAGGCGTTTAAACACCACTTCCTCTTTAAAAAAGGGGAGGAGACCGAAATAAACTCTGGGTTTACCAAAGAAAACCTGCTCCCGACCAGGTTAGGTTCACAGAGTAAGTTACCATGGTAACTGACTCTGAGTATAAGTTACCTCTCTTTCAGAAACAGGCTTGACTTACTCTGCTTTCTCAGGTTTAACATACCTCCCATTCTGAAACAGAAAACTCAGAGTTTCCCTCATTTCAGGGTTAACATACTCAGAGTTTTCACTTAACCTCCTTTCTGAAACAGGCCCCAGGACCGAGATTGGTGAACCCTGGCATACTGTGATGATGAAGACCATTGTCCCACATTTAATTCACATGCATACTTTTAAAGTGATAACTCTTGTACTAGGGCAGTAAATAGGCTAGTTATACCCATATTTAACATCAATAGTTCCTTTTTTCACCTCATTTATTATGCGGATGTATTTAGATCTCCTGTAAATTGACACTTAAAGCTCATTTCATTGGCGTCAACAGACTGAGGAAATTTTATTTGTTTGCTACAAATATGTACATTTATTTCTGTTCATGCTTTCAATTGTTTGTGTTTTCAGCATGTTAAAGGCTTGCTCTACTATGCTTTGCTCATGGGAGTGTTTGCTGTTTATGATATCGGAACCTTATATACAGAGTTCAAGTAGTGCTTTTTCCACTTGTTCTTAAATACGCAATTAGCATAAAACAGTTTTTTTTTTTTATAATGTGCTTCCAACTTAAATGGAACAAAATATCCACCTCTTTTATAAATTTTTACAGTTTTGGATAATAACCTTTCCTTTTAATGAAAGATCTCTCATTCACCATGAGTTTAATTTTTGTTTAATTTTCCTAATAATTGGTGTAAAATGCAAATTATTTCTCCGTTTTTGATCTTTACAGATATTAATACCTAAATAATCTACTATCTCCTTTTTCTGGAATACCAAGTATGTTATTATGATTACGTGTTCAAATGGAATAACAAACATTTTTTTCAGAAGAGAAAATATTAAGGCACTCAATAGCTTTTTTTTATTATTATTTCAGGCCATGGTTTGTGTTACAAGAAAGAAAAGAAACGGTGAAATGGGACAGCCTTGTTGGATACCTCTATTGATTTTAAACCTGGATGACGTTTCATATGATAACTTAACTGAGCTGTTACAGTCATTGTACAGTGGTTGAATAGCTTTTTTAAAGTATACTCCAAAACCAAAATAATCTAAGGTCTCTAACATACCTTTTACTCACGACATGCTAGGTGGCAACAAAGGATTCCATTCATTATGCTAAGCTAAGCTAGCGGCGGCACTACCAAACTAAAACAATGCATGCACTGAGACAAAAATGTGTTTTATGGCCTTCTCCAGTGTGAAGTTTCTGGTGATCTTCAATTAATCTTTTGTAGTAAAGGACTTCTGCACTGAAACACACACTGCCGTGTCTTTTCTGCTGTAATGTTATTAATGAATCTTCTCCTTTGTGTGAATCTTCAAGTGTTTCTTCATGACTGACGCCCAATGAAACAGTTTACTGCACTGATCACAGTTAAATGGTCTTTCTTCAGAATGAGAAGCAGAAAGCATTTCAGAGCGAAAGCCTGAGCCGCTTCTTCCCAGTGTGAACTCTCATGAGACGCTTAAGAGTTGTTTTGTGTCTGAAACTAGTTCCACACTGAACACACATGTGTGGCTTTTCTCAAGTGTGGATTTTCATGTGCCTCTTAAGGGATGTTGATTGTGTGAACCTCTTCCCACATTGAGCACATGTGAACGGCTTCTCTCTGCTGCTTTTCTCCAGTGTGGATCCTCTCATGTGTTTTCAGAGTTGCTGACTGACTGAATCTCTTGTCACAGTGTGAACACTTGTAAGGTTTTTCTCCAGTGTGGATCCTCTTATGTTTAGTCAGAGTTGTTGAATGACTGAATCTCTTGTCACAGTGTGAACACTTGTAAGGTTTTTCTCCAGTGTGGATCCTCTCATGTGTTTTCAGGTTTGCTAACAGACTGAATCTCTTGTCACAGTGTGAACACTTGTAAGGTTTTTCTCCAGTGTGGATCTTCTCATGTGATTTCAGAGATGCTGACTGACTGAATCTCTTGTCGCAGTGTGAACACTTGTAAGGTTTTTCTCCAGTGTGGATCCTGTTATGTGTTTTCAGAGTTGTTGACTGATTGAATCTCTTGTCACAGTGTGAACACTTGTAAGGTTTTTCTCCAGTGTGGATCCTCTCATGTGTTTTCAGATTTTCAAACAGGATGAATCTCTTGTCACAGTGTGAACACTTATAAGGTTTTTCTCCAGTGTGAATTTTGTGGTGCCGTTTTAATTGTTGAGCTGTAATAAAAGTCTTCCCACACTTAAAGCACACATACTCAGTGTGAATTTTCTGATGTTTATGTAAATGCCACCACTGTGAATAACTCTTTCCACACACAAAACATGAATGTGGCTTCTCCTTCGTATGAACTCTCAGGTGTCTCTTCAGGTTTGATGACACAACAAATGTTTTACCACATTGATCACACGTGAACGGTTTCTTTCCAGTGTGAATTCTCATGTGACACTCAAGATTACGCTTGTTCAATAAATCCTTTCCACACTGAGTGCAGGTGAAAGATTTATTGGCTCTTGTTTTCTTTAAAAATGTATTTTTAGTCTTTGAATGACTCAAAGGTTTTTCTCCAGGTTTGACATGATGTTCCTCCTTCACCTCACTCAGTTCTTCTCTCTCCTCCTTCACTTCTTCACTCAGTTCTTCACTCTCCTCCTTCACTTCTTCACTCAGTTCTTCACTCTCCTCCTTCACTTCTTCACTCAGTTCTTCACTCTCCTCCTTCACTTCTTCACTCAGTTCTTCACTCTCCTCCTTCACTTCTTCACTCAGTTCTTCACTCTCCTCCTTCACTTCCATCAGTTCTTCACTCTCCTCCTTCACTTCCATCAGGTCTGACATAAAAGAAAAAGGTTTAATTTAATTTTCAGCACATCAATAATTCGAAGAGATGAATATGAAAGTGAGCCGTGATGTAATAGCAGAAAGTACTAGTAGACGACTACTATAAAATATGATAATTCTGGTGTTGTTTTCATAAATGAATTGCATGAATGAGGTACATTGATATTTCAATTATTATTTTCAAGACATGTAAGGCACAAATCACGTTTCTGAAGTGAGAAATATTAAATATATTTGATTAATTACACAATTATTTAATGTGATATTAACATTTATACAATAGTGCCAAGGGGTGTGCAATATTGAAATACAATTATCTCTTAATATTTGTTAGGAATTTTCCGATAACAATAATTAAAAACTATTTTGCTGAGTGTTTTGTTCGGTACAGGCCTGTCATGAATAAATAAATATGACAATTAAACCACCACTAGGTGACGGCAAGTCCATGGTAGAAATATGAAGATAAAGGATGTAAAAATGAGCCCGATGTGATAGTAGAAAGGAGACACATTTTTTAAATGCAGGTCAAACCAATTGTCCCAACGTCTGAATCCAATGGTGTGGTAGAAGGTTTCCTGCATGCTGTCTTTCCGGTGCAGAAAGTAATTTAATTCCAATTAGGGGTGTGCCATATCATACCGTCCACGATAATACCGGTATAAATTTTTACATGATAAAAAAAGTGTCATATCGCGATATCACTGATATGGCGCATTACGTTCCCTACCCAGCGGGCACCTTGACGTCAATTTAACATCAATATGACGTCAACATTGATGTCAAAATGACGTCACGAAATAGGTCAAAAATGAAAGTCATATTGACGTCAGAGTGTCGATGTCAATTTGATGTCAAGATTTTGACCTCTGCTGATGTCATTTTGCCAAACAAAAAGGTGAAATGCATGGCCGTACACTTATTACCAGCTTCACTTAAAACTAACCAGATGTACTTTATTTAATTTCCGGTTTGATGAAATCATATTTTGTATTTTAAAGTCACCATGATGGTGGTTAGCGTTTCCTTTAGTTGTGCTCTTGATCCTTGACTCTTAAATGTAAAATTTTCTCTGGCTGCTACAGCTGTGTGTTTATAAAGCACATGTGTTGAAGCTAAAAAACCATGAGAAAATGAGATCAGGTGATGCTGGCTGTTTTTTGATGATGATGATGATGATGATGATGATGATATTATCATCATGTACTTGCTTGAATCTCTGATCTTATTCAGTGTTTTGATTATATAGGACTTAATATTGGATTCAATATTGTTTTATTCATAATAGAAATAATTAGATTCTTCAGCATGTCTACAGTTTTATTAAATAATATACTCTTCTTATTTTTTTACCATTTAGTGCACAAAACCCTTTAGTCTATGGCAGTACTTAGACACACATAGACATCAAGAAACAGCATATGAATCTCAACAATGGTGACAATCAAACAAAATAACCAGATAATCAGATCAACTCCAGCTACATAATTTATTAAAGCCGCAATGCATGCTGGGAGATAAGGGTGAGTTTTGATTGGTGGTACCCAGCATGCACTGCAGCTGAAGCATTTCATTGATTGTCACCATTGTTGAGAGTCATACACTGATTCTTGATGGCTAAGTAATAATGTAGAGGTAAAAGTTGTATGCACTAAATGTCTTTAAAATCATTTATATTATTTGATAAACAACATTACTCACATGCTGTTAAATTAAATGGCTTCTATTATAAAACTTTAAAAACACAAGTCCTATATAATCAAAGCATTAGACTCTGAATTAGATCAAGGATTCAGGCCACTACATGATGATATCTTCATCATCAACACTAAACAGCCAACATCACCTGATCTCATGACTTTATTTAGCTATAACAAATGTGCTTTATACACACAGAAAATTTAATATTAACAAGTAATGGGTCAAGAGCACAACTAAAGCAAACGCTAACCACCATCATGGTGACTTTAAAATACAAAAATATTTATGATTATGATTTCATTAAACCGGAAGTTAAATAAAGTAAATCTGGTTAGTTTAAAGTGAAGCTGGTAATAAATGTACGGCCATGCATTTCACATTTTTGTTTGGCAAAATGACATCAGCAGAGGTCAAAATCTTGACATCAAATTGACATCGACACTTTGACGTCAATATGACTTTCATTTTTGACCTATTTTTTTACGTAATTTTGACATCAAGGTACCCGCTGGGTAGCACGCACAACAACAACACCTGAGCGCGAGAGCAGCAAGTCAGCCTCCAATGACGATTTAGTACCTAAAAAGGAGCTACTTCAAAAGTATTTTAATAATTCCCGCAGGTCTACCACTTATAATGCGGGAAATTCCCCCGCAAACACTGATTTTACCAACCGCGTGAGTGTTCAGCGGTGTTCAGCGGTCTTCTCTCTCTCGCTCTCAAAATGGGTTGCACAAGTCAAGCGTCAATACCACACTCTTGTGTTTAGCAGTCAGGACATGACGGAATCTTTTGTCACTTGCATCGTAACTAAAGTTTAGCATTTTCACTTCTTTTTAAGTCTCATCAGTTTAAACATTTGCGATTTTAAACTACTCTTGCACTCTCTCTGAGAGATGTTTACTCTGCGGGCATACATTAAAGCCGTCTCACAAACAGCTCGCGAGTAACAAAAGTTATTTTTCGCGGATTAAATCGCTTTAACGGGAAAAAACACGCAAAATAGTGTAAAAATTCCGGTCATGGTTAGTGTATTCGTAAACAGTCGGTTATGTCTGAAATAAGCATAAAACACGCGTGACAGTGTGACAGACAGTATAACAGTAATGGATCCGGGCACTAGCTCTAAAAGTGACAGCAGCCATATGTGTCTGTCATTAATGTTGTCGTCAAAACAACAAAAGATAGCTCTCATTGTAAGGAATCAGAATTATAGCCTATGTATTTAATTTAGTCAGGACTCAGGACTAGTGTTATTTTACATTTGATTACCTTATTCAGTTTCTGTAGTATTTCTGAATAGTGTTAGACAGACCTACTCAAAAACTTTTATCTTTATTTGTATCTTTATTATTTTGTATATAGCCTATTTTTGCTACTTTTTTCAATTTAATTCAAAGATTGAAATCAAGCTTCCTTGTGCTGTGTAAACTCTTAAAAACAAAATTACCCAATTGTAAAAACACAATGAGTGAGCAAACATTTTGGTGAGATAAATGTAATAATAATTAAAAAAAATCTACATTTTTTTTATATCGTCATAAATATCATTATCGCAAATATTCTTGAAATATTGTGATATAATTTTGAGGCTATATCGCCCACCCCTAATTCCAATTAGGTATTTATGGTTTAGTTTAGGTTAGGGTGGGGGATTTTTGTTCATGAAGGTAATTCAATCATAAAACTACTATTGTTTTGCATTAAAAATAATGCAGTAACTAATAATATTACATTTAATTCTTGGAATAAACATTTGACATGTACAAACCTAATTTGTATATTTGTGGTCATCACATTAAAAAGAACATTTAAATGGGATAATATTAAGAACTTTAAATTTAACTCTCAAAAAGTTGTACGAACTCTGAGATGAATAATATAAAAACACTCTGCTATTTGTGCCACAGTATCAGCTCAAAAGCTCACCAAAACCCACCCACTCCAAGAAAAACTCATTAACCGATGACTTTAACTCTTGGAAAAACACATGCATCATTCTCAATGCCAACAGTAACAATGAGCCAATTTAGGAACAAAAAGTGTTTTAATTAGCAGGCATTTCACACACGTTTATGCACACACCATGATATCCAAAAACATGTCATTCATTGATGCACAGACCTCCTGTACGATAATCCGTCAACAAAAAAATAAACAGCAATAATGCTCGTGCCTTTGTGTTGCACTTTGACTTCGGACAAAACAACAGTACATCTTTCCTTAAGTACATGAAACATAATGCAGTATTAGTCTGGACGCTTTAAAATATATCCTGATATTTGAATTCTGTTGAGAATTTACCGCTTTAAAACACAATGGAGAATGTCAAGCATGATGTGAAACAGCCACATAAACTAAAAAGACTCATAAAAAGAGGGGAAAACATCATCCTGCACCAACATCAATTTCCACAAAAATGTGTTCTGCTAATAACACATATATTAGCCAAAACATGGCTTTCAGATATTCCAAGAGATTACAGGAAATTAACATTATCAATATAAAAAATGTTAAGTAAAGGTAGTTTGACCTACCATAGCACTTTGATTAAAAAAAAAATACTTTAAACTGATAAGTTAGTTAAGTCAAGTCACTTGTATTTATATAGTGCTTTTAGCAATAGGTGCATAAATAAAAAAAATACATTATTATCCTATGAAAACAAGTAAATGCTTACTAGGCTATTACTTTATTGAAGTTACTTTATCAATGTATGTGTGGATGATACCACATGTGTTGATGAACCCTCTGAACAAATACTCACACAAATCAAAATATGCAACTGACACATAATAAACATAGAATTACAAAATATACACAACTTACATTGAGCTGTAGAACCAATAAAGTTCCTCATAATAGGGTTTCTTGCATCCGGCTCAGTTGAGCAAACACTCAAAACCATGCCAGTACCTCTCTAAACACTCTTACTTGTCTCTCTTAAAAGGATAGCCCTTAACGTAGAAACCTCCCTAGATCCCCCTTGAGGCGGGGAGTAGCATTACAGCACAAGAAATGGAACAGCCTTTCAGAACTGTTACAACTGTATTTATAAAAAAAAAAAAAGGTGACCCAGATATAAAATAAGTGTAAATAAGGGAGATAATCTGACCTGAAGTTGACAATCTATATGAAAGTTTCTCCAACCTCCCTCTACTGAACATTTGTTGAAAATCTTTACCATTTCATAGTGTAACTGTTTAAATCTAAAAGTGATGAAGTGCTTGAATGTTTCTAACATGAATGTTCTTCAGCATCATGAATGAATGAAGAATAAACACCAACCTCTTTGTTCTTTAGGATCTTCAGTGTGTTTCATTCTGCAGGGTTCTGGATCACTCATGTTCTCATTGTCCTCTTTAATAAACTCAGTCTTTACAGATTTCAGCTCTTCCTGATGCTCTGATGCTCGTCTTCACTTGTAGCTGATGGGAATTTACAGCATTTATTGGAGAATTGCTGTGGGAGGAGCTTCACTGATGATGAATTCCAGTATCGAACATATATACACCTAAGGTAATCAATACATACCATATACTTGTGTTTTAAATAGTGAAAATATATGAGCATTTCCATCCATTCCAGTCGGATGCTTTGCTTCTCTAATGCAGATCTGAAGACATCAGCATAATAAATGAGGTGAAAAGAGGAACTATTGTCATGAAATAAAGAGTGTTTTCAGCAGATCTGTTAATATTGATGAGCCTCAGACTATCAACACTCATTCAACAAGCCATTCAGGATCATCAGCAGATCATCTCACTTTATTCTGAGTGTTTGCTGATAGAAACACATTATTTGAATAGGATAGATGATAAAAGCCTGTAAAACTGATCTATAGGTGGTTTGCAGTAACGCGATTGTGATGACGCGCGAAATTAAGATGGAGGGCAGGAAGTGAAGAGCGGAATGGACGAGATGGAGTAAAGTCCGAACTGTATTACTTTAGACGCTATTACAAGAGAAAAATATAACAAAAAATTTAAACATATGTTGGACGTGATCCTTATGTTATGAAGAGGAGCGATTTTTCAACTGAATTGAAAGATTTGCCTGAATAACGTTACGTTTGTCTTCAGTTACAGGGGTAACTTACAAACTCAAAGAAAAGAAGAAACAATTACTTTAACTTTACAAAGTTCTGAAAATGGTACGTTACACAAACATCCACATAAGTTGTATTAACTCACCTTTGACGAAATTATCACTGCACACACGGGCGTTTTCCGATTCAGCTCCTCCCGACCACAGACGTAGGTTTGCAAGCCATTTTTTTCCGCCGTTTTTCGGTCAATTTCTTGCATTTGTCCCCCTTATGAACAACAACTTTTGGTACACGATAAAAACTCCTCGTGTTTTGATCGATTTGAGCAACCATAAACGACGCAAAACATCGGCATTTTGAGTTTGTTATAGTGCTTCCTAAATGTATCAAAGTGACGTGACGTCATATGCAAACAAGCTATTGAAAGACAATACTCTAATTGCTCACACTATGACATGGATAAATCATCAATAACACAAAAACATGAATGACACTCAGGTAAATAACTACACCATTATATGTCCATATGAATCTAAACATTGTTTGATTTTCTCAAAGCTGCATTAATTACAATAGAATTATTAGATCATTATTAAATTCAGTTTAAATCTAATTTATAGTTACTGCTGAAGTTGCATTTCGCATAAATAGTAGAAGTTATTCATAGTTCTAGAGATTTTTCTTCTTACAGTAACTTTGGTAACAGGGTTGATGAATACAGTCAATGCTACAGTTTGTGTAAAAACTGAGACAATGGATTGAGATTATTCTCTTGTCCTCCAATCATGCAGTAGAAAGAGCCCAGATGATGTCACTTCCTGAGTGTTTCACAATTTTAGAAATGCTCTGTTTTTAAAAGAGGAAAATCAAGTCAGAAGTAACAGTTTAAGGCTGAAATAACCTCAGATACTTTGATCTTCTTAGATACGGACAACACAAACACACACAGGCTTCTGTTTCACAGCCCACAGAGTGAAGATGCAGGAAAGCTTTTTCCCTCCAGTCCCTCCTTCTCATTCGTTCCTTCTCCCACTTCAGTCCCTTTACCCATTCTCTCCTTCACTTAGTTCACTCTGAGTGATCATAGCAGAATATAATGATCTTTGCATGTCTGGTATCATTTGAAATGTCTCATTGCGACTGGTACAATGCTCTTGTGTCCAGAAAAACAGAACAAAATGTAAAAGAAGTGAGAGAGTTTAGAGATGCTGTTTCTAATGTGTGTGTGTGTGTGTGTGTGTGTGTGTGTGTGTGTGTGTGTGTGTGTGTGTGTGTGTGTGTGTGTGTGTGTTTTTTCCCAAGGTGTGAACTCCCCCAGTCTGTGATCCCAGTCAATGCAAACTCTAGCTGTTATTCCATGCCTCCATTTGGAGAATAATTTTCCTGATCTGAGTACTTAAGGAAAGGCTGTGAAAGACTCAGTGTGATTTTGTATAGTCACATGTTTGCCGGGCACCAGAGCACCTGACATCAAAGCAAATTTAAAAGTGCTGGCTAATGCTAATCGTAAATTCTCTAAGATACTAATGGCACCAATGATGTTAGACTTCGCCAGTCGGAGATCACAAAAATGAACATTAAAGAGGTGTGTGAACTTGCAGGTACGATGTCAGGCACTGTAATTTGCTCTGGCCCCCATCCTGTTCGCAGGAGTGATGAGATAGTTAGTAGATTCTGTTAAGTTGTTTGTGTTAAGTTCACTTGTAGGAAGGTTTCTTCAAGCATCTTGGAGACATTCCCGCAGTTCTTCTGGATTTAGTCTGTCTCAGTTTTTTCTGTTTCTTCATGTAATCACAGATGGACTCAATGAAGGTGAGATAAGATCATACCGGCTGTTGTCAGACTCCTTGTGCATACACAAATCTGATCTGATTATTACATTTAATGGCAAAAATAATGTTTGGAAATGTAAACTGATATTTCCTACTGACACACTACAGCAAAAGATATAAAAAAAGGACTTAAAACCATTTTTTTGGGGGGACGGGGGTGGGGGATATTAACATGCCTAAGACTTTTGCACAGTACTGTATATATATAATATATATATTTAACACGTTTGTAGATCTATATTGTCTCATTTATCATTGTAGCCTTATTTAAGTTGATTTTCTTTACTGTATATTTATAATGATAATGATTAATAAAGTAAAATAATGGTATGAGAGAGTGTCAGTCATTGTGTTCCTATTGGTCAGTGTTAGAGGATCTGTGTGACTACTGAGGCTTAGCCTGACAGTTAGCCTACCCTGGACCAGGCTAGTTACCTTTCAGTCGCTCACGTTCGACGTGACGATGTAATTGGGATCACTTCAGGGAGCCCTATCAACTTCGAGTGTCTACAGAACGAGCCAATGAACGTTTGCATGCGTGAATTGCGTTACGCGCCCCCGCCCCGTAGTGCGGGTATAAACAGGAAGTTTAATCTCAGCACTTAGATTGAGACTCGCTTACCTCAAGGGAGGTGCAGTCCCCTCGCCTATGCCCCGATCTAGTGTTTATTCTGCCCCGCAGAACAGACCTACTTCGGCGCATGACCAGGGTGATCTGAGGATTACCGTAAGGGCTTCCCCGTCGAGACAACCTCCGCAGGCCCCTCACGCCTCACAAGTGCTGTTGCCAATGGAGTCCCTTAGCGAACATCTTGGTCCTTCTCCGGAACGACCAACTGCTGACGACCAGATGTCGATAGCAGCATCGGAGGGGGAGCTTCAGTCCTCTGGAGATGATGACTCGGCTGCGTTACCCCCCTCGGGGCATGTAGCGTTGTCCTAGACCGATCCAGAATGGGCACTATGCTTTCCCGGGCCGTCGAGAAGGTCGGCCTTGCGTGGAACCCTCCACAACATCCCGAAACCTTCTCTGTTGGACGATTGGTTTCTCGGGGCGGGCCGTGCTGGTTCTCAGTATGCGACCCCGGTACCTTTCTTTCTGGAGGTGCATGAGGAGCTTTCTAGGATGTGGAAGGCACCTGTAGTGCTCGAGGGCGTGGCAGCTAAGGGGTTTGTGGATATCCCCCCAGTGGACCGGGCCGTCACGATGCAATTGTGTCCGGCGTCCACCTCCTCTTGGTTGGGTAATCCACGCCTCCCGTCCAAGGCCTGTAAGTTCTCGTCCGGTCTAACGGCGAGGCTATGCGATTCAGTTCGCCCGGCGCCCCCCTGCTTTTAAGGGCATTCTGTTCACCCATGTTCTGGCGGACAATGCCACTGTGCTCAGGGCAGAGATCGCTGTCCTACTGGTGAAGGACGCGATCGAGCCGGTCCCTCCAGCTGATATGAAGACCAGCTTCTACAGCCCGTACTTCATTGTACCCAAGAAAGGTGGTGGGTTATGACCAATCTTGGACCTGCACGTCCTGAACCGGTCCCTTCACAGGCTACCGTTCAAGATGCTTATGCAGAAATGCATTTTTCCCCAATGCATCCTTCCCCAAGATTGGTTTGCAGCGATCGACCTGAAGGATGCATACTTTCATGTCTCGATTCTCCCTCGACACAGACCATTTCTTTGCTTTGCGTTCGAGGGACGGGCATATCAGTACAAGTTCTTACCCTTTGGGCTGGCCCTGTCGCCCCGCGGAGGCGGCCATTGCTCCCATGTGCGAGCGTGGTGTTCGCATTCTCAACTACCTCGACGACTGGCTCATTCTGGCCCAGTTGAGAAAACAGTTGTGCAAACACAGGGACATGGTGCTCAGTCACCTCAGCCACCTATGGCTTCGGGTCAGCTGGGAAAAGAGCAAACTCACCGCCTGGCAGAGGATCTCTTTTCTCGGTATGGAGTTGAGCTCGATCAACATGACAGCGTGCCTCACCGAGGCCCACGTCCAGTCAGTGTTGAACTGCGTGAGCACGCTCAGACGCAGAACAAGGCAAGCTAGAGCGGCCTCCAATCTCTCAGAGATGGAGCACCCTATGGCACCCGTGTCCAGACCTCTGGAAACTCCATGTCTGTTCCCTGGACGGGACGCGGAGGTTTTAGGTGACCTACCCCCTGCGGTAGTTGACACCATCACTTCCGCTAGAGCCCCCTCTAACGAGGAGAACCCCCGATCTTGCTCGATCAGAGCCGTGCTTTCCTTCCTGCACGAAGGGCTGGAGCGAAGGCTGTCTCCCTCCACCCTTAAAGTGTATGTTGCCGCTATTGCCGCACATCACAATGCTGTTGATGGTAAGTCTTTGGAAAAGCACGACCTGATCATCAGGTTCCTGGGCGACATCTAACACGTTCGCTAGGTTTTATAGCCTACGTGTTGAGCCGGTTTCTTCCTGTGCCAGTAACACCAAAGTTCCCGCTCTAGTGTCGGCTTGCTGCTTCCTTCCTAGGAACGGATACGTGCGTTTTTTGCTCCAGTCGAGTTCCCCACTTGGCGAACCCTGTGAGTTCGTCCGACGCCAGGCCTAGTGCTCGTATGCTTGTGTAACTTGTGCTAGGCTGGGTTCCATATGTGTATTCTTCAACGACCAACTCCCTGCGGTGAGGCTGTGTCTTTCCCTTGGCAGAGTCTGCTCTGCGGTCACTGTCCAGTGTAGCCTCCCCCTTCGGGCTGGAGCCACCCCAGTGACATTCCATAAGTTGCACTGCCCCTTTGGCCAGTCCATATTTGTATTCTCCTCGTTACCTCCATTCGGGCAGGATGTGGCTCCGCAGCGCCCTTTCCCTGGAAAGGCACACTTTCTTAGTGTTATCCAAGAGTTCCTCTGTGTGGGGTTTAATGGAACAGCCGTTAAACTCCCTCTATGCAGATCTTCCGCCCCAGCCAATTGGGGGTCTGAGAGTCTTGCGCAAGTCGCTGGATGTGGCAGCAACCGTGGCGTTTTCCAAGGGATCCCAATAACGGCATCATGTCGAAGTTACGTCGAACATGAATGGCTGAAAGGGAACGTCTCGTTTACTAATGTAACCCTCGTTCCCTGAAGGAGGGAACGGGAGATGTAATGTCCCATCGCCACCGGTGCTGACCATCGCTGCATGGCCATCACAAATCTCGGCTCCTCTGCGAAAAACAATGTGTGCGTGCACCCGCTTCCTGTTTATACCCGCGCTGCGGGGCGGGGGCATGTGACGCGATTCATGCACGCCAACGTTCATTGGCTCATTCTGTAGACACTCGAAGTTGATAGGTCTCCCTGAAGTGATCCCAATTATGTTGTCACGTGACGTTATGTTTCCCGTTCCCTCCTTCAGGGAACGAGGGTTACATTAGTAACCAAGACGTTTCCCAGCATAAGTTGCCAGAGTAACTGAGTTCTAACCATTTTAAGTTTGCTTTATGAAACAGAATCAACTGACAATAAGTCTGAATAACCGAAATTAGCCTGGCTTGTATTCTAATCTTTTTTTATGGAACAACCCTATGGTATTTATCTCATCCTCCTGAATAACCCCTAGTATCGAAGTTGCTAGGTATTATTTTGCTGTCAGGTCAGAATATCACTAGCTTGTTTAATTTATACCAGTAAATCTAAGGGATGTCTCTACACCCTCGTAAACAATAATATTAATTAACAACTAGGCATATGGATCAAATTAATGCTTACCCTCCAGCAGAATCGTTCCTGGAACCTTTGTTGTCCTGGGTCTTGCAAAAATTATCATAATGCTCTGTATATTATTAAAGGTGAACTAAGTAACTTTTTTACCTTGACCAAACAGCTTTGGAGTCATTGTAATGTTTATATTACTGATTTCG
The DNA here is from genome assembly GCF_964197995.2 of Scardinius erythrophthalmus. Classification (NCBI taxonomy): domain Eukaryota; kingdom Metazoa; phylum Chordata; class Actinopteri; order Cypriniformes; family Leuciscidae; genus Scardinius; species Scardinius erythrophthalmus. Next base: position 18,605,749 of record NC_138221.1, on the reverse strand, counting down.
TGTTGAATGGTGGTCGTCTCGCACCCCCCTGGTGCCTGTGAGCCGCAAAACCACCCTTGCAACTTTGGGCCGGCGGGTCCGTTTTTGATATCAGGTCTCGCGAGGTAACGAATTGCTTTACGGCACTGCACGTGTACACACCCCCATCCAGTATCCGGCTAGCTATAAGAAAAAGGTAACGCTAGATATTGAGTTCTTCAAGTTTTCGTAATTGCTGATGTAAAAAAGAAGAAGAAAGCTCGGAAATCTTTGTCAGAGGACCAAAGAAAGAGAAAACGGGAGACTGACCGAGCGAGAAGTCAGACTAGAGTTAATATTGGACCGGCTTTTTCAGAATGGAGAGAACTGAAAGAAAGCGAAGCCTGAAAACCGATGCTGACCTGGCCTTCTTGCTGTTGCACTTGTAAGTATCTTTAGCTAAGTATCTAAACACATTAAACTGTGTTTAATGTTTGTATTTCTTGTAATTGTGGATGTTTGCTATTGTCTGTTTAGGTTTTTATTATGGTCGCTGTCTGTTACGGGCTTACTAGTATGCTAGATACTGTAACTTAGATGTTAGCATTTTCATTAGTAAAAAAAACGTGTTTGTTTTCTGTAGTGTTTTGTCCATTCCTCTATCAGGTTTTATTTGTGTTACTGAGATCGCCTATAAATCGATATGAAATTCTTCAAATCATGCTTTAGTTTAGCTTGTCGTCTGCCTCAGAATTAGTAACGTTAAATGTTACCGTGCTGACTTGACATAAAATACATAAACCGACACGAGAGCTGCTAGCTAATAATGCAACTTTGTATATTGATTTACCCACATATACACAAACAGAACTGTAAGTAAACGAGAAATTTCATTGCAACTTCACACACGCAACTCCATCTGTGCTAGTTTGACCTTGTGTATAAATTACGTTGATAAAGGTTGATACATTTTTTTTTCCTTTTAGCTACAAGCGTTGGCAAGTGTCATCAACTCAAGGGGCACCCCAGACCACCGATCTCAAGCTTCATGGAGAATCTGACCGTGATCAGTATGTTCCTATCTAATAGCTTTACTAAAACTAGCTTTCATGGCTTTGCACATGCATATCTATAAATTACCATATTTTCAAACAGTGATGTAGCCATTCCTGAGCTTGTTGTTCGTCCACTAATTGGAGAGGGAGAAGTTGGTGCTTTGGAGTCAAGGTGAGTGTCTTTCATTGGGTCATGTTAATTGTTTTACCTATATTTCTATACAATTGGTGTATGTTCACCAGAGGTGGAAAGAGTAATAAAATATTTTACTCAAGTAAAAGTACTATTACTACAATTTTTTTTTACTTAAGTACAAGTAAAAGTACCGGTCGAAAAATCTACTCAAGTAAAAGTAAAAAGTAGCTCATTTAAAATGTACTCAGAGTAAAAGTAACTGAGTTACTTTTTTAACAGGGGGGTGGGTTGGGGAGTCCCCCGAGTAGGGTTGTAAAGGTATGAGATTTTCACAGTATGATAACCGACTAATATAATGGTATTAAACAATTATTAAATATAAAAACTGTATTATTAAATTAGGGTTATTATTATCATCAGTTAAAATGACAGTTACAGTAAATGGGATGAAAACAGTATTTTTGGAAACATTTGTTTTGTTTATTAAAATTTCAATAAAACATGTCTAATCAACTAATTTCAATAAATGATTATGAATTTGATTAAAGGAGTAGTTAACTTTAAAATGAAACCAGCCCATGATTTACGCACCCTCAAGTCATGTATATGACATTCTTCTTTCAGACGAATACAATCAGAATTATATTAAGTCAAGTCTCCTTCATTTATACAGCGCTTTAACAATATAGATTGTTTCAAAGCAGCTTTACAGAGATAATAGGAGATTACAGTAACAGAGAGTGTTTTGGCTTTACAGCCGCTCTAGAATAAAGTTATTGTCCAGCTAAAGTTAGTTTTTGATTCATTCATTTTTGATTGATTCGTTGCGAAAAGCACATTAGTTATTAACTTAGGGGCCGCTAACACGACACCGCTTTAACAGAAAACAGAAAACTTTAATGTGTTCTGGCCGTTCATTTGCACGACAACAGTGTTTGGAGCTCGAGAATGTGAACCTTGAAATAGGTTACAAGGTGCAAGCTTTGAAATTTTTTGAAAAACGCTATCATCTCTGTCTAAACTTCAAAAACGTGAATCTGTGAAAACGCTGACGGCGTTCACATGCGTATTACGTGTTTAATCTATAGGTATGTGCATTTGAATGTGTGCATGCGAGTAGTCTTTCTTTACAAATTGACCTCACCAAATTACTTGTCTGACCTGCATAATACAAAAAAAAATTTGTCGCTTCCGCGTATCCATGCGAACTGGAATCATTTTGATAATGTTTTATCTATACAGAGGTGAAGGAAGCCTCTGATATTAATAAACACCCTGACGCTTCCTAGCTTGATAATGGCTGTGGATTGCAACCATCAGTTTGAAGCTCATAAAAGTGCATCCATCCATCCATCATAAAAGTGCTCCACATGGCAACGGGGGGTTAATAAAGGCCTTCTGAAACAAAACGTTGAGTTTGTGTAAGAAAGATAGCCTATTCATATTTAAATCTTTATGAAGTAAAATAACTAGTTTCCGGCCAAACGAACATATGTATTCGACTTAAATCTAAAGCGCAACTTATGCGAGTAATGCGACGTACTGCTGATATTTACGCTACGCCAGGACGCACTACACTACTTCTGACGTCATGAGTTGCATAAGTTGCGTTTAAGGTGTAAGTAGACTGCGTATGGTGTACTTTTTTGAGCTTTAAACTGATGGTTGCAATCCACTGCCATTATAAAGCTCAGAATCATCAGTGTTTATTAATATAACTCCGATTGTATTCGTCTGAAAGAACAAAGAAGAAAGTTAAATAGCCTGCACCTAGGATGGTTTCAGGGCTGATAAATCATGGGGTAATTTTCATTTTAATGTGAACTACTCATTTAACAACTTCTTTATCATTAATAATTTATTAAAATGTTCAAGAACAAGACTTCTATGAAATGTATTTAATTCAGAAAAATCCTTTTTGTTTTTATGATTTAAAACAAATATATTATCCAAAACGGTGGTTTATCAAATAAAAGTTTAACACATTTTTTTATCCTTTTATTTTTTGGCAAAGTGCTGCAAAACAGATTTACTCAATTAAACCATGGACAAAAATCCTTAAATAATGTTTAAATAATCTGTATTATTATTGTTGTTGTTAATATTATTATGAGAAGTACATTCTATTGTAGGCCCACAACAGTTATGTCATCATTTCTTCGCAGTTAGACCAAACTTTTATTTTGATGGGTTGTAATGAAGTCCTGTTTCAGAGTGTAGGCTATTTGACAAGGTTTTTCTCAAAGGTCATTCTCTCAGAGCAGCTCTGGAGATGTTCATGTTTTCATGTTCTCATATTGTTTGTGAGCTGCTGAAAACACTATTAGCGCGTCGCGTACTTGAGTATGTAGTAGACGAAACGGCTCGTCTCATTCGCACTGATTCACACAGACACGCAGATTATACATTTATATAGCAGTCTCTTGTGCTTTAATATATAGACTACAGACCATGTCGCAATTTGATTTATTGTACAGCTTTACTTTCATGTGTTTTACGTGACGTCTGCGTTACTGTAGGCTAAATTCCATTTTCATGATAATAATGAAACTCCGGGATTCCCTCTGCATCACAGAAATCCTTCGACCTTAAATTATAAACGGGACATATCTTAATCTGCACGGAGGGATGGTGTTCCCGAACACGTTCTATGTGTTTCCTTCTTTTGCAGCCAATTTGCGTCCACAATTTTTGCAAAATGAATAGGCTATGCTCGAGCCTCGAGGACAACCACGCGTTCGTTTTTCTATATCCAAAGTATCCCCATACTTACCTGGGGTTCGCCTCACGTGTGTGTGTAAATAATCTGTGTTGTCCGTCTCCATATTTTTTGTGGTTTTTGCGTGTCTGTTCTCCCGCCCTTCAATCAATCAATGCTGAGCACGAGCGCGCGCGCTGTAGGCTAGTTCATTTTTTTTAATAATGATTTTTTTTTTTTTACTCAGTAACGGATACGTTTTAAAATGTAGCGAATTACAATACTTTAAACAAAACATACTTAAGTAAAAGTAAAATTACAGATTTTAAAAACTACTTAAAAAAGTAGAAATACACAAAAAAACTACTCAATTACAGTAACGCGAGTAAATGTAATTCGTTACTTTCCACCTCTGATGTTCACATATATTTATTTGTTGATTGTAGCATGCACTCCATGGACATTACTGAAGAAAATTGTGACTCTCCAGATGAGGGGGGTGGTGATTTTTTGAGGAGACCTTGTAAGTATTTCACAGCAATGTTTCATATACTCACACTGATCTGTCCCTCCAATCTAAGATGTATGTTGTTTTTCACACACAGCATAGAGATGGATGATTTTTATGGGGACCCTAATAATTTGAACTTGGAAGACGGGGACAGCTCGGACGATGATTTTTTTCCCTTCTCTTCATCTACGGTATTTTACTTGCTGTACATTTTGTGTTGAAATAAAGCTGCCTCATTCATTCCTTCAAACACCTTACATATGAAACTGAATGATGAAAAATATTTGAATAAGTCAATTTTACATTTGTTCATATAATGAAGTACTACATCATCAATGTACTCATAGTTTGTCTCTTTACACAGGACTGTTAGCGGCAAAGCACATGATTTGACAGAAATATCTATGACAAGCCAACATCACATATAATTACAACCTCCAGGCACTGGCCATGTACTTGAGACTTCCAACAGAAAAGTTCAACCACAGAGACAAGTTGTCTGGACCATGCCCTGGTGCTCAGCCATTCCGGGTGACGCTGAAACCACGGGGTACCGGAGTCGTCATGGAATGGGTAAGATTATTGTGTGAGCGACTAACCTCCTCAATGCTTGTCGGCCCAATCCTCATATCCCATTTGAAAACTGTATGGTGGAGGTGGTCACTTGGGGTCAGCTGATGTTTATCAGTTCAGCTGTGTGAATTAGCATACCTATGGCATAGCAGTTGGGGTAAAAAAGCTTAAGAAAAATTGGTTGTATTGTAGCATAACTATCTTTTAATAAAATTTTAATGTCTTTTCAGCTCATTCGGACACATGGTGTGGCGTTGGAATTCCCAGCCAACACTGAAATTCGGTATGCAGTCTGGTGATTTCATGTTGTCTATGAACGTATTCCTGTCTGGAAATAACTACCGAAAAGTGGCCACTGTCATTAAAAAGTGGTCACTGTGCACAGTACTGTACATATACGACCATTGAACAGGATTCCAGAGACATTGTGCACATTGTCTCTGTTGACAAACATGAGACCAACCGGAATTCTGTAATCATGGAGAGGGAGTGTTTTGTAAGGACTATGGATGCACTGCTTACAGAAATAAAAATAAAAGAAGTGGTCACTGATGCCCACTCACAGATCACTGCCTTGCTGAGTAAGAACTTAGTATGACTTATTACTATTATATGCAGAACAGATTTGCATCATACCATCAATACAAGGCTTGGGGTATCCACCATCGACTGGATATTTAGCATGCTGCTAAAAGTTTAAGCAAGAAACTTTGACGGGTAAGCTTATATCCCCCCCCCCAAAATGTATACTGTGATTAACCTTCAACATGTTGGTTTGTCCTAATCATGGTATAGACATAACATGATATAAGACATATGTTTGAAAGTTACATATTTACATTGTTATTTTAATCAGGCTGTATCAATAAAGAACCAAACTGGAATTCTGGTGTGGAAAAAAGACATTGTAAATCACTTCTGGTATTGCAGCAAACAAGCGAAGAGCATTTCAAGGCATGTTATTTGAATTTATTTTGTCATATTGACTCATATAGTTTGTGTCTGCATAATTTGTATTCCTTTTGTACAAATGATGTGGGTTGGTGTGCTACACCATGTAAGCAATGAGCATTCGTGGGCAAGTGGCTTTTGTGAGCATGAACCTCTTGAAGAGGGCAGTGAGAATAAACCCTTGGATCATTGCAGGTAATATCAAACAGACAATGAATATTTAGGATATAGTGCCCTGTAATGATGCAGTCATTTTACTCCCAATGATGTGGTGTGAATACAGGTTCTGCGGCTCACCAGGCACTAACCGCCATCGTGCTGGAGAAAAGGTGGTTGACACAGGTGAAGAAGTTCATAAACCTCAGGTCAGCATCTACAGTCAAAATAGCCTTATTTTATGAGCAGATTGGATGGTTATTCGTGTGTTGTTTTTTTTTGTCTATTTCCCACACAGCACCACATCAGACCTGGAAAGCTTCCAGAACCACATTTTAATGTATGCCGCAAAGCGCATGTCATACACACCTTTTGTTTACAAGATCCGGACTTTGCTTCCAGCTATCGACTACAACAAGCATAACCGACGGCTGCCAGCTCGCAATTGGGAGGGACACAAGATGTAAGTTGTAACAAATATATAAAACCTGTCTTTTGTTAACAATCTTTTTATGAATAATTCATATTAAAGGCTTCTTTTATCTACAGGTACCGGCGGTCGTACAATAAAAAAAATCAAAGACTTGGGGGGTGTACACAGTGAAGGAAAAAAAACAATACTCCTACATCCCAGACATACAGAGAGCCATTCTGTCCAGGAGGTTGAGAAGTGGTACCGGCCTTCCCAGAAATGTTTCAATTAGGCCTGACGACCCAAGACGGCTGGGTCTTCTTGCTTCAGTACAGCCACCACCCACCCACTCACGAACTTGTAAGAGGACACATAGCGAGAGGAAACATAGTGTCCGAAAACCCACAAGACTAACGGAACTGCAATCTTCTATACAGAAATTTATAGATGAAAATATGTCATGCAGCACTGGCAATTATATGTTTGATTCTTGTAATTTATTATAATAAATATATTTTATATGAAAAAGTGTGTAATTGAATAATTGAAACACAACAAAGTTGAGGCAAACATATTTATTTAAAATGGTTGAAAAGATAACTATTTACAATAATGGCAATATAATCAATCTAAATTATTATATTTACTCTAAGCGGCGCACCCTGTAGCCAGTGTAGTGGGCCCTGGGATCAGGAAATGTGTCCCTGATCTTCCACACACAGCAACTTGGTATAACCACCCTATTGCCCACACCCAGGCGACCATGCTGCCACAAGACAAACTGTCTATAGGCTGCATGTCGGAATTGTCTCTGCTCGAGTCCGGGCTCCGGGTTGTCCGAAAGTGCAAAAATGTCATTCCATGCAGCTCGGGCCAGCCGCAGCAAACCTTCATCCAAAAAGTCATATATTGCATGTATGCCATCTGACTAATGCAATGTTGCAGGGATTGGCGACAGAAAACTCTTTCAATATCTGTGTCCATCTCCCTGCAATTTTGGCAAGTGCACCAGTGGAGAGCCGCTGGGTCTGGGACTGGATCAGGATGTGGGGGTACCTCCATTAATGACATTACATCAAATACAATTCCTGGAGTCCTGTTCAAAATCTTCAAGCAATTTTTCTTTTTGTCCAATCTCTAGATAATGAAGTTTTTCCTAAAAAAAAAAAAATTATTACTTTCTTGTCTGGTAATAAACCAACCTTCATTTCAGCCATGCGCCGCTCCTGCAGCTCCTTCATCCTCCTCTGGTTATCTTGGTCAAGATCCTTAGATCTTGCGTCTCTTGCGCTGCTTTAGAACTGTCTTTGTAAGCTGAAGTAAAAATTTAACGGTGCTTGTCTTTATGAAATAAAAATTTATTTAAACAAAAGATAAAAAAAAAATAGTGGTTACACAATGATTAATATTTGTAGCAAATCATCAAGTTACAGGTTATAAAACTTCAGCTTATCCAATCTCAACAGGGCAGTCCTGTATGAGTGGATATTACAAAGGCTAATTACCTTGTAAGCAATTCAAGCAATAGAAATAAAAAATTAACTTGTTCTCATCCGAGGTTTTTCAAGTTAACTAGATGTACCGCATGGCGGTACAAAATATGACCGCCGCTCAGGCCTGCACTGGCTTTCCACAAAAATAAATGACGTGGAGCAATTTGGCTGTATTGCGTGTTTATGTATATAAGTTGTATATTTTAAAAGACTGTCTGGAGTATTCCTGTGGATCATGGATAATTTAGAGTTTTGTAATTATTTGCCATTACTATTTAAGTTTTATATCAAAAGTCATTAGTTTAGACACTTAACATCCATAATGTGAAAACGTCACATCCATAACAGTGGTTTTCCCTACATAATGTATTACAAAAATGAGTTTCAAAAACACACTTATTGTGTTCAAGCAAGTCTTTTTCATGCTACATCGGCAGTTTGTTTAATAATTCACAGAGTTTGTAGGACACTTGTAAAGTGTGTGTATTTCATGTTATGTCCATAACGCTGATAAAATGTATTCATAGTGTGTGTCTGTGTGTGTATGTGTGTGTGTGTGTGTGTGTGTGTGTGTGTGTGTGTGTGTGTCTGTGCGTGTATGTATGCGTGCGTACATGTGTGTGCGCGTGTGTGTTTGTTTGTGTGTGTGTGTCTGTGCATGTGGATTTGTATGTGTGTGTATGGGTGTGTGTCTGTGCATGTGGATGTCAGTGTGTGCATGCTTGCATTTGTTTGTATTCCTGCATGTGTGTGTGTGACAGTATCATCCTAAACCAGCAACCCTTCACTCAACAGCACCATCTACAGGCCGATGAGTGTACAGTCACTAAATGTGCACATAAATGAATTTATTTTATACCCCCCCATGGATGAAATTCTATGAAACTTAGCATACCCCCAGAGGATGTCAAGTTAATCATACACATGAAATATGGTGCAGTTCTGAACATCTCAACTGAAGATAGGGGCGATTAAAGCAGAATAATATTGCATTTTCATTTTTTATGGGAGGGGCGCAAATCACAAATGAGTGATTATGGGCTAGGTTGATGTGGGCCCTTAAGACCAACATACCATAAAAATTTCTTCATCGTCGGTGCCACGGTTCAGGTAGTTATTTAGGAAAAACTGAATTTTTTGGGTTTGGGGGGGCCCAGCGCGGGGGGGGGGGGGGGGGGGGGTGGCCCCCGGGGACCAAACTAAATTTTTCCGTAAAAGTGTATTGGGGCTACATGCCCACCAAATTTCATGTTCCCCGGTGTTTCGGTGTCCCTGGTATCGTTGACGAAAAATTCAGTACATGACGGGGAAAAAAAAAAGAAAAAACTTTGACAATCCCTATATGACCGCTTTCGCTAGCTACGCTAGCGGCGGTCATAATAATAGAGCAGAGCAATTTAAGCAAAAAAACTGAGCTAGAAGAGAACTAATTTCTCCCCAGGGATGCAAACGACATCAAAAATAAAAAAATGCAACAACTTAAAATCAAAGAAGTAGTCATATTTATACGGAACTGGGTTACATTGTTCCTATGCAGTTTCTTAGGTTTTTCCCAGAGGAAATAAATCTTGTGACATCAACCTTCTATTGCCTCAGTCAAGGGGGTTTTTGGTGACAACATTGTCTCCCTAAATGAGCATTCTTCCGTCCTTTTCATCCTCTGCGCTTTGGGCCTTTGTGTAAGTGTGTGCGTGCGAAAGTATTTGGAAGTGTATTTGTAGGTCCAAAATATCTATCAAAATTCAAATATTGGCATACAATGTAAAAGGAAAAAATAAAAACACAACATTTAAAATTTCTACACAATCTTCATAGTTTATTTTAAAATAGGCCTACATGTTGACTAAAGCCGTGATCTTTCTTAATTTGCCTGACTGAACTTGGGGCATTGGCAATGGGAGTTCCTACGTTACCTATACAGCGAACATCCCGTTAAGTGAGAAGAAATTAAGAAAGGACATTTTGGTACAACCATGTTGTTTGCATTTTCTTCTTTGAAAACAAAATAGCAGTGGAATTTCCATGAACTGAAAGCGTTTTTACCTTCTACTAGCAGCAGTGATTCGATCTGCGTCTGAGGAGATTGTAGACAGCTGTATTTGCGCATGTACCAGCGGGTGGCACACGCGAGTCATTACTGGCAACAGAACCAGGAACTACTGTATAATCAAGCAGCGCTTAACCCTTTAGGCGCCAGAGGTTTTTTCCTAAAACGTTCAATTTTGACATCTTAATTTCAAAAGGATGACCCAAAGTTTATGTAGGGATTACATTTCCCCATCTAATTTGCATATTATGACGTCATATGGTGGCGGCCATCTTGGATTATAGAATTTTCATGAAAAGTCACATTTAAATGATAAAATGCAGCACTTCTTTCCCCCCAAAATGCCCCTCACCTTCTGTATGCTATATTGCACAATACTGAATGCTCAGGTAAATAGTAAATAGTATACAAACTGTAAATCATTACTAATAAACGGTAGAAACAAACCGAATGCATGTAGCGGTTGGCCTTTTGCTGTAGAGATTTTCCATTTACTACATACAGTAGGCACTCTGATTCCATGTATGGGGCACATATATATTATTCATATGACACAGAAACACATAATAGCCCCTCTGCCCCGTGTCACACTGCCTCTGCTCCTGCTACGAGCAGCGCGGCCAGATCTGCCTTGCGCGCGCGTCGAGTGTGCACAGCTCGGACTACTGTCATTGTCATTGCGACTCCCCACCCTGCCTCCACGTTGCCCCCTATCTGTCCTATGAATACTTCGACCTTGTCTAACATACCCAGTGGCATTAGACAAAGTCTCCACCACAATACTGTCGCCGCGATTGCGGAGAGGCACACGGTCACCATGGCTAGCGCGGTAAAAATCTCCCCCCTCGTTCCCCACAACACTAACACGCCTGCTAACTTCGCGATGAACACTCTGATCCCTGGGAAACATTGTTCCCACCACTGACATTAGGCAAAGGACCATCTACATTGGGCAAAGGATTCACCGTTTGTGCTTGGTGTAGGGCTATACTTTCACTTTCAGAATCACCGTCATCTTCTGAAGGCAGATATTCCCCTTCAGAATCAGGGTCCGCGGATAGAAGACCCAACACTTCATTGCGGGTAAGCTTTATTGATGCTAGTGATGGCAAAATGAGGCTTCCTGAACCACTGAGACCTCGCAGGCCATTGCTTCAGCTAAAGGTTCATTACTCGAAGCTTCATTCAGCATTGCTCACTAGTGACACCTAGCTACTGTGCAAAGAAATAGCAGACAAATTAATTCATTCTGAACCAGTGTTGCGCCCTCCCTCCCTCCCTCCCTCCCTCCCTCCTTCCTTCCTTCCTTTTATATATATATAAAAATGTATATTTTATAAAAATAATTTTATAAATAAAAATATTTATTTGTAATGTAAATATACAAATACATATTTATATTTATTTGTATATTTATATTTAAATGTATATTTTATAAAAAATATATTTTTAGAAATAAAAATATTTATTTATTTTGTACTCACTGTTGATGTCTGTAACCTTTCTTTTGCAATAATAAAAAATACATGACCATTTGTCCATTACTGTGTATAATATAAAATATGTATCTTTCTCTCTCTGAATTTACTTGTGCAGTCACACACACAGTTAATTAATTATTCATAAATTGTTTGGATAGTGACAGTATGAACAACAACAGTGACACTGTGTTGAGTGCAGTGCTTATGTTAGAGGGAGTGTAATAAAGTACATTTATTCATTTAGCAGATTATAGATAACAGATTAAAGTAAACTGCAACAGAATAGTTCCGGAAGGAAGGCTTACACTAGATTTTTATTGAGAAACAGAATTATTTCAAGTGTGTTGGGGTTTAGACGATTCCTCTTCTTGGACAAAATCTCTCTAGCCTTGGAAAAGATCCTTTCACAAGGAACAGAGGATGCATCATGCAGGGGAGCATAAAAATGGTATAAATGAGGATACTGCTTCTGTTGAGCCCAGACAGGGGAGGATTCCCTCTTTCTTGCTGCTCCATTACCAGGAAAAAGGAAGAGTCACAAAAAGCAAACAAATCCAAAAGGGCAATCCAAATCAAAAAGCAGTCTAGTCCAGATGCAAAAATCCAGAGCAATCCAAATAAACTTAACTAATTAATATAACAAGACTATAATATAGCTAGGCCTACTATAATAATAATATAACTATTCTAACCTGATAATGTAATAATGTACAGCCCTCACATATGACACAATAACGACAATAACAAATTGACAATGATAGTTATCTAACTCTCTGACTCTCTGACACTACTACAACTGCTTCTACTACTCCTGACAACACCCACAAGGTGGCGCGAGTTTCGAACCGCCTTTTATCCGGAAGCGACACTCGGACCGAACCGATGACGTATTCATACAAACCGAGGCCTCGTTTGTCATTAGTCACGTGATTTTCACATTAACAACACAAGCCTCGAATCGCGGCTTCATCTGGCACGCCCACTTTTTCTCGACACACGCTCCGATGCCTCGGTTCAAATGTCACATCACTAATTGATGCCATTAGATAATAATAATAATAATAATAATAATAATAATAATAATTTAATGCAAATACTTGCTTACATTGACAATATTGCTCAGATAAAATGGTTTACTCGCACACTAGCTCCGCTTTTGTTGGCACTGATTCAATGCGCTCTAGCTCGAAGATTTTGTATAGAAGCATGACTTTTGAGTCGGGGGTGAAGTATGACATGTCTGACATCTAGTGGAGGGGAGGTCGAACGAAATTTGACACCCTATTTGACAAAATCAGCCATTTTATTCAGTGCCGCATCTTGTCGAGTAAACTCAACCGTGGTGCCTAGAGGGTTTATATAATGATATTATGCCAAAATACTGATTTATTTAGTTTTAAATTAAACCATTGTAATCCTGAATGTATTCCTCCTTTTTTCAAAATGTAACTAATCTGATTACAACGTTTTTTGACGTAACTGTAACGAATTACATTTACTGGATTTTTGTATCCTGATTACATAACGCCGTTACATGTATTCCGTTACTCCCCAACTCTGCTGAATACACACGTGGCTTTTCTCAAGTGTGGATTTTCATGTGACTCTTAAGGGATGTTGATCGTGTGAAATTCTTCCCACATTGATCACATGTGTGTGGTTTCTCTCCAGTGTGGATCCTCATGTGTTCGTTCAGATTTGCTTTTTGAGTGAATCTATTCCCACACTGATCACATGTGAACGGCTTCTCTCCAGTGTGGATCCTCTCATGTGTTGTCAGATTTGCCGACATATTGAATCTCTTGTCACAGTGTGAACACTTGTAAGGTTTTTCTCCAGTGTGAATTCTCTGGTGCTGTTTTAAACTGTACGCTGTAATAAAAGTCTTCTCACACACAAAGCACACGTACTCTCTCACACCAGTGTGAATTTTCTCATGTCTATGTAAAGTTTGCAGCAGTGAAAAACTCTTTCCACACACAGAACATGAATGTGACTTCTTCATATGAACTCTCAGGTGTGTCTTCAGGTTTGATGCAGAAAAAAATGTTTTTCCACAGTGATCACATGTGAACAGTCTCTCTCCGGTGTGAACTCTCATGTGAACATCAAGATTTTGTTTTAATGTGAAACTGTTTCCACACTGAACACACATATGTGGCTTTTCTCCAGTGTGGATTTTCATGTGACTCTTAAGGGATATTGATTGTGTAAAACTCTTCCCACACTGATCACATGTGTGTGGTTTCTCTCCAGTGTGGATCCTCTCATGTGTTGTCAGATTTCCTGACATATTGAATCTCTTGTTACAGTGTGAACACTTGTAAGGTTTCTCTCCAGTGTGAATTCTCATGTGAATATCAAGATTTTGTTTTAATGTGAAACGTTTTCCACACTGAACACACATATGTGGCTTTTCTCCAGTGTGGATTCTCATGTGTTTCCTAAGGTTTGCTGATTGTGTGAAACTCTTCCCACACTGATCACATGTGTGTGGTTTCTCTCCAGTATGAACTCTCATGTGACGATCAAGATTACGCTTCTCAAAAAAACTCTTCCCACACTGATCACATGTGTGTGGTTTCTCTCCAGTGTGGATCCTCATGTGTCCGGTCAGATGTGTTTTTTGAGTAAATCTCTTCCCACACTGATCACATGTGAATGGCTTCTCTCCAGTGTGAACTCTCATGTGATTGTCAAGATCACGTGTGTTTAATATACTCTTTCCACACTGAGTGCAGGTGAAAGATTTCTTGGCTCTTCTTTTCTTTAAAAATGTATTTTTAGTCTTTGAGCGACTCAAAGGATTTTCTCCAGGTTTGACATGATGTCCCTCCTTCACTTCGCTCAGTTCTTCACTCTCCTCCTTCACGTCGCTCAGTTCTTCACTCTCCTCCTTCACTTCACTCAGTTCTTCACTCTCCTCCTTCACTTCACTCAGTTCTTCACTCTCCTCCTTCACGTCGCTCAGTTCTTCACTCTCCTCCTTCAGTTCCATCAGGTCTGACATAAAATAAAAAGGTTTAATTTAATTTTCAGCACATCAATAATTCGAAGAAACGAATATGAAAGCGACAAGGCCATGTCTTATAAGATAGAAATATGAAGATAAAGGACGTAAAAATGAGCCCGATTTAATAGCAGAAAGTAGACACATTTTTTAAATGCAGGTCAAACCAATTGCACTAACGTCTGAATCCAATGGTGTGGTAGAAGGTTTCCTGCATGCTGTCTTTTCGGTGCACAAAGTAATTTAATTCCAATTAGTTGTTTATCTGACCAATTTTTCACATCCTCAAATTTAGGTTGGAACGCCAATAATTTAGGTAAACATTTGATTATTCTGTTTAAATATTTTTATCTCACTTATTCAAGCGGATGTCATTGTCACTTAGAGTTTCCCACTGGCCAATAACGTTGATCTCCCGGTAACAAATGCCCAGTGTTGGGGAAAGTTACTTGTAAATGTAATGCATTACAATATATACATATAAACAATATATATATATATATATATATATATATATATATATATATATATATATATATATATATATATATATATTTTTTTTTTTTTTTTTTTTTTTTTTTTTTATGAAAAGTAATGTTACATTACTTCTTCCTCAGACTCGACGCTCACACGGGTTGCCAGGAGTTTGAGGACACGCAACAGGAAAGAGTGCATTTGACAATGAAAATTGGCAATACAGCACCTTTAAGGCCCTTTCACACCAAAAGTGGAATGAATAATTCTCAGGCTAAAGGAAATGCAGATTGGTCAGCAGCAAAGACATTGGTTAATAAAGTGAGATTAAGTACATAAAGTATATTTGTGTAATTTAATAGTGAATTATAAAAATCTCAATCTCAAAATATACAATTCTGAGATTGCATTTGACTGTTTATTAGTTTTGAGGAATAATGAATGTTATCGTGCAAGTGAGATGAGTAAATACATGTTCACATTTAGTCTAGGACTAAAATAACCATCATGTTTGTTTACACAGCGCAAACAACACCTCCTCTTGGGGCGTAGTTTGTGGGGAGGGGGGAGGTAACCCCCCAATAACAAAACAAGCAACGTGAATGAGTGACGTGCGTGAATCACCGCTACTCAGCACATGTTCACCAGCGCACTTAAATGTTCTATTTGAATTCTATTGAGAATTTATCGCTTTAAAGGGCACCTATCATGGAATAAAAAAAAATTACCTTTCATGTAGTGTGTAACATAGATCTAAGTGAACAAAAAGATCCTGCAAAGTTTTATATATGAAAGTTCACCGTAAAAAAAAGTTATTGTCTCTCAAAAGTAGGAGTCGAATCTGAGTCAATTTAATGAATCAGTTTTCCAATGAGTCATTTTCCTTTTCGTTGTGACGTCAAGACGAAAAATGATCAAATTGGCCGCGCCCACTCATTCCGCGCGCAGACACCAGGGAAAACTTGAAAACATCATGTCAACAACAAGACGCCGTGTTCTTAAGTGCGAATCAAAAGCGACCTTTTTTTCACTGCCCAGGGACGAGCATGTGAAGAATCAGTGGCTAGAGTTTATATTTACAACTATACCACACAAGTATAGCCTGAACCTTGTGCTGTGTTCGTGTCATTTTAATGATGATTGCTTTACAAACATAAATGCTTTCAAGTGTGGATTCGCGAGCCGGTTGCTACTGAATGAAGGTTCAGTACCAAGTTTATTTGGATCAGCTTCCTCCTCCGAATCACAACCTGTAACTATTATTAATAATTGTTGCTTTTATGTGTTCTGTAGCATGCTCAATAAGTATGTATGTGTGTTGTGCAAGTTACGCTCAGCGCAGCTTCTAGGTCTCCAATGTCAATTTTTTTTAAATACGTGAAATGTTTGTCGTTGTTATTGGAGTTGTCATAAAGAATAGAGCAATACCTTGTAGTACTGCAGTGCTTTATCAATATGTTTATGCGTTGAGCTAACGCAAACAATAACTGATTGGGTGTTTACCACCGAACTTTGGGCTATGATCGCTAACATAAATCAACTCAAATTCCTTCTCTGATTTTGAATTTTTTACTACAAACTACGTAGTATACCAATCACAACTGACTGGGTAATCTGACCAATCACTGCAGATTAGCGTCACGCAAAGGAGGGGTTTGGAAAAATGAGTCGTTGAACGAATCATTTGGGAGTCAGTGAGCAAATCAGGTAAAAGTAAATGCATATTATAAGAAAACAAAAGTGTTTTTTTGTCATTGCATGCATGTAGGAGTCCCAAAACAATATTAGTTACATTTTAAATCCCAACACAATGGAGAATGTCAAGCATGATGTGAAAAAGCCACATAAACTAAAAAGACTCATTAAAAGAGGGGAAAACATCATCCTTCACCAACATAAATTTCCCCAAAATGTGTTCTGCTAATAATGACACATATTAGCAAAAACATGGCTTTCAGATATTCCACGAGATGACAGGAAATTAACATTTTTAATATAAGAAAATGTTAAGTAAAGGTAGTTTGACCTACCATAGCACTTTGATTAAAAAAAATGCTTTAAACTGATACGTTAGTTAAGTCAAGTAACTTTTATTTATATAGTGTTTTTAGCAATAGGTGCATAAATAAAATAAAATGCATCATTATCCTATGTAAACAAGTAAATGCTAACTAGGCTATTACTTTATTGGAGTTACTTTTTCAATGCACGTGTTGATGAACCCTCTGAACAAATAGGCAAACACAAATCAAAATATGCAACTGACACATAATAAACATAGAATTACAAAATATACACAACTTACATTGAGCTGTAGAACCAATAAGGTTCCTCATAATAGGGTTTCTTGCATCCAGCTCAGTTAAGCAAACACTCAAAGCCATGCCAGTACCTCTCTAAACACTCTTACTTGTCTCTCTTAAAAGGATAGCCCTACCCGTAGAAACCTCCCTAGATCCCCCTTGAGGCGGGGAGTAGCATTACAGCACAAGAAATGAAACAGCCTTTCAGAACTGTTACAACTGTATGTAAACCAGACACAGATATAAAATAAGTGTAAATAAGGGAGATAATTTGACCTGAAGTTGACAATCTATATGAAAGTTTCTCCAACCTCCCTTACTGAACATTTGTTGAAAATCTTTACCCATTTCATAGTTTTACTGTTTATCTGAAAGTGATGAACTGCTTGAATGTTTCTAACATGAATGTTCTTCAGCATCATGAATGAATGAAGAATAAACCCCAACCTCTTTGTTCTTCAGGATCTTCAGTGTGTTTCATTCTGCAGGGTTCTGGATCACTCATGTTCTCACTGTCCTCTTTAATAAACTCAGTCTTTGCAGATTTCAGCTCTTCCTGATGTCTGATGCTCGTCTTCACTTGTAGCTGATGGGAATTTACAGCATTTATAGGAGAATTACAGTGGGAGGAGCTTCACTGATGATGTAATTGTTGTGGGAGGAGCTTAACTGATGATGTAATTGCTGTGGGAGGAGCTTCACTGATGATGAATTGTGAGAGGAGCTGATCTGCCAAAAATCAGTAAATGATTTTTTTTTTTAAACTTAATGACACATCTGTAAAAATTCTGGATATCATGTCTGTCTGACTATCATAAAGTAACTGATGCTAGTTCAATTCATAACCCTAATTATTCTCCTTTTTCATTAAAAAATAGTTGTGGAGTCTGTCACTTCATTAAAAATCAATCTTAAAGTCTTGGGGTCTTGATGCCAGAAAATAAGCTTTACTATCCAAGAAATTATTTTATCTAATAAAGCCGAATGCTTTTGCAAAAGCAACTCCAGAGTCCAGTATCAAACATACACCTCAAAGGTAATCAATACATACCATATACTTGTGCTTTAAACAGTGAAAATGAGACTAAGGGCTTCATCATATATGAGCATTTCCATCCATTCCAGTCGCATGCTTTGCTTCTCTGATGCATAATAAAGTATAATGTCTTTGTTAATATTCTCATAGATTTCACTTAATACAGTTAATAATCATTAAAAATATTCTACAATATGCAAAAATAAAGAAAACTTTAATATATTAATGTAAATTCTTCCAAATACAAATAATGATAAGAAAAACAGTTAAACTCAGAAATAAATGTACATATAGTAGCCAACAAATCCCCTCAGTCTGCTGACACCAATGAAATGAGCTTTAAGTGTCAATTTACAGGAGATCTGAAGACATCAGCATAATAAATGAGGTGAAAACAGGAACTATTGTCATGAAATAAAGAGTGTTTTCAGCAGATCTGTTAATATTGATGAGCCTCAGACTATCAACACTCATTCAACAAGCCATTCAGGATCATCAGCAGATCATCTCACTTTATTCTGAGTGTTTGCTGTTAGAAACACATTATTTGAGTCTGGATAGATGATAAAAGCCTGTAAAACTGCTATACTGAAAGACAATACTGTTATTGCTCACAATATGACATGGATAAAACATCAATAACACAAAAACATGAATGACACTCAGGTAAATAACTACACCATTATATGTCCATATGAATCTAAACATTGTTTGATTTTCTCATAGCTGCATTAACTGCAATAAAATTATTAGATCATCATTAGATTCAGTTTAAATCTGATTTATAGTTACTGCTGAAGTTGCATTTCTCATAAATAGCAGAAGTTATTCATAGTTCTAGAGATCATTCTTCTTACTGTAACTTTGGTAACAGGGTTGATGAATACAGTCAATGCTACAGTTTGTGTAGAAACTGAGACAATGGATTGAGATTATGTTCTTGTCTTCCCATCATGCAGTAGAAAGAGCCCAGATGATGTCACTTCCTGAGTGTTTCACAATTTTAGAAATGCTCTGTTTTTAAAAGAGGAAAATCAAGTCAGAAGTAACAGTTTCAGGCTGAAATAACCTCAGATACTTTGATCTTCTGAGATACGGACAACACAAACACACACAGGCTTCTGTTTCACAGCCCACAGAGTGAAGATGCAGGAAAGCTTTTTCCCTCCGGTCCTTCCTTCTCATTCGTTCTTTCTCCCACTTCAGTCCCTTTACCCATTCCCCCCTTCACTCAGGTCACTCTGAGTGATCATAGCAGAATATAATGATCTTTACATGTCTGGTATCATTTGAAATGTCTCATTGCGACTGGTACAATGCTCCCGTGTCCAGAGAAACAGAACAAAATGTAAAAGAAGTGAGAGAGTTTAGAGATGCTGTTTCTGTGTGTGTGTGTGTGTGTGTGTGTGTGTGTGTGTCTTTTCCCAAGGTGTGAACTCCCCCAGTCTGTGATCCCAGTCAATGCAAACTCCAGCTGTTATTCCATGCCTCCATTTGGAGAATAATTATCCTGATCTGTGTACTTAAGGAAAGGCTGTGAAAGACTCAGGGCCCGTCCACACGGAGACGCGTTTCGCTGTATACGTATAAATTTTTTATCGTATTGGCTTTTCGTCCACACGGATCCGGCGTTTTGGGAGACTGAAACCGCTATTTTTTGAAACCGGGTCCCAAAGTGGATAAATCTGAAAACGACACCCTTGCGGTTTCGTGTGTACAGCCAATCCGTATATTTTGTGAAACGATGATGTCATCACATCACGTGCCGTCTGTGTCACGCGTAACAGCAACAACAATAATGGCGGACTTACATGATTGTGTTCGTGCTGCAGAAGCTACTTAGCCTACTAGCTTTATATATAGCAGAATCTATTGCTTCTATGCAACTGTTGTGAGCAACAAGCGATAATCTTCGTCTTCTTCTTCTTGGTTCGTATACAGCGCGCAAGGTTATGCGCATGCTCAAAGTCTTCTTCTCCGTGTATAGTGTATCTCTGTGGCAGAATTACAGCGCCCCATACTGGTCTGGCATATATACTACACTGTTTTCAGTCGGTTTCAGTGGTTTGGTGTGTACGCAGATATTTCTTGAAACGACGCCGTGTTTACGGAATTTTTTTTTAGAATGAGGAAAAAAACTGATCGGATAGGGAACGCACCGGCTTCGTGTGGACAAGGCCTTAGTGTGATTTTGTAACATTAAAGGGTCATTTCACCCGTGGAGACATGAATGTATATTGAAAGTGGGTCATTTATGTAGAAGAAATGTGAAATTATTTTTGAATTTGGAGCTTTCTAGACTGAGAAAAGCCAGAAAATGTATTTTTGGCTTATGTGGATGAAAGACAACAACTCCCAGAATGCACTTGCTTCGCTGCCCTACAAGGCCACTCCCAAGCCACGCCTACCGGTTAGAGAGCGCAGTTGTAAACAAAAACATCAAGGCAAGGCTAGGCTACGAGTGAGTCTCCGTGACGAGTTTGCCTAAAATGTCCGGGATTCGGCTTTTGCGTTCTACAGTCGCCATTCATCATGTTTACTGTGGCGAGCAGGACGAGGCTGAGGGGCGCGGGAGAACGGCGCGAGGCCGGTGGCGTGATTACTGACGACCGACACCTGTGAGGCACTGTTCTCGTATCTCGCACGGAGGAGCAGGTATTTTCTTAGCAATGGTAAAACACACATCAACCGATCACGCCACCGGCCTCGCGTCTTTCAACCGATCACGCCACCGGCCTTGCGTCTTTCTCCCGCGGCGCTAGCCTCGTCCTGCTCCCTGTATTACTGTGATTACTGATGAGCGCGCCTGTGAGATGCACCGGTCTCATGGGCTATCTCTCACGGAGGTGCGGGTATTTAGCAATGTTAAAACGCAAATCAACCGATCACTTTGTTTAGCATTCATGTAAACATTACATTCAGATTCACCAATCGGGGTGAATTCAGTTAGATTGAAACAAAAGGTGAGCATGTAAACAATGGATGGCGACCGCAGAAAGCAAAAGCTGAATCCCGGACATTTTTGTCGATCTCGACGGCCGGACATGTCCGGGAAATAGAGTATGGTAACCCCTACTACTCAGCTTTCTTCTCCCTGTTTTCTGCAGGTTTCTGCCTTTGAAATCAAACGCACTCGCACTGATCTGTGATAGGTCTGTTAGCGCATTAGGTCCAACCCCCTATGGGCGGGTTTGAAAGGGTGGATCTAGTGCTTGTAGTCTTAACAGAAATCCCCCCCTCTTACACTTCCTCCTACAATGACGCAAAATGACGATTTTTGCGTCATTGTAGGAGGAAGTGTAAAGAGGTAAATACAGATTTCTCTCATCTCGGGGGAAAATGAAAAAATGTTGCATGACCATTCAATAGTATGACTGGGTTTCTAACAATGCAAAGCTTAATGCAAATGGGTGAAGTGCCCCTTTAAATCTCTTCCATACACTGTATCTTTCAGAAGTTAAGTATTTAGGGCTGCACTATTTGGGGAAACATCTAATTGCAATTTTCTAGTTAAAACTGTGATTTGGATTTTGGATAATTGTTTTTTTAATTGTATTTAACCAATTTTTTATATTTTTTATAAAGAACAGGTTTGTTGTGCTTGTTGGCACTTAACATATTAATATGACTAATAATAATAATTATGATTTATTTTTATTAAATATTATACAAAATTATTATTCCAAATATTATTATTATAATAACTTTCATTTATATATATTGCCACGGCGCTGCGTTGGGCAAATACAAAGGAGTTCATTAAGAAAAAGAGATCCAAACAAATAGAGGTTTATTCCAGACAATGAAGGTTCACGCACACACCAGGGGCATGTTCAAGTTCAAAACGGTGCGCAACGTTTTGCTACGGTTTCCGGGTTGAACGTCATGTTTCCTGGAAACGGCGTGCACCGGTGTGCAACGGGGTTTGAGATACGTTTTCTCTTGTTTGGTGGGTGTGTCAGAACTGCAGTCCTTGCTGGACCTCACGCTGCAGTAACACAGGGTTTGTGATGAGAATATATTAATGGTACAACACAATTGTGAGATTCAAATTATCTCAGTGAAACAGGTTATTTCATGATGATTATAAAACCATCAACAGGTAACCATCATCACCTGATCTCATTTCACTTTAGCTTTCTTTGCTGCTGCAAATGTGTTTGACAAACACTCTGTCACAGCCGCCAAAAAATACATAATATATAATAAGAGTTAAGAGCCCAACTAATGGAAACACTATTCACTGTAATAGTGACCTTAAATTAAACACATAGTTAAACCTCTGTTAATTCTCAATAAAAACTTTTGTAGACGTCTGACAGAAATAAAGTCAGTCTGATTGGTAATAAGTGAAGCTGGTAATGCTGTTTGTGGAGTTGTTTAATCCTCCAGTTCTGGTTTATTTCTTTGCTCTTGGCTGAGATGTGCCATTGCTATGGCCTGCTTGTGGCCCAGATCTGGCAAACAGGAGTGGCCCACCCAAGTGCCGTAAGTCCATGCTGCATGTGGGCCAGATCATCTTTCCATGTGTGCCAGATGTGGGCCGGATCTGGGCCGTCACAATGTTGCTATGTGGGTTGATGGACCCCATTGACAGTATTTTTTTTTTCCTACCATGGAAGTCAATGGGGTCCATCAACTTTTTGTTTACCGTATACCGACATTCTTCAAAATATCTAATTTTATGTTCAGCAGAAGACAGACATTCATACAGGTTTGAAACAACTTGAGGGTGTGTAAGTGACAGTTTTCAGTTTTAAGTGAACAATTTCTTTACTATTCCAATTAGAACAGAGTGAGATTGAGCAAACAGACTTACATTTTCATTTTGAATGCTGCACATACATTCCGAAGGGATGCTTCTCCCTGCTCCTTTAGGATCCGCATTACCCTCTCTGCAGCATTGTACACTGAATTCCATAGTGTGTGGTTGGGCTGAATGAACTGCAGCTTACATTCTTCTTGCACAATCTCAGCACTGATGGCAGACCGGCTGGTTTTATTGTACAATGCCTGGCATTCCGCAAATTTGAACGGGAAAGCTTCTTAAATACCTCACTGCTGTCCTCTGCCTTGGAAGCATCCACAGTAGCCACCAAATTAAGAATATGACACGCGTTCGCTGATGCTTGGGTAGATGATACTCCAACCCACTGTTAGTGTTTAAAATGGAACAGGTGTCCTGAACCTCAAATCCTTCTTCATCGTTCTCACACTCCAGTGTCACTGCCTCAGCAGTGTCAGCACCAATTAACTCTTCCTGACTCTGTTCACCATACACTTTGAAGGCTTTGATAAAATTTGATCCACAATCAGTTGTCGTTCTGTCAATTTTTTCTGAGATGCCATATTCCGAGTGAATGTCATCCAAGGTCCCTGCAAGCAAATCAAATGTATGTGAACCTTTCAAGCGTCTGAAGGCAATGGAAGCAGACCTTTTTTTCCAGAGTAGGTTCATCAATCCGATGTAACTGCGTTGTCGTGCTGTCCAACAGACACCTATATAACTGACTTTTGCCATCTCAGCAATGATGTTTTTCTTTATCTTTGCGGCTGCTTCCTCGATTCTCAGCTTCACAGCTGGTCTGGACATAACTGTACAGCTAGGTTGCATTGTACAGATTAGATTTTTGAATGTAGGAAGTTCAACTATGGTAAAGGGCTGAAGGCTCTCACAGACAAACTCAACTACAAGCCTGTCAATTGTGGACTGAGTAACCTGCCTGCAGGACACAGCGAAGTCTTTAATCTTCATCTGTTTCACAGCTGAATCACACCTCTGTTCCTCTGAGTTCTTTCTTTCTTTCTTTTCAAGATGCATTCATTTTACTGCTTTAATTTCATTGGATGTTTTCTCTGTGAAAAGAACAGAACAGAATTGAGTAACACAATTTTCACCACTGATCATTTTTGCTCGCAAATAAAAATAAAATAAAAAAATAAACTTGATTTAAATATAAATCTGATGTTTTATGAAAGTTATCTGCTATACATGAACTAAAATTTTAAATCACCATGTGAGAACACGTTACATTAAAATATCCACTTCAATAAGTCGACAGAAAGCAGGTTAATGCATTTACATGCTAAACGAAATCGATGTAAGGGACAAAAATCTAGCAGTGATGATAGATTATGCTTAATGTACTTTGAAGCCTGGTAAACATTCTGCAGTTTATTTTTTTAATAATTGTTTAAGACAATTTCATGATTTCAGTCATCATACAGTAACCAGCAACGTGCATCCAGCAACCAGCAAAGTGCCCGTGCCTCTTACTCTAGGCTCACTGGTAGCTATCATGGTTGCTATGATCGCGTCATCAAAAACACCATTGTCCTGTAAAATTTATTCGATCTTTTCACGGTGCTTTTATTTTGCTATTTTTGGCAGAATAATTTCAGTTGTCAAACATTCACACTCATGATAAACCCATAGGCCTACATGAACAAACTTGAGCACTATATGATGAATTTTATTATACAATTTAACAAGATATATGATACAGATATTCGAAACTTACCTCAATGTGTTTTTTTTTTTTCAAATTAGAGGAAGAATTCTTGAATGCAGAGATTTCAACTGGCTTAGGCAAGCAAAGTTGACATGACATAATCACACAATTGCCCTTCTTCGACTTCACTTCAAAAAGCTCTTTCAGGTATGGCCAAGGATGCTGAAGTTTTTAAATTTGAGCTGTTACATGTTGACGCATCCACCACCACACTTCCTCCCTCCTCATCCTCCATGATTAAAATAAACTGGCGCCAGGTGTCTGTTTGATGCTGGTCTGATGCTTTCCGCGCGCGAGATTTGATTTGACGGGAATCACGCATGGAGTCACATGACTTATTATAAAAATAAATATATAATGTAGTGACGGCAGGTACAAGGAAAATAGCGCAGTAAAAGTACCAATATATCACTTAAAGGTGCCCTAGAATGTGAAATTGAATTTATCTTGGCATAGTTAAATAATAAGAGTTCAGTACATGGAGATGACATACAGTCTCAAACACCATAGTTTTATCTTTCTTATTTAAAACTCGTTTTTGAAAAACACCCCTGAAAAATAGGCGAATCTCCACATAACACCGACTGTGACGCAACGTCGGGATCATTAATATGTACGCCTCCAAAAATTCGCATATGCTCATATGAATCATGCTCAGTGCCAGGCGGAACTGCGCAGCCGAATCGTCAGAAGTTCTGCAGGTGAAGAAACAAGCAGGAGGAGGATCATAGGGAAAATGGCAGATCTATCAACACAATCTACATAGTTTATTTTAAAATAGGCCTACATGTTGACTAAAGCTATCTATCAAACTTTATCTATAATCGGATACCGCTACAGTTTAATTCGAAGTTGTTAGTTTGCTCTGCCCGTAAAAAAAAATTACTTGAATCAATGAACAACATTAATAAAGCCCCATTCTTACACATCATTAACTACAGAGTTGGTTTAGTGTTTAGTTACCCTTTAATATAGTGCTATTATGCCAAAATACTGATTTATTTAGTTTTAAATTAAACCATTGTAATCCTGAAAGTATTCCCCCTTTTTTCAAAATGTAACTATAATCTGATTACAACGTTTTTTGACGTAACCGTAACGGATTACAGTTACTGTATTTTTGTATCCTGATTACATAACGCCGTTACGTGTATTCCGTTACTCCTCAACCCTGCTGAACACACACATGGCTTTTCTCAGGTGTGGATTTTCATGTGACTCTAAGGGATGATGATCGTGTAAAACTCTTCCTACATTGATCACATTTGTGTGGTTTCTCTCCAGTGTGGATCATCATGTGTTCGTTCAGATTTGTTTTTTTTTGTGTGAATCTCTTCCCACACTGATCACATGTGAACGGCTTCTCTCCAGTGTGGATCCTCTCATGTGTTTTCAGATTTGATGACATATTGAATCTCTTGTCACAGTGTGAACACTTCTAAGGTTTTTCTCCAGTGTAAATTCTCTGGTGCCGTTTTAATGGTTCAGCTGTATTAAAAGTTTTCCCACACTCAAAGCACTTGTACTCTCTCACACCAGTATGCATTTTCTCATGTTTACGTAAATTTTCCAGCAGAGAAAAACTCTTTCCACACACAGAACATGAATGTGGCTTCTCCTTCGTATGAACTGTCAGGTGTCTCTTCATGTGTGATGCAGTAACAAATGTTTTTCCACAGTGATCACATGAGAACGGCTTCTCTCCGGTGTGGATCCTCATGTGAACATCAAGATTTTGTTTTAATGTGAAACTGTTTCCACACTGAACACACACATATGGCTTTTCTCCAGTGTGGATTCTCATGTGTTTCTTAAGGTTTGATGATAGTGTGAAACTCTTCCCACACTGATCACATGTGAACGGCTTCTCTCCAGTGTGAACTCTCATGTGACGATCAAGATCACGTGTGTTTGAGAAACTCTTCCCACACTGAGCGCAGGGGAGCGCCTTCTCTCCAGTGTGGATCCTCATGTGAATCTCTAGACTATCTTTCCGTGAGTAGCTCTTCCCACACTGATCACATGAGAACGGCTTCTCTCCAGTGTGAACTCTCATGTGACGGTCAATATCACGTGCTTTTAAGAAACTCTTTCCACACTGAGTGCAGGTGAAAGATTTCTTGGCTCTTCTTTTCTTTAAAAATGTCTTTTTATTCTTTGAGCGACTCAAAGGTTTTTCTCCAGGTTTGACATGATGTTCCTCCTTCACTTCACTCAGTTCTTCACTCTCCTCCTTCACTTCCATCAGTTCTTCACTCTCCTCCTTCACTTCACTCAGTTCTTCACTCTCCTCCTTCACTTCGCTCAGCTCTTCACTCTCCTCCTTCACTTCCATCAGTTCTTCACTCTCCTCCTTCACTTCCATCGGGTCTGACACAAAAGAAAAAGTTTAATTTAGTAATAGCAGAAAGTACTAGTAGACGACTGCTATAAAATATGATAATTCTGGTGTTGTTTTCATAAATTAATTGCATGAATTAGGTACATTGATATTTCAATTATTATTTTCAAAACATTTAAGGCACAAATCACGTTTCTGAAGTGAGAAATATTAAATATATTTGATTAATTACACAATTATTTAATGTGATATTAACATTTATACATTTATAGTGCCAAGGGGTGTGCAATATTGAAATACAATTCTCTCTCGATATTTGTTTGGAATTTTCCGAAAACAATAATTACAATTATTTTGCTGATTCTGTTTTGTTCGGTACAGGCCTGTCATGGTAGCCTGGAAATCCAGACCTAAATCTGAAAGATTAATGGTCTGGCGTCAACTAATGAAAGTCGGCCAGCTCGAGGGGCGGCACCAAGAATGCATTTGAAATTCTCACTGCACACAATTGAAAAACACTAAGACCAATCACAGCAATAAACCCATTACGCTTAGCTACCAGCGGAGCTAACTGGGAGATTAGACTCTTGCCGTATCCGGCGGCAAAACAGCAAAAAACTTCCTTCTTGCAAAGGAACGATTCGAGCGCCGTCTTCTGTTCCTGTTTTATATAAAAAGCCAAGTCTAACTCGTTCATTGTAGCGGCCAAAGCCGTTTCAAACAACTGGTGTTCATCCATAGCCATCTTGCAATGTTTACTAATGACTTGGATGTCACATCGCTGTCGTGATCTGTTTAGCTCACCTCTGGCCCGCCTATATCAGATAACCTGATGTGATTGGTGCAGCTCAGATCAAGGGGCATATTTAATGAGCAACATTATCCGACACCAGAGTAACTCGCTGAATTCAACTTGTGCTCTCTCGAGAACTCTGGATTACCAGGGTACTGTCATGGATAAATAAATATGACAATTTTACCACCACTAGGTGGCGGCAAGTCCATGTCTAATAAGATATAAATATGAAAATAAATGATGTAAAAATTAGCCCGATGTAATAGCAGTAAGGAGACACATTTTTTAAATGCAAGGTCAAACAAATTGTCCCAACGTCTGAATCCAATGGTGTGGTAGAAGGTTTCCTGCATGCTGTCTTTTCGGTGCACAAAGTAATTTAATTCCAATTTATCTGACCAATTTTCCACATCCTCGAATTTAGGTTGAAACGCCAATAATTTAGGTAAACATTTGATTATTCTGTTTAAATCTTTTTATTTCACTTATTCAAGCATATGTCATTGTCACTTAGAGTTTCCTACCGGCCACTAATGTTGATCTCCCAGTAACAAATGCCCAGTGTTGGGGAAAGTTACTTGTCAATGTAATGCATTATGTAATGCAATATATATATATATATATTACTAAAATAACCATCATATTTGTTTACACAGCGCACACAACACCTCCTCCAGGGGCGTAGTTTGTGGGGGTGATGGAGAAATGGGATAACTTGCGTGAGCCGTTCCTATCACGACGCAGATGATAAAATGTTCTATTTGAATTCTACTGAGAATTTACCGCTTTAAAACACAATGGAGAATGTCAAGCATGATGTGAAACAGCCACATAAACTAAAAAAAAATCATAACAAGAGGGGAAAACATCATCCTGCACCAACATAAATTTCCACAAAAATGTGTTCTGCTAATAATGACACATATTAGCCAAAACATGGCTTTCAGATATTACAAGAGATGACAGGAAATTAAAATTTTCAATACAAGAAAATGTAAAGCAAAGGTAGTTTGACCTACCATAGCACTTTGATAAAAAAATACTTTAAACTGATACGTTAGTTAAGTCAAGTCACTTTTATTTATATAGTGTTTTTAGCAATAGGTGCATAAATAAAATAAAATGCATAATTTATTATCCTATGTAAACAAGTAAATGCTAACTAGGCTTTTACTTT
Organism: Scardinius erythrophthalmus; assembly: GCF_964197995.2. NCBI lineage: Eukaryota > Metazoa > Chordata > Actinopteri > Cypriniformes > Leuciscidae > Scardinius > Scardinius erythrophthalmus. The sequence continues at coordinate 18,576,629 of NC_138221.1, read as the reverse complement.
ATTGGAGTTACTTTATCAATGCATGTGTGGTATGCATGATACCACATGTGTTGATGAACCCTCTGAACAAATAGGCTCACACAAATCAAAATATGCAACTGACACATAATAAACATAGAATTACAAAATATACTCACATTGAGCTGTAGAAGTTCTAGAACCAATGAAGTTCCTCATAATAGGGTTTCTTGCATCCGGCTCAGTTGAGCAAACACTAAGCAAACACTGAGCCATGCCAGTACCTCTCTAAACACTCTTACTTGTCTCTCTTAAAAGGATAGCCCTTCCCGTAGAAACCTCCCTAGATCCCCCTTGAGGCGGGGAGTAGCATTACAGCACAAGAAATGGAACAGCCTTTCAGAACTGTTACAACTGTATGTAAACCAGACACAGATATAAAATAAGTAGGGCTGGGCGATTTAAATCGCGATATTGTTATGCGCATCTCGTCAGTAAAGCCGGTTCCTTGATTAGTAGTATCGCCATCACCTGCTTTCAGATGAAGCGGCATTTAGGGCTGAGGAGATAATTAAGTGATTAATTTAGTGATGATTGAGCATTATTGAAGACACCTGATGTTAACAAGCAGAATCACTGAAGAAGACAATCACAAATTGTAAGTTACCATTGTGGTGATGGGTGGTTGCTTTAGTTGGGCTCTAGACCATTATATGTTTACTTTAATATTTACTGTTGTTCGTCTGCTGTTAATGTTTTATAACAATTAACTGAACAAAGTAAAATGTTATCTTATAGTGTTGGTTATGTTTTGACATAATCATGCTGTGATCTGAAAAATGAAACATATTAAGATAGTTTGGTTTAACTTGTTAGCTGCAGTTTAGTGATTCTTCAGCCTATGATTATCAGTACTTTACTTATAATTCAAAATATTTAATAAACATTGTTTTGATCAAAAAGACATTCAGACATATTAATTTAAAACACAGATATCAATAATCAGCCTGTGAATCTCAACAATGGTGACAATAATAAAGCATGTTGCAGTGGCTGCCACCAATCACAACTCATTAATGGCTCCCATCATGCATTGCGGTATGAATAAATTATGATCTGAATTGTCTATGTAATTTACTTTTCCTCATTGAATATTCTGCTCCTCACCATTGTTGAGATGCATAGACTGAATCTTGACATCTGTGTGTACCTAAATTAATGATTTTTTTAAAATGAACTTTTAAGAAATCCTTTATATTATATCAAAAATTCTAGCCATTTATTCAGATTCACAGTTATGCAATAACCAACAACATAAATCGAAGTCAGAAAGATTTTTATGTGATTTTAAGATTTAGATTTTTAGGATTTTAATGTGTTCAGTGATCAAGTTCAAATGATGATTGTCATAATATAACCATCACCATCAGATCACTTTTTATTCTTTGTTCAACTGGCAGTTTTAACTCAGATACAACCGCCAAACAAAATCTAAAGTAGCCTACATATAAAAGGGTCAGAGCCCAACTAAAGCAACTACCCATCACAATAATGGTAACTTACAATTTGCGATTTTCTCCTTCAGCGATTCTACTTGTTAACATCAGGTGTCTTCAATAATGTTCAATCATCACTAAATTAATCACTTAGTTATCTCATTAACTTAAACACTCTTGAGTGTGGACTCATACACTCCCAGGAGTGTTAATTTAACACCGCTAATTTACTGGAGGTTTTGCTGTGTACAAAGAGCCGTAGTTAACTGACAAGCTGAGCCATATCGCATTAAATATCGCTGGCGATACGTCCGCGATATTGATGTGATTTGGCTCAGCTTGTCAGTTAACTACGGCTCTTTGTAGTAAATGCCGCTCCATCTGAAAGCAGGTTATGGTGATTTACTACTAATCAAGGAACCGGCTTTACTGATGAGATGCGCATAACAATATCGCGATTTAAATCGCCCAGCCCTAAAAATAAGTGTAAATAAGGGCGATAATCTGACCTGAAGTTGACAATCTATATGAAAGTTTTTCCAACCTCTCTCTACTAAACTTTTGTTGAAAATCTTTACCCATTTCACAGTTTAACTGTTTATCTAAAAGTGATGAAGTGCTTGAATGTTTCTAACATGAATGTTCTTCAGCATCATGAATGAATGAAGAATAAACACCAACCTCTTTGTTCTTCAGGATCTTCAGTGTGTTTCATTCTGCAGGGTTCTGGATCACTCATGTTCTCACTGTCCTCTTTAATAAACTCAGTCTTTGCAGATTTCAGCTCTTCCTGATGCGCTGATGCTCGTCTTCACTTGTAGCTGATGGGAATTTACAGCATTTATTGGGGAATTGCTGTAGGAGGAGCTTCACTGAATTTGATGAGCTTCACTGTAATTGATGTGGGAGGAGCTTCACTGAAGATGAATGGCTGTGGGAGGAGCTTCACTGATGATGTAATTGCTGTGGGAGGAGCTTCATTGATGATGAATTGCTGTGGGAGGAGCTGATCTGCCAAAAATCAGTAAATGAGGTTTTTTAACTAAATTACACATCTGTAAAAAAATCTGAATGTCTATCATAAAGTAACTGATGCTAATTCAATTCATAACCCTAATTATTCTCATAACTATTCTCCTTCATTCAAAAATAGTTCTGGAGTATGTCACTTCATTAAAAATCAATCTTAAAGTCATGGGGTTTAGATGCCAGAAAATAAGCTTTACTATCCAAGAAATAATTTATCTAATAAAGCTGAATGCTTTTGCAAAAGCAACTCCAGAGTCCAGTATCAAACATACACCTCAAAGGTAATCAATGCATACCATATACTTGTGCTTTAAACAGTGAAAATGAGACTAAGGGCTTCATCATATATGAGCATTTCCATCCATTCCAGTCGCATGCTTTACTTCTCTAATGCTTCTGCCCTGAGCCAGATATACTAGCATCATTTCTTTGGTAATATTCTCATAGATTTCACTTAATCCAGTTAATAATATTCTACAATATGCAGAAATAAAGAAAACTTGAATAAGTTAAGGTAAATTCTTTCAAATACAAATAATGATAAGAAAAACAGTTAAACTCAGAAATAAATGTACAGTAATCATCAAATCCCCTCAGTCTGTTGACACCAATGAAATGAGCTTTAAGTGTCAATTTACAGGAGATCTGAAGACATCAGCATAATAAATGAGGTGAAAACAGGAACACTATTGTCATGAAATAAAGAGTGTTTTCAGCAGATCTGTTAATATTGATGAGCCTCAGACTATCAACACTCATTCAACAAGCCATTCAGGATCATCAGCAGATCATCTCACTTTATTCTGAGTGTTTGCTGTTAGAAACACATTATTTGAGTCAGAATAGATGATAAAAGACTATAAAACTGCACTCAAAAAAATTGTGTCTAAAAATAAGATTTATGTATTTGAATTGCATAAGAAATTCCCATGCATTTGGTTTACATAGTTTTAACATAAACCAATCAATACTCCTGAATGTGATTCATATGTTTAAGTCATACATAAATGAAACAGATAAGATTTATGTAATTGTATTAATAAACTGAATGTGATTTATATTTGTCAGTCGTATGTAAATGAAACAGGTAAGATTTATGTAATAGTACACAGAAAAACGCCCATGTTAAATTAACACTGCTCAGTGTTCATATGTGTGCACACTACAGAGTTAAAGCGGTGTTGAAGTTATTGAGATAATTAAGTGATGATTGAGCATTAATTATGAACACCTGCTGTTAACAAGCAGAATCACTGAAGGAAAGAGAAACACAAGAACTACAACTGACTTCAGCCACAGCCTTAGATGAAATCAACTGAAGAGAAAAGAAATAAACAATAAACGATAAAAAGTATATTATTATCTAACAAAATACACCATATTGTCAGAACATCGTCTCTCAGTTGCTGAATGTCGCGCAACAACGTTGCTACAGCCCTGTCACGTCTTACAATTCTACGTTGTTACAATGTTGCGAGCACGTAGACAGCGACGTTGCCATAGCAGATATGCAACGTGTTAGAGACGTTGCCACAACGTAAATGTGTTTGCTGGGACAGAGCTGCTGTAATTAACAAGTTAAGCCATCTCAATAAGTTTTGTTTTACGGATCACATCATGATTATGTCAAAACATAACCAACACCATCAAATCACATTGTCTCTTTGTTCATCTGATTGTTATAAATCAATTACAGCAGACAAGCAAAATTTAAAACAAACATATAAGTGTCAAGAGCCCAACTAAAGCAAACACCCATCACCATAATGGTAACTTACAATTAGTGATTTTCTCCTTCAGTGATTCTGCTTGTTAACATCAGGTGTCTTCAATAATGATCAATCATCACTAAATTAATCACTTAATTATCTCATTAACTTTAACACTCTTGAGTGTTAATTTAACATATTTTATATTTATATTTCATATTTTAACACTTTACACTTTTGAGTGTGGACTCATATACACTCCCAGGAGTGTTAATTTTTTGCTGTGTAGCAAAAGAGTAGGCAAGCATCGGGACATACTACTTCGTCATCTTTAACGGACAGATCTGTCGTGTGCATCCTGTCAGTAAACTGCCCTTTCAATCATCTTGTCACAGTTCAAATCCTCTATTAAATCTAATTTAATTTCCTACCGTTTCGAAGAGAATTGTAGTAGCACTACTAAATGTATAAAATTACATTTTCCTGGTGCAAATACAACCAGCAGACAGTAAAAGTTGTTGATAAAATATAAAAAGATAACAACATGGTCTGTACTTGTTGGCAACACAAATGATCAGAATTGTGAATCACACTTGCACATGTTCTAAAATGTCTTTGTATTATTTTAATCTAACGTTGCTGGTGTCTCTTAACTCCCCTACAAGCGCTTGTCAATGTGTGTTGCAGTCTCCGGTTTTCTAATGTTGTTTCATTTAAATCTCAATTTGCTCTCTTTAGTTTAGTTTTCTACTGTTAAACAATGGCCTGTGCCAGAGTTGCCACCTTGTGGAACAATTGATTAGTGCGAAACAAATTCAAAGCACATGTGATGTTGTAATATGCAGAAGAAAGACAACAAAAGCTAACTCCAAACGTCTATTTTTAATGTAGGAAGCATCAGTGAATCAGCAACTTATCAACTCTTCTACTTCTTCATCATCTCTCTAGGTTCTTCTTATGAGGTTTTACTGTCCTCTAGCCATCATACTCAGAATTACAATGATTAACAGAACACAACATTTTCTCTTTTTTGTGAACACAGGTTTCTCTCCGCTGTGGATCCTCATGTGAATCCTCAGACTTGATTTACATGTGAAGAGTTTTTAGGCTTCTGTTTTTCCTTTCTTGTTCACGTCCATCAGGTCTAAAAGAAACATTAAATCATGAGTTTTCAAATGAGAGACAAATGTGAAATGAAAAGTGAAGCTCAAAGTCAAGATCACTGATGAGTTCAACAGTCATTTTAATCTCAGCAAATCTGGTCAACAACTGCTGTGCACGATTATGATTTATTTTAATATCATGAAGATGATTTGTGTTATAAATCACTAGTTTGGTCATGAAACAATGTAAATCTGGTGAGCATCAGCATGTTCTTCATCATGAAGAATGAATGAGGAATCAAGAATAAACACCAACCTCTTTGTTCTTCAGTATCATGATGTTTCATTCTGCAGGTTCTGGATCACTGGCGTTCTCTCCGTCCTCTCCTTCCAGATGCTTTTTGGCAGTTCTGCTAAAAACAAACAAGTTTCATTTCTTACTAAGGCTAATCACATGTTAAAAAAAATAGTGACCGTGATCATGTACCGTATTTGCCGGACTATAAGTCAAACATTTTTTCATAGTTTGGCTGGTCCTGCGACTTATGACAAACCCAACAGATTACTCAGATCATTAGGATCACATCAGCTAGAAGTTCCAAGAGTTCACTCTAAGCAAGGAGAGTCTGCTTTTAGCTATTATGCCAGCCGCAGCTGGAACCAGCTTCCAGAGGAGATCAGATGTGCTCCTACATTAGTCACATTCAAATCCAGACTCAAAACACATCTGTTTAGCTATGCATTTAATGAATGAGCACTGTGTCACTGTTTGTCCGACTGTTTATACTGTGTCTTATTTTAGTCTTTATTCTAAACTGTTTTAATTATTTTTAGTTCTTTCTCGTTTCTTTATTTTAAACTGTTCTTTATTCTAAACTGTTTTAATTATTTTTAGTTCTTTCTTGTTTCTTTATTTTAAACTGTTTTGTATATTCTTATTTCTTCTGATTATTTTTAATAGTATGTAAAGCACTTTGAATTACCATTGTGTATGAAATGTGCTATATAAATAAACTTGCCTTGCCTTGCCTTATAATCAGGCGCGACTTATATATGAAAATAAATTCAGACTGAGATGAACCAAGAGAAAACATTACCGTCTACAGCCGCGAGAGGGCGCTCTAGTTGGCGGAGTTGTTCAGAAGCGACACCAAGGATGAAGAAAATTATGTGGAATGAGATCGCTGGACCTTGGTGAACTTGTTTACTGGTAACTTGCTTGTTGGACTCGCTGGCTTATGTTAATTTAGCCTATTCAGCCTCACAGGTAGGCTATATGTTCTTTATGCTTTTGTGTAGCTGAATAACTGTTAATGTGTTGCGTTAACACACCGGACACCTACTCAGCATGTTGTTCTGTGTGCTACTGTGTAACTTAGTTGAATAACTTGCCTTTCCAGATTAGCCTAAATGTCTGTTCTTGGTCTTGGATTTTGTGAAATAAATTTCTAAATAAATGCGACTTATAGTCCAGTGCGACGCATTTTTTGACTGATGCGACTTATACTCCGGAAAATACGGTAATTTAAGATTATCAGGTTTTGTCAAAGCCACAACAACACAACAAACAAAACAAATTTAAAAAATACCTAGTAATGCAACAACCAATGGATGAAATTGCTGCAAGAAAAGTGCTTCATATTCAGCGCTTCAAATGAACTCATAAACATTCAGGTTTCCTGTAGATTTCCACCAGGTTTGCACACACTGCAGGAGGGATTCTGGCCCACTCCTCCACACAGATCTTCTCTAGATCAGTCAGGTTTCTGGGCTGTCGCTGAGAAACACGGAGTTTGAGCTCCCTCCAAAGATTCTCTATTGCTTTTAGGTCTGGAGACTGGCTAGGCCACGCCAGAACCTTGATATGCTTCTTACAGAGCCACTCCTTGGTTATCCTGGCTGTGTGCTTCGGGTCATTGTCATGTTGGAAGACCCAGCCTCGACCCATCTTCAATGCTCTAACTGAGGGAAGGAGGTTGTTCCCCAAAATCTTGCAATACATGGCCCCGGTCATCCTCTCCTTAATACAGTGCAGTCGCCCTGTCCCATGTGCAGAAAAACACCCCCAAAGCATGATGCTACCACCCCCATGCTTCACAGTAGGGATGGTGTTCTTGGGATGGTACTCATCATTCTTCCTCCTCCAAACACGTTTAGTGGAATTATGACCAAAAAGTTCTATTTTGGTCTCATCTGACCACATGACTTTCTCCCATGACTCCTCTGGATCATTCAAATGGTCATTGGCAACTTAAAACGGGCCTTGACATGTGCTGGTTTAAGCAGGGGAACCTTCCGTGCCATGCATGATTTCAAACCATGACGTCTTAGTGTATTACCAACAGTAACCTTGGAAACGGTGGTCCCAGCTCTTTTCAGGTCATTGACCAGCTCCTCCCGTGTAGTTCTGGGCTGATTTCTCACCTTTCTTAGGATCATTGAGACCCCACGAGGTGAGATCTTGCATGGAGCACCAGTCCAAGGGAGATTGACAGTCATGTTTAGCTTTTTCCATTTTCTAATAATTGCTCCAACAGTGGACCTTTTTTCACCAAGCTGCTACAAGGAGGTGTACAATTTTGTCTCTAGTGTCTTTGGACAGCTCTTTGGTCTTGGCCATGTTAGTAGTTGGATTCTTACTGATTGTATGGGGTGGACAGGTGTCTTTATGCAGCTAACGACCTCAAACAGGTGCATCTAATTTAGGATAATAAATGGAGTGGAGGTGGACATTTTAAAGGCAGACTAACAGGTCTTTGAGGGTCAGAATTCTAGCTGATAGACAGGTGTTCAAATACTTATTTGCAGCTGTATCATACAAATAAATATTTAAAAAATCATATATTGTGATTTCTGGATTTTTTTTTTTTAGATTATGTCTCTCACAGTGGAGATGCACCTACGATGACAATTTCAGACCCCTCCATGATTTCCAAGTGGGAGAACTTGCAAAATAGCAGGCATACATCCTCACTGTATATGGTGTTTGAACATAAATTTGTGTTGGCAGTGTGTGAGCAAAACCACCCTAGAATGATAAAAATCCACCCAGTGTTTTTTTTTTTTTTTACAATCTCAATAAATCAAAAGCACTGTCTCAGAATGAGCTTTTCTAAGATTCGGTGCAATGTGACGTAGAATTGCACAAGCTGACGTGGTTTGATTACACTGTGGTTAACCCGCTCTCGGTGATCTGTACACCATCGCCATTGTTTCAACGACAGCCGGTGTGTAATGTCTCCTAAGAAGTGTGGGTGTTCTGTTGTGGGATGTAAGAATGGACATAGTAGTCTTCACTGACATCAGAGCCACTGAAAACACAGCGGATAGATTTTATTTATGAAGAAAAGGCGCCACTTAAACTTCCTAAATACGTTTATGTTTGCGCGAATCATTTTCTGACTGATTGTTTAGTGAACGAGGGTCAAAGTTAATCCTCAATTGTGGATCGTTGCCTACAGTTCGCGATCCAACGTCACCTCCAGAAGAAGTAAGTGTATTTTATGATTTTTGAGCAAATAGTCATTTTAATCGATGTCAGCCAGTTCAACAACAAATGCTTCTAAAGCTATTTATTGTCGTCGTCATAGGATGTCTCAACAAACAACGTCAGACAGTTTTATGTCACATATCATTTTTTTTTGCAGCAATTACAAATGTAAATAAATTAACGTCTGTTCTATCTCCATAGAAAGTATATAAACGTCTATCTCCCTGCAGCATTTGTTTTCTGGTTCTGTAGCCATCTCACATTTAACACATAAGCACCTGTACGACAAGTAATGTCAACATGACGCAACAGCACCGCTGGCATAAATATAATTTCGTTTGTACTTAAGAAAAAAAAAGAAAAAAATGTACACCTATGACATAACCGAGAAAATACTTGCCGAGACCGGTAGACGAGTTTTTTCAACATGGTAAATGGTAAATTTTTTTTTGCAGGTATGTCCGTTCAAGGGCAAAGAAACGCAAAAGAGGAATCAATTCGGTGTTCGAATTGCGTTTAAAATTGTTTGAATACGTCCAAATGACAAACTTGTCACACTATGATGGTTATATTTAGTAGTTAATCCACAAATGTGTCCACATGTGTGCCGAACCGTGTGGCAGCTGGTCCTTACAGATCACAGATTAATGTAGCCTACCTGTCAAAAAAGGTGGAGTGCTTTTTGCAATTGGGTCAGTTCATGTTCACACCGTAAACAAACCGTACCAGAGTTCGTTTGGAACCGTACCGAGACCACCTCTTCAGCTGGGTCTCGGTTCGGTTGTTTGGTCCTCACCCGAGTGTGATTGCTGTATTCACACCTGCCCAAAAGATTCACACCAAGGGGGGAAACAAATTTGAGTTCAATTCAGTCGAACCAAACAAGTCAGGTGTGAATACACCCTTAGGTACCGGTTCCATATTGGTGCCAGGTTTCAGTACCCAACCCTACTTCCAAGTCAGTGCTGATCTGATATACAGTATATGGTTAATAACAGAGTATTCAGTGTTGTGTTGTTAATACTGCGCTGAATTCAAATGCTTTCTCACTATATCTCGCTGCGATGTTATTAATACTGAATTAAAGTGATGGTTCACCCAAAAATGTTAATTAGCTCATGATTTACTCACCCTTAAGTCATCCTAGGTGTATATGACATTCTTCTTTTAGATTAACAATCAGAGTTATATTTTTAAAAAAAATTCCCAGTTTTGTAATGGATTATAATGAATTTGCGTTTTTTTGCTATTGATCTGAACTGACAAATTAGACATTCCTGTTGGTTGAACACAAGTTAATAGATATCAATCAATCAATCAACAAAGTGTCCTGTGCTTACCACACACCGGCTATAGGTGGAGAGGAGAGATTTGGCTATAGAGTGATGTGTGTCTAACTTACAGAGAACAAACTTTGTTGCTCAGCACATGAAAATAAACTACTTACTGTGATTTCAGACTGTGGTGTTGTGGTTTCTCCACTCTATGGATCCTCATGTTTCGCTTCAAGTGAGTTTTAATAGAGAAACTCGTTCCACACTGATCACACGTGTGCGGCTTCTCCCTGCTGTGGATCCTCTCATGTCTTTTCAGATGTGCAGACTGAATGAATCTCTTATCGCAGTGTGAACACTTGTAAGGTTTTTCTCCAGTGTGAATTCTCTGGTGACGTTTTAAAGAGTCCGCTAAAGTGAAAGTCTTCTCACACTCAAAGCACATGTACTCTCTCACACCAGTGTGAATTCTTTGATGTCTTTGTAAATATTGCAGTTGTGAAAAACTCTTTCCACACACAGAACATGAATGCGGCTTCTCCTTCGTATGAACTGCCAGGTGAGTCTTCAGGTGTGATGCATCGAGAAATGTTTTGCCGCATTGATTACATGAGAATGGCTTCTCTCCGGTGTGGATCCTCATGTGAACATTAAGGGATGAAGAATGACTGAAACTCTTTCCACACTGATCACACGAGAATGGCTTCTCTCCGGTGTGAATTCTCATGTGAACATTAAGGTGTGAAGATTGACTGAAACTATTCCCACATTGATTGCATGTGAACGGCTTCTCTCCTGTATGAACTCTCATGTGAACATCAAGCTCATGTTTGATTGTGAAACTCTTTCCACACTGATCACATGAGAACGGCTTCTCTCCGGTGTGAATTCTCATGTGAACATTAAGGTGTGAAGATTGACTGAAACTATTCCCACACTGATTGCATATGAACGGCTTCTCTCCTGTATGAACTCTCATGTGAACATCAAGATCATGTTTGATTCTGAAACTCTTTCCACACTGATCACACGGGAACGGCTTCTCTCCGGTGTGAATTCTCATGTGAACATTAAGGTGTGAAGATTGACTGAAACTATTCCCACACTGATTGCATGTGAATGGCTTCTCTCCAGTGTGGATCCTCATGTGAACATCAAGATCATGTTTGATTCTGAAACTCTTTCCACACTGATCACATGAGAACGGCTTCTCTCCGGTGTGAATTCTCATGTGAACATTAAGGTGTGAAGATTGACTGAAACTATTCCCACACTGATTGCATGTGAATGGCTTCTCTCCAGTGTGGATCCTCATGTGAACATCAAGATCATGTTTGATTGTGAAACTCTTCCCGCACTGATCACATGTGTGCAGCTTCTCTCCAGTGTGAACTCTCATGTGTCGCTCAAGACTTCGTTTGGTTGTGTAACTCTTTCCACACTTAGTGCAGGTTGTAGATTTCTTGGCTTTTCTTTTCTTTAAAAATGTCTTTTTAGTCTTTGAGCGACTCAAAGGTTTTTCTCCAGGTTTGACTTGATGTTCCTCCTCCACTTCACTCAGTTCTTCACTCTCCTCGCTCTCTTCCATCAGGTCTGACATGAATGAAAAAATTATTATTATTCAATTAAAATAAAATAAATAGAATAAAAAATATTCAATGAAAATAATTAAAAGAGAGAAATATAAAGTGATAGGACATGAAAGTGAGCTCTGATGTAATAGTAAAACAGACAACTGTTACAAAATATTATGATAATTTGATTCCTTTTTAGAAATTCTTTAAACTTTCCATGAATGAGGTAAATTTATCTCCCAATTATTATTTTTAAAACATTCTAGGCACAAATCCCATGTTTCTTAGAAAGAACCATTTCAAATATTTGATCAAACACTATTATCTAACATGATATTAACATTAAAATATACAATACTGCCATATTTTGACACCAACTTTGAGATTTTTTTTTTTTACTAAAAACGTTTTGAATTATTAATGGCCGTTCACACTAGACTTTTCCTTGCACTGACTTCTATTCATGAGTCTGTGAAAGTGAGACACCAGAAACACAAGCTCAAGTAAATAACCCTGTGAGAAATAACACAAGCGTTTAGCATTCATGTGGAGTGGATTGTTTATTTTTAATCTTTTTAATTATTATTATTTGTTATACCGGTATGTTAAATTCATGTTTGTGAAAAAGCTGCCACAGATTGTGACGTCATTTCACGGCCGTCGCACGGCACGTCTGTAGAAATTTCACATGCTCAAAGTGTAGAGCGGACGCGGCTTTAACTAGTTTTAAATTAACCATTTTTATTAGCATTATCTGTGTCCAACATGTTTCACTCAACCCTGTTACTCCTGACATGATTTTCCTCCTTTAAAAAAACAGAGCATTTCTTAAAACTGTGACATCATCTGGGCTTTTTCTACTGCATGATGGGAATACAAGAAAATAATCTCAATCCATTGTCTCAGTTTTTACTCAAACTGTAGCATTGACTGTATTCATCAACCCTGTTACCAAAGTCACTGTAAGAAGAATCTCTAGAACTATGAATAACTTGTATGATATTTGACAAATACAACTTTATCAGTAACTTGGTGTTTACTGATGATTCTTAAAAAATAATTACTGTTTAACTATGTTGAAAATGACTAAAATTCTGCTAACATTGTTGCAAATTGGAAACCAGATAAATATAAAATAGTATTTAGCTTGATCTAATATTGATAATCAATATAAAAATGTCTCAAACCTCCCTTTACTGACCATTTGTTGAAGAACAAACCCAGAACAATCTGTATCATTTCATAGTTTAACTGTTTATCTAAAAGTGATGAAGTGCTTGAATGTTTCTAACATGAATGTTCTTCAGCATCATGAATGAATGAAGAATAAACACCAACCTCTTTGTTCTTCAGGATCTTCAGTGTGTTTCATTCTGCAGGGTTCTGGATCACTCATGTTCTCACTGTCCTCTTTAATAAACTCAGTCTTTGCAGATGTCAGCTCTTCCTGATGCGCTGATGCTCGTCTTCACTTGTAGCTGATGGGAATTTACAGCATTTATTAGGGAATTGCTGTGGGAGGAGCTTCACTGATGATGTGATTACAGTGGGAGGAGCTTCACTTAATCCTAACATTATTCTGCTTCTTCATTAAAATACAGGTATCTAGAAATATATAAAATAATTTAAATAATTTAATTATTCCAAATATAAATAATGGTAAAAACAAAACAGTTAAATACATAAACAACAGAAATAAACATACATTCCCCCCAGAGGATTATTAGGAACACCTTTTCAATTTCTCATTAATGCAATTATCTTATCAACCAATCACATGGCAGTTGCTTCAATGCATTTAGGGGTGTGGTCCTGGTCAAGACAATCTCCTGAAGTCCAAACTGAATGTCAGAATGGGAAAGAAAGGAGATTTAAGCAATTTTGAGCGTGGCATGGTTGTTGGTGCCAGACGGGCCGGTCTGAGTATTTCACAATCTGCGCAGTTACTGGGATTTTCACGCACAAACATTTCTAGGGTTTACAAAGAATGGTTTGAAAAGGGAAAAACATCCAGTATGCGGCAGTCCTGTGGGCGAAAATGCCTTGTTGATGCTAGAGGTCAGAGGAGAATGGGCCGACTGATTCAAGTTGATAGAAGAGCAACTTTGACTGAAATAACCACAACTGAGGTATGCAGCAAAGCATTTGTGAAGCCACAACACGCACAACCTTGAGGCGGATGGGCTACAACAGCAGAAGACCCCACCGGGTACCTCTCATCTCCACTACAAATAGGAAAAAGAGGCTACAATTTGCATGAGCTCACCAAAATTGGACAGTTGAAGACTGGAAAAATGTTGCCTGGTCTGATGAGTCTCTGTTGAGACATTCAGTTGGTAGAGTCAGAATTTGGCGTTAACAGAATGATAAAATGGATCCATCATGCCTTGTTACCACTGTGCAGGCTGGTGGTGGTGGTGTAATGGTGTGGGGGGATGTTTTCTTGGCACACTTCAGGTCCCTTAGTGCCAATTGGGCATCGTTTAAATGCCACGGCCTACCTGAGCATTGTTTCTGACCATGTCCATCCCTTTTATGTACCTGAGACCCGCTGTCATACTCTCTAAAATGGAGAGTTTGCTCACAGGGTCAAAAGACGACATAAAGTACATGCATCTAATGAGTTTTATGATGTTGATGTAAATAGCGCGCGCTCTCTATAGGCATATTTATATTTTGCCGCTATGTGAACAAAATCCAGCAAAATGCGCCGACGTGTTTGTCGACCCCAGAGGATTTACTTTAGCCTAACCATAAATTGTAATTAAAATATGTATGATCACTCACATAAGACGCCGCTGCGGTGGTGGAGTCCATGCAGGAGGAGCAGCGTTTGGCACTGCGTCGCTTTTCAGCGCGAACTGTGTGGAGAAGCCCATGCATTGGAGAAGCAATCCCACGTATAATGCAGGTTTCACACTCACAGTCTTCCAGGCCAAGTGCATGCAACCACTGGCGCCTAATTTCCAAGTCTGCTGGAAAGCTATGCAGTCCAGCAGTGCTGTTGCAACCAGCAACACTACACCTACGTACCTGCCCACTGTACTAAATAGCCTACAGATAATTCTACGCTAGCTCATCCAGGGGCGTGGTGAGCTCGTACCAGGGGCGTGGTGAGCTGGAACCTGCTTACGTCACCTGCCACCGCTTACGTCACTTGCCACCACAAAAATCCAATAGGAAAATTCAACTGCAGTAGCCACCGTTTAACCCTTGCGCCCTCGTGAGCGAGCTGTCAATCATAGCACGCGCCGACGCGCGTTCATTGTTGATAGCTGGAGCACTGAGTAGAATGGCGTCGGTCTAAGAGATTGTGGTGTTCTTGGGTGCAATAAGGAACACAGCATCATATTGATGTTCCTAAATCCGTACAGCTGAAGACGCAGTGGCTGAGTTTGTTTTCGAAAGGAATATTCCCCACGATAAACGTCAATGCTTTCATGTTTGTGCGAATCATTTCACCAGACTGCTTTACAAACGAGGATCAGTATAAAGCTGGTTATTTGCTAAGAAGCTGCTCCTGAAAAAAGGATATGTACCAACTATTCGTGTTCCTGCTGAACCTCCAGAAGAACTGAAGTGAGTGTAACGTTTTATATTAATCTTTATATTAATCTATGCAAATCGCTAGCAGCTTCAGGATGAATGCGGCTATTTTTACACTCAGGTACATTAGGGCATGTTTTCTATGTACAACGTTCTCAATATAATTCAGAATTAGGGATGGCAAAATCGAAAAAAATGATTGACCGACCACCGAGCCTCATTAGCCGGTTGAAACCGGTTAACCGATTAGTTTAAAATAATAACAGCCATTTCGAGCCGCGCCTGCAATTTCGCAACTCTGTCGCATCTCTCTGCCGCTCTGCCTCCCGTTCACACACGTCACTTTTTTTAAATCCCCTACACCGCGAAACATGAGTCCAGCAAACACAGCGCCGAGGAGCTTGTATGTAATCAGAGGACAAATGGCTTTTTAGTTTCGAAATGGTTGGGGTAACAGGTACAAGGTGATCGCGTTGAGAATAAAGCCGTTTGTCTAACGTTAGAAGCTCATTTGAAACATTGCCGCGGTTGTAATAAAATGACAGCTCCGAAGTGACGCCGCTTTAGTTTGAGATATCGTTAGTGCTAACAATAATAAATAAAGATGACGATCATCATCACCTTACATCATAGATGATGTGCTACTACTGTATTTAAGCACTGTATCACACAAGTTGCAACTTACATCTGTGTCATTCTTTTTGGTGAAATGGTCCCACACACTTCTTTTCTTTGCACGCTTCATCCTGTCGTCTGCCCTGGCTCTAACCTCGTGTGTTTTAGCCTGTAGCCTTTACTTTTCGCAAACCTTGTGAGCGCGAACCCGGATGCAGTGACCTTGCGCCAAATGTTTTTATTGGTTTATTAAGTACAAACAGGTGAGTTATATGACAAATTGAGTGTGAGGGATTTGTTTACTTCACACAAAAAGATATTGGAATGAGATGGCTATTGGCTAACTGTAGTAGCGTTCAGTCCACTGTCTATAATAGCCTTAGCCTGGGAAAACCCAGACTAGGGCTGGGCGATTTAAATCGCGATATTGTTATGCGCATCTCGTCAGTAAAGCCGGTTCCTTGATTAGTAGTAAATCGCCATCACCTGCTTTCAGATGAAGCGGCATTTAGGGCTGAGGAGATAATTAAGTGATTAATTTAGTGATGATTGAGCATTATTGAAGACACCTGATGATAACAAGCAGAATCACTGAAGGAGCAAATCACAAATTGTAAGTTACCATTAAGGTGATGGGTGTTTGCTTTAGTTGGGCTCTAGACCATTATATGTTTACTTTAATATTTACTGTTGTTCGTCTGCTGTTATTGATTTATAACAGTTACATGAACAAAGTAAAATGTTATCTTATAGTGTTGACTACTTTTTGACATAATCATGCTGTGATCTGAAAAAGGAAACATATTGAGATAGTTTGGCTTAACTTGTTAGCAGCAGTTTTGTGATTCTTCAGCCTATGATTATCAGTACTTTACTTATAATTCAAATTTAATAAACATTGTTCTGATCAAAAAAACATTCAGATAATTTAATTTAAAACACAGACATCAATAATCAGCCTGTGAATCTCAACAATGGTGACAATAATAAAGCATGTTGCAGTGGCTGCCACCAATCACAACTCATTAATGGCTCCCATCATGCATTGCGGTATGAATAAATTATGATCTGAATTGTCTATGTAATTTACTTTTCCTCATTGAATATTCTGCTCCTCACCATTGTTGAGATGCATAGACTGAATCTTGATGTCTGTGTGTGCCTGAAAGAATGATTTTCTTTTTTAAACATCTTTTAAGAAATCCTTTAAATTACATAAAAAAATTCTGGATATTTATGCAGATTCACAGTTATGCTGTAACCAGTAACATAAATCGAAGTCAGAAAGACGAATTTTAAAGAGCTCAGTGATCAAGTTCAAATGATGATTGTCATATTATAACCAACACCATCAGATCACATTTTATTCTTTGTTCAATTGGCAGTTTTAACTCAGATACAACCACCAAACAAAATCTAAAGTACACATATAATGGTCTAGAGCCCAACTAAAGCAAACACCCATCACCTTAATGGTAACTTACAATTTGCGATTTTCTCCTTCAGTGATTCTACTTGTTAACATCAGGTGTCTTCAATAATGTTCAATCATCACTAACTTAATCACTTAGTTATCTCATTAACTTAAACACTCTTGAGTGTGGACTCATACACTCCCAGGAGTGTTAATTTAACACCGCTAATTTACTGGAGGTTTTGCTGTGTACAAAGAGCCGTAGTTAACTGACAAGCTGAGCCATATCGCATTAAATATCGCTGGCGATACGTCCGCGATATTGATGTGATTTGGCTCAGCTTGTCAGTTAACTACGGCTTTTTGTAGTAAATGCCGCTCCATCTGAAAGCAGGTGAAGGTGATTTACTACTAATCAAGGAACCGGCTTTACTGATGAGATGCGCATAACAATATCGCGATTTAAATCGCCCAGCCCTAACCCAGACTACTTCCGGCGAATTTTAATTCTCTCTCCAGGATAGTCTGGAGAAGAGCCCATTCAAACTCATTTCTGTGCTGCCGAAATCGCGGCACCAATCAGAAACGTTTGGGGAGGGATGTACATGATGGCGACAGCGCAGCGACGCGAAGGAGTTCTCACGCAGTGAAAAATACATCACGGAGCAGAGAGGAAACTGACAACACGCTGGCAGACAGGACAGAGCAGGCTACTTTTCGGTTTAAGTTTGATATCAAACATATTAAACAAAGTCTCAGCTTTCAAATTTGGTAATTTTTTAAAAGAATTTTAAACAATAAATACCGTTTTGTTGCTCTTTAATGTGCCGTGACAGATCGCTGTAGAGCATCAGTTAAAGCTGTTCTTGTGAACCGATCATCTCTTCCTTCTAGTTAATTTATAGCCTCAAATAAACATGAACAAACATAAGAAGGAATGTTGTTTTAACCACAGAAAAGGCGTCAGTACACTCCGTTTTTCAAGTTCAAATCCTCCTATGTTAATCTACTCTCCTGACTGCTTTGTTGGACAAAATGGCGGATGGCGAAGTATGATTGGTCAGATCACCTGTCAATCAAGCTCCCTGTGAAGGGTCGGAATTTGAGCTACGTCGGTTGGTGACGCCCCTTTGGAAATGATTTGTCTACATAGCTTCTCCAGACCCTACACTCAGTTTCAACTGAGAAGGGTCTGGTTTTAACCAGGCTATAATAGCCTAATTTAGAGATCGCTTTTTTTTTTTTAACCGACTACCGACAACTTTGATCGGTTACCGCTGATACGGTCAACCATCGGTCAAATGGTTATCGGTTAACATCCCTATTCCTAATCCCACGTTTATAATGAAAGACGCGTTATTGTGTTACAAACGGTGTACGCACAGAACAGAGGGGCGGGGTGAGGAAAGCTCATTATCATTTAAAGACACATGCACTGAAACGGCGTGCTGAAAACAGAGCTGTTTTTGACCAGGTAAAATGAGTGTTTTCTTACAATATTAATGAGAATTTTTAATTAAAGTATATTACAAACTTTTAATTTAGACCCTATAGAATCATATTAGCTTGTACAAAAATGACATTATATGACCCCTTTAACATGTTACATATTTGTACAGAAATTGCCAATGATCATAAAACTCTTAAAAATAAAGAAAATGTAACGTTTCCTGTGTCAAACTTCATTCATATATCCCCATGCATGTATAGATTTGAAATTTCCCACGATCATTACTCATACAGGGGCAATATAGACCTTATGCACCAGAGAAACAAGGGCGCTGCCATCTTTAGAATATTGTCTTTGAACTTCCGTTTTTGCGGTCGCTCTGTATATTCCTATGGCATTGCTTTCCAGGAGTAATTAGCTTTTGAAGTGGATTTACTTCATATAAAGTTAACAAAAGTTAACTAAAGTTATCATGAGGATTGTAATGTTTAAACCAGATGTCTTAAAGGGCACCTATAATGCCCCTTTTTACAAGATGTAATATTGGTCTTGGGTGTCCCCAGAATGTATTTGTGAAGTTTCAGCACAAAATACCCCACAGTTAATTTATTATAACCATTTGAAAATGTCCTTTTTGGGGCCTGTTTTAAAAAGAGCTGTTTTGGTGTGTACCACCTTAAATGTAAATGAGCTGCATAATCCCCGCCCTGCTGGACCCAGATGATGAAGAGAGTCCAGCAGAATAAACACGAATGAGAATGGACCAGGACTTCTCGACATATCCCCGCCCTGCCTTTGGATGAGGGCGTAACTTGCATACCTATGGCAATAAACAGTCGGTAGAAGCAGAATGGCTGAGAGTGAGAGACCCGCTGTTTTGTATGGCTTTCAGCCATTCATGTTTGAACCGGAATCAGACCCAGATGATGAAGAGACTCCGGCAGAAGAAACACAAATGAGAATGGACCAGAACGTCTCGGAATGGTTATTTGATACATTTATGTACTTATAGAGTTTTAATCGTGTCCCCTTTGCAATTATGGATGTGCAACACACACACAAACTGTGATAACGTTCGCGCAATTTTTTTAAACTACAAACACAAATACTGTGATAACGTTTACTACGTACAAACAAAATTAAATTTATATGCGAGGGACCTAGTTACGTCATGTTGACATTACTTGTCGTACAGGTGCTTATGTGGGAAATGTGAGAAGATGGCTACAGAACCAGAAAACAAATGCTGCATGGAGATAGAACAGGTATTAATTTATTTACATTTGTAATTGTTGCAAAAAATAATATGTGACATAAAACTGTCTGACGCTATTTGTTTTATCGAAGGTTACAAGACGGATGAAACAACTTCAAGTCACTCCATCATGTATGGTAGACCATCCCGGAATGGATCCAGTTTGTTTCAATGTGTTTTCGTTACAAAACGCTTTTAACATTTACAGGGCTGACTATGGTCCCCTGCGACTTCGTGGAGTACAACAGTGAGTGTTAATTATTAGCACATTTAAGAAAAAATGGCTATTTCTTCTAAATATTACAAATCCCTGAATTTTTAGTCTAATATTTTCAGGGTTATATTCAAAGGAAATTATAGTGAAAACAAAACATATTATAGCTTTAAATATTTTCACAACAACTTGCATATCCATTTTTTTTTTTTTTTACATTATATATAAAGACACTGAACTATACAAATAAGTTTAGAAATAAAATAATTTTAATAAAAGGACATTCCTCCAAAAATCAATTGAACCATGATCAATTAAATATCAAATATTTCAACTCCAGACAACAAATGATAGATATTTGAAAGAAAAAAACAGAAAAATCCTTGAACCCTGTTTTGAGAATGAGTTTTGTGAGCTGGTGCTGGGGTTTCCTTGGACGAAAAGTTTGAGTTGTGATTCCAGCCTGTGTGGTCCTGAGGATTCAAAGAGAGTTTCCTGATGCCCAGGGCAGTTATGTAGGTTTTCGACCACCTATTGATTAAACCGAGATACCCTACTAGAGATGGCCTCCTCCTTCTCTGGCCGGTCATACTCTGCACACAACGCTGGTGGTATTGGTATCCTCAAAACATCATCCACATATGGTGCAGGATCCACAAAGACTTTATCAAATATGAGGTCCAGCAGGTCATCCACATATCCTGTGCAATATAACATTTTATTTTATTTTTAATTAGTAAAATATTGAATTTCAAATGGCTTGTAAGAAAGAATGCAAAAAAGATATGTACATTTGTATTAAATTTGTTAAGTAAACTCATTTTATACATACTGAAGGTTGCTTGTGTCTTCACTTCTCTGACCCGGTATTCTCCCTTCTTGGCCTTTGGAAAGGTCACTTTGAACACCGGTCGACCAGCTGCTGTTGTGGCTTGAGGACGCCCGGCATTCTCATTGTAATGTAGTGCAGCCAGGTATAGTCTGTAAGCAATAAATACATGTTCAACATACAATGTCTACAGTGTATGTAAAAGTAAATTTATTTTTACAACAATAACATTACCTGCACAACATTCCCAGAAATGTAAAAACCACATTTTTTGGTGTAAACCGTAGTATTACACTGTGGAAAACCTTGATAGAAGAAGTCTGGAAGTGTGGACTTAGCTTGGCAACATCCTTCAAAATTCTCTTGTTGGAGAGAACTCTCTCCAACTTGAAATATGGCAGCGTTCCTAAATTATTTGAAGTATGATATGTAATTTTAAATTAAAAAAAGCCAAGCTATATGATCTGCATACATATTTTTAAAAGTAACTATTGCTTCTTTAGCCTACATACCAGCAGCTAGCCACTTTTTTGTGTCTCGACTTCTCCTTGGTCCATGTAGACATACTGGAAAATTGCTGTCTTCATGTGTGTGTTTATTTTGCATATGGTTTAGCAAAGACGTCCATTTAGCCACTCTTTCAGGTCCACTGCTTGATGATGCAGCAGTCCAAAAGATGTGGTTTTTTATACTATGCAACCATTTACGTATTTTCTCACAACCCTTCAACTTGCACACTTTTTCCAGCTGCTTTGAAATTCCTGGAGATTGCAATTAAATACAAACATGACAACACTCACAATAAGTAGAGCAATGTGTCATTACATATAATGTAATGGTGGTGTATATATATATACATATATACATATACTGTATATCATCCGCTAATACAGTTTCATCGCAATTATTTATCTGTAAAAATCTAGAAAATTATATGATGGTAGTAAGGATATTAACCTTTCTCTACGTGCCAGACATCATAGAATTGGTTGACATTGCGTTCCCTGAGGAATTTTTGTATTTGCGGATGTCGGTCAGTCACAATGCAGTCCAGAGTCACACCACGAGCATCCAAAAAGTCAAGACCTCTCTTCAAACCTTCCTTTTCCATGTGGTAACTTCCTCCCACTTCATTACTCTGACAAGTGATCAAAATACAATTCGTTTTTTGCGTTTAAAATAAAATATACAAGATTTCCAGGACGTTGCATCAAAGGTTTCTGCTCATTTACCTGGACGAGTTGTACATCAACAACGGTGTTTGTCTCCAGGTCCATCATTGTGTAACTGCCATATTTGGCAGAGTGCCCTTCAAAAACAAACATACATAATCTCTTATTACACAATGTGCCTTGTCTAGAAGATCAAATTCTATTTTTTTTATTTCTTTCTAAAAAAACAATGTAAATTTGTCCCACAGTGTACCTGGTGAGTCAGCCCTCATATCTCCTCCAACAATGACCTTTTCCCTTTGAGCCAACAGCTGTAGCATCTCATCCTGCCAGTTTCTCCATTTGGAAACAATAGCAGGCTCAATGCACATTTGTGCATGACGACGAAAGGTGTCGTACTTGAAAAGATGTAACTTCATAGCTGCAAATATCTGACAACAGATAAGTTGGTAAACAGTAAATTAATAAATGAATAAAAATAATATTTTTTTACATCATAAATGTTTAGTCTCATGTAGGCCATGTAACGGAAAGCAGATGATCAGGTCTGCCTTTTTGTTGATTAATCAAATCTAATCAACAAACAAAAGGTACTGATTAACCCCTCAAAACAAAACAACAGTGTCAGCAGATGCTCGGTCAGGTCCCCTGAGTTAATCTCATCAACTCAAGAAGATATTCACACTAAAAAGGAAGGACAAAGTTCGCCACGCGGTTCCACGTGTGCACGACTCTGCATACACACACACAAAACACAGACTCCTTATCATGCCCGACCACTTGTGGTCAAAATTACCTTTTTAAAATGTTTAAAATGTATTTCTTGCTGTGCTTATGATCCTTATACCCGAAATACGATATCTATAAGCTTTATTGATATGTAATCAGTTTAATATGCATGTAATCACGAGAAATCCTGTTTCTTTGTGTTGTTGACTAACAGAATTGTCATTCGCGGTATTGTTTTGTTCAGAAGAACACAACGGTGTTGAATATTTAGCACAGAATATTAGAGGATGCATTATTTGATTAATACCAGTTTTATAAATGTTTATGAACGAAGTTTATTCCGCCAGCATTAGTTAGAAGAGGCGTGTACCTTTCCAAATGAAAGGACATGACCACAATACGTCCTCCCAGGCGATTGGGTCACGCACGCAAGGGGGCGTGACTTGAGCTCCTTCAAAACACAGCGGGCTCTCTCACCTCTCTCTCTCTCACCTCGCTCTCATCCTTCCTCCTCTTCTACCGGCGCGACGCTTCCCCGAGGAACATCCCAGAAGGCCTCGGACAAACACATGTTCGAGTCGTAGCAGCCGTTCCTTTGCAACTAAGTTATATTTGCCTCTTCCTTCACGGAAGATGAAGACGAACTTTCTCGGTAACGTTACATTTCAGTGAGCCTTTTCAAGCTTCCCGCGACACCGGAAGACGCAGTCGAAACAGGACCTCGTCCGCGCTTTCAGCATCAACCAAACAGAGAACAGACGTGCAAGTATATTTATCTGATAAAAGCTGCTTTTCTGGGGTCCGTCGTTTAGGTTTCTGTATGTAACAATTACTAGCTTTTCCCTTCTCTCTATTTCTCTCTTTCTTTCTTTCATTTCATTTTATTCTTATCACGTATGTTATTATTGTTTAAATGTTTGTTTGTGTTTATTGTTTGCATTTTTACGTACGTTTCTATTCGTAGCTCATATAATCTTTAGTCACATTTATTAAAATCCATTTATACTTTTCACTGTCTCTGTGTTTGAAAACCCACCATTCTAAAGTCAATGAAACAAAAGATCCAGCTACAAGCTCGATATTAGACTACATTCAGTAGTTTTAATTAATAAACTCATAAAGTTTACTGTTCGTGGCCAGAACCTAAACTTTCTTGGAGTTTGTAAAGAGATAACCCTTCTTAACTGTGATAATCTCACCGTTATTCGCTGGACGAATAACGATTAGATCAGTTACAGAACCAGTTAATCTCTATAATTGATAAAATAAATGTATATGCGACTTATGAATTATGACCATGAGTCATAATTATTAATATTTCCAAAATTCCCTATATTCTTGAGCTAATTCAAATTTACCCAAAGTCGTATTCGCTACAGCCATAAGACGGGACCCCAAATTTGGGCTACCGGTACCATTTTGAGGGATTCAATTTCTTTTTGATTTTCATGAAGGTACACATCTCTAGTGTTGGAAAATGTGTGATAGCATCCGATCCATGGCAGCTTTCATGAGAAATCAACACTTATATCATCCTATCTCAAGGTAAGGTGTTCAGTGACTACAAGAGAGAAAAATGCTTCTGTAATCGAAACGGTTGTTTTTGCACTGGAAGAGGCAATGTCGGGGCTTTAAAGTGATGTGTCAACCACCTTTCTAGGCCTCTGGGGCGCTGAGAAACTTTGAGTTGAAAATCGTTTATCGTTCTATTAAACAACAGTTCATGGTGATATGGCTGTTTTGTTTTGTGTTTTGATCCCATGCTTTTTCTGATTTGGACTTTTTCATGGAATTCTACTTGAAAATTTTGTGCAAGTACTTTTCTGGAGGTGTGATAATCAAATGTTTTATGCTGTTTCAGGCTTAGTGGTGGTCCACTTCAACATGGAAAAGGAGAAGGGAATGCCAGAAGACAAGTGTATCATACACCATGCTTCCTCAGGCTCTGATACTATACAAATACAATATACAAACTCAATACTCTTACACAAACTCCTATACAAATTTAGTTTATCCTTTTTCTTGACATATGTTTGAAAATCGTCCTCCGTAACCAAAAACTACCTTGAATCTAATGCTATCACACATTTTTCAAATACAGGGTCAAATACTTAATCACCATGCGGTTTAATCCCTCAAAATGGTACCGATCAACCCTCTGTCTCACGGCCTAATGTAACTGCAAAGCTATTAATTATTTCATTTACAAATACCTTTTCAATTGTGACAAATGAAGCACCACTGAGATACACAGCAGCAGAAAGGTGAAGGTTTCCAGCTGGAGTACTGCCCAAAATCGGCTGACTGCTCCATTTCCGTGAGAACTGACAATGGTGGCAGAGTTGTTCAACACGTAGAAATGTTCCAATCCTTTGTGATCTTATATGGCAGCTTCTATGACATACCGGGCACACCTCAAACAGTTCCATGATGCAGGTCTCATAGACAATATATTTACAGATGTTTTGAATAGGGCTGGATGCTTGAGCTCTGAAAAACAAAACAAAACAAAAAACGTTAATTTATATAAGCACTACATAAAAATTAGATATGCTATAATTAAAACAAACATTATTCTAAAATATAATATAAACTTACGACAAGTCTTTTGGCTCTGTTATTGATGTGTCTGCCTCTGCAGGATTAAATGTGACATCAGTCTCTTGTGCTGTTTGTATTGAAGAGCATTCCTGTAGGATATCTTCATCTTCCTCAAGGTCCAGACAAGGTCTCTTTGATGAAGTCGTGGAAGACGCAACAGCTGTATGAGAAACTAATTTTGTGCTAACATCAAAACTTGACAATGTTGTCTCTGTCTGGACACCTGGAATATATAATTCAGCAAAGATTCACTTTCTCTATCGTGGCTATTCAATTCAATTCAAATGTAATTGTATAGTACTTTTCACAATACATTGTCTTAAAGCAACTTTACAGAAAATGAATTTCAAAATGTACATATAAAAATACAGTTAGTTAATACAATTATATAATATTATATTGCATACTATATAATATAAATATAGTTAAAAACATCAACATACTGATACTCCTGTGGTGTGTTTGAAGCATTGACAGTTGTGTACCAACACTGCATAGCTGTGATGTTTCTGTCTGCACGCCAATATCCCTCGTTCTACAGCTTCGTGTCGATGTGCTGGCCTTTGTATAAACATAGCAATTTTGATGTCTTGTCTTTACAGAAAACATACACAGTTTTTAATACAATATCTTTAAAAATATATATATAAACGTGTGGTTACACACTAGGGGTGTAACGATATTCAAACCGAATCGAAAAACCGCGATACAACAGCCACGGTTCGAACCGCGATACTCTCATGTCGAACCGAGCGCGCCCCGCCGTGATTTGGGTGATCGATCACGCTCGGGAGTTTATACGCACTTCAGGATGGCAACTCCGCGGCATATTGAGATTGAAGACCCTCCGGTCACAACCACTGACTGATACAACAGCAATAGCAGCAGTGCTGATCACGACACTTGAGAATGTTCACCGACACCTGCCATCATCCAATATGATGACATATCAAAGCTTTTTTTAATCATCGTTTTGAGACAAATCATTGTTTGATTTGCGAACATAATCCTCTGCCGCTTGGTCGCTTCCGCTTCAAGCCGGGAGTCGTCTCGCGCCAACGGTTAATTCCTTTTCACTGTCCACGTTTTGATTTCGGCAAATCAATTTTGGGGAATGCAAACAACGTGATTATTGTTCATGAGTCCAACATCCAGCCACGCAAGAAAACATGTAATCTACCTGAGGGAATAATATGCACTAGGGCTGTCACTTTTTATTCGATATTCTAATATGCATTCGAACATGACGTGAAATATCCGAAACCGAACTATAAATAAACTATCCGGTTTTTAAAGTGCCATGTTTTGCGCATTTTTTACAGTCTATGATTAGACCGTTTGCTTTTTATTTTATTGTTTGCCATCTCATCCAGTAGCGTAGGCCCATGACCAAATCAAGCGAATAATAGCAGCCAATAGCCAGCTTGTTTTGAAAATGGAAGATAACGACAAGACAAATGAGTCCGTGCTGTAATCCCTGCCTATTACACACACACACACACACACACACACACACACACACACACACACACACACACACACGACCCACAGAAAAGACGCGTGTCAGTATCGAGTTCTCTTTCGGGCTTGAACAAACCATAACACACAAATTATGCCAAATGTCTGTTTTGTCGAGTGTCCTCATAAGAGCAGTCTTAAATTATTTAAAAAAAGTCTTAAATGAACGTAGAGATTTGTGAGAAAATGCGACGCGTGTCAGATCGCGTCTCTGTCCGCAGCGGCTGGTCTTAAAGTTTCATTAATGTTCATCAAATAACAAAGGTAAGAGAGTACATTACTCACTCAGACCCGACGCCAGGAGGATTATTATACCGGTAACCTAATCATGAATGCACTCCGCTATCTTTTAACACATCTCCGGCGAACGGCTTTTTCACGCAAAAGAAAAACTCTACATGAAGCGCAGTGAAATTCAGCGACCATGTGGCGTTTCCTGATGGATCGAGGTTGTTCGTTAACTTCATTTTACATTTTACTCGTAGATATTCGAATATATTCGAAAACATTTCTTGATATTCGATATCCGTTCGAATTTGATTTTTCTCAAAAGTGACAGCCCTAATATGCACACAAAACATTTCTGATTATTATTAATGTTTAAAACTGTTTTTCCCCCAGGATTCTTTGAAGAATGTAGGCTAAAGATCATAAGAGATTTATTTGAAGTAGAAAGCTTGTATAACACTATAAACGTACTGTCACTTTTGATAAATGTAATGCATCCTTGCTGAATAAAAGTAGGCAATTTTCTTTAATTTCTCCCCCCCCCCCAAAAAAAAAAATCTTACTAACCTCAAACTTTTGAACTGTAGGCCTATGTATAATGTTAAAAAAAGCTTTCTATTTCAGAAAAATGCTGTTATTTTTAATGGTGGTTTGTTTGTAATGTGACATTTTGTTTGTATGACATTACAAT
Organism: Scardinius erythrophthalmus; assembly: GCF_964197995.2. NCBI lineage: Eukaryota > Metazoa > Chordata > Actinopteri > Cypriniformes > Leuciscidae > Scardinius > Scardinius erythrophthalmus. The sequence continues at coordinate 18,548,734 of NC_138221.1, read as the reverse complement.
TATTTTTAGAATTAAATTGTACATAGGCTAAATAGGTTAAGCAATGCAAATGTGTTTGCCTGATAACATTTTAAACACTTAACTGTCTGCAGACACTGAAATGATGTACGTTGTGCAATAGGCTATAGTACAAATATTTTGAGTGTCCCTTGTTTTCCTATAAAGAACCACGATTGTCCCGCATTTTACTTTTCTGAAGTTGGCAACCCTACTCAGGTGTGCAGTTTATTCTGACTAGTCAGTGGAGGCATTTATTTCATTTGAGTTAACTCAGGTGTGCTAACTGCTCTAAAGAAAACATGAAGCCACTGTATAAAGTTAAGTTAATAAAGTTAAAGTTAATAAGTTAAATTATTATTGTTGTTGTTGTTGTTTTTATTAAGTTAAAAGTTAATCTAGTGTTATTATGGCTGGTGCCCTGCCATGAACCCTGCCCCCACAGCAAACAGAACCGAACCGAACCGAGACTCCAAAACAGTGATATGAACCGAATCGTGGCATTGGTGTATCGTTACACCCCTATTACACACTATACAAACAAGGTTTAAATTATATACACAGACATCCTACGACGACGACAACAACTTTAGACGCATTTGTTGTTGAACTGGCTGACATTGATTGAAATGACTATTTGCTCAAAAATCATAAAATACACTTACTTCTTCTGGAGGTGACGTTGGATCGCGAACTGTAGGCAACGATCCATACTTGAGGATTAACTTTGAAGCAAGACCTGCTTTGAATTGACCCTCGTTCACAAAACAGTCAGTCAGAAAATGATTTGCGCAAACATAAACGTATTTTGGAAGTTTAAGTGGCGCCTTTCCTTCGTAAATAAAATCCATCCACTGCGTTTTCAGTGGCTCTGATGTCGGAAGTAAGTGAAAACTACTATGTACATTATTACATCCCACAACAGAACACTTATGTTTTTTAGAAGACATTGCCGGCTGTCGTTGAAACAATGGAGGATGGTGTACAGATCACCGAGGGCGGGGTCTATGCCAAAACCACAGTGTCAATCAAACCACGTCGGTGGGGCTTAGCGCAATTCTACGTCACAGTGAGAGCAATCTTAGAACAGCTCGTTCTGAGACAGTGCTTATGATTTATTGAGATTGTAAAAAAAACACTGGGTGGATTTTTATCATTCTAGGGTGGTTTTGCTCACACACTGCCAACACACATTTATGTTCAAACACCATGTAAAAGTGAATTTTGCATAATAGGTACCCTTTAACAAATGTCAGTTAGTGTGGGGCAAAAATGAACGTGACAGCGTAGCCAGAGAGCAGAGCAAAACAAAACTCTACGTTCGTTCTACGTCACGACGCTTCCTGCGCTACGTCCTACGTCATACGTCATACGCCAGCATCCATCTCTGTGAACGCGTGTCGACCACTACCGGAAGCCTATAAAGGGATAGTTCACCCACAAAAAAAATCTCATTATTTACGCGCTCTAATGTTGTTCCAAACCTGTATTAATTTCCTTCTAATATTTTCTAATATTAATATTTTGAAGAATGTGGCTATCCAAACAGTAGCTGGTCCCCATTGACTTCCATAGGAGAAAAATATACTATGGTAGTCATAGACACTAACTCTGTTTGGTTACCCACATCCTTTCAAATAAATTTTATTTTCAACAGAAGAAAGAAACTTATTCGAGTTTTAAATAACCAGAGAGAGTAAATTATGATAATTAGAATTTTAAGGAGAACGATTCCTTTAATGTTAATAAAACAACAAAATGCAAAGAGAAAATCACTCACTGCTCTTGACTGATAACTTTAATAGTAGCTTTAATAAGTATCAATGTACAGTGAAGTCTGTTTTATTTTCATATTTGTTTATTTAAATACTTTCTTCAATGCTACTGTTAAATACGCCTACTGTAGCTGAAAACATAAAGCACTGTTTATTTAATTTGTATATTAAGTTGTGTATGTGTAATGTGTATCTTTGATCTTAATATTTAATAACAAAGAAAATAATGACAAATATTTTTTTCTTCGCCCCTGTCTGCCATTCTTTTTTATTTTATATTTTGTTACCTGAGGCTTTATTTTTTAAATATGGACATTAGTTTAGCTGTAATGCTCAGTCACAAAATAGTAAAACCAACATAAAAAAGAATCGTGATAAAATCGTGATTTTCCTGAAAATAAATCGTGATATTATATTGTTGCCATATCGCCCACCCCTAGATGTAGTTTATAGATCGAAATATCTTCAAAAGAATCGCCCAGTGAAATAGAATCAAACGGAATAACAGAGAAAAGTGTCACATTCCAGCTCAGATGACGGCTTCAGCCAGCCGCAAACATAATCTATAACACCTTTTAGCTTTGGATGTTACCTTTCAAAGGAGACCATTTTCACATTTCTGAGAGCTTTCGTTGGTAAGAAATAACTTTTCGAATGAACTGAGAGGAAACGCGCTCTGTGCACATTTACACAATCTCTAAGCCATCTTTACAGCGCGCGAGCCTTTACTAAGGACAATCCTTTAGGATACAGATCTAACCGGAACTAAGCTCGCGTCACACATCAGACGGACCTCTCATAGGCGAAAATATTGACCGCATGAGGTCAAGAATCTGGAAGCGCCGATCACTTCCGGGTAAAAGCGCGAGATTTCTGTTGACAGAAGCCGCCGCGAGTTTGCGTGTGTTATTTCAGAGGTGGGAGTAAGTCACAAGTAAGTCTCAAGTCTTAACCTTCAAGTCTAAGTCAATTTTGTGAAAAGCAAGTCGTCACTGCTTTTGAAAGCAATTCAAGTCGAGTCGTAGCTTGGGTTAAGCAAGTCATACAAATGTGTGACGATTTAACTGAATTCATATATTAAAATAAGTTAAAACTGTAGTAGTTACGGACTATGGGATTTTTATTTGCAACAAAATATTGCAATATGCATTTCTACTCAAAAGGACTCCACATACAGTGGAGTTGTTAATACAATACAAATCTAAAAATAAATAAAATGTAAAACTACATAGCCTAAAATGTAACTGAAATTATGCCAACATAATAGCATGCAAAATATTGAAACAGCTGCTGTACCTAAATATGCCTCAAACATTGCAGAAGTTAAAACGTATTAATCAATGCAAGTATAATGGTTTCTATGCCACCAAATGGCATTCTTCAAACAAGCACCCCCTTTATGGAACATGAAAATATACAGGTGCTGGTCATAAAATTAGAATATCATAAAAAAGTTGATTTATTTCAAGAATTCAGCTTAACAGGTGAAACTAATGTATTTTATAGACTCATTACATGCAAAGTGAGATATTGCAAGCCTTTATTTGTTATAATTTTCATGATTATGGCTTACAGCTTATGAAACCCACAAAATCAAAATAGAATATTACATGAAATCACACAGTAATTACACAGTGATTCAATGGTCACTGAACCAGGTTTTGGTTCTTTTGGTGGCAGTGTGGGCCGGTGCAAATCCTGCTGGAAAAAGAAGGAAGCATGAAGTGCTCTGAAAATGTCCTGGTAGACGGCTGCGTTGACTCTGGATTTAATAAAGCACAGTGGACCAAAGTCCTCTTTTCTGATGATAGCAAATTTTGCATCTCATTTGGAAACCAAGGTCCCAGAGTCTGGAGGAAGAATGGAGAGGCACACAATCCAAGATGCTTGAAGTCCAGTGTGAAGTTTCCACAGTCTGTGTTGGTTTGGGGAGCCATGTCATCGGTTGGTGTTGGTCCACTGTGCTGTCCACTCAACACAGCCGTCTATGGAGATGCTGACTTCATTTTCCAGCAGGTTTTGCACCTACCCACACTGCCAAAAGAACCAAAACCTGGTTCAATGACCATGGTATCACCATTGGTCCATTGAAATATCTCACTTTGGGGGGGCAAGAATTATTTTATTTTTTTTTGTTAATAACCCCTTAACACTAGAAGTGCCAGAATTCCATAACTACTAGAACTGCCGCAAGCAGTCATTTTGACCGCTATATTCCAAACTCTATATCTTTAATGATAAATACCCAATTGAGAGATTAATGCATTTATTGTGTTAATATGTCTTTAAAAAACAAAACAACACCAAACTGTACATTTAAACAAGTTTAATTATACATTTATAAATAAATAATATCCGTAGATGTCCTGAACAAAATGACGGAGTAGCCCATATTTGTTTACACAGTTCGATCGCGTCCGCGTCCGCACCTGCCGACACACACACACACACCAACCATATTCCAGTAGCCTATTGCATCTTGACATTGCAGCCTGTTCATTATAGCCACAATAAAATATAATAATGAAATAGTCAACCTAACATATAAAAATTCCACTGCTCTGTTTGTAGCCTATAGTAGGCTATACCTACAATTCGTACCATTTTGCGGATGTGAAGAGGATGATTTTTTCCGTCGATATTGGATCGTGAGTGAAGTACAAAGCCTATAATAAAGAAATAGTTTAAAATCCAAATACATCGCAAATGTTGAAACATTTTGATTCTAATTAGAGAGTTACGTGAGCCTATAACGCCGCTTACTTTCACTTTCGCTTATAACGCATTTCATTTTGGCTTGTTTATAGTTATTTTTTTCATTCTTGTTCTGTTCTGAATATCATTTGATTTAAATGATTTGTTGTTGAATATGTTTAGTGTATTTTTAACCACATTTTATTGTTGTGTATATTGGTTTAGCCTATAATAATACCGCGAAATTCCGTGCGGTCAATATGACCGTCTATGGCCGAAATAGGTAAATATGTTCATTTATTTTTTTGCCTTATGTGTAATTTATATGAAAAACATTTTAAATGAAAATACAGACACTTTTAGGAAAAGTCAGGTACCAGCAGCATTGTATTTATTTTTTCAACAAAGTTATTGCAGATATAAAATTCAAAACGGTCAAAATGACCGCCATGGCCGTTCTAGTGTTAAACCATGACTTCTGGCAAGTTTTGTGGCATCTTCTGGCATTTTTTTTTTCTGTAACACTTTCGCACTTAGATACATCATCATGTAACCAGTACTTTCATTTATTTTATCCTGTAGACATTTTGAACATTAAAATCTAAATGGAACTTTTCATTAGTTTAAAAGGTGACTAGCTTGCATAGCCTATTTTACTTCACTAACCTCCAGGGATGTGCAAAGAGTTCATCAGGGGCAGGGGCTCAAATGTAAGAAAGACAATTTGCTGTAATTTAAAGCATTTCCCCCAAACTTGTAATCATCAATATTTAAATATAGAATCACTAATTAAATTAAACACACAAAAAAGGGCGAAAAAAGAAAAATGTCCACACAAATTGGACAGAAAATAGCCTTATATTAAAATATAAAACATCGATATATTATTCTTCATTCAGTTCTATGCAACATACTCAGATTTAACAGATTTATTTTTTGACTAATTATCAAAATAAAGTATAGTCATACAAAGCTCTTATTACCAGAGCATGTGATCAGAGCAGGTAATTTTACCATTGTTGCCCAGCATTGCTATACCAGCTCAGCAAACAGAAGTCTACTACTGAGAAATTTCACGTTATTTGAGCGGACTTTGCTTTTCCAGTGTGTGATCGGTAGCCTACATGATTGGAGCGTTTGGGCCGTTAAGGAGCAGAACGCGCAGCGCAAAGACGGAGCGGAACATTGAGCAGAGAGCGCAGTACGCCGACACACACTCACACACACATGGAACGGAGAGCGCGGCGCAAACACGGAGCGGAAAAGACCCACACGTGAAGTTACGAAACAAGCTGCGCGAGAATGAAACCTGATCGCCGAACACGGAAGGGCGGGACGGCATATTTTCCATAGACAGTAAAAAATGGACACAGCGACCCCATGGACTTAAACGGAGAAAAGTTCGTACCGCATTCTCCTTTCCACAAACGCTTGCTCACTCTCCCGTGGCGTCTGTCGTTGTGTCTGTCGCCACGTCGCTTCTATTATGAGTGCGCTTTCCGCGCGCCCACATTTGAAATATTTGCATGTGAACGGCCCCTTATGACAACGTGTGTAAGTGAATGTCGAGATATTACTGATCATGTGAAGATTTTGCAGCGGCGCTGAAAATCCAGCGGTGGCGCTGCGCCGCTGCTTAATACATTGTAGGGGAAACACTGATATTTTCTTTAGCCTTTTTGCCTTTGATTTATTTATGTATTATGAAGTAGCTCCCCCTCTTTGTTGTTGTTTTCTTCTTGGTTAATACTTTTTTGTATATTGACAACATTTGTATACGCATACATATTTTCTTTCCCCTACGAGAGTTTTGTAAGGTTTTTTTTTTTTTTTCTAAAAATAAATAAATTCACTAACGCGCCAGTTCAAGTTCAACTTTATTGAGATCCCTTGCGGGTAATTTGTATGCAGCGTAGTAGAAATATAACATAGACAACAATATAAAACAGAATAAATAAGAACACACAACAGTAGGCTACACATTATTCATTTAAAATACTAATATTTACCATTTTGAGTATTTAACAATCTGATTGCACCAGGGACAAATTAATATTTGTATCAATTGCTTTTCATCTTTTAGTCTAGCGAGAGCAGAATAGAGAACTTTGAGTGCAAAAAAACGTCATTAACTTACCTAAGAGCATGATTAAGGACATAACGGTTGAATATAACTGACAGACTTCTTTTTGGTATTCACACCAAAACGCAGTTTATTGTCAATAATAGTCCTAAATATTTATAACTTTCCACACACTCCACCTTCTCACCTTTAATGAACGTATACTGGGAAGAATGAGTTTCAGTTCTGAAATCAATAGTCATATCTTTGGTCGATACATTCAGCTGCAGACAATTAAGCATCACCACGCCATTTTACAAAGTCATCAACAACTGGACCATGACAAGTTAATTTTTTTTCAAAGTTGTAAAGACTCTCTGATCCATTTTCTCTTGCCCGGGTATGTTTTTCTGATATGTTGACGCTTGACAGGAACTCCGCTTCCACAACGATTACGTATTTCCGGTTATTGTGAAAAAGGTCTATTGCACTTCACATTCACCCATTCATTCACTCTGTCTCATTCATACACCGACGGCGGTGTCAGCCATGCAAGGCGCCATGCAGCTGGGGTTAGGTGTCTTGCTCATGGACACCTCGACACTTGGTCAGGTGGAACTGGGGAATGAACCACCAACCTTCCGGTTTGTAGACAACCTATATGAACCACTGATCCACTGCTGCCCAGGGAAGGCTTTTTCCCAGCGAAGCTGGCCCACTGAATGGTGGTTGCCTTCATCTTGGTGTTCAATTCCGAGATGCACGTGTCCGCTTACGTGGTGAGCTCCTCTGAAGTGAGTGTGTGCTCCCGCCTAGGCATTGACACAATGTGCTTTGCTGACAGATATTCTAGAGTTGGGGGCTGGGCGACACACATGTTCGAACCGTTGCTCCCTTCTCTTGAAGCCAGTTGCACTTGAGCCCGGTTCAAAGTGTCGGCTTGCTGCGCCATTCCCCTCCTATGGACTGGATAAGTGCGCAATTCTTTCTCCAGTAAAGTTCCCTCTTAAACTGAACTGTCGAGTTCCTCCACACCCTCCGGCGATGGATGCGGCAGAGTGTCCGAAGCCAGGCCTACCACTCGTATGCACTTGTGGAACTTGTGCTAGGCTTGCTAGGCTGGGTCCATATGTTGAGATCCCCACGGTGATCCCATATGTGTATACTTTCTCTTCCCTTGGCAGAGTTTCTGCCGTCACTGTCTGGTGAGTAGGCTGCCCCCGGTTAAAGGCTGGAGCCTCCCCAGTGACATTCCTATGTTTTACTGCCCGTCAATTCGCCCATTCCATATGTGTATTCTCCACATGTTATCTCCCTGTGAGCAGGATGTGGCTTCCGCAGCGTGCCTTCCTTCCATGTACAGGGAACGCTTTCCCAGTGGTCCTGTAGGAACAGCAGTGACTTCCCTGGACTAAGCCCTGTCCTTTATCTGCCTTAAATCATGGGGGGATCAGGAGGCTTCTGTCTAGGCACTGGAAGGTGGCAGCACTAGTGGCGCTTTCAAATAGATCCCCATTCAGTCGACGTCGACTACGTCTGACGTTCTCGACTGAAAGGGAATGTCCTGTTTGCGTATGCAACCCACCGTTCCTGAAGGAGGGAAAGGAGTACGTAGTCCCCTCGCCACTACTGCTGGACCACTGCTGACTTGGGGGCCACTCAGCTCCTCAGCTAAAAAGCAACTGGTCTAGATTACCCTTGTGCATGTCCATGAGTGTCTTGGCCTGGTAGACCCGCAACAACGCCATGGCATGCAAAGAGGAAGCGGCTTGCTTTGTAAGCTCTGACCGTCAAGCCTGATGCAAGCTCACAGGTCTGTGAGGAGAGACAAGGATCCCCCGTCCAAGATGCAGTGGCAGTTGGACACAGGTCGCAACGGACCGCTCCACTGGAGGGATAGCCTCATAACCCTTCACCGCTCCTCCATCAGTGGTAGCGAGGGGGCAAGAGCCACTCAGGTCGTTTTTCGGCCGCAAAAGGTGCCGTGCATGAGCTAGTTAGTTCTCCATGCACTTTGGGAAAGAAGGGTACTAGGGCGGTGGGCTGAGAACCAGCACGGCCCACCCCGATATACCAATCATCCAACCGAGACTGTGCAGGACACGGTGGGGTGTTCCACTCGAGCCCGACAGCCTCGGCGGCCCGTTTCCGCATAGCTGACAATTCTGGATCCGGCTCAGGCAACTTTACATTCCCAGAGGGAGATAACGCAGTCTAGTCGTCATCTCCAGAGGCCAGCTCACCCTCCAATGCTGCAATCGACATCCTGTCCTCTAGGGGAGCCCCGGTGAAACGGTCGGCCCACCCATTACAGATGGACCAGCACGCTCCTTGGGGGACTCCACCGGCTATGGTGGAAGGGAGGAGTGAGGAGCCCACAGGGAATGGTTAACGGTCGAGACATCAAACACTATCTTCCTATCACCCATCCCACAAGGCACCCGAGGGCAGGGCGTGGTAATGGGGACTAGCGCTTCGCTGACAAACGCAAGTCTCGATATCAACATAGCAACAGTCATATTACCGCAATCGGAACATTAACTGTCCACAAAAGCTGCTTCAGCGTGCTTTAAGCCCAAACACATGATGCAACCATTTTGACAAAACCAGACAGAGACAGGGAACGACCGCATCCAGAAACGCACGGGCGGAATAACATCTTGAAAAAGACGTAAAGGCACCTGTGTTGCTCTTTCAAGTGAAAAACTCTCACCAGTGCCGGAGCACACAGGGGAATGACCGCGGCAACACTGATACAGGGATGGTGCAGCCCGTATCAGTGAAGCACTCACTTTCTCGCCCTCAACCGACCGTCAGACAAACAAACAGAAATTTGGGTGCTGTGAGAACAGCAGTTGAGAGCTCGAAAGCACGCTCACCGCTGCACTCGCACTGTAAACACCAAGAGAGACTTCCAGAAGAAGTGCCGACACACTCGCTCGTTGTATAACACTCTTCAGAAGAGCCGAACATGAAGCTTGGCTCCGAAGCGAAAGGCAACTGGTGTGTGCATCTACTTCTGTATTTATACCCGCGCCACTCAATCTGCGCAACATATTATCCCATAATTGTCGCGCCCATGCATTTTATACTGCCCACGAACCTGTCAGTATTTGCATGCTTCGCGTCAATTGGCTTGCTGTCCCCAGCTGGCGTTAGCCCATAAGATTTCAGCGAAAGTGGAGAAGGGAGGAGTTCCCATATACGTCATGCTGACGTAATGTTGAAGTTACCGCCTCAAAAGGGAACCCATTATCGGTCGATCTCTACAAGTCATATCACTTCTTGGCTGTCACAATTTTAAGAAATGCTCTATTTTTTAGTATCAGGGTTGAGTGAAACATGTAGGACACAGATAATTCTCAAACATAATTCATTTAAAACTAGTTAAAGCCACGGTCAATCTAGACTTTCAGCATGTGAAATTTCTACTGACACTGTTGTGATATGTCACACTCTGTCTTTTAACAAAGATAAATTCAATGTATAAAAAATAATAATACATCCAAAATATAATAATATACAATCTGCTCCACTGGACTGCAAAAAGTTTGTGTTCTTGTAATTCAACTAAGAGGCCACAGTGTGACGTTTCTGTGGCAAGCAGAGCTGGAATTGAATTCGCCAAACTGGAACACAAGGAAACTTGCTTTAACTTTATTTTTTTTAAAGCAAAATGGATATTTTATAGAAGTTGTATACTTTTATGTCCTTTCACTTATTTTTTTTTTCTTTTTGTATCAATTGGATGATTTCTTTTCTTTCAGTTCAGACCTGATGGAAGTGAAGGAGGAGAGTGAAGAACTGAGTGAAGTGAAGGAGGAAAGAGAAGAACTGAGTGAAGTGAAGAAGGAGAGTGAAGAACTGAGTGAAGTGAAGGAGGAGAGTGAAGAACTGAGTGAAGTGAAGGAGGAAAGAGAACTTAGTGAAGTGAAGAAGGAGAGTGAAGAACTGAGTGAAGTGGAGGAACATCATGTAAAACCTGGAGGAAAACCTTTGAGTCGCTCAAAAACGAAAAAAAAAAATTTAAAGAAAAGAGCCAAGAAATCTTTCACCTGCACTCAGTGTGGAAGGAGTTTCAAAAACACACGTGATCTTGAGCGTCACATGAGAGTTCATACTGGAGAGAAGCCGTTCTCATGTGATCAGTGTGGGAAGAGATTCTCAATCAAACAACATATTAAGAGTCACATGAGGATCCACACCGGAGAGAGACCGTTCACATGTGATCAGTGCGGGTCGAGCTTCACACAAAAACAACATCTTGATGTTCACGCGAGGATCCACACTGGAGAAAAGCCGCATGCATGCAATCAGTGCGGAAAGAGTTTCACACAATCATCATACCTTAATATTCACATGAGGATCCACACCGGAGAGAAGCCGTTCACATGTGATCAATGCGGCAAAACATTTCTTAGTGCATCAACCCTGAAAAAACACCTGATGGTTCATACGAATGAGAAGCCACATTCATGTTCTGTGTGTGGAAAGAGTTTTTCACTGCAGCTATATTTACATAAACATCAGAAAATTCACACTGTTGTAAGAGAGTACATGTGCTTTGAGTGTGAGAAGACTTTTACTTCAGCGGACAGTTTAAAGCAGCACCAGATTATTCACACTGGAGAAAAACCTTACAAGTGTTCACACTGTGACAAGAGATTCAGTCTGTCAGGACATCTGAAAACACATGAGAGGATCCATAGCAGAGAAAAGCCGCACACGTGTGATCATTGTGGAACGAGTTTCTCTTTTAAAAGTGAACTGAAGCGACACATGAAGATCCATGCAGTGGAGAAACCACATCACCGTGATCCATGTGGAGAGAGGTCTCTGCTGTGCAAGTTAGTTCCCTAACATCAATGATGTGCAACAGGACATTTAGGTGTTTGCTTGCTATCTGCTTCACTTTTTTTTTTACATTATTATTATTAGATATGGGCCCTATCATACACCTGGAGCAATGCAGCCAGGCGTGACAGTGTTTTTTGCTAGTTTTAGCCTGACACAGTTTTCATTTTCACGTCACGTTGTTAAAATAGCAAATGCATTTGCTGTACATCTGTACATGTATATCTGTACATAGGCTGCTGGTCAGAGAACGAGGTGTGTTCAGGCGCAATTTTGGAGTGTTGCTATTTTGAGGAAACTGACGTAGACTGAGCCATTGACCAAGTGAAACCTGGTCTAGGTCAATGGTGCAAATTTTTTTTTTGTTAATTAAAGAGTGAGTTAGTAATGTGCGCCTATAGGCGGGTCCACAACGCGTATACACTCTGCTTATTACACACACTCTGCTTATTACACACACTCTGCTAACATGCTCTTTAACCTCGTGCATAAGCAGATCCATTTCCTCGCTAGAGAAGCGTTCAGTCATTCCTTTTGCAAATTCCGTCATGTAAATAGCGAACTGGCTTTCAAAGGGAAATGGAAGATGAGACTCTGAATGTTTTTTTTTGCACGTTATGCCCATTACTCACATATACAAATAAATCTTACCACATTACTCCTATCCTATGCAGACTCCATTGGCTATCCGTTCGCTTTCATATTCAATACAAGATGCTCACATTCAAAGCACTCATGGTCATCTCCTTGGATTCCTGAATCCTTGCTGAGTCCAAAGATACCAAGATACCTTACGATTTGTGTAAAGTTGTGATTTAGCGCTTAAAAAACATTTGCCAATATCTTCGAAACCGCTAAACCGATTTAGACGAAACCACAGTAGGAAGTTCGTAAACATAGGTCGTTGGCTATGCGCTAATGCCCAAATGTCAAAATATTAATTGTAAGTGGCAAGAAAATGCAAACAGAGTCAGGTGTGGGTAATTTTTTATGTATTTATACATATAAATGTCCATAACTCCCAAACGAAATAACGAAGATAGTTTCACCAAATTAGACACACATGTAGGGTTGGGTATTGAGAACCGGTTCCATTTTAGAACCGATAACAAATTTACAAATTTCCGATTCGATAAGACGCACACATTTCTATTCCGCTTATCGATTCCTGACTTTGGGGCTGTTCACATATTTTTTTGCGCGTGCAAATTAGTTATTTCAAATGCAGGCGCACGTTCATAATAGAAGCAACGTGGTCGCGACCAGCTTGTTTTTCCATGCGCGCCTATGCCTCGGCGAGATGAAAACATCTCAACTTTTCAGAATGCCACAAGCGGTGCACAGGTCATGTGACAAAAAACAAGCGACTTTTCCGTAACAACATCGAAAGCTCGGCCGAACAGCTGATCATAGCTGAACAGGGCGAGTTTTTATTTCTCATCTCCATGAATATATCTAGTAGCAAAGCTAATGCAAGGGCTAGAAATCAATTAATACTTTGCTGATACTTCCTCGTCGTCATCATGGAGAGCGCAGTTAATGGTTGCATAGCAACGACAGAAGCCACGGGAGCGCAAGTGCTTTGGACAACGGCAAAGCTGCGCTTTCCACACGTTTTAAGACGCAATATGTGAACAGCCCCTAATTCAGGATAAACTGAGAATCTATTTGGTTTAAAATCGTTTTTGTTTTGTTTAAAATGGTGATCACGATTAATACATCAGAATAACACAGAATAACATGTTCCAGTCTATTTAAAAAAAAAAAAATACTCATTTGAATCATTAATTCAAACATTTTTAAAATTAATTAATTCAGTGTCTCATTCATTAATACTTGCTGATTTAATGAATGATTCACCATTTTTTTAATGAATCTCTCAAGTCTTCTTGATTCAATGAAAAAAATTGTAACAATGGATTTTTGCCACCCACTGGAATAATGTAATCAACACCTTTATTTAAAGAGACTCCTTTCACTTTAGCCATTTTATTGGTTATTGCTTAAAATTGGCAAGAATAAAAGTTAGAAATATTTATTCATGTGTTTGCCCTTTTTTTCCCTCTCTAAAAATATTGGAATAAAAAAAGATAGTGGGATTGTGCCACTTATTGGCGCTATAATAGAACAAAACTTCCTGTTGTCGAATGCGCATGCGTCGCGTCTGAACGCGTTGTTGTCTTTGGAGCTCTATCGATTTGATTTATAATTCTTGATTTTACTCTTTAAACTTACTTACAACAAACATTTTCTACTTTTCCTCACTGAGAAGCACTACTGCTCAAACCTCATAGTTACAACGCGGACTGTTGAGCAGACGTGTCTCAAGCCTGTTAGTGATTCAACGCTGGATACTCTTATAGGTTACTCCCGGGGATCACGGCTGAATGCGTCTTCTCAACACTCACTTACAAACATTTTTCACCTATCGTGCGTCTACTCTACACCCGTACCACTAAAAAGACGGATTATATCTAAGACGTTTGTCAGAAAGTAGTAGCCTATTAATTGATAGCATCACTGGTAGTGTCGTTGCTAACTTACTGTCCATCTGTTAAAATGGCGAATATATCAGATGTATGTAGTCTACCTTTTGGTGCAGGTGAGGACACATTTGAGCTGCACGCGGTACAGTCTGAGCTGGAAGCTGTTGAGAAACAGATCCACGACCTTTTAGTGAGACAGGCCGAGCTGAGAGACCGGCGTTTGGCTCTTGAAACATCACGCGCCGATGCTCACAAATCAGAGATTAATGTTACTAACCCGCTGACTCCGACCTCGTCTACACCGTGCGTTACTCGGCATCGGTCCCGAGCGCCAAGGTCGCGATCAGCCATGGTCTCGTTCACTCCGGCTCCAACACGCCACCACGAAGCCTGGATATTTCCGCAGCGGAAGACGCGAGTCAGGTCTAGACCAAGACCCTCTCCGACCCTCCCGGTTTTCGAGTTATTCACACAAAATCGCTTCTCCGCTCTTCGCGAAACAGAACACGATGCTGTGATCATCGGTGATTCCATTGTTCGGCACGTCCATGCTACATCAGGTAAAAATAAGGTGCACAGTCACTGCTTTCCTGGTGCTCGTGTTTCTGAAATCGCTGCTCGCGTTCCCGAGATTCTGAACGATAACGAGCGTGTCGGAACTTTGGTATTGCACGCGGGAGTGAACGACATCAGGCTGCGCCAGACGGAAGTTCTGAAGAAAGACTTCAGGAATCTGATCGATACGGTACGCAGCACATCGCCTGATATAACGATCATTGTGTCAGGACCGCTTCCCACGTACCGTCTAGGACATGACAAGTTTAGTAGATTATTTGCGCTAAATGAATGGTTAACGTCATGGTGCAATGAGCAGAAACTGCTCTTTGTAAATAATTGGAATATGTTTTGGGAGCGTCCTAGGCTTTACCATGCTGATGGCTTACACCCAAACAGATTCGGATCGTATCTTCTGTCAGATAACATCTCCAAAATGTTAAATACCTTTTGACTAGTAACCAAAAGTCCAAATCATAGTCTCTACTGCACCAAATTAACTGATATAAATACTAGTGTAGAACATTGCATAGAAACTGTGTCTATTCCTCTTTTAGTGCGATCAAATAATAAATCTACTGCAGGATCTAGGAAAAATCTAATTGTTATTAAAACAGAAAATGTTGCTATTAGTAAACAAAAACAATTTCTAAAGCTAGGTCTTTTAAACATTAGATCACTCACACCTAAGGCAGTTATTGTAAACATTAGATCACTCACACCTAAGGCAGTTATTGTAAATGAAATAGTCACAGATAATAGCATCGATGTATTTTGCCTTACTGAAACCTGGCTTAAACCAAATGATTATTTCGGTCTAAATGAGTCTACTCCATCAGGATACTCCTATAAGCACGAGCCCCGTCTGATTGGTCGTGGCGGCGGTATTGCAACTATCTATAGAGATATTCTCAATGTTACTCAGAAAACGGGTTATAAGTTTATTTAGCATTTGCAATAGCTCTGTTGAATCGATTAATCAAATTAAGTATCCCCAACTGAGCAAGCCAAAGGCAACAGTGGCAAGGAACCGAAAAACTCCATCAGGTGACCTAATGGAGAAAAAAAAACCTTGGGAGAACCCGGGCTCAGTCGGGGGCCAGTTCTCCTCTGGCGTTTATGAAGTAGAGACCGGATTTAACTGTAAGATTAAAATATTATATGAATGCCTGGCTGAAGAGATGCGTCTTTAATCTAGTTTTAAACTGGGAGAGCGAGTCTGAGCAACGAACAGTATCAGGAAGGCTATTCCAGAGTTTTGGAGCTAAATGTGAAAATGACGTGACGTGAAGACGTGAAGCTCACCGAGTGGTCAGGGGTGTTCACTGATATGCTCCCACAAAAATCGCTGCAAAGGATGCTTTCCAACAGGTTTTATCATAGTTTTTGTCAAACACAGACAAAAAAAACTTGGACAAAAACTATGATAAAACCTGTTGGAAAGCATCTTCATTTTTTTTTCCTTTGTATTATTTTGATGATTTTTTCTTTGATTTTAGACCTGATGGAAGTGGAGGAGGAGAGTGAAGAACTGAGTGAAGTGAAGGAGGAGAGTAAAGAACTGAGTGAAGTGAAGGAGAGTGAAGAACTGAGTGAAGTGGAGGAGGAGAGTGAAGAACTGAGTGAAGTGAAGAAGGAGAGAGAAGAACTGAGTGAAGTGATGGAGGAGAGTGAAGAACTGAGTGAAGTGAAGAAGGAGAGTGAAGAACTGAGTGAAGTGGAGGAGGAGAGTGAAGTGAAGGAGGAGAGTGAAGAACTGAGTGAAGTGAAGGAGGAGAGTGAAGAACTGAGTGAAGTGGAGGAGGAGAGTGAAGAACTGAGTGAAGTGGAGGAGGAGAGTGAAGAACTGAGTGAAGTGAAGGAGGAGAGTGAAGAACTGAGTGAAGTGGAGGAGGAGAGTAAAGAACTGAGTGAAGTGGAGGAGGAGAGTGAAGAACTGAGTGAAGTGGAGGAGGAGAGTGAAGAACTGAGTGAAGTGAAGGAGGAGAGTGAAGAACTGAGTGAAGTGAAGGAGGAGAGTGAAGAACTGAGTGAAGTGAAGGAGGAACATCATGTCAAACCTGGAAAAAAACCTTTGAGTCGCTCAAAGACTCAAGAGACATTTTTAAAGAAAAGAAGAGCCAAGAAATCTAAAACCTGCACTCAGTGTGGAAAGAGTTTCACAACCAAACAAAGTCTTGAGCATCACATGAGGATCCACACCGGAGAGAGACCGTTCACATGTGATCAATGCGGGACGAGCTTCACACAAAAAAAACATCTTAATGTTCACAAAAGGATCCACACTGGAGAAAAGCCGTACGCATGCGATCAATGCGGGAAGAGTTTCACACAATCATCATACGTTAAGATTCACATGAGGTTCCATACCGGAGAGAAGCCATTCACATGTGATCAGTGTGGAAAAATGTTTCATAGTGGATCAAACCTGAAGAAACACCTGACAGTTCATATGAAGGAGAAGCCACATTCATGTTCTGTGTGTGGAAAGAGTTTTTCACTGCAGCTATATTTACAAAGACATCAGAAAACTCATACTGGTGTGAGAGAGTATGTGTGCTTTGCGTGTGAGAAGACTTTTATTACAGCTCAATCTTTAAAACAGCACCAGATGAACCACACTGGAGAGAAACCTTACAAGTGTTCACACTGTGACAAGAGATTCAATAAGTCATCAAATCTGAAAAACCATGAGATGATCCACACTGGAGAGAAACCTTACAAGTGTTCACACTGTGACAAGAGATTCAATCTGTCATCAAATCTGAAATCACATGAGTGGATCCACAGCAGAGAAAAGCCGCACACGTGTGATCAGTGTGGAGAGAGTTTCTATTTTAAAAGTGACCTGAAGATACACATGTGGATCCATACAATGGAGAAACCGGATCACCATGATCCATGTGGAGAGAGGTTCCTTCAGTTATCTTCAGTGACTCACTCAAATGGAAAACAATCACAGTCTGAGATCACAGTAAGTAGTTCATCTTTATGTGCTGAGCAATAAAGTCTCTCCTGTGTAAGTTAGTTTCCTAAACAGCCATGATGAGCAACAGGACATCTTGGTGGTTGCTTGCTATCTGTTTAAATTTTTTCACATTTTGAGATATTGAGTTATAATTATAAGAAAGTATCTCATCATTATGTAAAATTTTCATTATGAGTAAGTATCTCATTATTATGAGACCGTTTCTCATTATGAGATGTTAAGAAACATATTTTCTTAGATTGTCCTGGTCTTAACATAAGTAGAATGTTTTTTTATGAAGTTACTTCAGTCAAAGACATTTTTAATGAGATTATACCTGAAAAGGTTTTGGATTTTTTTTTCATATGTTAACTTGAAAAAATATATTGTATAATATGACTTGTTGATTATCTTTGTTCTGTTTTTATTGTATTTACAGTGAGGAAAATAAGTATTTGAACACCCTGCTATTTTGCAAGTTCTCCCACTTAGAAATCATGGAGGGGTCTGAAATTGTCATCGTAGGTGCATGTCCACTGTGAGAGACAGAATCAAAAAAAAAATCGAGAAATCACAATGTATGATTTTTTAACTATTTATTTGTATGATACAGCTGCAAATAAGTATTTGAACACCTGAGAAAATCAATGTTAATATTTGGTACAGTAGCCTTTGTTTGCAATTACAGAGGTCAAACGTTTCCTGTAGTTTTTCACCAGGTTTGCACACACTGCAGGAGGGATTTTGGCCCACTCCTCCACACAGATCTTCTCTAGATCAGTCAGGTTTCTGGGCTGTCGCTGAGAAACACGGAGTTTGAGCTCCCTCCAAAGATTCTCTATTGGGTTTAGGTCTGGAGACTGGCTAGGCCACGCCAGAACCTTGATATGCTTCTTACAGAGCCACTCCTTGGTTATTCTGGCTGTGTGCTTCGGGTCATTGTCATGTTGGAAGACCCAGCCTCGACCCATCTTCAATGCTCTAACTGAGGGAAGGAGGTTGTTCCCCAAAATCTCGCAATACATGGCCCCGGTCATCCTCTCCTTAATACAGTGCAGTCGCCCTGTCCCATGTGCAGAAAAACACCCCCAAAGCATGATGCTACCACCCCCATGCTTCACAGTAGGGATGGTGTTCTTGGGATGGTACTCATCATTCTTCCTCCTCCAAACACGTTTAGTGGAATTATGACCAAAAAGTTATATTTTGGTCTCATCTGACCACATGACTTTCTCCCATGACTCCTCTGGATCATCCACATGGTCATTGGCAAACTTAAGACGGGCCTTGACATGTGCTGGTTTAAGCAGGGGAACCTTCCGTGCCATGCATGATTTCAAACCATGACGTCTTAGTGTATTACCAACAGTAACCTTGGAAACGGTGGTCCCAGCTCTTTTCAGGTCATTGACCAGCTCCTCCCGTGTAGTTCTGGGCTGATTTCTCACCTTTCTTAGGATCATTGAGACCCCACGAGGTGAGATCTTGCATGGAGCCCCAGTCCGAGGGAGATTGACAGTCATGTTTAGCTTCTTCCATTTTCTAATGATTGCTCCAACAGTGGACCTTTTTTCACCAAGCTGCTTGGCAATTTCCCCGTAGCCCTTTCCAGCCTTGTGGAGGTGTACAATTTTGTCTCTAGTGTCTTTGGACAGCTCTTTGGTCTTGGCCATGTTAGTAGTTGGATTCTTACTGATTGTATGGGGTGGACAGGTGTCTTTATGCAGCTAACGACCTCAAACAGGTGCATCTAATTTAGGATAATAAATGGAGTGGAGGTGGACATTTTAAAGGCAGACTAACAGGTCTTTGAGGGTCAGAATTCTAGCTGATCGGCAGGTGCTCAAATACTTATTTGCAGCTTTATCATACAAATAAATAGTAAAAAAAATCATATATTGTGATTTCTGGATTTTTTTTTTTTAGATTATGTCTCTCACAGTGGACATGCACCTACGATGACAATTTCAGACCCCTCCATGATTTCCTAGTGGGAGAACTTGCAAAATAGCAGGGTGTCCAAATACTTATTTCCCTCTCTGTATATGATATATGTGTTTTTGTAATTGAATTTTTGCCATGAAGATAGCTCTGATTGCTGACATGGCATTAAATAAAAAAAGATGATGATGAGATGTTAAGTCGTTATTATGAGAAAGCATCTCGTTATTATGCAATGTTCAGTTATTACGAGAACGTTTCTAATTATTATAAGATACTAAGTCATAATTATGACAACATTTCTCATTATTGTGACTTACATATTTAGGTTGCATTTTTTTTTTTTTTTTGATGGTCACTTTAACACATTCTGTTGACTATAAGTAGCGTTGCACCTACATGTCTACTAACTCTCATTAGACCTCATGTGACATTCACTTTTTATTTCACATTTGTCTCTCATTTGAAATCTCATGATTTAATGTTTCTTTTAGACCTGATGGACGGGAACGAGAAAGGAAAAACAGAAGCCAAAAAATAAGTCCCCTGTAAATCTGTCACGGTTTCACATGTAAATCAAGTCTGAAGATTCACATGAGAGTTCACACTGGGAAGAAGTGGCTCAGGCTTTCGCTCTGAAATCACTTCTGCTTCTCTTTATGAAGAAAGACCATTTAACTTCATTGAGCATCAGTCCTGAAGAAACACCTGAAGATTCACACAAAGGAGAAGATTCATTAGTAATATTACAGCAGAAAAGACACAGCGGTGTGTGTTTCAGTGCAGAAGTCCTTTATTACAGAGATGAACTGAAAGACCACCAGAATATTGACACTGGACGAGAGACGTGAATTTTTATTACTATTTTTTTCGTTGTTTTATTTTTTATCAGAACATCTAGTTTCTCTTCCACTTCTCTTCCATGCAAACGCAAGATATACTTTCATGTATCTTTGAAACTGTACTCTTTTCTTCTCTTCTTCTCTTGAGATGCTTTGTGTCAGTTAAGAGAGAGATCTCATTCAATTTCACTTTTACTTAATGTTTGTATTTGCTTCATGTAATGATTGATTAAACTCATTACTCATTTTATCAACAGTGTATTATTGTTCACATTTATTATTTACGAGTCAGAACAATTACTATGAACTTTAAACACCACAGTTTTACAAAATAAACTGAAATGATTACTGTCTCCATCTCACCACACACTCAAAAAAAAATAACTCATTGGACAAACTCAATTTAATTGAGGGCAGGATTTCCATCCAATAAATATGTGTAGCCCCAACTCATAAAAAACTAATTCATGCAATGAAATGTAATTAAGTTGGTCCAACTCAATTTTGACCAAGTTAAATGAGTTGGTCCAACTCAATTATGACCAACTTAAATGAGTTGGTCCAACTCAATTTTGATCAAATAGTTTAGATGAAATGGATACATTTATAAAATTAGTTTTATGCTTCTTAAACTTAAATTAAAACATTTCATTGAAAAATCAATTAGGAAATCCTTCTTTTGTACCCCATAGAGACAAGAGACAAATCTTGATACTGCAATAGTTCAATAGTGCAATAGTTATTTAAAGGGGGGGGGGGGGGGGTGAAAAACTCAGTTTTAGTCAATCTCATGTTAATCTTGAGTACCTATAGAGTAGTATTGCATCCTTCATATCTCCAAAAAGTCTTTAGTTTTATTATATTTATAAAAGAAAGATAGACTGTACCGAGTCTTTCCGGAAAAAATCGAGCGGCTGGAGGCGTGCCGTGTGGGCGGAGCTAAAGAATCACGAGCATACATACAGAACGCGTTTTTGCTTAGAAAAACGTGAGATGGGCAGTGAAATGGGGGAAAAACACAAGGTCTCGAGAGTTTTTTAAAAGTAGAAATGATTTTAACTTGAGCGCAGTGTTTTTAGAACACCATGTCATGCGCGAGTTTTACAACATTTGTGTGTGTTTACTCGTGGTTTATGAGGACATGAATTGGTTTATGGATTATTGTATGTGACTTAGCAGTAGCAAGCGGAACAGTTTTGCACATCAGACTAGTATTTTCATAGAAGAACAATGGAATAGTAGCGCATTTCAATGAAGAAGTGCGCTTTGTGTGAACTAGGTTTATTATGAAATAATTCATTTATTTCAACATATTTTCACACTCTTTGTGTATTGTTGTTTGGAGTGGTTTTACAATAAACAAACAGACACCTACAGTGGCCAGCTAAACAAATGTATTTAAACACACACACACACCATACATCGCATGCTCCATTGATACATTAACTATACGTGATCATGTTGTTTACTTGCTGTGCTTATGTGCCTATAGCTAACAACTCACAGACATTTGTAGCAGTTTTACTCACCGCCTACGGTTCCAACGCACGACCGTGAACCTTTATCATTGTGACTGCTCCATCCTTAAGCATTAGAAGTTAATCCTGGAAGCAGGCTGCTGGTTGTAGCTGCACGGGCTTCACTTTAATTTGGGGGTTATTAGTATTGTGTTATTTTTGATCACTATTTGTAGTGGAGTGTGATTTTCAAATTGTGTTTTCTTTGCCATATGCAGCTATAGCCAGCCTGCCTTTCGAGGGCCTCAGTCCCTACTACAGTGATCTACATTCCTTATCTTTTTTTTCCCGTTTTTTTTTTATTTATTTATTTATTTATTTTTATGAATCAAGACAATTTATTGTGAGTTATTATTTTTGTTTAATTATTTTCTTTAATAAAAATTGCTTGTTTAAACGTGAACTCACGCCTCCTGCCTCTCCTGAGTAAACGGACTTGTGTCCCGTTTATTGAATTATTTCCCCGGTAATTCAGGGTGGCGTAGTCACTATTAGACGAGCCACGTTTTGCTACATGTTCAACAGAACAAAGACATTTATACAGGTTTGGAACAACCCCAGGATCAGTAAATGATGACAGAATTTTCATTTTTGGGTGAACTATCCCTAAAGACAAGAACGACTAACTAGAAATAAACACAAAAAGTGTGCAAGAAAAAGCATGTAAGAGTGTATAAAAAAGAAATGTACTTTTTTTTGTGTGGTG
Source organism: Scardinius erythrophthalmus (assembly GCF_964197995.2). Taxonomy (NCBI): domain Eukaryota; kingdom Metazoa; phylum Chordata; class Actinopteri; order Cypriniformes; family Leuciscidae; genus Scardinius; species Scardinius erythrophthalmus. The sequence goes on along the minus strand of NC_138221.1, from coordinate 18,526,337 downwards.
TGTGTGCGTGCATAAGTATGTTAATGACTCAATACATAACAATGTATTCTCAAATAATTCTCATTGTGTTCTCGAAAAAAGTACACATCTCATGCAAACAGTTTGATTTTGAGCTGCTGGATCTTTGCATTGAGCCTATGTCCATCCAAGTTCATTAGGATTTTCTGGATAAACTCGAAGGTGTACTTGAGGTTGTCAGGAAAATAAGATCAAGAGCATAAATGAGACCGAACAGCATGATGAATGCCAGGATCCCGCAGTCAAGGTTGCTCAAAACCTTAATGCCCTCAATCACAATGCCTATGTCTTCTGTACAATCTCCTCTTTGGATTCTGTAAATCCCCATGACTGTGTTTGGGATTTCATTTTCTGCATCCTCAGTGGCCTGGACAAAACAAAACAAAAAACACTTTGGAACTCATTTGACCCAGGGTTGATCATGCTGGGCCAAATGAGTTGTAAGGGGATAATCCTTTAATTAATAATGTTTAATTAATTTTTTCAGTGTACCCCAAACAACCCAACATTTTGACCCAGAACAATCAACCCAACAATTTGTTTACAGAAACAACCCAGCATTTTTTAGAGCTGCAGAATCTATGGGATGGAAGGGGATGGTGGTGGGGGGATAAAAGGTAGGAATGTAGGGATGAGGAAGAGAAGAGTTGGTAACAGTGTAATGGCTAAAGTTTAAACATGATGGTCAGGGCTATACTGTATTTAGGCATAACAACATGGGCCCTAAAGGCCAAATTCAAAAGCAGTTGATACTGCCAACTGTAAGCAGTTCACTGCATTTGGATGTGGTCTTTAAGGCAGTTAGCTTCAGTACTTAAACACATATAATTTCACCTAGGTGTTAACTCCATCTTTCAAAAATAGCCCAGGACTGTCAAGTCTAATTTGAGGGTGCTCAGTTATGGCACCATTTAAGCTACGAACATATCTAGCCATGTAGCCTCTAGGTGGCACACGTGCAGCACACACTACATAGCCTACGTCAACTTTGAACGGTACAGCTTAGTAAAAGTCTTAGATCTAAATCAGAGACAACAAATAAACACTAACACGGTGTCCCAATGTGCCTACTTAGACATAAGTGTCCGTTTAAATGTATGCCAGGGCCCATATTCATAAAGATTCTAAGAATCCTCTCAGAAAACTCTTAATTTAGCTTAAAAACTTTTACGTAGGAGTCTTAGCTTAAGAGCAATTCGGGACTGATCTGAGAGCAACTCTGAGTAAGGAAAAGACAAAAACTTTTATCTTAGTAAGAAGGCGGGGTTGACCCCGTTGCTATGTATGACACAATCTTTTGAAGACTGTGATTGGTTGATTGTCCAAGAAGGGGAAAAAAGTGATTTTAAGTATAGGGTCTATTCTAAGCCTTCACTTTGAAATTACATGCGTAATTTTTCCTATTTGACCGTTCTCACACACACACATTATATATATAAATCCTTATTTTATTAACCATGCTGTTGATTTCCTATAAGGTATTTGCTTGGCTTAGAATGATAAAAAATTGTTCCACTCTTTCTAATTACACTGATTGTTGGCATGTCTATTTAAATGGTGGTTTGAATGTTGGTTTTAATGTATCAAACATGGAATTTTCCGAGTTGCCAAATATCGTAATGTAGTGATTACTTTCATTTCCGGCGCTATGGCATTTCTGCGCTGTGTTGGCGATATTAGCGTGCCTCTAAAAAGATCTGTCACAAACATGATCCCTGCATGATCTAATTTAAAGCGTCTTATTTACTCACTGTCATCCATTGTCTGCAACACATTTCTTCTCCTTCTTCGTCTTTCTGCCATTTTCTCCTCTGCTAAAGAAACTCTTAAGCCTCTTAAAAGTCCTCGTCCGTGCTCCTAACAATTTTGACCTTAAGACCTCTTTTAAGGGTTAAGATGCTTTCTGAATTACTTTTTTCTTTACTAGGATTTTTTCTTTAAATTTAAGAGTAAACGCCCACATTTCTAAGAATTTTCTTAGAATTTTGTCACTAGGAGCTACTCTTTGCATTAAGATTCTTTATGAATACGGGCCCAGAAGTATATATATTTTTTTTAAATAAGAATTAAAAATAAGTATAACTGTATTCTACCAGAAGGTCTGGGGAGGCAAGAGAACGTATAAATATAATTTATTTAACAGTTTGTAGGCAAAATTAAATGTTAAAGTTCTTTGGCGTAAACCCCATCTGTAATCCAAATCCGGAGGGTAGAAGACACTTGCAGTTCCTGCCTGAAGATGAAGGCAGGGGTGGAGCCTACCCCCGATGGATGGACAGGGATCGACCTGGTGGTGGTGGGGAGGATGGGGGTGAACGTAGTAATGGGTGTTAACCGGGCTTAAATACTCCAAATGTCGGGTGGTGATTGGCTAGATCTGTGGTTAATGAATGACGTGATATTAGAGTGTTCCCGGTAGAACTTGCGCTAGAACTCCCATTTCTTTAAAATAATACATTTTACATATTACAAATTAGTGGCATTAACAAATGGAGACAAATGATTCAAAAGATTGGATAGTTACAGTTGGTCTGCTTACAATCTGTTTGTATGTAAAAAAGTTTTTGTATTTGTAAAAAATACATTTCCCTATGGAGAAAATAAAATACTATAAAAATAGTTTCAGGTATGACTTTTTAATTTGTTTTAGTCTAGTTAGGTTTGTATCAAATACAATGTGATTTCCGATGATCAAGATCTGACCATCCCAAAATTGATGGGTCAACTGATATTGCTTGTTCATTTAGTCACATTAACTTTTGTCAGGTAATATACAAGGACATGCACATACATATATTCATAAGGATATGTATTGACACTACATTAATTTAATTACCATCATATTTCTAAAATTCTATAAATATAATTAAATGCAAAAAATGGAAGAACATATTACATTTCTTCCACAACCCGAATGTCTTCTACCCACCATTCTACATGCCCAACTTGAGGATGTATTAGTAATTGGAAATGGGGCAATGCACTTAAAACCTGTGACCTGTTCATCAAGGGACTCAGGAATTGTATGAGTACAGGCAGGTTTGCAAGTATCCAGTTTTAATTTATACCTTAATGATGTCAAGGGAACCTCTGATGATCCAGAGTAGCTCACTTTGATCTTCTGCCTGCAGTGACCCCCACACCACTATAAGGTCTGTTCCCCGAATTAGGAAATACAAAAAAATTCCAAACCCATTTGCCCAATTTCTGTTTAGCTCTTTCACTTCATCAAATCATGCAAGATAAAAGGAATTCAAGTTGAGAGAAGTGTCCTTATACGTCAGTTGGCTGATGACACAGCTCTTTTCTTGAAAAATGTTGATCAAATTCGGTCAGCTGTCAAGTTCATTGAATGTTTTACAGTGCCTCAGGTCTCTGCCTTAATTTACAAAAATGTGAACTGTTTGCTTTAAAAAGTTGCCATGCCAGAAAAATTTGTAATATTCCTGTAAAGGATGCTCCAACTTATTTGGATATGGTTATTACTAAAAATGATCAGGAGAGAATCTCAAAAAAAATTTGGATTAACAGAGGGACTTGTCTCTCATAGGTCGTGTTCTGCTGGCAAAAGCAGTAGGTATTTATGTAGCTACCTCGATACATTCAGATAATAAAATAAATGTCATGTCTGGTAGATGTAAAATCAGGGCTTTAAGTGAATAGTCCATCCAAAATGAAAACGCATTTATTCACCCATGTGTGTGCATTTTTTCTTACACACTTTTTGTGTGTATTTCTAGTTAGTCGTTCTTGTCTTTAGAGATAGTTCACCCAAAAATGAAAATTCTGTCATCATATACTGATCCTGGGGTTGTTCCAAACCTGTATAAATGTCTTTGTTCTGTTGAACACAAAGGAAGATGTGTTAAAGAATATGAGAAACTGAACAGTTCTGGCCCACCATTGACTTCCATTGTTTTTTTTTCTTTCTTTTTCTTCCTACTATGGAAGTCAATGGTGGCCCAGAACTGTTCAGTTTCCCATATTCTTTAACACATCTTCCTTCGTGTTCAACAGAACAAAGACATTTGTACATGTTTGGAACAACCTGAGGATGAGTAAATGATGACAATAGGAGGATCTTTGTTGATATCTTTGTACGCATGCGCGAGTGGTTGTGTGACAACAAAACAAACAGTATGGCGGGCTGTAAAGACGCGACGAGCACTTTCAAGAGAACTAGCGGGCGAAATCCACAATATATAAGCACTTTAACATCTGAAGACCGGAGGAGCTTTGGAGAGAAGCTCAAAATTTGTATTGGTGACAAAATCGAAGTTATTCAAAGCCCATATGAGATCTGGGATGACAAAAAACGTTGGTCCAACTCGCCCGTGTCTTGGCCACCAATCTGCTGGGGAGACATTTATTCTTATTTAATAGAAACCCCGGGACCCTTCACTCATGAAAGATTAAAGGCTTTCAAAAGTCTGGAGGCCTATGATTATTTTGTTTCTCGAAAAGTTGGGCCGATCTTTTCTGCCAAACAGAAAGCAGTGATCGTGCTAAAAGCAGAGGTTAAGTTAGACCTGGCCAAGCAGAGTCACAGCGTGATTCGCATCTCCCGTGGGTGATCGCCAAAGAGAACGGCGAAATAATCACTGCTCACTGCGACTGCAAAGCCGGGTAAGTCTTCATTGATCAGTGTTCTTATTTATTTATTTATTGAAAATGTAGTGACTGTTGTACCAATTCAGTTGTGTTCAGTGTGAGACTTTCAATGGCGTCTGTACTATGGTGAAACATTGTATATCACAGCTTCGCTGAACAGCCTTTTCTTTTGCTTTTAAGTTTTGCGATCCAGAATAGCCCATTTTGATGTGAGGAACATAGTCTGGGTGCTGTGGATCGCGGTTTGGGACACCTGAATCAGAACGCAAAAACATATGACTCGGTTGATTTGACTCAGTTTTATTTTTATTTTTTATTCAATCTTCTATAAATACATAGTCACTAAGACTTACCATGAACAAAATGAGCCTAACAAACTCGATCAGTAGCTGCAGGAATCCAGGCTTTCTTCGGAGTGTCCAGGTTCAATCGCCTAATTGCACGCAACCATTTCTTTCGTTTTTCGCGATCCTTTTCGGAGGGAATTCGAAAAAACTTTTTATCAGGCCCCCAACGAGTCGTACAATCGACCACACAGCAAGAGTGAACCATCCTCTTCTCTAAATCCTCCTCCAAACGTGCAAAACAATCAAATTACAGGTATCTAGCGGTGTTTCCTGCCACACGATTCCCATGATGCAACGCGACAAACATAAACAATGACGTCACAAAAGATCCGCCTATTTTTATTTATCCCTTTTAAGACAAGCCATTATGCATATGTATATATGATTCTGAAGTTTATTTTAGAGTCAAGTTTATTTTGTTTGGTTTTAATAGTCAAGTTTTTTACTTTGTGGCACATGAACAGTTTATGGAATTCCAAAGGCAAATTTACAGACTGGAAAAAAAGGCTTTAAAATGTGTACTTGCATTTGTCTAAGTACTTTTCACATTAAATAACTATTGCACTATTGAGTTTTAAATAAAAACATCCCGATCAAGATTTGTCTCTTGTCTTTATGGGGTACAAAAGAAGGATTTCCTAATTGATTTTTCAATGACATTTTTTTTTATTTAAGTTTAAGAAGCATAAAACTATTTAGGGGCCAAGCACCAAAGGTGCGGAGGCACCTATTGTATCTGTTCCCGTTCTTCTTATTATTATTATTCCGCTCTGGGAGTCTATGGCAGCCCATAGAACCAATTGCAGGAAAGTTGTAATGGTTTGACATTCTGATAGAGGACAGTCCCAACATTAAATACACCAATTTTGGTGTGTCTAAGTCATTCCCTCTAGCGCCACCACCTGTCCAAATTTTCACTCATATTTACCCTAATAACTTTTGAACCGTAAGGCCAATCAACAACATTCTTTTTTCCTCTGATTCCTGAGCTCATGACGATTCATATGAACCCTATGAAGCTACTTTTTCGAACTCGTCCTAGACGGTTTGTAGCCTGGGTTTCCCCAGTTTGTTTATATCTATGGATCCAACATGGCAGCAGACGCGAAGTTACCTTTCGATGCAGCCTTAGATAGTGTTCTAAGTAGTTTATCGTGTACACATAAATCTCTGACCCATCGTCTTCTTGCTCGTCGAATTTCTGTCACTCTACATACATCATCTGGTATAATTGAAACAACTGGCTATGAGCTACGTACAGACGCATTTGATAGACATTCGTATCGCCCAACAAACAGCTCTGGGCATTCGTAAACCACGCCTCAAATGCGAGAAAATGAACATGGTTCCCAGACCACGTCTCAATGAGACGAGGTCTGACGTTAGCCAGGCTAGACGGTTTGTCTGATTTGCACAAAAATTGAATCAGATCATCTTCAGGCAGTAGTGACAAAAAGTTAAAGAATTCAAATTGATTCGTCAAACCGTTTTGGATAAACGCTCAAACAAATTTTACGCAGCACTTGCAAAAACAGTCGTAAGGTTGTACCTCCACAACGGTTTATCGTATTCAGACCAAACTTGGTACATGTACTCACAAGCATGACTTGAGGCTACATGCTGCGTTTCGGTGCAGTGCCACCTACTGGTCCGGAAATATAAAAAAATGGCAAATTTTGCTTATAACTTCTGAACAGTTTGTCCAAAAATCATAAAATTGGTCTGTATGTAGCGTTGTGATTTAGCGCTTAAAAACATTTTCCGATATCTTCGAAAACGCTAGTCCAATCAAGACAAAACCACCATCAGAAGTTTGGAAACATAGGTCGATAGCTATACGCCAATGCCCAAATGCTAAAATATTGATAGTAAGGGGTAGTAAAATTCAATCAAAGTCATGTGTTAGTCATTTTTTTACGTGTTTTTTCATTTAATTCTCTATAACTCTGAAGCGAATTGAGATATTTTCACCAAAATTGACAAACATATGTATGGGCTCACTCTGAGGACACATAAAAAAATGGTGGGACTGAGCCTCTTGGTGGCGCTATAATAGAACAAACCATGAAATTCCCATTGACTTCAATACAGTTTTGTGAAATAAAATGCCATACTTAACAAATGCATTGGTGTAATATTACAAAACTCAGAATGTGCCATCAGCACCATCCCCTGAAGGTACTCAAAATATTTTGAGACAGCGCCACCTTTTGGTCAAAAGTTATAACAAAATTTTCAAAACTGCTAATACCTTTTGAATAAATCTGGCTAAATCCTGTCCGCCATCTTGATTTTAATTCAAAACCTACTTTTTCGAACTCCTTCTAGACCGTTTGTCCGATTTTCACCAAAATTGAATCATATCATCTCCAAACTGTGCCGACTAAAAGTTATGGATTTCGTGTCGATTGACGAAACCGTTTTCGTATACTGCAGCAGCAAAGTTGAGGCATGATGTCAAATGGACTATTCAGGCTTTATCTCTGCAATGCCTTGACATGTTGACACCAAACTTTGTATGTGTCATTGTCACTTCACTCTGACCACATCACATCAGTTTTGTAACTGCGCCACCTATTGGTTGAAAGTGATAATCAATTAAATCATATTTTTAATTACTGTTTCTATGATTTTTCAGCCATTTCGCCTAACATCCTCTTTAATTGCTCATTGTTGCAGTTGGTCTGAAACTTTTAGCCATGTAGGCATGTCTTATCGTCTTCTCCTGCTTGGCCCCGATAATGGCTGCTTGCAGCTATATTTTTATAAATGTATCCATTTCATCAAAACTATTTGATCAAAATTGAGTTGGACCAACTCACTTAAGTTGGTCAAAATTGAGTTGGACCAACTTAATTATGTTTTATTGCATGAATTAGTTGGGGCTACACATATTTATTGGATGGAAATCCTGCCCTCAATTAAATTGAGTTTGTCCAATAAGTTATTTTTTTGAGTGTGTGGTGAGATGGAGACAGTAATCATTTCAGTTTATTTTGTAAAAACTGTTTTTTAAAGTTCATAGTAATCGTTCTGACTTGTAAATAATAAATGTGAACAATACTACGCTGTTGATAAAATTAGTAATGAGTTTAATCAATCATTACATGAAGCAAATGCAAACATTAAGTAAAAGTGAAATTGAATGAGACAGATCTCTCTCTTTACTAACTCAAAAGCATCTCAAGAGATGAAAAGAAAAGTGTCCAGTTTCAAAGATACATGAAAGTATATCTTGCGTTTGCATGGAAGAGTAGAAGTAGAAGAGAAACTAGATGTTCTGATAAAAAATTAAAACAATGAAAAAATAGTGATAAAAGTGTTATGGCCTTCTTCTCCAGTGTGAATTTTATGGTGGTCTTTCATCTTCTGTAGTAAAGGACTTCTGCACTGAAACACACAGTGTCGTGTCTTTTCTGCTGTAATATTACGAATGAATCTTCTCCTTTGTTAGAATCTTCAGGTGTTTCTTCAGGACTGACGCTCAGTAAAACTGTTTACCACACTGATCACAGTTAAATGGTCTTTCTTCAGAATGAGAAGCTTTAATTTCTCACTTTTCTTCCCAGTGTGAACACTAATGTGAATCTTCAGCCTTGTTTTAAATGAAGCGTTTTTTACATTGAGGGCAGGAGACCGATTTTTTGGCTTCTGTTTTTCCTTTCTTGTTCGCGTCCATCAGGTCTAAAATAAACATTAAATCATGAGATTTCAAATGAGAGACAAATGTGAAATGAAAAGTGAAGCTCAAAGTCAAGATCACTGATGAGTTCAATAGTCATTTTAATCCCATAAAATCTGGTCAACAACGGCTGTGCACGATTATGATCTATTTTAATATCATGAAGATGATTTGTGTTATAAATCACTAGTTTGGTCATGAAACAATGTAAATCTGGTGAGCATCAGCATGTTCTTCATCATGAAGAATGAATGAGGAATAAAGAATAAACCCCAACCTCTTTGTTCTTCAGTATCTTGATGTTTCATTCTGCAGGTTCTGGATCACTGGCGTTCTCTCCGTCCTCTCCTTCCAGATGCTTTCTGGCAGTTCTGCTAAAAATTATAATATGAATGATTCTTCAATTGTTTTTAATGATCAAAACCAACTTACTACTAGGGCAGAACTAGGGCTGCAACACTAATTGATGAAATTAATAATAACAAGCAGATGTCAGAAACAGAAAGCTGATTTATATTCATCTGTTTCAGTCACATGATATCTGTGGGACAAAGTATGGAAGCCTGTTTCCATCAAAGTTGCACAAATAATATAAATATGTAAGTCACAAAAATGAGAAATGTTGTCATAATTATGACTTACTATCTTATAATAATTAGAAACTTTCTCGTGATAACTTAACATTGCATTATAACAAGATGCTTTCTCATAATAACGACTTAACATCTCATAATGAGAAACGGTCTCATAATAATGAGATACTTACTCATAATGAAAATTTTACATAATAATGAGATACTTACTCATAATGAAAAATTTACATAATAATGAGATACTTTCTTATAATTATAACTCAATATCTCAAAATGTGAAAAAATTTAAACAGATAGCAAGCAACCACCAAGATGTCCTGTTGCTCATCATGGCTGTTAGGAAACTAACTTACACAGGAGAGACTTAAATGCTCAGCACATAAAGATGAACTACTTACTGTGATCTCAGACTGTGATTGTTTTCCATTTGAGTGAGTAAAGAAGATGGATCATGGTGATCCGGTTTCTCCACTGTATGGATCTTCATGTGTCGCTTCAGGTCACTTTTAAAATAGAAACTTGCTCCACACTGATCACACGTGTGCGGCTTCTCTCTGCTGTGGATCCTCTCATGTTTTTTCAGATTTGATGACAGATTGAATCTCTTGTCACAGTCTGAACACTTGTAAGGTTTTTCTCCAGTGTGGATCATCTCATGTGTTTTCAAATTTGCTGAAATACTGAATCTCTTATCACAGTGTGAACACTTGTAAGGTTTTTCTCCAATGTGGATCCTCTCATGTGTTTTCAGACTTCCTGACTGACTGAATCTCTTGTCACAGTGTGAACACTTGTAAGGTTTTTCTCCAGTGTGGATCCTCTCATGTGTTTTCAGATCTGCCGAGAGATTGAATCTCTTGTCACAGTGTGAACACTTGTAAGGTTTTTCTCCAGCGTGAATTCTCTGGTGCAGTTTTAAACTGTACGCTAAAGTAAAAGTCTTCCCACACTTAATGCACACGTACTCTCTCACATCAGTGTGAATTTTCTCATGTCTATGTAAATGTTGCCGCTGTGAAAAACTCTTTCCACACACAGAACATGAATGTGGCTTCTTCTTCGTATGAACTGTCAGGTGTGTCTTCAGGTTTGATCCACTATGAAACGTTTTTCCACATTGATCACATGTGAACGGCTTCTCTCCAGTGTGAATTCTCATGTGAATCTCAAGACTACATTTGTATGTGAAACTCTTTCCACACTGAGTGCAGGTGAAAGATTTCTTGGCTCTTCTTTTCTTTAAAAATTTCTGTTTTTTCGTTGAGCGACTCAAAGGTTTTTCTCCAGGTTTGACATGATGTTCCTCCTCCACTTCACTCAGTTCTTCACTCTTCTCCTTCACTTCACTCAGTTCTTCACTCTCCACCTTCACTTCACTCAGTTCTTCACTCTCCTCCTTCACTTCACTCAGTTCTTCAATCTCCTCCTTCACCTCCATCAGTTCTTCAGTCTCCTCCTTCACCTCCATCAGTTCTTCACTCTCCTCCTTCTCTTCACTCAGTTCTTCACTCTCCTCCTTCACTTCACTCAGTTCTTCACTCTCCTCCTTCACTTCGCTCAGTTCTTCACTCTCCTTCTTCACTTCACTCAGTTCTTCACTCTCCTCCTTCACTTTGCTCAGTTCTTCACTCTCCTCCTTCACTTCACTCAGTTCTTCTCTCTCCTCCTTCACTTCACTCAGTTCTTCACTCTCCTCCTTCACTTCGCTCAGTTCTTCACTCCCCTCTTTCACTTCGCTCAGTTCTTCACTCTCCTCCTTCACTTCACTTTGTCCTTCACTCTCCTCCTTCACTTCACTCAGTTCTTCACTCTCCTCCTTCAGTTCACTCAGTTCTTCACTCTCCTCCTTCACTTCACTCAGTTCTTCACTCTCCTCCTTCACCTCCATCAGTTCTTCACTCTCCTCCTTCTCTTCACTCAGTTCTTCACTCTCCTCCTTCACTTCACTCAGTTCTTCACTCTCCTCCTTCACTTCACTCAGTTCTTCACTCTCCTCCTCCACTAAACTCAGTTCTTCACTCTCCTTCTTCACTTCACTCAGTTCTTCACTCTCCTCCTTCACCTCCATCAGTTCTTCACTCTCCTCCTTCTCTTCACTCAGTTCTTCACTCTCCTCCTTCACTTCACTCAGTTCTTCACTCTCCTCCTTCACTTCACTCAGTTCTTCACTCTCCTCCTTCACTTCCATCGGGTCTGAAATGAAAGAAAAAAATCATCAAAATAATACAAAGGAAAAAAAAATTAAGTGAAAGGACATTAATATGGAAGCTTGTTTCCGCCACAAAATAAAACATTTTAAAAGATAATTGCGATTAATTGCAATTCTGACTTTATTTCTCAGATTTGCGTGGAATAAAGTCGCAATTGCGTGTTATCTCACCAATCTGACTTTATAACACGAATTTGCGACTTTATATCATGCAATTCTGACTTTATATCTCGCAATTGCGACTTTATTTCTCACAATTCTGACTTCATATCTCGCAATTGTGAGAAAAAAAATCTGAATTGTGAGATAAAAAGTCACAATTATTATTATTTATTTATTATTCAGTGGCGGAAACAAGCTTCCATACATTAAAGTAGACAACTGCTATAAAATATTACCATTTTGCTGTTTTTTTTTTAATATTAATTAAATAAAGATAAATAAAGTGAGTTTCCCTGTGTTCCAGTTTAAGTTTGGCGAATTAAATTCCCGTTCTGCCACAGAAACGTCACACTGTGCCTAAGCCTCTTAGTCTAATTACAAGAACAAGTCAAGTGGAGCAGATTGTATATTATTATATTTTGGATTTATTATACATTATACATTGTTATACATTGAATGTATCCTTGTAAAAAAAATACACGACATATCACGACAGTGTCAGTAGATATTTCATATGCTGAAAGTCTAGACTGATCGCGGCTTTAACTAGTTTTTAATTAACTATTTTTGAGAATTATCTGTGTCCTACATGTCACTCAACCCTGTTACAGTTGATTTTGAAAACCTTGTGAACCAGATAAAAATTAAATTAAATAAAAGCTAAAATTATATTTAGTTTGACCTGATGTTCACAATGAATATGAACATTTCTCAAACCTCACTTTACTGACCATTTTTTGAAAACCAAAAATGAAACTTTTGTACCCATTTCACAGTTGAACTGTTTATCTAAAAGTGATGAAGTGCTTGAATATTTCTAACATGACTGTTCTTCAGCATCATGAATGAATGAAGAATAAACACCAACCTCTTTGTTCTTCAGGATCTTCAGTGTGTTTCATTCTGCAGGGTTCTGGATCACTCATGTTCTCACTGTCCTCTTTAATAAACTCAGTCTTTGGAGATTTCAGCTCTTCCTGATGCTCTGATGCTCCTCTTCACTTGTAGCTGATGGGAATATTCCAGTATTTATGGGTGAATTGCAGTGATGATGTAATTGCTGTGGGAGGAGCTTCACTGCTGATGTAAATGACATGGGAGGGGCCTCAGTCATGGTACATTTTTGTGGAAGGAGATGATCTGCCCAAAATAAAAATAAAATATCAGTTACTGAGTTTGTTTTTATACTTTGATAAACAGAATTTAAATATTGTAGTACAATTATTCCGAATATAAATAATGGTTAGAAAAAAAGTTTAATGCATAAAGACAGAACAGTCTGTTGTCACCAATGAAATGAGCTTTAAGTGTCAATTTACAGGAGATCTGGAGACATCAGCATAATAAATGAGGTGAAAACAGGAACTATTGTCATGAAATAAAGAGTGTTTTCATCAGAGCTGTTAATATTGATGATCCTCAGACTATCAACACTCATTCAACAAGCCATTCAGGATCATCAGCAGATCATCTCACTTTATTCTGAGTGTTTGCTGTTAGAAACACATTATTTGAGTCAGTATACATGATAAAAGCCTGTAAAACTGCTCTATTGGAAGAAAATACTGTTATTTCTCACAATATGACATGGATAAAACATCAATAATAAAAAAATAACACAAAAAAAACACTATTGACACTCATCTTCATCAACCACTGCAGATAAGTAACTATGAATTGAAACATGGCTTGGCTTTATGATAACTCAGTGTAATAAAGTAATCAGATCTTTGACATGTAACAGTTTTTATGTGCAGAAACTGACAATGATCAAATTATGTTTCCAGTGACAAACTATATTCATATTTCTCTGTATTTTAACAATTATGTATAGATTTATGTAGCAAAATAGGGAAATATGTATAATTAATTAAAGATATTTTAATCAGCTTTCAGAATCAACTGTAGCAGAATTAATATAACAATTATTTAGTCTGTTTGTCCAAAGTAATATAATAATAATAATAATACGTTTATTTTATATAGCGCCTTTCAGGAAACTCAAGGTCGCTTTACAATAAAGTACAATATACATGACATAGAAACAAGACATGAAACAATACAAATAAACCGAGATGGATAACATAATAGATAGTTGTACATAAACATAGAAATCAGATCATAAAGTCAGGGGTCAGGGAAACAAGTAGCAAAAAGATATGTTTTAAGTTGGTTTTTGAAATCGTGTAATGATGAAAGGTCGCAGATGTGTTGGGGGATAGAATTCCAGAGAGTTGGGGCAGCAACACAAAAAGCCCTTCCACCAAAAGATGACAGTTTGTGTCTACGGATCGTCAACAGACCAGTATCGGAGGATCTAAGTGTGCGAACTGGGGAGTAGGTATGGATGAGATCAGCTTTGAATGTGATAAGGAGTATCTTGTATTGAATACGAAAGCGTACCGGTAGCCAATGAAGTCTGTGTAAAATCTGAGAAATGTGAGAAGATTTCTTTGGCCCCGTTTACACTGCCAGTGAAATGTGACCCAATTCCGATTTTTTGCTCACATGTGACACAGATCGGATTTGTTCAATGACAGTGTAAACAGGAAAAAAATGCATGCATTCGGATATTTCCAGATCGGTTTCAGGCCTCATTCATATGTGGAAATAAATCGGATATGTGCCAATGCGACTGTCATGTAAACAGGCAGATCGGATTTTTTGAAGCATTGCGTTCTGTACGTCATTAAAACGGCGACAAGTTGGTTCTACGCGGTTTTGATGACGTGATATTATTCTCACGTGTGGAGCGTGGAGAGGCGGTAAATGATAACAGGAATTGGAAACATGGAGGAGGAAAATGCAGAGCAGTGGTCGACGGCTGAAGTTACCTGCCTTCTCACCCTGTGGGGAGAAGAGTCTGTACAAGACAAAATTAAAGGCACCTACAGAAACAAATCTGTTTTCGAGGATATCTCAGCTGCAATGGCGGGCTACAGACGTTCATGGATCCAATGTCAGCGAAAAATTAAGTCCCTTAAATCCAAGTACAAGGAGGTGAAAGATCACAATAACAAAAGTGGTAATGGTCGAATTACATTCCCGTTCTACCACCAAATGGATATAATTTTAGGGGACAAGCCCAGCGTCACACCAATAAATGTTATGGACAGTTCCCGTGAAGAACAGTCAGTGGATGGGGAGGACACCGACATTCCTACAGGTAGGAACTTTCATGCTCACATTAATGTTTGCTAGTTATCGTCTTGTCGTCAGATAAGAAAATGTGATGCGTTTAGTCCCATGCCCCCGCCCCCACCCAGAAACAAGGCTATATTAACGTTATATATCCATTGTTATAATACCAAATGTTAAAAAGAGAGAACATTTTTTTTTGTGAGCCACACTGCAAAAAAAAAAAAAAAATGCTTTTCTTATTTAGTATTTTTGTATTGTTTCCAGTCCAAATATCTAAATATGATTGAATCAAGAAGCATTTACTAGATATGTAAAATTACATATTGTAAAAAATAAAATGCTTAAAATAAGCAAAATTAGGGCAATAGGGTATGAAAATTAATATTGGTTTCCATTTGAATTAAGATTTTTCTTGGTTTGCATTTGATTTTTTTTTTAGGCTAAAATATGTCTGTCCAAAAGGCTTTTGGCCTTTGGTCTTGTTTAATATGGCCTTGTTTAATATTTGGCCTTGTTTAATATGCCAAAAGGCATATTAAACATTCAAAATTAAAAATGCTTTTCATATATTACACATCCAAAACTAAACTATTAAATACCACAATTATCTGTTGTTCTAGTTGTTACTTTGTGTCAAGAATGGAATTTTTTTTTTCAGATGATCCTCGTGATTCTCCTGAGACCTCATTCAGTGACTCAACCACTTCAAGTGACAATAGGCCTACCTCATCCATCAAAGAAGCAACATGTGCACACCATCAGGAGAGTCGAACTGGTAGGGCTTGATTATGTTTTTCCAGTCATAGTGTGTCCATTTTACAAATACTTGTTTTAAGTGGTTAAATGGAAAAAGTAAAGTAACCTATAAAGAAATGTAGTTACTGTCATAAACAATTTCTTTGAAACATTAATAAATTATTTTTTTTACAGGTCCATCTACAACACGGAGAAAACGGAAAAACAAGATGGAAACCACAATGGAGCTGTTCGCACAGAAAATTGCCAGTACTCTCAGCCAGACGGATGACGCAGAGCTTCAACTCAAACTGCAGGCTGCCCAGCAAGCCCACGAGTTGCGTATGATGGGCATGTTCACCCAGTTCCTCGCCAGCAGACCTCCTGTCCTAAGGCCATTCCCAGAGCAAGCCCACCCTCCTTGGTTTGAACACACACGGCCACCTCCCTTCTACCCAGATCAATCACACACTCCACCTTTCCACCCAGATCATACTAATGCTCATCACTTCAACCAAGATCACACACGCCCTCCTCCCTTCCGCTCAGATCAGACCCAAAAACCACCTTTCCACCCAGATCATACTAATGGTCAGCACTTTAATCAAGATCACACACGCCCTCCTCTCATCCATCCGGATTATACACACACTGCACCTTATCACCCAGATCAAACACGCACAACAGTAACACCTCACCAAAGTGAAGCCACCAACTTTCATACCTGGTATGAAGGTTATGCTTCTACTGGGTCCTCTCATCATTCACACACTCAGACACACATCCCTTCCTCTCACCATGATGCCCAACCTTTGACCTCTTACCAGGGCCACACACACTCTCAGCCCATCATTTCTGCTCAGTCAAGGCCAGGCAGCCCCCAAGAGTCTTCAGCCTCAGCCCCTTGCCCCACAATTGATAGTGTTTAGAAATAATAATTTTTCAGCTGTTCATGTGGCAAGTTTTGAAAATGGATGGGCAAAAAATGCATCCAATTTAGTATTTGTCAGTACTCAGGGTACTGAATGTTCAGAATTGCCTTTGTTTCATCATTGTAATGTGTAGCCAATGTTCATTTGAGCTATCTCGTGTTAAATGGAGGAGTTTAGCTTTGTTTTGATCTCTTCAGACTTGAATGCACTTGTATCTCGCATTTTTCAACATTTGAGTTAGATCTGAATACAGTTGAAAATAACTCATGTTCAGCCAGAATAAATGTTTTATTTTATTATTGGCACACGATAACTTGGTCATTTGAGTGTGATTGTACACCAACACAACAGAGTAACAAAAATAAAGTATCAAAATTAATAACAAATAATTGTAAAGTATTCATTCCATTAATATTGCGAGGTATTCACACATTCTTATCTCGCCGTATTGCCATGTTCAGCGCTGTGCTGGGTCAGTGCCTCCCGAACTCTCAATGGTTGAGTGTCCACAACAGCCACTGGGTCACCATCCTCACCTGTTGCTTCAGGAGGGCCAGCTGCATGGAGGTCCTCACCATATGTTTCATTGTGCTTTTCACATATGTTATGTAGCGTGCAACATGTAACAATAACAGTGGGGACCAAAGCTATGTCAATATCAAGACGTTTGGCTAGACATCTCCATCTACCTTTTAATCGACCAAATGCACATTCCACTGTCATTCTAGCACTGCTTAGCCTCTGGTTGAAGTACTGTAGCGCTGGTCTTCTGTAAGGTTTCCCGTATCAGGGTAACCCTTCATGAGCCATGGCCGAAGTGGGTAGGCCGGATCTCCCAGCAGCATGATAGGCACCTGTGCACCTTGGATCTCATCTGTGATCTGAGTGAAAATATCAGAAAATGTGTAACTGCATTCAATCTACAGATCAAAAGTACAGGTCTGCATAATGAGTATTTACAATTCAGGTTAATGTTTTTAGTATATTAGTACAGTTAGTATTTAGTACAGTATATTGTAGCACATTGAAAACAAAATTATATTATGATATCTATAGCTTATGAGGATCATGATTTTCAATTCTAATAGCAGAAATTTTAAATGTCATATAAAAATATTGAATTTAGAGCTAGATATATTATATTATAATATTATAAATATTGAGTTAGAACATCATAATTGATCAGTCTGTCACTGCAAGTAATCAGTCTTTGTGGAAAAATAACTCACGTTGGGAAATAGCACTCCTCTTTCTGCCTTGTCATAAATGTCAGAGTTCCTGAGAACTCTGGAGTCATGAACACTTCCAGGCCATCCAACATTGATGTTTGTGAAACTATTGAGATGAAAAGTCTTTATCATTTCGAGCCTTGTAACGTAACAACTACACATGTAAAACTGCACATAAATGTATATTTCGCAGGCAGTTTAAGACTGGATTTAGATTTTTTTCAATTTTATTTTAAGGAAATACTAATATTTTTCTACTTTAAATGCTATTATAATTATGAAAATAAGACGTTTTATGTGACTTTATAATGTAATACATTTCTATTAATGTAAAATTTTATTATTACATTATGAACTCAAGATTGTATTACATTTTGAGAAAAGTATTACATTATGAACAGTTTATTAAATGCAATGGAAGTTAGGATGCTTTGATGACAATATATTTTATATATATATATATATATATATATATATATATATATGACAGTATATTGTGAAATTATTTTTATTTGCTGTCCTTACCAAAATTTGTGGTCCACAACAGCTTGCAAAATGATAGAATGCCATCCCTTTCGATTGAAGTAGTCAGTGTGGTCCTCAGATGGAGCGATGACCGGTATGTGGCTCCCATCGATGGCCCCAGCGCACTGTGGGAACCCCCAGCGGGTTTTGAAACCTCTTATGATGTTCTGCAGCTCTCCCAGCTGCGGAAGCTGGATGTACTCACGCCACAAATCGTTTTGCACGGCTTGACAGAATTCGTTGACTATCAGGCACACCGATGCGCTGCTTATCCCAAACAGGTGTGCCAATGTGCGATAGCCCGCACCTGTTGCAAGCCACCAGAGAGCAACCCCGACGCGCATCTGCAAAGGGATGGCCCGTCGAAACGTTGTGTCGTCGTAGGAGAGGAATAAGGACAAACGTTGACACAGCATGTCAAACGTTGGCTTGCTCATCTTAAAATTTCGGATCCACTGCTCCTCATTAAAGCCCGCCACAATATGCTCCCACCAGTCCTGAGACCTCTCTCGCACCCAGACATTCCTCTGAATGGTGGTGGAAACAATAGCTGAAATGTATGCGCAAGCTGCAACTATGGCCCGTTTCCTTTTCCTCCTTCTCTGCCTCAAAATCATGGGGATGTTTGATGAACTTCGCATACATCGCAGAGCTAGCATCAAACATATTGTGTGTTCGTCCATTTCGGATAGTTTGTGCAAGAACCCCCTTTAGGCATGCGCGATGTTTCAGATAGTATGGCTAGTGTAAACACGTGAATCGGATATGGGTCACAATTTAAAGAATGTGTAAACAGACAGTCAAAAAAATCGGATATAGGCAACAAATCAGAATTGGGCATCAAGACCTGCAGTGTAAACGAGGCCTTTGTGTAAGTGATGACCCTAGCAGCGGAGTTCTGAATATATTGGATCTTATTTATTGATGAGTTGGGTAAGCCATAGAAGAGAGAATTGCAGTAGTCAAGCCGTGAAGTGATGAAAGCCTGAACCAGAGTTTCAGCATCACTGATATTCAGAAATGGACGTAAGCGAGTGATATTGCGTAGATGAAAGAAGGCAGACTTAGTGAGAGAGGAGATGTGTGGAAGGAAGGAAAAAAAGGAATCAAAGATTATATCAAGGTTTTTGACAGTGGTGAAAGGTTGAACCAAAACTCCAGCAATGTTAACATTATCAACACAGAAACGGGATGTAATTTGAGGTGAACCAATAGGAAGTAGATCTGTTTTATCAGTGTTGAGTTTGAGAAAATTACTGGTCATCCAAGCATTTATATGATCAATACAAACTGATATGGAATTTGAGGGGAAAGGAGCATTGTGTTGCGAATGGATGTATAGTTGGGTGTTGTCTGCGTAGCAATGGAAGTTAAAGCCATGATGACGGATGATGTTACCTAGTGGGAGCATGTAGATAATGAAGAGAAGAGGCCCAAGAACAGAACCTTGGGGAACACCTTGTGGGACAGAGGCAGTAGTGGACTTAGCCTGGCGGATAGAGATGTAATGACGGCGACCAGACAGGTAGGAGGTGAACCAGGATAGGGCAGTTCCAGAAATACCAAGAGCAGCGAGTCGTGAGATGAGAATACTGTGAGAGATTGTGTCGAATGCAGAGGAAATATCTAGAAGAATTAGAATACTGGTGGAACCGGAGTCAGTGGCCATAAGGAGATCATTGACAACCCTAAGAAGTGCTGTCTCAGTGCTGTGGAGGTTGCGAAAACCGGATTGAAAAGTAAAGTAAAAAAGTGTGTTTCAATTTATGTGATTGTAAAGATATCTTAAACAAAGATTATTTGGGATGAGTATGTTTACTATCTTGACATAAATAAACAGGAATGCTCTGCAACATTTGTTTCGTTGACCTAATAGGTTATCATGTATTTTTCCAAAACTTGCCCAACTTTACAAATTGAGTTATTTGAACAAACAATTTTACATTCAACAATGTTGTGCCAGTTCCCAGCATGAATTGCAGCTTGAATAAATTATGGGGTAATTGTTAAAAGAAAAAAATATTATTGCGTTGTATTAACCAGCATTATTTACACTAAAAATGAATGCGCTATATCTACTCAATAAAATTGTGGCAACAGATTACAAACAATATTATTAATTAAATTTAACTAATTAGAATTGAGTACTAATTAATCAAATTAATTCCTTAAAAGTTAACCATTTAAAATGAGTAAAATTTACAACAATTTTTTTTAAACAAAAATATCTGAATAACAGACAGACGTCAAAGATGAATTAAGAACTCTTTTATTTTTTTATTGCCAACATTGAAGACAACTGATGTTAAAAAGCAGAATCACTGAAGGAGAAAAACGTAATTTTATGGAGATCAGTGTTTGATTTTAGTTGGGCTTTTGACCCTTAAATCATTAACTTTAGTTAATGTAATTAACTTTAATCATGTACAAAAAGAGAGCTAAACTCTGCAGGACAGTGGCCCTCCAGGACTGAGTTTACCCATCCCTGGTCTAAACCATGTAAGTAGGGATGCACCAAGTGTTCGGCAGACAAAATTATTCACCTGAAAATAGCAAAAAAGTGTTCAGGCCAAATAAGTGAAAAAACAGAATAAATTGTATCAACATTTTAGATGACGCGATCAAATAGTAACCAGCTTAGAGTGAAAGGCGTGCGAGCTTTATAGCCCTGTTTACACCTGGTATTAAAATGCGTTTTGGTTGATTGGATCAAACGTCGACGATACTAAATACAGGTGTAAATGGGGAGTAAAATGTTTTGAGCTTGTCCAGTTTAGATGTAAATGTTGTCATTTGCGTTGTTTCCTGTTAACGCTTGTCTATACACAGGTTTTGTTACGGTCAACACTTACTGGAAGACTACATTATCCCTCATTGCTTAAACCACAGCAAACTACACAACTCAGATAATTATGTATAAAAAGTTGAAAAGTAATGGTAAATGTTTATGTTGTATTTTGTTTGCTTAATTAGGCAATTTTACTGACTTTCACTTTTGTTGTCGCGTGTTTTCTCAACGAGCTCCCCCTACAGCTGTGGGCCGTATATTTCACAACACTGTGGTAAAAAAAAAAATCTCACTTGCGGCGGCCTCCTCCCCCTTTCTACCGCTGCTCATGTGCATTTGTTATTATGGGAGCCGGCCAACTTTATCGTGTGGAGCTATGTCTACCGAGGTGGGAAATACATCATACACAGTATCATATGGTGTGTGTGTGTTTATGTTGAATTGCCGTAAAGCAGTTCGTGTTTCTTGCTCGTTCTTACTTCTCACGAGACTTCCTATTTCCAACTTACTGGGACGTTAGTCCACATGTTGCAAGGTTGGTTTTCCGCCGGGGAACGCTGGGGGGTGCGGGGAAAGTCACCATTCTCACCATATAAGGTTATTTAACTATCCAAATGATTTCTAAATGGATTTAAGTTGAAAAAGTTGCCAAGTTCCCCTTTAAAGTAAAGGTAATCTGATTTGATCATTTAATACACTGTTAATTACAATAAAAAACTAGCTGAAAACAAAAACCTACTGATAAAATAGAACCAAGACTTGACTTGAGACTTGACTTGGACCTCAAAGATTTGATACTTGATTTGGACCTCATGGACTTGAGACTTGATTTGGACCTCCAAGACTTGATTTGGACCTCATGGACTTGAGACTTGACTTGGACCTCATGGACTTGAGACTTGACTTGGACCTCATGGACTTGAGACTTGACTTGGACCTCATGGACTTGAGACTTGACTTGGACCTCATGGACTTGAGACTTGACTTGGACCTCAGGGACTTGAGACTTGATTTGGACCTCAGGGACTTGAGACTTGACTTGGACCTCATGGACTTGAGACTTGACTTGGACCTCATGGACTTGAGACTTGACTTGGACCTCATGGACTTGAGACTTGACTTGGACCTCAGGGACTTGAGACTTGATTTGGACCTCAGGGACTTGAGACTTGACTTGGACCTCATGGACTTGAGACTTGATTTGGACCTCAGGGACTTGTGAACATGTCTAAGCCTGGATGATGTGTAACACTGCATGTTGTCATAAGAGATTTAGTCTTTTTATTTGTGTAAATAATGCATCTACAGTCCATCTCCTTTATAAAGAAACCCACTACACTCAACAAACAAGCTCTGGTCACGGCATTCTCCATCCACAGTTTATGTTTGTAAATGTTGTGTTTAAAGACGCCGCTGTCTGCCATTTCAGACTTCCTACTGTCTGTGTGAATGCAACTAGGAAAATGATCCGGAGTATCTTATTATTACGACATGTTGAGTCATTATTGTGATGAAGTCCCATTATGAGATGTTAAGTCATTAGTGGTTTTCACACCGCATAGTTCTAGAAACTCAGCTATAGGAACTAGCCGGCACGGTAGATCCAAGATAACATTTTTATTTCTTGTTATAATAAAAAACATTCCAATCAGAAACCAAGCAGTCAGAAAAATGTCCTTTCAGTCATCATGGCTGTTAGGAAACTAATTTTGATTAACTACTTACTGTGATTTGAGACTGTGTTGATGCGGTTTCTCCACTGTATGGATCTTCATGTGTCGCTTCAGGTGAGTTTTAAAAGAAAAGCTCTTTCCACACTGATCACACGTGTGCAGCTTCTCTCTGCTGTGGATCCTCTCATGTTTTTTCAGAGTTCCTGACTGACTGAATCTCTTTTTACAGTGTGAGCACTTGTAAGGTTTTTCTCCAGTGTGGATCCTCTCATGTTTTTTCAGATTTGCTGACAGACTGAATCTCTTGTCGCAGTGTGAACACTTGTATGGTTTTTCTCCAGTGTGGATCCTCTCATGTTTTTTCAGATTTGCTGACAGACTGAATCTCTTGTCGCAGTGTGAACACTTGTATGGTTTTTCTCCAGTGTGGATCCTCTTATGTTTTTTCAGATTTGTTGACAGACTGAATCTCTTGTCGCAGTGTGAACACTTGTAAGGTTTTTCTCCAGTGTGGATTTTCATGTGTCTCTTAAGGCATGCCGATTGACTGAAGCTCTTCCCACACAGATCACATGTGAACAGTTTCTTTCCGATGTGAATACTCATATGATACTTAAGACTTGATTTGTGTCTGAAACCCATTCCACACTGATCACACGTGTGCGGTTTCTCTTTCCTGTGGATCATCTCATGTGATTTCAGACTTGATGACTGATTGAATCTCTTGTTGCAGTGTGAACACATGTAAGGTTTTTCTCCAGTGTGAATCCTCTGGTGCAGTTTTAAACAGATCGCTGAAGTAAAAGTCTTCTCACATTCAAAGCACATGTACTCTCTCACACCAGTATGAATTTTCTGATGTTTATGTAAATATGGCAGCAGTGAAAAACTCTTTCCACATTCAGAACATGAATGTGGCTTCTCCTTCTTATGAAGTATCAGGTGTTTCTTCAGGTTTGATGAATCGAGAAATGTTTTGCTGCATTGATCACATGCATACGGTTTCTCGCCGGTGTGGATCCTCATGTGAATCTTAAGGTGTGTTGATTGACTGAAGCTCTTCCCACAATGATCACATGTGAATGGCTTCTCTCTAGTGTGAATTCTCATGTGAATCTCAAGATATGCTTTTCCCGTGAAACTCTTCCCGCACTGATCACATGTGAACGGCTTTTCTCCGGTATGAACTCTCAAGTGGATCTTAAGATGTTGTTTGATTGAGAAACTCTTTCTACACTGATCACATGTGAATGGCTTCTCTCCAGTGTGAACTCTCATGTGAATATCAAGATGTTGTTTGGTTGTGAAACTCTTTCCACACTGAGTGCAGGACAAAGATTTCTTGGCTTTTTGTTTTCTTTAAAAATGTCTGTTTAGTCTTTGAGCGACTCAAAGGTTTTTCTCCAGGTTTGACATGATTTTCCTCCTTCACTTCACTTAGTTTTTCACTCTCCTCGCTCTCTTCCATCAGGTCTGACATGAAAAAAGAAAGAAAGTGAATTGCATTTTCAGTACATCAAAATAATTTGAAGAGAGAAATAGTGAAATGACATAAAATATAAAAAAGTCATGCATTTAAATGGATGGTTTCAAAGGCGGCAACAAAAACAACCGTTACTGCGCATGTGCACCTTTGTTGCCCAAACTTAACTTCCGGTAGACATCCGCAAAGAATCAATAACAATAGAGGCTGCGTTTCATCTTTTCTTTTAATTGTGCAACATTATCAGAATGAGGTCATTGTCAACAATGCTGGTGTAAATCAGTAGCGAGATCTAAATGAGGAGCTGCACACTGCTCAAGTGACTTAAAGTTATACTGCCAGAGGAATAATCGTGATACATGAATTTTATTTTTAATGTTCTATGTTTTTATTGATGCAGAATGTTTATTATAATCTCCCATTTCTGTCTACAATGAGTGGGGGGGGGGGAAGTCCCCCTTATAACATAACGCTTGTCCGGAACAAGTGAAAGTGAATTTGACTTGCCCGACAAACTATTAGCCTAATTAAAACGTCAATATCAAAAATAACTTGGAATCAACAAAAATGTGAGAATGATTCTGCATTCATTTGGTGTAAGTGTCGAGTGCACTGATGGTAATTTTTCACTGTTGAGGCTCACGCAGCCTCTCGAGGAGAAATCAAAACAAATGAGCGAACTTGCGAAGCACACACAGAAACTCACTTAAAGCTGGGGTAGGTAAGAATGGTCTAAAAAACGTATTTTTCAAATTTGTTTAAACTTTATATATATATTAATACATAATTAAAACGTAAGTATTCTGAAAAAGAAAGTATAAAAATCGAGTGTATGTAAACCTCTAACGACTGTTTTAAAGACAGCTCATTATTTCCATTCAGTCCACCCTCTCCCTTCTGGGGTCCTTCCAAAGCCACGCCCCCAAAACACATGAATGCGCGACTCCGACAGCTGAGCTGGAAGACGCATTATTTACCTGAGACGAGCGGAGAGGAAGGAGCGCAGTGCATGTAGCATCATGTCGGAATCACATGTAATAAAAAAATCTAACTTTATCATTATGAATATAAACAAATAAGATGTATTTTAGTAGCCTACTCATGTAATGTAACTTTATAACGTTGCACTCTTTCTATGAGTTATAAATATATTATATTCTAACGATATGTAATGCTAAATAAGGTTTGCTAGTACATTATTTTAGCAACATGACAAGCCAGTGAATTAGCAGGTTTCAATTGTTGCTTTGCACAGTGCGTGACATTTTATCTGTATGTTATGCGGCTAGAGTTTTAACACTGAGTCAATTTGTTGTATGAGCAGGTTCCACTCGAGAAATTGGTAGTTTTGGTTGTTTGTCCACCATTAGCACAGCTGCTCGGCACACCGGCAATCTTGATTTTGAATGACGGTACGCGCTGTGCAGGAGAGGGGCGATCAGCCCGTACGCGAACTTGATTGACACTGCTAAGACACTCCTCCTGGCTCTGAAGGCATCTGATTGGTTCTTTACACTCGGACCAAGTGGCAGTGATTGGTCAGAGTTTTTACTGTCCTGCAGCTGCTACAGAGGTCTGATTGTTTTCATTCCTTTTTCTGAACACATAATGTATTGACTACTCTCAGGATTTCACCCACTATAAAAAAGTGTTTCTGAACAGGATTACCTACCCTAGTTTTAAAATACTGCATTAAAAAAATGAATGTTGAATTTTATATTTGTAACATGATACAGTTAAGCAACATCACACGAGTAAGATTGCTGAATACATCACGGTTGAAAATGTGACACTGACTTCAGTTAATATTAAGTCACTTACATTTTAGACACAATATAGACTCTTTTTGATCTGTTTCAGCAGCGAAAACAAAGATCACGGTCTGTTATTATCCAGTGTGTTGTGATTAGCACTGCTTAGCGCATGTTCAGGAAATGTCCCACCCCTGCGAGTTCTGCTCTATTTGTGTAAAATTGCTCTAATCGATCACAAAATCATGGATAATTTTCCTAACAGGCTGTGAACAGTCTTACAAAAGCTACAGTAAACACTACATCAATACTGTTATGTTAGTTAGGCTAGCAGAGGTTAAGCTTTGCCCTTAGTTTACAACATATAGCAGCTACATAAAACTTATAACTGGAACAGTTAATAAAAAACACAACAAATAATAAGACATTCTTTTAAATTGAGATCCATAAACAGATTGTCACAAGTGGGAACTTCTCTATTTCAGGAGAAGCTTTTGTGTGTAGCCTGCATTTTACTCTCATCCTTCATGAAATGTGCAGCGCACAGACAAACATTGAGATTATAAAGTAAAGAACAGCGACAACACTCTTAATCTTCGCTAGCGCAGCTCAAACAGGCCTTAATTGTCCTCTGTTGGAGTAGATTATTTAAATGAGTAAAATTATGACTTCACAAGATCCAGAAAAAAAACGTTGTAGTCCAAACGAGCAGTTCATTGTAGTTCTTGGTTACAAAGCTCAAAGTCCAATCCAAAGGGATATTTTATTTAACAGAATTCACTTTCCTAACAGATTTTTGTAATGCTTGAACAGTAAATTTACACACTAACTAAAGTTGGAAAAATGGAAAAAGCATAATAGCACCCCTTGAACAAGTGTGTCTGATTTTCCTCCTTTAAAAATTGAACATTTTTTTTTGTAAATTGGGAATAAACACCAACCTCTTTGTTCTTCAGGATATTCAGTGTGTTTCAATCTGCAAGGTTCTGGATCACTCATGTTCTCACTGTCCTCTTTAATAAACTCAGTCTTTGCAGATTTCAGCTCTTCCTGGTGCTCTGATGCTCGTCTTCACTTGTAGCTGATGGGAATTTACAGCATATATTGGAGAAGTGCAGTGGGAGGAGCTTCACTGATGATGTAATTGACGTGGGAGGAGCTTCATTGATGATGTGATTGACATGGGAGGGGCTTCAATTATGGTAAATTTTAGTGGGAGGAGCTAATCTGCCAAAATCTAAAATAAATCATTTACTTTGTTTGTTTTAATAGTGTCAAAGACCGGATGTCAAGTTATTTTGTCTGTATCTGATTTAATTTTTAAATGAAATGTACATTTTTTATAAACATAGAAAACCCATTCAATGTGAAGTTTCTATTTTACAGTTTTTCACAATTGCTTAGAAACAAGTCCATTCCCTGAACTAAATTCTCAGTAGTCTAAACCAATTTGTTGAATAATTCACTCTTTCTGCAAAACCTTAAACAAGTTCAGGCAGTGAAAACACTGTTTGCAAAACTCTAAACACATTCTCACTCACTAAAACACATTTGACACTGTGATGCATTTGTGAATTGTGTCGTAGCAATTGTGAAAAACTATAATGTTTCAAATAACCTTGGTGAAAACAAAAGGAAAAAGATACATTTATGTAAAAATTAAATTACATATTTATTCTTACCTGTACTTATTGAAATATATAAAATAAGTGATCATACTAAATGTTATTATATTTTAAATATTGATATTAAAACATCTTGCTGACAAATTGGTAAAACCTAGTGGTTTGAAGGAAAGTATAAATACTTAAATTTACAATGAATGAGTATTTTGTGGTTTAACTATGATCCTTAAATACAGTCTTTGAATATGTCATCAAATAATTATTCTTCTAAACATGCCTGAAAATATTTTTTGCAATATTTGTCTTTGACCCATATGTTATTTGACACATTTAAGCATTTATATCAAGCTGTCTGTCTGTAAAGCAACTGATGCTAATTCACAATCCTTTATTTCTAATTCTAACATTATTCTCTTTCTTCATTAAAATAACTGCAGATATCTAGAAAATTGGTAAAGAACTGCAAGAAAAACATATGAAAACATAAACACAGACATAAATGAACATAGGGTATTTGTTGGCTACTATATGTTCATTTATTTCTGTCTGTTGACACCAGTGAAATGAGCTTTAAGTGTCAATTTACAGGAGATCTGAAGACATCAGCATAATAAATGAGGTGAAAACAGGAACTATTGTCATGAAATAAAGAGTGTTTTCAGCAGATCTGTTAATATTGATGAGCCTCAGACTATCAACACTCTTTCAACGAGCCATTCAGGATCATCAGCAGATCATCTCACTTTAAAGTGTTTGCTGTTAGAAACACATTATTTGAGTCAGGATAGATGATAAAAGCCTGTAAAACTGCTCTATGGGGAAAATGCTAATCAACAATCCTTGTTTATCATCTCCATGTTTGATTTTCAAAGTTAACTACTAACATTTGCCTCTTTAAACTAGAGACACACAGTTTCCCCTGCAAATAAATTGCAAAAGGTGCAATGAGAAGAATATTAATCTCAATTCAGAAATCTCAAACATGGTGATGATCAACAATTGTAATTCAGTAAAAATATGAACTCTGAAACATATGGCAGCTAAATAACAGCAGCGTAAATAATGCTGGTTAATGCAAAGCAATAATATTTTTTATTTTAACAATAACCCCATAATTTATTCAAGCTGCAATGCATGCTGGGAACTGGCACAACATTGTTGAATGTAAAATTGTTTGTTCAAATAACTCAATTTGTAAAGTTGGGACAACATTTGGACAAGTTTTGGAAAAATACATGAGAACCTATTAGGTCAACAAAACAAATGTTGCAGAGCATTCCTGTTTATTTCTATCAAGAGTAAACATACTTATCCCAAATAATCTTTGTTCAAGATATTTTTACATTCACATAAATTGAATTTTTTTTTACTTTACTTTGGACAAACAGACTAAATAATTGTAATATTAATTCTTCTACAGTTGATTCTGAAAGCTGATTAAAATATATTTAATTAATTATACATATTTCCATATTTTGCTACATAAATCTATACATAAATGTTAAAATACAGATAAATATGAATACAGTTTGCCACTGGAAACATAATTGCCACTGATCATTGTCAGTTTCTGCACATAAAAACTGTTACATGTCAAAGATCTGATTACTTTATTACACTGAGTTATCATAAACCCAAGCCATATTTCAATTCATAGTTACTTATCTGCAGTGGTTGATGAAGATGAGTGTCAATAGTGTTTTTATTTTATTTTATTTTTTATTATTATTGATGTTTTATCCATGTCATATTGTGAGAAATGACAGTATTTTCTTTTAATAGAGCAGTTTTACAGGCTTTTATCATCTATCCTGACTCAAATAATGTGTTTCTAACAGCAAACACTCAGAATAAAGTGAGATGATCTGCTGATGATCCTGAATGGATTGTTGAATGAGTGTTGATAGTCTGAGGCTCATCAATATTAACAGATCTGCTGAAAACACTCTTTATTTCATGACAATAGTTCCTGTTTTCACCTCATTTATTATGCTGATGTCTTCAGATCTCCTGTAAATTGACACTTAAAGCTCATTTCATTGGTGACAACAGACTGTTCTGTCTTTATGCATTGAACTTTTTTTCTAACCATTATTTATATTCGGAATAATTGTATTACAATATTTATATTCTGTTTCTCAAAGTATAAAAACAAACTCAGTAACTGATATTTTATTTTTATTTTGGGCAGATCATCTCCTTCCACAAAAAAATACCATGACTGAGGCCCCTCCCATGTCATTTACATCACCAGTGATGCTCCTCCCACAGTAATCACATCATCAGTGAAGCTCCTCCCACTGTAATTCTCCAATAAATGCTGGAATATCCCCTACAAGTGAAGACGAGCATCAGAGCATCAGGAAGAGCTGAAATCTGCAAAGACTGAGTTTATTAAAGAGGACAGTGAGAACATGAGTGATCCAGAATCCTGCAGAATGAAACACACTGAAGATCCTGAAGAACAAAGAGGTTGGTGTTTATTCTTCATTCATTCATGATGCTGAAGAACATTCATGTTAGAAACATTCAAGCACTTCACCACTTTTAGATTAACAGTTCAACTGTGAGATGGGTACAGGGAACATTTCAACAAGGGGAAACTGTCATTTATTGTCAATATCATATCAAACGAAGTAAAATTTTAGCTCTGGTTTATACTTAGTTAACAATTTTTGTTGGACATTTCTCAATATTTTTATTATTATTATTTTTTGTTTTTAAGCAATAAACAATAAACTGTATTAAGTAAATTACATTTCCAGGATGGCTGACAGGGTTGTAAGTGTAACTTAAGCGATATCTGATTATTTGTATAAGTTGTATTAATTTATCTGATTATTTGTATAAGTTGTATTAATTAATCATAAATTATATAAGTTATACTGTTATAGAGATCATTCTTCTTATAGTAACTTTAGTAACAGGGTGGATGAATACAGTAAATATATTTTAATATATATAATAATGGCTGTCCTTACTCGTGATTTTTCCCTGTTTCTTTGGTAACCCAGAAAATAAGCTCTGAGACAAGTTTATGATTCTTACACGTTTAGTTCATAATGATATGATGATTATAATGGTGTAATATAATGACTGTATTTCTTCCAGTATTAGCCTTTTCGTTGGCTTTTGGATTACTGCAGAAAATAAGAAATATATTTGGTAACCCAAAATGGTGCCACACGTTGCTTTTCAAATTGTCAGGAGTGTAGATTTCAAACTCCTCGTCAGGCGTGGTTGTTGTAGGCGTTGGTGCAGCCGTTGTTTTGGTTATACAAAATAGGTGCTAACCAGGGGTGCGTTTTCCAAAACCATCGTTATTCAACTCTGTTCGCAAGTTCCGCCATTACCAGCATAGTTCAACGAGTCGGTGTTTCCCGAAACCATAGTTTTAATGAACATTCGCAAACAGCATCGCAAAGATGTGTTGTTGGAATGACAGATCTCGACCTGTCGTTAGAAGAGTAGTTTCTAGTTTGCATGACATGTGGACTTAATGCAAAATAAGCAAGCTGACATTCTGTACAACCCTTTTATTTAGAATACATACAAATGTCATGTACGTCTTTCTAGTTTGTCAAGACAAATTAAAGCACCGTTTTTGAAGAGTGCGCATGTGCGAACATGCTCGACTATAAGAATGAGCCTATGATTGAATCTGGAAATAAAGCAAAATAACTGAGTAAATAGTCCTCAGATGCCATGTCTGTAATTTATAGCAAAACATTTAGCGTTAATTTGATCTCAAACAGTTTACCAATGTCTAATAACAAGCACAAACTGTGTTAAAAGGAATTTGACGTACAAGTAAAAATGTAGGCTATCTGTCCTACAGCGTTTTTTCTACTTTACCACAGTAAAGAATACGAAAATAATAGGCCTAATTAAAAGCGAAGAAAGGAAGAAACCTTCGGAAATAGGTGAGACGCGAGTGAAGATATGGGAAAATAAACAAGAGATTCCATGCAGGGATGAGTCACGATTTTTAAATATTTGATTAGTTGATTTAATTATAGAATATCTAAAAGGGTTGTGTGATTATTCTCTAAAATAAAATCTACATGTTTTCGGTGCTGATGCGGTGGTGACGCGTTCATGTAACCGGAGGGTGACACTGCCAATAACACACATGATAGCTGTCACAAAGAACCAGCAAAAGTAATTATTATGTATGTGTCAAATATAGCAAGGAGACATTTGAATTGTTTATAAATAAATTGTTTTCTGTGTCAGTGTCGGCTGCAAAGATTAAGTTGACGATGTTGACTCTTCATCTTCGCTAGTCGGTTTATTTTCGTTTTGAATTGTTTTGTTTAAAAGTAGACAATTCAAGCTTTCTATATGGAATAATAGCTAATGGAATACTGTTAAATTGTTAAATAAATAGTCTGGTGACCAGATCGAAAACCAGAATTCAAAGCCGACAAAGTTTAAATTTATGGGCTCACGCACAACTCTATCATTCGTCATGAATTCAAACTTTTCCATGGCTGCGATGTAACATTTAATTGCTTACCTATTATTTCTTTTGTAAACAAAGCTTTGTGCTTCACTCATGTCATAATATTAATGTAAAGCACTCACATACAAAAAAAATATTTTGGCGAACCACCACCGGTGCTACTCAGCCACCGCGGTAGTTTAGTATATTTTTACTCTGTGCAATTTCTATAATTTCAATGAAGACCTTTGAGTTTGTGTTTTAGTAAACAGTATTATTATTATTATTATTATCATCATCACTATTAATCGAAGTACACTCTAATGTACAATAGTAAGTTTATGTTATTTGTTATATGTTATTTCAAGTAAAACCAAACTTTTATATTGACAGGGTGTCAAAGACTTTTGAGTTTGACAAATGTGGATAGTTTTATCAAATCAAATGGTGAAATGTTCATGAAGTGACTCTGCAGATGAAGTTCATGTGTTCATGTATAAGGAGACAGCAGACGCTGAAATAATTGCGTCACGGGTGCAGCGCTCTTTCACACATACATACACACGCCAGAACATACAGACAGTCTTTTTGAGCTTTAATATTCACAGTCACTAGTCCGTATCTATATCTGATTATTTGTACAGTCCTACTTTTGATTTATTCATCCCACAATTCTGTGCCGTTCCATTTTATACAGTAAGTTGCATTAGTGACTGGATTCTGTGATTCTGCATCTCGGGAATCAAATGCTCTACATGGTATTTGCAGTATTAAAGAGATTTAGTTTTGTCAGGTTATTTATTTTTGTGTTATAAAGTTGTTTCTATTAGTGTAGTAAGAGTATGTATTTAAAGGGTTAGTTCACCCAAAAAAGAAAATTCTGTCAGTAATTTCTCACCCTCATGTTGTTCCAACCCCGTAAGACCTTCGTTCATCTTCGGAACACAAATTACATTTTTTTATTTCACTATATAGCACTTCTGGGTTGTACGTCACACGCATCACACACATGACCAGCGTCGGCCAATAGTGACCCTACGTGTGACGTATAACACAGAAGCGCTAAGCAGTTATACTACGTGAAAAAACTCGAGGCCCAGAGAGAAGGAAATTAATAGTGGAATAAAGTCATTATTTTTTTGGGGGGGGGTTTGCGCACAAAAAGTATTCTTGTCGCTTTATAAACTTAAGATTGATCCACTGTAGTCACTTGGACTATATTAACGGTGTCTTTAATGCATTTTCTGGGCCAGCAAGTTATAATGTCTTAGAAGCCTATGAAAGAGTGATCCAGCTCTCAGATTTAATAAAAAATATCTTAATTTGTGTTCTGAAGATGAGCGAAGGTCTTATGGGGTTGGAACAACATGAGGGTGAGTAATTACTGACAGAATTTTCATTTTTGGGTGAACTAACCCTTTAAAAATTTAAACCGGTTTACCGTCCAGTATTAGTCATAACCTCCGACTAATAATCACACTTATGAGTATGTGACCGTGAGATCAGCATTATTGGCTGGGGTAAAACTCTAAGTGACACTGCAATCCAAATGAACCAGTAAAATGTAATGTAAAGAGTCTAATAGAATAATCAAATGTCTATTTAAATTATGATATAAATGACTAATAGTTCATTGGCTTTCCAACTTGAACTGGAACGTTTCCAGTGTTTATGGTTTCCCACGTTCACATGCGAATGAATGGGAGTCATTGGAATTAAAAGTCTAGTGTGACTGGACTGTAATAAAAGTTTTAAGTAAAATAGTAAAAATTTTAAGTGAAATAAATTAAATATCAATCTAAACATTGATATCAACATTATGACACTATTGTATCATTTTTAATGCTAATATTACATTAGATAATTGTGTCATTGATCAAATATATTTAACAGTTCTTGATACAGAAACATGGGATTTGTGTCAATAATGTTTTAGAAATAATTTTTAGAAGATCAATGTACCTCATTTATGGAGAGTAGTTTTTGTTATTACATCAGAGCTCTTTTTATGTCCTTTCACTTCATATTCCTCTCTTTGAATTATTTTTGTTGTACTGAAAATGAAATAACTTTTTCCTTTGATTTCAGACCTGATGGAAGTGAAGGAGGAGAGTGAAGAACTGAGTGAAGTGAAGGAGGGGAGTGAAGAACTGAGTGAAGTGAAGGAGGAGAGTAAAGAACTGAGTGAAGTGGAGGAGGAGAGTGAAGAACTGAGTGAAGTGAAGGAGGAGAGTGAAGAACTGAGTGAAGTGAAGGAGGAGAGTGAAGAACTGAGTGAAATGAAGGAGGAGAGTGAAAAACTGAGTGAAGTGAAGGAGGAGAGTGAAGAACTGAGTGAAGTAGAGGAGGAGAGTGAAGAACTGAGTGAAGTGAAGGAGGAGAGTGAAGAACTGAGTGAAGTAGAGGAGGAGAGTGAAGAACTGAGCGAAGTTGAGGAGGAACATCATGTCAAACCTGGAGAAAAACCTTTAAGTCATTCAAAGACTAAAAATATATTTTTTAAGAAAACAAGAGCCAAGAAATCTACGACCTGCACTCAGTGTGGAAAGAGTTTCACAACCAAACCAAGTCTTAAGCTTCACATGAGACTTCATACTGGAGAGAAGCCACACACGTGTGATCAGTGCGGGAAGAGCTTCACACAAAAACAACATCTTAAGCTTCACATGAGAGTTCACACCGGAGAGAAGCCGCACACCTGTGATCAGTGCGGGACGAGCTTCGCACAAAAACAACATCTTCAAGGCCACATGAGGATCCACACTGGAGAAAAGCCATACTCATGTGATCAGTGTGGAAAGAGTTTTACACACAAACATAGTCTTGAGATTCACAAGAGAGTTCATACTGGACAGAGGCCGTTCACATGTGATCAATGTGGGAAAGATTTCATGCACTCATCAACCCTTAAGAGTCACATGAGAAAACACACTGGAGAAAAGCCGCATGCATGTGATCAGTGTGAAAAGAGATTCTCAGACAAACAACATCTTAACCTTCACATGAGAGTTCACACTGGAGAGAAGCCATTCACGTGTGATCAGTGCGGAAAGAGTTTCACACAAAAACCTCAACTTAATAGACACATGCGTATCCACACTGGAGAAAAGCCGTATGCATGTGATCAGTGTGGGAAAAGCTTCGCACTATCATCAAGCCTTGATGTTCACATGAGAGTTCACACTGGAGAGAAGCCGTTCTCATGTGATCAATGTGGCAAAACATTTATTGTGGCAGCAAACTTGAAGAGACACCAGGTAGTTCATACGAAGGAGAAGCCACATTCATGTTCTGTGTGTGGAAAGAGTTTTTCACTGCAGCTATATTTACATAAACATGAGAAAATTCACACTGGTGTGAGAGAGTACATGTGCTTTGAGTGTGAGAAGACTTTTATTACAGCTGAACATTTAAAACTGCACCAGATTATTCACACTGGAGAAAAACCTTACATGTGTTCACACTGTGACAAGAGATTCAATCAGTCAGGACATCTGAAAAAACATGAGAGGATCCACACAGGAGAGAAGCCGCACACGTGTGATCAGTACGGGACAAGTTTCTCTTTTAAAACTCACCTGAATCGACACATGATGATCCATTCAGTGGAGAAACCACATCAAGACAGTCATGGTAAGTACTGTAGTTCCCCAGCTAAC
Organism: Scardinius erythrophthalmus; assembly: GCF_964197995.2. Lineage (NCBI taxonomy): Eukaryota > Metazoa > Chordata > Actinopteri > Cypriniformes > Leuciscidae > Scardinius > Scardinius erythrophthalmus. Next base: position 18,490,730 of record NC_138221.1, on the reverse strand, counting down.
AGACTTTATTTATAAGAACGTTTTCAAAAATATTCAGAACAAAAATATTCTCCAAATATTCAGAACCAATTGTTGGTTCTGGGTACGTAAAAAATGTCCAGTTTTCTTGACATTAGAGGAATGTGTTTTAAAAGGTATAATGTTCCTCAAACGTTCTTTCAACTTCATTTTGATTTAAAATTCAACATTCCAGGAACGTTGATTTGTAACATTCCAAGAACATCCAAATGTCCAGTTTCCTGAATGTTAATAGAATGTTTTTTAAAGGTTAGTATGATATTCCTGAAACCCTGTCATGTTTGGAACCATCCTCAAACCAGATTCGATTGGTTTAAAATGACTATTGAACTCATCAGTGATCTTGACTTATGGCTTCACTTTTTATTTAACATTTTTTCTCTCATTTGAAATGTCACATGATTTAATGTTTCTTTTAGACCTGATGGGAGAACCAGAGAGAAACCTTACACATGTGATCAATTTGGGAAGAGCTTCACTGATAAAGGAAACTTTAAGAAACACATGAGGATCCACACTAGTGTAAGACTGGAAAAACTGGCTGAAGAACGACCACTTCTCGAGGACAAAGGACCTTGCTGTAAATTACCATTTGAACTCACCATTTGAGACAAAAGTCTCACCTAATCTACATTTAAATAGTTCAAAGTTACTATCAGATTTAATGTTATTACCTTGACAAACTATACACTGTTAGACCTTACCAGTTTTTTTACAGTAAAATACTGGCAACACTGTTGCCAGTAATTTACTGTTAATTGTACAGTTCTTTACTGTATTATACTGTATGTTACTGTAATAATGCACTGAATTAAAACTCGAGTTAACTAATTTCACTTGCAGAAACCGACTGCCTTAAATTGACAAACTGTCATTTAAATGTATTAACTAAAATGTATAATGCATTAATAATGTGAGCAAAGTATTACTGTGAACTTATTTCATTTGAGACCACTAAAACAATATTGTAAATAAAGAGATTTCCACTGGACCATCAAATACACAGTCACAGCCTGTTAAATAAAGCAACATGCAGCAAATCATCAATGTTTGTAGATCTTCTCCTGGACTGAAGCACAGGCTCTACTCTTCAGCACAACGGTGACCCAAAAAACAAGATTTTACAGTAGACTACTGGCAAACCCATAGGAAAATCCACACTACAAAGAGTAAAAAGTAACACTGAGACAGTGTTGCAGTGTATAATTAAGGGAATATGTAAGTGATTGTTGAGCATTAGTGATGAACACCTGCTGTTAACAAGCAGAATCACTGGAGGAAAGAGGAACATAAAATAGAGAAACACAAGAAATACAGCTGACTTCCAGCCATTAAACATTATTACACTTATTATTAACCAGTATGACTGTATTTCTGTCATATATCAACAGAAGTTGTTAGTGAGATGTTTATTTGAAAATGTTTGGTTTGAAGTTACCATTATAGAGATCAGTGTTTGCTTTAGTTGGGATGCTAACTTTTTAACATTAGATTTTCTCTGGCTGCATGAACTGTGTTTCTACAAGCCACACTTGTGCAAACATGGTGTGTGAATTATTGTGGTTATATTGATTATGATGACAAAATCATCATATAGCTTGTTATTTTACTAATCTCAATCACAAAAGTAATACATTACCACCACTGTGAAACAGCAGACAATGACTAATATTTTAACACATCATGCACAACCAAAGAAACAGAGCTACACTGTCTTGTAGAAACACAGAGATATCAAAAATTACAACATGAATCTCAATAATGGTTGCAATATATATATATACACTGTTAGACCTTACCGGGTTTTTTTACAGTAAAATACTGGCAACACTGTTGCCAGTAATTTACTGTTAATTGTACAGTTCTTTACTGTAATCTACAGTATGTTACTGTAAAAATGCACTAAAACTCGAGTTAACTAATTTCACTTGCAGAAACCGACTGTCTTAAATTAACCAACTGTCATTTAAATGTATTAACTAAAATTTATAATGCATTAACAAAGTGAACAAAGTATTACTGTGAACTTATTTCTTTTGAAACCACAAAAAAATCTTGGTAAATAAAGAGATTTCCACTGGACCAGTAACTACACAGTCACCGCCTGTTAAATAAAGCAACATGCAGCATATCATCAATGTCTCTAGATCTTCTCCTGGACTGAAGCACAGGCTCTACTCTTCTGCACAATGGTGACCCAAAAAACTATTTTTTACAGTAAACTACTGGCAACAGTGTTGCCAGTATAAACCTGTTTTATAACTTACAGTTTATTACTGTTAAAATACATTTTGTGGGTGTGTCTTTTTATCTTACACTGTTAACCCTTTCAACCCCACAGGGAAATCCACACTACAAAGAGTAAAAAGTAACACTGCAGTGAGATAATTAAGAGAATATGTAAGTGATTGAGCATTAGTGATGAAAACCTGCTGTTAACAAGCAGAATCACTGAAGGAAAGAGGAACACAAGAACAGAAAATAGAGAAACACAAGAACTACAACTGACTTCCAGCCATTACACATTATTACACTTATTATTAACCAGTATGACTTTATTTCTGTCATACATCTACAGAAGTTGTTGTTGAGATGTTTAATTAAAAATGTTTGTTTGAAGTTACCATTATAGAGATCAGTGTTTGCTTTAGTTGGGATGCTGATGCTAAAACATTAGTGTTTCTTTTGCTGCTTGAGCTGTTTTTGTGCAAGTCACACTTGTGCACACACACAGTTTATGAGTGATGGTGGTTATGTTGATTATGGTGATAAAATCATCATATTGCCTGTTCATTCACTAAGGAATTCATTCCTACTCATTCAGAGTTTAATCCTCAATCAAAAGTGTTACATTATCACCACTATGAAACTACAGCAATAAATTACAATTACTTATTTTTTTAACACATCATGCATAAACAAAAAAGAAACAGAGCTTCTCCTTCTTTTAGAAACACAGAGATATCACAATTTAGCACATGAATCTCAACAATGGTGGCAATATTTTTTTATTTTTCATGCAGCAGTGCATGCTGGGAGTTTTATATTATCCTGGAACCCAGCATGCATTGCGACATGAAACTTTTGATTGTCACCATTGTTGAGATTCATATGCTGATTGTTGATGTCTGTGTGTGTCTGAGTCAAGCTGGAGTTAAACATGTTTTAATTCACCTGATTACAACATTGTATTTTTAATGCACTATATGATTATGATATTCTTCAGAAGACCTAATTACAGAAATGTTGATTTTATGTTGTAGATTCACAGATAAATATGCTAAACATGAAGCACCCATAAATTCAAAAGAATATATAGAGGAAAGATCTGAAATTCAGACATGTCCAGAACGAATGTTAAATCATCCCAAAAGCCAAAAACAACTAATCATCTTCCTCTTGACTTTTTCTTGCCATAACAAATGTGTTTTATAAACTCACTGTTACAGCAGTCAGAGAGAGATCAATGGTTAGCAGTCAAGGGACAAGAGACCAACTAAAGCAAATACCGATCTCCATCATGGTGACAACAAATTTTATTACTAACTCAATCTCTGTTAATTCTATACAAGAACTTTTGTACATGTATGAAATAAATAATCGTAAACTGGTTTGTAAACTGGTTTCACACTCAGTGTTGCTGGAATTCAGTTGTAGTTTCTGTTTCTCTTTTTTCTGTTCTTGTTTCTCTGTCCTTCGGTGATTCTGCTTATCAGGTGTTCATCCGTGTCTCAATTCACTCAATTCTTTTTCATTCAAGTGGACTATATTAGTGAACTAATGTAGTGAATAGTGATTGAGGATATAGGGTGTGATTGGGAAAACAGCCTCTGAGTGTCGATTTTGAGCGCTGTTAATTCACAGTATATTCCTGTAGGCTAGTTTTGTTTTCTACGGTATATTACTGTTTTAATGGAAAATGGTATGATATTGTCCTTTTTTTTACAGCAAGGGTTAACAGTGTATATATATATATATATATATATATATATATATACACTCACCTAAAGGATTATTAGGAACACCATACTAATACTGTGTTTGACCCCCTTTCGCCTTCAGAACTGCCTTAATTCTACGTGGCATTGATTCAACAAGGTGCTGAAAGCATTCTTTAGAAATGTTGGCCCATATTGATAGGATAGCATCTTGCAGTTGATGGAGATTTGTGGGATGCACATCCAGGGCACGAAGCTCCCGTTCCACCACATCCCAAAGATGCTCTATTGGGTTGAGATCTGGTGACTGTGGGGGCCATTTTAGTACAGTGAACTCATTGTCATGTTCAAGAAACCAATTTGAAATGATTCGAGTTTTGTGACATGGTGCATTATCCTGCTGGAAGTAGCCATCAGAGGATGGGTACATGGTGGTCATAAAGGGATGGACATGGTCAGAAACAATGCTCAGGTAGGCCGTGGCATTTAAACGATGGCCAATTGGCACTAATGGGCCTAAAGTGTGCCAAGAAAACATCCCCCACACCATTACACCACCACCACCAGCCTGCACAGTGGTAACAAGGCATGATGGATCCATGTTCTCATTCAGTTTACGCCAAATTCTGACTCTACAATCTGAATGTCTCAACAGAAATCGAGACTCATCAGACCAGGCAACATTTTTCCAGTCTTCAACTGTCCAATTTTGATGAGCTTGTGCAAATTGTAGCCTCTTTTTCCTATTTGTAGTGGAGATGAGTGGTACCCGGTGGGGTCTTCTGCTGTTGTAGCCCATCCGCCTCAAGGTTGTGCATGTTGTGGCTTCACGAATGCTTTGCTGCATACCTCGGTTGTAACGAGTGGTTATTTCAGTCAAAGTTGCTCTTCTATCAGCTTGAATCCGTCGGCCCATTATCCTCTGACCTCTAGCATCAACAAGGCATTTTCGCCCACAGGACTGCCGCATACTGGATGTTTTTCCCTTTTCACACCATTCTTTGTAAACCCTAGAAATGGTTGTGCGTGAAAATCCCAGTAACTGAGCAGATTGTGAAATACTCAGACCGGCCCGCCTGGCACCAACAACCATGCCATGCTCAAAATTGCTTAAATCACCTTTCTTTCCCATTCTGACATTCAGTTTGGAGTTCAGGAGATTGTCTTGACCAGGACCACACCCCTAAATGCATTGAAACAACTGCCATGTGATTGGTTGATTAGATAATTGCATTAATGAGAAATTGAACAGGTGTTCCTAATAATCCTTTAGGTGAGTGTATTTATGAGTTTCTTATCGTTTTAAAGGAGACATATCATGCTTTTAAATCGTTCCTTTTTACATATAAATCATACATTTGTAGTCTATATAAAGCGGAACTGCAATGCTTGGGTCTGAATTCCTCATTATTATAGCTCCACAGGACCCTTTTCTACCCCTTTTCTGATGTGCATCTGAGAGCAACTCGTTTTAGTGCGGTCTCTTTAAATAAAATTGAGACACGTCATACCGCGCCCCCTCTCCAGGATGCAGAGGTTCAACTCCACCCCGTTCGGCCATTTTTGTAGTTTGATAGCAGAGATACGATTATCTAGCGGCACAGAAACTTTTTATTCACACGTTATTAACAAAATGTCAACAACGGAAGACTTGTCCAGCCAGCCTTACATGTTCGAGCCAGAGTCGGAGCCGGAGCGAGATGAAAATGAAGACGACGAACCTGCAGAACAACGTCTTCATATGGATGTATCGCAATGGTGTGTTACTGTATTTACACATGAAACTTTGGTCTTCCGACATTTTACCACCGTGTCGATTTATTTTGATTAATATGTGCGAGGGAGAGAGAGCAAGACAGCGTCTAGTTTGGAGACGGTGTCTTGTTTACACTTTCGCCTGGCTCCGAAGAGAGAGAGAGAGAGTGCGTGCGCGCGACCGGGTCTCTCTCTCTCTGCTCGTTCTTTCAGTTAAACATGCCTGTCACAAGCGCGGCAGTTCATCTACATTAGACGGTGTAATGAAGCGTGTGGGTTACTACATCCAACAACCGAACATATTAACTTACCCTCTCGTAACTTCTGCATCTTTTAGCTTGGACTACAAAATTGCAGCGAGAAATAAAAATGGCGGATTGCTCGAAGTGTTGGGCTGGAAGTCAATGTCCTTATTTGGCAGTTCCGCTGCAAATACTGTGACGTAATAGTTCACAAAACGTCATAGAGAACAGAAAAATCAGAACAGGTTGAAAAATAAGGCCAAAACAGAATATAAAGATATCAACGAAGCACCTGAAGAGAATAATTTCAACTTTTCTGTACTTCTAAACACTCCAAATATACAACAAAATGCATTTAAGGGCTAAAAAAGTGGATTTAGCATGATATGTCCCCTTTAAAAGTTTTAAAACAATTTTAGTATGTTTTTTGATTAATGTTAACTGAATTGAATTAATTGAATGTTGAATGTAAATAAAATACAGTTTTTTGCATTGACAAATTGTGGAGTGGTGCAGTTAATCATATAGCGTGACACTATATAATTTGGTGTGACATTCAGAATTGTGCCAGTAAAAATACTTTCTTAATTATAAATCATAAAAAAGTCAACGGAACACAAGAGAAATAGTATCAGCAAGAGTCACAAGCATTTTCATAGATTTATAACCGGGTTTAACATAATTAATCTAAAATATCTGGAAAGGCTGAGGAGAGATGACTTACTTTGCATGATGGTTTAGAAAAACAATACAAAATCTAATGAATCTGCACAAAAGAAATGTTAAATCTTAAGATAGTGATGAAAACAATTTATGTTGAAGTTAGTTGCTTAGGGAGAGTATATCCCATTTTCATTTTATATAGAATAACTTTTATGTCACACCATATGACAATTTTAGGCACGAATGCAACAAATTGGTGAATAAATCCAATTTCAAATACAAAATCTAAAAGACCACATATATTGTGGGAAATGCAAGAGTCAGTACAACACAACTCAATATTTTTTATGCCTAATATTTGAAGTAAAAAATAAAAACTTTTTTCAGGCTTATATGTCTCCCACCCCTTTATACATTGCCACTGTCCTTCAAACCACTAAGATTTACCCATTTGTCTCCAATACGTTTTTAATAATTTAAATGAACTTAGTATGATCACTTAATCTTTTATAAATATGTCATATACAGGTACATATTCAATACAGGTCAGAATAACTAGTTTGCTTAATTTTTACACAAATATATCTGTTACGCTAACTTTATTTAACCTGTTTTGACATTTTATCACAAAATATATTTCCAACATTAAAATGGACAGTTTACTTGCATTTAATGTTTTCTACGTATAAAATCACTTTTACATTTTATTTGATGCAGGCACTAACATTTGACATCTGATCTTTGACCCTATAGAAACAAAGCTAGTTACTGATATATGTTTGATTTTGGCAGATCATCTCTTCCAACCAATCTGCAGTTCAGTCAGTGATGCTCCTCCCACAGCAGTCACATGGACAGTGAAGTTCCTCCCACTATAGTTACATCATCAGTGAAGCTCCTCCCACAGCAGTTACATCATCAGTGAAGCTCCTCCCATGGCAGTCACATCATCAGTGAAGCTCCGCCCACATCAATTCATCATCAGTATAGCTCCTCCCACTGTAATTCTCCAATAAATGCTGTAAATTCCCATCAGCTACAAGTGAAGACGAGCATCAGGAAGAGCTGAAATCAGCAAAGACTGAGTTTATTAAAGAGGACAGTGAGAACATGAGTGATCCAGAACCCTGCAGAATGAAACACACTGAAGACACTGAAGAACAAAGAGGTTGGTGTTTATTCTTCATTCTTCATTCATGTTAGAAAGATACAAGCACTTCATCACTTTTAGATAAACAGTTAAACTATCGAATAGATACTGAATTTTCAACAAATGGTCAGTAAAGGGAGGTTTGAGCAACTTTCATATTGATTGTCAACATCAGGTCAAACTAAGTATAATTTTATCTCTTGTTTATGTTAACTTTTTTTTATTGCAAACATGTTGGAATATACCAAATGTTTTATGAATTATGAATTCCAAAAACCAAATTAATTACCCAAATGTTGGATATTTCTCAGTATAGTTTACATTTCTTTTTTACCAATAAACAGTAAACTTTATCACGTAAATGAACTTTCCAGAATGGCTGACAAGGTTGTAATCATAACGTAAGCGAAATATGATTCTTAGTTACTGATAAAGTTGTATTTCCCTTAAATTATAAAATATTCTAATTATAGTGATTATTTTTCTTACAGTAACTTTGGTAACAGGGTTGATGAATGTGGTCAACACTACATTTTCTGTAAAAACGTAGATGGATTGAGATTATTTTCTTGTCCTCCCATCATGCAGTAGAAAGAGCCCAGATGATGTCACTTCCTGAGTGTCTCAGTTTTAAGAAATGCTCTGTTTTTAAAAAGAGGAAAATCATGTCAGGAGTAACAGGTTGAGTGAAACATGTAGGACACAGATAAATTGGTAATGCTTTTGATTACAACCCGCAAAGTACACGAATTATTACGAATTTACAGTGTAACTTTCAGTAATTATAGTGTACCTATAAAGTCCTCGCATGCAAGTATAAGGGAACAATATGTAAAGTTTTGGGAATAAAGGGAGAACAACCAGGAGAATTGACAAATTATTTATACTGTTAGTATATTAGAACTTTTTAGAATCTAAAACGCTCCCGATAATTCTAATAAAACATTTCAATTGAACACTAGTTAAAGCCGTGATCAGTCTAGACTTTCAGTGTGTGAAATTTCTACAGACACTTTAAACTTTAACTACAACACTTGACTTCACTTGATCTTGTGTTTCTGGTGTCCCACATTCACATGCGTATGAATGGACGTCAGTGGAACAAAAACAGTCTAGTGTGACCGGCCCTCAGGTATTAAAAAGTCTTTAGTAAAATAAACACAGAAGCATGGAATATAGCCTATATATTATGTTTTAAAAGTAATAATTGGAAGATCAATGTACCTTATTCATGGAAGGTTTCAGAGATAATAATTTATAAAAATGCATCAACGTGATCATAATATTTAATAGAAGTTGTCTATTACTTAATTATTTTGATGTAATGAAAATAAAAATGTATTTCTTTGATTTCAGACCTGATGGAAGAGAGCGAGGAGAGTGAAGAACTGAGTGAAGTGAAGGAGGAGGAACATCATGTCAAACCTGGAGAAAAACCTTTGAGTCGCTCAAAGACTAAAAATACATTTTTAAAGAAAAGAAGAGCCAAGAAATCTACAACCTGCACTCAGTGTGGAAAGAGTTTCATAACCAAACAGCGTCTTGATGTTCACATGAGAGTTCACACTGGAGAGAAGCCATTCACATGTAATCAGTGTGGGAAGAGTTTCACCCAATCAGCAAACCTTAAAGAACACATGAAGACCCACACTGGAGAAAAGCCGTTCATGCACTGTCAGACCTTACCGGGTTTTTTTACAGTAAAATACTGGCAACACTGTTGTCTACAGTATGTTACTGTAAAAATGTACTAAAACTCGAGTTAACTAATTTCACTTGCAGAAACCGACTATCTTAAATTAACCAACTGTCATTTAAAAGTATTAACTAAAATTTATAATGCATTAATAATGTGAGCAAAGCATTACTGTGAACTTATTTCATTTGAAACCACAAAAAAAATTTGGTAAATAAAGAGATTTCCACTGGATCAGCAACTACCCAGTCACTGTCTGTTAAATAAAGCAACATGCAGCGTATCATCAATGATTGTAAATCTTCTCCTGGACTGAAGCACAGGCTCTACTCTTCTGCACAATGGTGACCCAAAAAACTACATTTTACAGTAAACTACTGGCAAACCCACAGGAAAATCCACACTATTTTTTTTTTTTATCACGCATTATTTTTCTAATAATTCAACGGCCTGTCGTCAATTATTCCTTACTTGACCGACTTACTTAAATTGCACAATTAACAGCAATTTACTGTTAATTGTGCAGTTCTTTACTGTAATCTACAGTATGTTACTGTAAAATGCACTAAAATTCGAGTTAACTAATTTCACTTGCAGAAACCTTAAATTGACCAACTGTCATTTAAATGTATAAAACTAAAATGTAAAATGCATTAATAATGTGAGCAAAGGATTATGTTGCACACACAGAAGAGGCAGTATTTTCTGGTGGCACATATAGTGTTTATTTCTGTCACAAAATCTGCAAAATCTGCAAAATCAACAAAGACAACAATAAAATGAACAATATGTTGATATGGCTGGCAGTGTGACTTCTTCTTTATCAACAGTGAAACTCTGTTCAATAAACTCACATACACATTACAGTATGTCAGGAAATAAGAACATTTGCATTTCACTAACTGATATTAATCTTTCAGTAATCAGATACTAATGCTCAATTCACATTTAAACTGTATACAAGCACTTAAAGGTCTATATTTAATCATATGTGATTGTAAGCTCTGTTCTTTAAATAACATTAGGCCATAACTCTGAATGACTACAAACTCTCTCAATAGCATCATAATAGTCACATAATACCCACAATGACTGAATGTTATGACACAAACGAATTACAGATCAAATGTTGCTTAACTATCTGTAAAGACAACACTGTGTGCATTAAATTGATAATCATTCTGAGATCGCGATCTACCGCGCGACCGAGTAGGCCGCATTCCAGCCGCGGCGATCACTCGCACGGAATTCCAGCCGCGGGTGCGTCGATGCGGTTATTTTTACCGATTAACCACACAATGCATCAAACAAACAAATCAACTTCACATTTAAACATTATAAAACAGTTGCGATGTCCCATCACTCATCTTACCTGCAAAATCAACAAAGACAACAATAAAATGAACAATATGTTGATATGGCTGGCAGTGTGACTTCTTCTTTATCAACAGTGAAACTCCCTGCAGCTCACCACTTCTCCCTAACGTCACCCGCCCGTATCGCAGGTTTAAGTGATATTAACAGACATCTTTACTAAATAAATGGTAACCAACTATACATAATAACAATAACACATATGAATAACAATACATAAGAGTTATTGTTTTTTTATGACTATTTAAGTATAATACTAATAAAAAAATAAAAAAAAAAATTTATATAACCACTTGAATCTATATGACTACACCCTCCCCCACTAAAAAAAAAAATGTTCCTTGACATTTTACCACAACTTTAGAAAGATATTCCCAGGCTGACCTGTTCATGGCTGCAAAACAAAAAAAAACAAGGTAGGTTTTCAGTATATATTAACTCTGTGCATAAAATCAGTCATCCCCTGTTTGCCATGGCTTGTTTCTAGAAAGAACAAGGGGTCACTCACTACTGCTACATGTTCTGACTATTGCACTTTTCCCTTAATCTGATTATTTTTAACAGCAATGTTAGTATATGTAAACAGTTACATCTTAATTAGATGAATCTTACCATGTAACCAGACTCCATAATTATCGGCCACTTATTCACTTAGTCTTGTTACCTCTTTCTTTTTTCTGTTTACTTTACAGGTCTCAGGTATGTAACACCTTTCTGTTTTCCTCTTCTATCCTTTTTCCTGCTGTGATATTCGATTGCCTTTAGTTTACCATCCTGTCGTTTATTAAAGTCCATGGCCTCCACAGGTTCTGAGTCTGACCACAGGCAGTCTGGAAGTCGATCTCCTTCAGAACTAGATTCCTCCGTACCACTGTTGGTTCTCCCAGTTCATTATAAGTCAACATCTTTGGCTGATGTCTCTGTCTTTTTGGGTAAGTTGATGGTTGTGGCACCTCCAGTTCACTCACAGAATCTTGATCCTCCTCCTCAGAAACACTATCCTCCTGTGGAACATTCTCCTCTTCAGCCCCGGTGACGTCTGGATTCTCTTCTCCTCCAGAATCAGGTAGGTATGTGGGTAAGTCATCATTTATTATTGCTGGTTCGAATGTTTCTGCCTCAGGATTCAGCGTGATGGATGTTCCATTTTGTTTAGAACTGGGACGAAATTTACAGCAGAGTTCATACCCTTTGTCATCATCACTGTCTGAGTCTGGGTTGGTTTGTTGTTCTGGTGTCTTCCTGCTCTTTGCTGTGTGCTTTCGTTTCTGTGTTTGGCATTCTCTTGAGTCTGGCTTTTCCACAGGTAAACTGTCACATGGTAGCAGGAGGTTCTGGTGTACCACTCGGCTCTGTCCTCCTTTCTCTGGTCTGATCTCGTACACTGGACCATCAGGACTTTTCCTACTCATTACTGTATACACACAATCTTCCCAGTGTGAGCGCAGTTTACCTGGCCCTCCTCTTTCACTTAAGTTCCTGAGTAAGACTCTGTTGCCAGGCCAAAGTTCAACACCATGGACTTTCTTGTCATAGTATTTTTTTCCTCGCAAGGCCTCTTTCTCGGCAGTCTTTGACGCAATTCGATAGGCTTCCTGCATTCGTGTTTGCCAGTTTGCCACATAATCTGCATAACTCGGCTGCTTTTCATTCGCCTGCAGGTTAAACATGAGATCGATGGGGAGCCGGGGTGAACGCCCAAACAGTAGGTAATATGGAGAGAACCCAGTCGCTTCACTGCGGGTGCAGTTGTATGCATGGATCACTTTGGACAGCGAGTTCTTCCAGTCAGCCTTTTTAGCATCACTCAGTGTCCTGAGCATGGACAAGAGCGTCCTGTTGAACCTTTCAACCTGCCCGTTGCCCATTGGGTGATATGGGGTTGTGTGGGACCCACGCACACCACAAACCTTCTGCAACTGATCCATCAAATGATTCTCAAATTCTCTTCCCATATTATGATGGATTTTCTCAGGAAAACCAAACTTGAGGGCAAAATCACCGAAGATATGCTGTACCACAGTTTTTGCAGACTTATTTCTTGTGGCGTAAGCCTGGGCAAAACGTGTGAAATGGTCCATCACTACAAGTATGTACTCGTAACCATTTTTACACTTCTCAAGGTGAAGAAAATCAATGGACACAAGCTGGAAAGGGTATGTAGTTTGAATGGTAATCAATGGGGTTTTAGTAACCCTGTGAGGTTTTTTTCTTTTCAGACACTCACAGACACGTGTCACAAAGTGCTCAGTCTCTTTTTGCATCTGGGGCCAATAGAATCTCTCACGTATCAAACTTAGAGTTCTCTCCGTCCCAAGATGCCCCATCTCCTGATGCAACTCTTTGTAAACTGTTTGATGATGTTCTTTTGGTAGGATCAGTTGGTTTCTCTTTCCTGATTTTCTGTACAGGACACCGTCATCGCCCAAGTGCAGTCGTGTCCACTGTTTCAGCAGGAGTCTGGCATCATGAGATTCTTTTTTGAGAGTACGGCCAAATGGACGACTGTTATTCTTTTTGTACTCCAAGACACGGCTGATAACAGGGTCTCTCTGTTGAGATTGTTTGATCTGCTCCTGTGAAAGACATAGATTAGTGGGAAGTGATATTTTGTCTTCCACCAGGTGCACAGCTTGTATGTCAATTGCACTCGTCCACAGAGGAGCATCCTTGAAAGGTAACATCACACCCTGCACTGTAGCACTTATCACACCTTGGTTTATCTCCTCTGTGTACAGTTTTATGTACTGGTCAATGTTTGGCGGCATCCTCGACAAGCCATCTGCATCTGCATTGCATCGCCCTGGCCGATATTTGATGGTGAAATTAAAATCGGCCAGCTCCGCGACCCAACGGTGCCCTGTTGCATTGAGTTTGGCTGTTGTCAAAATGTACGTTAAGGGGTTATTGTCTGTATACACTTCGAAATGTGGAGCATGGAACAAATAATCCCTAAAGCGTTCACAAATGGCCCACTTGAGAGCAAGGAATTCTAGTTTTCCTGAATGCATGTGGTAGTTTTTCTCAGGTGGTGTGAGTGTCCTTGACCCATATGCAATCACTGACATCTTCCCTTTCTGTTTTTGATAAAGGACTGCCCCCAGACCGTCCTGTGACGCATCACAATGGAGGACAAATGGTAGAGTCAGGTCAGGATAAGCAAGAATTGGTGGCTCTATTAAGTGGTCAATCAGTGTGTTCAACGCGTCTTGATGAGTCTGCGTCCAAGTTATGGGTGTGTTGGGGGATGCCTGCCCTTTTGACTTGGTACTGACTCTTTTTTTCTTTCCCGTTGTCTCAGCAGGTAATGTGCTTTGTGGTGGTGCAGCGATCAGCTGATAGAGAGGTCTTGCAAGGCGAGAGAAATTGGGTATATATGTTCTATAATAGGAGAGGAATCCCATCATTTTTCTCAGATCTCCGACTGTCGCTGGTGTTCGGAGCTTCAGGGCCTGTACCGGGGCTATTTCGGCTGGATCCATGGAATATCCATCCTCAGACACCATGCGGCCCAAGAAACGCACTTTCCTTTGAAACAGTTCACACTTGTGTGGGCTGAGTTTGACTCCATGTTTCTGGTATCTCTGGAGGACTGTGCGAATATGGTTCACATGATCATCGAAAGAGGTACTATGAACCAGGTTGTCATCCAGGTAAGGCTGACAGATAACATCTCGCAGATCCTCCAGACAAGCTTCCATGTTCCTCTGGAACTCGGCTGGGGCTGAGCTAAGGCCAAATGGAATCCTGTTCCACTGAAATAGCCCCCAGGGTGTTATAAAGGCTGTTAAGGGTCGGCTCTCTGCATCAAGGAATCCTTGGTGATAGGCCTTCCCTTGGTCCAAGACCGAAAACCAAGAACTGCCGCTCAGGGAGTCCAACATATCCTGGATCCTGGGAATGGGGTGCCTGTCCGGTACAGACTTGCGGTTTAACTCACGATAATCGCAGCAAAGTCTCAAGCTTCCATCCTTTTTCCTCACACATACCACTGGGGAGGAGTAAGGGGATCTTGACTTGCTTATCCACCCTCGGTTCAGCAGATCTTGAAGGTACTCCTTCACCTCCTGTAAAAGTGGCTTGGGCACAGAGATATAAGTCTTTTGCACAGGTGTTTTGTCATGGAGTGTGATATGCATGTTAAGTGAGGGGATGTACCCAACATCATTGTCATCAAAAGCAAAAGCATTGCACTCTTCTTTTAACAGTTGTCGTACAATCTGTTGCTGTGACTCTGTTAAATGTTCAAGTTTTATTGGGGGATCCCAATGACTTGGTTTCTTTGATTGATGTGGTGTAACACTCACCCCGCATGTCTGCATCATAGATGTTGGCTGTTCTATCAAAGAGTCTGTTGTTGCTGGGTAAGTTGTTTTTATCACTTCCAGGTGGCCTAGTATGAGTCGTGGCGTAAGTATGACCGGGTGTTTGGCTGTATTAGCGATGGCAATTGGCACTTTCATTGTCTTTTCTGTACTGACTTTGACTACGCCTTCCTGCATTACCAAACCCTCAGGTAATGGAGATGGTTCACTTGGAGCAAATAACAGGCTTTGTTCTTGGAATTGTCCTGCAAGGTGTGCTTGTGCATAGACAGTGGTTATTTGCCCTGCATTGAGCTGAATCTTTTGCTTACCCACTCTCACCATTCCAACAGTCACATTTGAATTTACAGTCTTCAACAGGTTAAGCATTGATCTTGCCTTATTTATCGATATAGAGAAAGCTTTGCTTACCCTGCAGACAGTACTGTATCGTGGTTTCTGTTTATCCCACCTGGAAATTATCTCCTCGATAATGTTATAAACGATGATAGGGTTTTCAGCCACACTACCATCACTTGCCACGAGCATGGGTACTTGCAGGGTCCCTTCTGTGTCTGTATCATCACTCAATCGGAAACTCACTTCCACCCAGCCATCAAAAGGGATCTCTGTTTGATTGGCAGCCAATCCAGTCAGTGTTCCTGGCCCTAGGAGCTCCTCAATCGGTCTGACAGTGGTATATGGTAAGTGTTGCTTTCTCCAGTCCGTGTTGATAATACTGGCTTGGGCTCCTGTGTCCCATAAGGCTTCGACTGCGACATCATTGAGCAAGCAGTGGATCAGGCACCTTTTTCCAATAATGTTCAACAGTCTAGACGTGGTAAGTGACAGTGACTCATCAACAGGAGTGATTTCATCTGTACAAATAATAGGTTGGGTGTTATTTTCTTTACTGCCTTGTTTGCTGAGAACAGGTCTAGATGTCTGTAGCACTTCTGAGCTCGCTTGGGACCCGAAGACAGAATGGACTACTGTGGGGTCCAGTTCAGCAGTCCCCTCCCGTTTCCCGATGCCGGCCTCCGTTGTCGACAGCCCCGTGACAGATGTCCATCTTGTCCACAGCGATAGCAGTGCCTGCACTCTTCACCTCTTTGGGCCTCCTGGCATGAACGGCAGCCTTTGGGCCTCCTTTCAGTTCGTAGTGGAGTCACAGGTGGATTTAACTGTGATCTGGTCGCTTCCATTGTCTCTCTGAACACTTTGGT
The DNA here is from genome assembly GCF_964197995.2 of Scardinius erythrophthalmus. NCBI lineage: Eukaryota > Metazoa > Chordata > Actinopteri > Cypriniformes > Leuciscidae > Scardinius > Scardinius erythrophthalmus. Next base: position 18,474,364 of record NC_138221.1, on the reverse strand, counting down.
CATTTCCATGACGTTGGCTCTGAGGTCTTCAATCGCTTTGGTAGTGTCGTTGTCAGTCTCTTTGCTTTGTACCTGTTTCTTCTTTTCTTTACCAGTGATGTCTTTCATCAATGTCTCTTTCCTCTGGTCGTGAGTCTCGCTGCTCATGTGTCGCTCAGTGCCACAGACGTGTTCTACTGCTTGAACTTCACTTAGTCTGAGAGGCTTTGGAGTCGCTGCTTTCTTTAACTTAGTTTGTCTCTCCAATTCCAGATTAGCGGCTTCACCAATTTTCTCAATCAGCACTTCATCTGCCACTTTAGGATCACTGAGGTATGGTTTGACTTGAAACTTAACTGCATCATTCAGGAGGCCTGTCTCCACAGAGCGAAGGAACTTCCGTTGAATGAGCTCAGGGCTAAACTGTTCTCCATCCTGCTCATCTCCAGATGTCCACAGTAGTTTCTCCCTCAGTTCGATGGCTCGGAAGAGAAAACTTTGAGCAGACTCCTTGGGTTCTTGTGAGATGTTCATGAGCCTGTGCAGTAGATCTGATGAAGAATCTATTTTATAATGTCCTCTGAGGATGGTCTTCAATGTGGAAAGTGTGAGGTCTCGCTTTATTTCAAGGAGTTCCCTGAGGGGAAGGCCAGGACTCACTGCTCTGATAACAGCTTCAAGGATTTCTGCCTCAGAGTACCCCTTTCTCACTCCTGATTCGATCTGGTTGTTAAGGCTAGTGTACGACAATTTTTCCTTTTGACCAGCCTCCCCAATTTGTCCAAACACTCGGAACTCCCTCCTCATAGTAACTTCAGGAATCGAATTGTGTCGTGTGGCTTGCTCTTTCACATTTGTTTCAACTTTTCCTCTCTGACGTTTTTCTTCTAGTAGCTCGATCTGTTCCTCTAATGCGTAACGAGCAATTGCATGTGTCTGTTGTAGTTCTGCATACTCTTTTCTTAGCTTCTCTATCTCAGCCCGGGTTACTGGTGGCGTTTCAAGCTCAGCTGGTTTCTTAAGGGACTCGATGAAAGACAGAAGTTCATTAAGGCACTCTGCATACTCTTCCTCTTCTAAACTTTCCTCAATTTCATCCAATGTTTCCTCCGCCAGTCTGATCAGTGCTCGCCTCGTTTGGCTTGGGAAACCTTCACCCGACGGTTCGCTGCACTTTAGATGGAGGCAGACTTTTACCAGGTCAGGCTTCTCCAGCGCCAGAAACTTGGAGCTAACACAGTCTTGAAGTTGTTCCATATTTATTTTTTTTTAGTCTCTATGATGTACCTTATTCTCTGTATTGATGAATTTCTAGGTTCGTCTCAAGGAGGAGCTGTCTCTCTCACATCCAATCAGCATTCCTCCTGGCTGGCTCGCCATGATTATGTTGCACACACAGAAGAGGCAGTATTTTCTGGTGGCACATATAGTGTTTATTTCTGTCACACTGTATCTGCAAAATCAACAAAGACAACAATAAAATGAACTATATGTTGATATGGCTGGCAGTGTGACTTCTTCTTTATCAACAGTGAAACTCTGTTCAATAAACTCACATACACATTACTCTGATATACATTTCTCAGATATACAGTATGTCAGGAAATAAGAACATTTGCATTTCACTAACTGATATTAATCTTTCAGTAATCAGATACTAATGCTCAATTCACATTTAAACTGTATACAAGCACTTAAAGGTCTATATTTAATCATATGTGATTGTAAGCTCTGTTCTTTAAATAACATTAGGCCATAACTCTGAATGACTACAAACTCTCTCAATAGCATCATAATAGTCACATAATACCCACAATGACTGAATGTTATGACACAAACGAATTACAGATCAAATGTTGCTTAACTATCTGTAAAGACAACACTGTGTGCATTAAATTGATAATCATTCTGAGATCGCGATCTACCGCGCGACCGAGTAGGCCGCATTCCAGCCGCGGCGATCACTCGCACGGAATTCCAGCCGCGGGTGCGTCGATGCGGTTATTTTTACCGATTAACCACACAATGCATCAAACAAACAAATCAACTTCACATTTAAACATTATAAAACAGTTGCGATGTCCCATCACTCATCTTACCTGCAAAATCAACAAAGACAACAATAAAATGAACAATATGTTGATATGGCTGGCAGTGTGACTTCTTCTTTATCAACAGTGAAACTCCCTGCAGCTCACCACTGCTCCCTAACGTCACCCGCCCGTATCGCAGGTTTAAGTGATATTAACAGACATCTTTACTAAATAAATGGTAACCAACTATACATAATAACAATAACACATATGAATAACAATACATAAGAGTATTTGAATTTATATGACTATTTAAGTATAATACTAATAAAAATATAAAAAAAAAACTTTATATAACCACTTGAATCTATATGACTACAATTACTGTGAACTTATTTCATTTGAAACCACAACGAAACTTTTGTAAATAAAGAGATTTCCACTGGACCAGCAACTACACAGTCACCACCTGTTAAATAAAGCAACATGCAGCAAATCATCAATGTTTGTAGATCTTCTCCTGGACTGAAGCACAGGCTCTACTCTTCTGCACAACGGTGACCCAAAAAACTACATTTTACAGTAAACTACTGGCAACAGTGTTGCCAGTATAAACCTGTTTTATAACTTACAGTTTATTACTGTTAAAATACATTTTGTGGGTGTGTCTTTTTATCTTACACTGTTAACCCTTTCAACCCCACAGGGAAATCCACACTACAAAGAGTAAAAAGTAACATTGAGACAGTGTTGCAGTGAGATAATTAAGAGAATATTTAAGTGATTGTTGAGCATTAGTGATGAACACCTGCTGTTAGAACAGAAAATAGAGAAACACAAGAACTACAACTGACTTCCAGCCATTACACATTATTACACTTAGTATTAACCAGTATGACTTTATTTCTGTCATACATCTACAGAAGTTGTTGTTGAGATGTTTAATTGAAAATGTTTGGTTTGAAGTTACCATTATAGAGATCAGTGTTTGATTTAGTTGGGATGCTGATGCTAAAACATTAGTGTTTCTTTTGCTGCCTGAGCTGTGTTTTTGTGCAAGTCACACTTGTGCACACACACAGTTTATGAATGATTGTGGTTATGTTGATTATCGTGATAAAATCATCATATTGCCTATTCATTCACTAAGGAACTCATTCAGAGTTTAATCCTCAATCAAAAGTGTTACATTATCACCACTGTGAAACCACAGCAATAAAGTACAATGACTTATTTTTTTAACACATCATGCATAAACCAAAAAAACAACAACAAAAAAACAGAGCTATACTGTTTTTTAGAAACACAGAGATATCACAATTTAGCACATGAATCTCAACAATGGTGGCAATATTTTTTTATTATTCATGCAGCAGTGAATGCTGGGAGTTTTATATTATCCTGGAACCCAGCATGCATTGCGACATGGAACTTTTGATTGTCACCATTGTTGAGATTCATATACTGATTGTTGATGTCTGTGTGTGTCTGAGTAAAGCAGGAGTTAAAAATGTTTTAATGCACTATATGATTATGATATTGTTCAGAAGACCTGATTACAGAAATGTTGATTTCATGTTGTAGATTCACAGATAAATATGCTAAATATGAAACATCCATTAATTCAAGGAATATATACAGGATAGATCTGAAAATCAGACATGTCCTGGATGATTGTTAAATCATCACAAAAGTCAAAAACAATTAATTTTTTTCCTCTTGACTTTTTCTTGCCATAACAAATGTGTTTTATAAACTCACAATTACAGCAGCCAGAGAGAGATGAATGGTAAGCAATCCAGGGACAAGAGACCAACTAAAGCAAATACTGATCTCCATCATGGTGACAACAAACTTTATTATTAACTCAATGTCAACAACTTTTGTACATGTATGAAAGAAATAATCGTAAACTGGTTTGTAAAGTGGTTTCACACTCAGTGTTGCTGGAAGTCAGTTGTAGTTTTTGTGTTTCTCTTTTTTCTTTTCTTGTTTCTCTGTCCTTCAGTGATTCTGCTTATCAGGTGTTCATCACTGTCTCAATTCACTAACTTCTTTTCATTCAAGTGGACTATATTAGTGAACTAATGTAGGGAATAGTGAATGAGGGTATAGGGTGTCAATGGGAAAACAGCCTCTGAGTGTCGATTTTGAGCATTGTTAATTCACAGTATATTCCTGTAGGCTAGTTTTATTTTCTACGGTATATTACTGTTTTAATGGAAAATGGTATGATATTGTCAGAATTTGGCCTTTTTTTACAGCAAGGGTTAACAGTGTGTGTAAACAGTGTGAAAAGAGATTCTCGAGCAAACAATATCTTATGCTTCACATGAGAGTTCACACTGGAGAGAAGCCATTCACATGTGATCAGTGTGAGAAGAATTTCACAGTCAAAAAACTTCTTGATGTTCACATGAAAGATCATACTGGAGAGAAGCTGCACGCATGTGATCAGTGTGAGAAAACATTTATTGTGTCATCACACCTTAAGAGACACAAGAGGATCCACACCGGAGAGAAGCCATATGCATGCGACCAGTGTGGGAAATGTTTCTCATACAAACAAAGTCTTGATGTTCACATGAGAGTTCATACTGGAGAGAAGCCGATCACATGCAAACAGTGTGGGAAACATTTCTCATACAAAGAAAGTCTTAATGTTCACATGAAAGTTCATACTGGAGAGAAGCCACATGCATGTGATCAATGCGGGAAAACATTTCTTAGTGTATCACACCTGAAGATACACCTAAGAGTTCATACGAAGGAGAAGCCGCATTCATGTTCTGAATGTGGAAAGAGTTTTTCACAGCTGCAAACTTTACATGCACATCAGAAAATCCACACTGGTGTGAGAGAGTACATGTGCTTTGAGTGTGAGAAGACTTTTATTACAGCAAGCAATTTAAAACGGCACCAGATAATTCACACTGGAGAAAAACCTTACAAGTGTTCACACTGTGACAAGAGATTCAGTCAGTCATCAAATCTGAAAATACATGAGAGGATCCACACTGGAGAAAAGCTTCACATGTAATCAGTGTGTAACAAGTTTCTCTTTTAAAAGTCACCTGGAGCTACACATGAAGGTCCATACAGTGGAGAAGCCACTTAGGCTGCGTTTATACTGCAAGTCTTAATGCACAGATCTGATGGTTTGACCATATATATGGAGCGAATTATGTGCCTTAATTTAACAAACAAATCCAGAATTTTGCAAACAAACTCAATCTACTTCGCAAAGGAAAACTCGACTCGCAAACAAACAGAAAGCAATGTGCAAGCACAAAGGTCAGTTTGAGTGAAAATGCAGTGGAGTAACAAATATGCATTGTGTTTTACAAATATAAATAAATGAGCCAAGATAATACTTCACAAATATATACAAACCATCCTTCAAATTGCATGTAACCGTTGAACAAATACCAAGTCTAATGCATACAAATGAAAATCTGTCTGTTATGATTGTGTGACACTTCGCTTTTTGTGAGATCTCTCGGCTCGATTTTCTCACAAATGCGTCCAGGCAGATTTTCTCACAAATGCAGTTGAGCAACTTCCTCTTCTAAAACAGTAGATGGCGCTAAACTAGAGGCTAATTTAGCGCTAGTCTCCCAGGAGAAGCACTGATTTGAAACTTGCCTTTGCCTACAGCTGAGGAAAATGACCCGTGAACGGGTGTGTTTCTGTCTTAATTTATCTATAATTAACCTTTTTGAGGTTTTCTCTTGCAAAATATTTATTGCATATCTAGACAGAAATCCACATTAGCACTTAGTAGCACTTCACTCTCTAGGATCGGGGAATCTATAAGCTGAAAGCTCTACCATCATGTTGCTTTTTGTAATTTTTTTCTGCATCGTACTCATGCGAAATTACTAAATTAGTGATTATGTCTACACTTGAACGAATCTATTTCTTTTGTTCTCCATAAATTAATGAAATGACACTAAGTTTGATACTTGCATGTCTCGCCCCTTTGAATTAAACTGTCCTGATGCAATTTGTTGAGGCTCCAGTTGATCTTTGCTGAGGTGGTCTTGATGAGAGAGAACCAGTGGTAGTCAGAGTATCTTTGGTGAATGGAAAGACAAGGCCGCAGCCTGGCACAATCTTGATGGTTCTTACACACTAAAAACTCCTGGGTCAAAAATAATCCATAATGGGTTATTTTTGACCCAACTCCTGGGTTAAAAATGGACCAACTAATTTCTGGGTTATTTCCTGTAAATGTAAAAAAAACACTTTCAGTAAATAAACAAACAAGTGACACACAATGTACAGCCTATACATTTCAATTTCCAGATATTTAAATATTTCCAGAAGTAAGATAATCTGAAAATATCAGACATTGAATTTCAAATACTCAACCTAATACTTTTGCAAGCATCAACAGAGAACCTGAATACAAAACACTTATGTTTAAGTCTGTTGCCTAGCTTTAAAGGGGACCTATTGTGCTTTTCCAGTTTTTCAGACTTATAAATATGTTTAAAATGTTGGATACTTATTCTAGAGGACCTGCTAAGACTCAGTTTCAGGCTGTGTGTTTTGCTGTCTGGGTCAGTTTCCGGGTTCAAGACATACTGTAGTATGGATGAAGTTGACATTTTTAATAGTAAACAAGCCGATTTCTGTACTTTTCATTTACTGGGTGTGACAACTTCCTTGAATGTGAGCAGAAGTGTCTCTCCCACCTCCCCCTGGGCTGCTGCATGCAGCGGAGGCAGCAGCCCAAGGGAAGGGGTGAAGCACTAGATCTGAGAGCAAAGCAGGAAAGAGCCAGAATGGAAGAATACACAGCCAGCTTGTATGCAATAGTAACAGTAATAGCAATAGTTTTTTGTTGATGTAAACTTTCATATGTGCTCCACTTCCATACTAAAAGCCCCTGAAATGAGCATAGTATGGCCTCTTTAAGTTATACCAGATGTATCCCATATTTAACATACCTCTCTCCAAACCTCTCAATCAAGAAAGACACCAGAATTTGGGTCAGCGTGATCATTTGTTTTCTATTGATGACTCCAGTGTCTTGAAGGTTCTTCATTATTTCCCTGCCACTGGAGACTGCAGAAAGAACCTGTTGGATATCCTAAAATAAATGACAAGAATAGTTGTTGAGGATTCATTGCAATTTACCAATTTAACCCTGGCATACCAATTCACAAAGTCACAAACCAAACGTGAATATTTAATATCCTGACCTGAAGTTTCATAGTCAAATATTAGCAAAAGGAAAAGGGGAACAAGTACTAAAAAGACTTGTAATGTATGTATTAATAATGTATTAGTGCTTCATTCCATCCACCAACTTCTACTTGATCTGTAGTAAGGGCACATATTTAGGCCTGTCACGATAACAAATTTTGCTGGACGATAAATTGTCCAAGAAATTATCGCGATAAACGATAATATTGTCGTTCTGAGACCATTTTCATTTAATATAATTATCATGGCATAATAATGCAGGGCCTTTTCAACGATCTATAAACTTTTATTTCTAAAGAATATTAAACATTGAAAACGGAAAACATTTTAAATATCCAAAAAAATGAACAAAACAACCAAAAACAATGAAAGCAATGGACTCTTAGTGTCTGTTAACAAAATAAATGTCTGTTAATAAATAAAATGGATGTAAACAAAATTGCACTTCAAAAAATATTAAACATTAGGCTTTAGACATTAGGCATAAATAGAGATACATTCCATAACAGGCAAAACTGCCGGTTAGGACCTCCGACCTTTGTAAACAAATAAAAAAAAGCCTCAACAAGCCATATCACACCATTCTGCACTGTTACTCCTGTTACTTTGTCCTCCTGTTACTTTGTCAAGTGATTGTGTACTGTCGGGAAGACGGAGACGCACTTTATTGCGTGTATGCTACGCACTGAAAATACTTGGTTAGGATTAGGGGGTGAGGAGCAGAGGTGGAAAGTCCAGGGGTCAGAAAGTAAAAGTCCTGCCATATATTTATTCCACCCATGAACTCACACAGCAAAAACTCCAGTGTTAAATTAACTCTCCTGGGAGTTTATTTGGCTCCACACTCAAGAGTGTTAAAGTTAATGAGATAATTTAGCGATTGATTGAGTGATGAATGAGCATTATTGAAGACACCTGATGTTAACAAGCAGAATCAGTGAAAGGAGAAAATCTCTTTTTTCAAGTTGCCATTATGGTGATTAGCGTTTGCTTTAGTTGGGCTCTTGACACTTAAACTGTTAACATTAAATGTTGTTTGGCTGTTGTATCTGAGTTATAACTCTCAGATGAACAAAGAGAAAAGCTGAACAGGTGGTGTTGATTATGATTTGACATGATCATTGTTTTATCTGAATCATTGAACTCATTTAGAGCCTAATCTCTGACTTAAATGTATATTGATCATTACAGCATCACAGTGATTCTACGGAATAAGTTGCAGATTTTTCAATTTAATCTAAATGATTTCTTAAAAGTTGTTCTGATATAAATAAAATAAAAAAATCTTTCATTAAGGCACACACAGACATCAAGAATGAGTGTATGAATCTCAACAATGGTGACAAAAAGAATATTCAATTAGGAAAAGGAAATTACTAAGACAATTCAGATCATAATTTATTCATACCGCAATGCATGATGGGAGCCATGAATGAGTTTTTATTGGTGGCACCCAGAATGCACTGCAACATGCTTTATTATTGTCACCATTGTTGAGAATCACAGGCTGATTATTGATGTCTGTGTGTCCAAATAAAATACTTCTTTAAAGGCTTTTGATCAGAACAACTTTTAAGAAATCTTTTTGATTATATTAAAAATGCTGAAAATAGTATACGGTAGAATCACAGGCTCCTGTAATCAACAAGGCAAACCTAACTCTCTAAATGAGTTTTGTGAGTCAGGTCAAATGATGATTATGTCAAAACATAACCAACACCACCTGATCAGCTTTTCTCTTTGTTCATCTGAGAATTATAACTCAGATACATCAGCCAAATAAAATCTAAAGTTAACAGTGTGAGTGTCAAGAGCCCAACTAAAGCCAACGCTAATCACCATAATGGCAACTTGAAAAAAGAGATTTTTTCCTTTGGCGATTTTGCTTGTTAACATCAGGTGTCTTCAATAATGCTCAATCATCACTCAATCAATCACTAAATTATCTCATTAACTTTAACACTCTTGAGTGTGGAGCCAAATAAACTCCCAGGAGAGTTCATTTAACACAGGAGTTTTTGCTGTGTGAGTTCATGGATGGAGTAAATATATGGCAGGACTTTTACTTTCTGACCCCTGGACTTTCCACCTCTGGTCATAGGACATAAACACCATCATGCCTGATCTATAAGTGGTACCCTTAACCGTGACCCTGGCCGGTATCACAGCTCTGTGAAAAGTGGGAGCCCAATCAGACCACTTTGGATCTCTTTATAGCCTTCGAGGTTGGCTAGAAATGTTGTGTATCCTGGACCAATTTCTGTGTTGTGACTTAACAAAGACCCACACATGAATCTGTAGCACTGCATAATCTGCTGTCTATATGCCATTGTTTTACAGATGTTTCGGAAGTTGCAGGTGACATGACTGACTCGTTTTAAAAAAACATGTTTGCCTTCAAAGCACATTGACACACAGGTGTATCAAGGGTCCGAGATTTTGAAACAGCTTTGGATAATGGAGCATGAAATGATGTTTTGGCCGCAGATGTAAATGAGGATAGAGCTCCAAAAAAGAGAGTGGTGGTCTTCAATGATTTTGCTCAGGTAGCGTGTTGCTGCAAGAGTAACAGATGGTGAGAAGATGATCTCCATGGACATGAGTAAAAGTAGGAGAAGCTCCCATTCCTTGCTATCAGTGGGGATCAGGTCACCTATCATTAAAGGCAGTAAACGACCCAGCCAGCACAGTCACCTGGGGCCCAAATGGGTTTGACCTGGGCTAACTGGGACCCAGCCAGTTTTGTCCTCGGTTTCCATGTTGGCCCCACATGGGTTTGCCCAGATGAAATGAACACTGCTTAGTGTGCACAGTACAGGCTGTTTAATGTAACACTTAATCGGTGTTGGAGGTAATGAGATAATTAGGTGATTGAATAATGAGTGTGCATTATTGACGAACACCTGCTGTTAACAAGCAGAATCACTGAAGGAAAGAGAAACACAAGAACTACTTCCAGCCACAACCTTGGATGAAATCAACTGAAGATAAAATACATCAAATCTCTCAAGATCTGATTAAACAACTCCACAAACAGCATTACCAACTTAATTTATTAGTAACCAGACTGACTTTATTTCTGTCAGACATCTACAGAAAAGAATTAAGAAGAGGTTAAGATGTTGATTATTTATTTGAAAGTAATAGTTTGATTTGATGTTACCATTGTGGCGATCAGTGTGTGCTTTAGTCGGGCTCTTGACTTTTTAACATTAGTTTTTCTCTGGCAGCTGTGTCTGTTTGTTATGGCGAGAACAGCAAGAGAAAATGTAGTCAGATGCTGTAAGCTGATTGATGATAAGAATATACTCATCATATAGTGGCTTAGCTCATTGATTATGTGTGAGGTTTATGTTATTCATTTTGTTTTATTGTTGTGATTCTGCAATGAGAGAATAATATAATTTAATTAGAACGTCTATTATTTTTAACACACTATTTACATATTTTGGGCTCCCCCTAATCTTACTCACACAGAGACATCAAGAATCAGCATATGAAACTCAACAATGGTGACATGCTTCATGGTGCAATGCATTCTGGGAGCCATGGATAAGTTTCGTATGATGCACCCAGAATGCATTGCAGCATGAAGCATGTCACCATTGTTGAGATTCATATGCTGATTCTTGATGTCTGTGTGCAAGTAGAACTTGCTGGAGTCCAACATGTGTAAATGGTGTTTTTAAAATCATTTGATGTTCCGATTGACCTGTTCTGATTAAACTGTGCTGAATCTCTTGCTATAGAATCACAACAATAAAACAAAATGAATAACATACTACCCGTATAAACCTCACAAATAATCAATGAGTTAAGCCACTATATGATGATTATATTCTTATCATCAATCATCTTACAGCATCTGATTATATTTTCTCTTGCTGTTCTCACCATAACAAACAGACACAGCTGCCAGAGAAAAACTAATGTTAAAAACTCAAGAGCCCGACTAAAGCACACACTGATCGCCACAATGGTAACATCAAATCAAACTATTACTTTCAAATAAGTAATCAATGTCTGACAGATATAAAGTCAGTCTGGTTAGTAATAAGTGAAGCTGGTAATGCTGTTTGTGGAGTTGTTTAATCAGATCTTGAGAGATTTAATGTATTTTATCTTCAGTTGATTTCATCCAAGGCAGTGGCTGGAAGTAGTTCTTGTGTTTCTCTTTCCTTCAGTGATTATGCTTGTTAACAGCAGGTGTTCATCAATAATGCACAATCATTATTCAATCACTTAATTATCTCATTACCTCCAACACGGATTAAGTGTTACATTAAACAGCCTGTACTGTGCACACTAAGCAGTGTTCATTTCATCTGGGCAAACCCATGTGGGGCCTACATGGAAACCGAGGACAAAACTGTCTGGGTCCCATCTAGATAGCCCAGGTCAAACCCATTTGGGCCCCATATGGCTGTGCTGGCTGGGGAAGTAGGCACCACATCTGAGCTGCAGACTGTCAATATAGGGCTGTCAATATTCTTGAGATCACTCTTGCTTATTAACGATGGCTTGTTTCCCACATCAGAAAAGCCATAATCAAAGCTTGTAATGTGGTAGTTAAACTTATCTAGTGACATGTGCTTTTGCTCAATTAATGATTTTAACACAAGCTTGACTTCATATGCCCCTACCCCTTCCAGAATGTCATGCATTACATCCACAGCTACATTGTCTGTCACATAGTAGAAAGACAGGCTGTTTAGGACACTGTCCCTTTTAAGGCCTGTCTTAGAGGGGTTGTCTGTCTCCAAATCTGCCCTGTGAGTATTGGCATCACGCAAAAGGGCAGGATCTTCCTGTGTCTGTACTCTCCAGACATCTCTGTGTACTCTACACAGTAGGGCTGGGCGATTTAAATCGCGATATTGTTATGCGCATCTCGTCAGTAAAGCCGGTTCCTTGATTAGTAGTAAATCACCTTCACCTGCTTTCAGATGGAGCGGCATTTACTGCAAAGAGCCGTAGTTAACTGACAAGCTGAGCCAAATCACATCAATATCGCGGACGTATCGCCAGCGATATTTAATGCGATATGGCTCAGCTTGTCAGTTAACTACGGCTCTTTGTACACAGCAAAACCTCCAGTAAATTAGCGGTGTTAAATTAACACTCCTGGGAGTGTATGAGTCCACACTCAAGAGTAGGGATGGGCGATATATCGCATGCGATTGTTATGCGCATCTCATCAGTAAAGCCGGTTCCTTGATTAGTAGTAAATCGCCTTCACCTGCTTTCAGATGGAGCGGTGTTAAATTAACACTCCTGGGGCTGGGAGTGTATATGAGTCCACACTCAAGAGTGTTAAAGTAAATGAGATAATTAAGTGATTAATTAAGTGACTATTAAGCATTATTGAAGACACCTGATGTTAACAAGCAGAATCACTGAAGGAGAAAATCACAAATTGTAAGTTACCATTAAGGTGATGGGTGTTTGCTTTAGTTGGGCTCTAGACCATTATATGTTTACTTTAATATTTACTGTTGTTTGTCTGCTGTTATTGATTTATAACAGTTAAATGAACAAAGTAAAATATTATCTTATAGTGTTGGTTATGTGTTGACATAATCATGCTGTGATCTGAAAAAGGAAACTTATTGAGATAGTTTGGTTTAACTTGTTAGCAGCAAATTAGTGATTCTTCAGCCTATGACTATCAGTACTTTGCTTATAATTCAAAATATTTAATAAACATTGTTCTGATCAAAAGACATTTAGATAAATTCATTTAAAACACAGACATCAATAATCAGCCTGTGAATCTCAACAATGGTGACAATAATAAAGCATGTTGCAGTGGCTGCCACCAATCACAACTCATTAATGGCTCCCATCATGCATTGCGGTATGAATAAATTATGATCTGAATTGTCTATGTAATTTACTTTTCCTAATTGAATATTCTGCTCGTCACCATTGTTGAGATGCATAGACTGAATCTTGACGTCTGTGTGTGCCTAAGAGAACGATTTTTTTTTAAAAAAAACAACTTTTAAGAAATCCTTTAAATTATATAAAAAATTCTGGCCATTTATGCAGATTCTCTAACCAACAACATAAATCGAAGTCAGAATGAAAGATCTTAATGAGTTAAGTGATCAAGTTCAAATGATGAATGTTATAATGTAACCAACAGCAACAGATTACTTTTTTCTTTGTTCAACTGGCAGTTACAATTCAGATACAACAGCCAAACAAAATCTAAAGTAAACATATAATGGTCAAGAGCCCAACTAAAGCAAACACCCATCACCACAATGGTAACTTACAATTTGTGATTTGCTCCTTCAGTGATTCTGCTTGTTAACATCAGGTGTCTTCAATAATGTTCAATCATCACTAAATTAATCACTTAATTATCTCATTAACTTTAACACTCTTGAGTGTGGACTCATACACTCCCAGCAGTGTTAATTTACTGGAGTTTTTGCTGTGTACAAAGAGCCGTAGTTAACTGACAAGCTGAGCCATATCGCATTAATTATTGCTGCCGATACGTCCGCGATATTGATGTGATTTGGCTCAGCTTGTCAGTTAACTACGGCTCTTTGTAGTAAATGCCGCTCCATCTGAAAGCAGGTGAAGGCGATTTACTACTAATCAAGGAACCGGCTTTACTGATGAGATGCGCATAACAATCGCATGCGATATATCGCCCATCCCTACTCAAGAGTGTTTAAGTTAATGAGATAACTAAGTGATTAATTTAGTGATGATTGAACATTATTGAAGACACCTGATGTTAACAAGTAGAATCGCTGAAGGAGAAAATCGCAAATTGTAAGTTACCATTATTGTGATGGGTAGTTGCTTTAGTTGGGCTCTGACCCTTTTATATGTAGGCTACTTTAGATTTTGTTTGGCGGTTGTATCTGAGTTAAAACTGCCAGTTGAACAAAGAATAAAAAGTGATATGATGGTGTTGGTTATATTATGACAATCATCTTTTGAACTTGATCACTGAACTCATTAAGATCCTTCTTTCTGACTTTGATTTATGTTGTTGGTTACTGCATAGCTGTGAATCTGAATAAATGGCCAGAATTTTTGATATAATATAAAGGATTTCTTAAAAGTTGTTTAAAAAAAAATCATTCTTTTAGGCACACACAGATGTCAAGATTCAGTCTATGCATCTCAACAATGGTGAGGAGCAGAATATTCAATGAGGAAAAGTAAATTACATAGACAATTCAGATCATAATTTATTCATACCGCAATGCATGATGGGAGCCATTAATGAGTTGTGATTGGTGGCAGCCACTGTAACATGCTTTATTATTGTCACCATTGTTGAGATTCACAGGCTGATTATTGATATCTGTGTTTTAAATAAATATGTCTGAATGTCTTTTTGATCAGAACAATGTTTATTAAATATTTTGAATTATAAGTAAAGTACTGATAATCATAGGCTGAAGAATCACTAAACTGCAGCTAACAAGTTAAACCAAACTATCTTAATATGTTTCTCTTTTCAGATCACAGCATGATTATGTCAAAACATAACCAACACTATAAGATAACATTTTACTTTGTTCAGTTAATTGTTATAAAACATTAACAGCACGAACAACAGTAAATATTAAAATAAACATATAATGGTCTAGAGCCCAACTAAAGCAAACACCCATCACCTTAATGGTAACTTACAATTTGTGATTGTCTTCTTCAGTGATTCTGCTTGTTAACATCAGGTGTCTTCAATAATGCTCAATCATCACTAAATTAATCACTTAATTATCTCCTCAGCCCTAAATGCCGCTTCATCTGAAAGCAGGTGATGGCGATTTACTACTAATCAAGGAACCGGCTTTACTGACGAGATGCGCATAACAATATCGCGATTTAAATCGCCCAGCCCTACTACACAGCAGACACACATGATTTCCACTGAAACTCTCAGTATACCTAAGAACAGCATTTAAAGCCAAATTGTCCCCGACTACCTGGACAACTGTGAATTTCACTACTCCTTGAAAGTCACGGGTGTTAACAGTGATGCCATCCTTCACGAGACACTTTAATTCATCCACGATTGGGCGCAACACTGCATCAATGCCGTAGGTCTTCGCGTCGTCCGATTTATAAACTGCTAGGAGGAAGTGTGACTGTGAATTGGACAGGAGATCTGATGAAATATATAAATCCTAACTTGTGAACTACAGTCTTGGACCCAAGAGGATTAACGGTTTCACAATCATCATTGTACAACAACAATGGTAAAGACACCTCTTTCGAAAAGAGTGGATGTGCTTTTACAAAATTCTCCGTCAAACACATCCTGAAGAAAATCCCTCTTTTTCCTTTGCCATTCCATCATTGCCTGTAAAATGCCAGGAAGTTCCAGTATCTTGACTAGAAGAGGCTTGAGCGGAATACGCTGATAGGTATCAGCCACAGCAATTTGTCGGACACTGCCAGTGACTTAATCCCTCAGCTGAACATAAGAGGTAAAACGCTTGGTAAAACCTCCTCAACTGGCTGAATGAAGTTTCCCGATTTTGTGAAATACTTTATCTGTTTGTAGTCTGTCTCCAGTCCTTTGAAAGGCTTGGCTGCGTCTGAAAACTCCTGCCGGAGCTCTTCTACCTGTGGGCTCTGATTATGACCTAACTGACTAAACAGTGACATTGTCTTGGTTTTTAGTCTGTTCACAATGTCACCAAATAAACTTGAGGTGTGTTGAACCACATAGCTTATGTTAGTAAATGCATGGGAAGACCTGGATCTTAGATGAGATAGAAAAAGGGCTACTCTGTCTGAAATTCCCTCTCGCTCCAATTCATCCCAATCATCGTCTAACTGCTCTGCTTGTACACCTTCAATTTGTTATTGATTATCATCTTCATCAACATTAAAAACATTAGCAGGCTGATGCAATACACTGGCAGGCTGGGCCAGAGTCTGGTTCTCTTCGTGTTCCCTATGTAGGTGCCTTCTATAAGAACGAATGAAGGAAAATGTTCTGTTACAACTGCTTTCACAACACTGAAAATATGTTGTTGAACTATTTACATTGTGAACTGTGCATAAATGTGATAAGAGAGACTTGATATCACCAGGGATTAGCCTTTTGCACTTAAAGCATGTGTACTGTACGCTATCTGCGTGTTGATAAACGGTGATGAAAGCCCTTAGCGCTCTAGTGGAGATAACTTACAAATTCTCTGAAGAGCCTCAGGAATTTAAGCCTGGGGCCAACTTTGGGGACAAGATTTTTGATAGCTTCCTCATCCAAGAGAAGAAATGCCTCCTCATCTATGTCTTCATCTGAAAGACAGAAAGACAACATGAGTATTGTTAATAAGTTGTGATAATTGTGAACCACTCACCAGACACTCTTTGATTATCAAGCTAACAAATAATCACTTTTAAGGGAATGCTGTGGCTTTTTTATGTTTTTGCTAGTTAACTAATGTGGTTCTTTTGCAGCCTTACCCATTTTGTGTGAATGACAGTCTATACTGTCCATCTTTTCTTTCATTAACAAGTGTAATGACATTAATGCAAAGGTGAATATCCCATTATTATGCATAACAGCTTAAAGACAAGGCACAAGTATTTTTTAACTATAAGGGTTACAGTATATAGATATGCATACCCCACTGTCGAAGAACGACGTTTGTGTAATGAGATTCCTATGGGTTGCTTCAATCGAGCGGGTACTAATCTGTATGTTTACATAGTGTAAAGTTTGTCCGCGTTCTCTGCCGACAAGTTTTATGGGGATATCTGGCTGCATGGCATCGCTAGGAATTCGGGATATTAATCCCAGTGCAGCATCGGCTATTGTGAGTATGCTTGCTCGAGAATGAATGGCCGTGTAACACTTTCTGTTTTGATTTTAGGTGCGTGACAAGGGTAATGGCGTTGTTCTGATCTCTTGTTATATGGTCCGTGCCTCATCATAGAGTTGCTGTTTGGATCATGTTTCCATGAGACTGAGACGCTCTCAATGGGTTTTCATCTGTGTCCAGCGAATTAGTCCATGTTAAGCCCGAGACTGATATACTCTCAACGTGTTTTTCTGTGTTGTTCTAAGTGAACTTTTTCTTTTATTTAATCATTTTTTTATATTTAATTTGAGTTTATCCTTTCCTTTTGCTACTTTTGATCTTGATCTGTGACGACCTGGGCGGAACCGAGTAGTTGGTTCCTTCCTGGAATTGTATTAAGTTACTCTTTATATTGTTGTATTATTATTGTTTGTGCATATCTCTGCTCTATCTTAATGTCTTTTTCTTTCTAGTTGTTGGCAGGACCTGGGCACCCGGGGGCAGACGAGTGACCTTCTGGTGGTGGCATCCTTCACTGTGTGTCATGGTCTTCTCTGACATTAGTCGCTGTGTGTGTGCTAGTGTGTGTGCACTGTGATTTGAGTGATTTTCATTAAGGGTGATATTCTGAGACTCCCCCTGTTGGTAAGCCCGGGTTTCCCTTGCCACCAATGATTGAACTTAAAAATTGAGATGAGTGTGATTGCTGGTCAATGCCTCTTTTAACTATGAATGTCTCTTTGAACTGCTAATAAAATACTTTTGTATGATTACTTATGTCTCTGACCCTAATGATGATTAGGACCTGTGCGTGCCTTTAGAGGTTGTGTTTAATTCCTGGGGTGAAATTCCCCAGGTGGCGTAGTCAGAAATTATATGGATTTGAGTTTGCTGAGGGTGTTTATAGTCAGCGCTCCACTCCACCCCATAGCTCCCGCTCTGCCACATTAGCAATACACTGAGCTTGTTCTTGTGCAATGGATAAGGTAAATTCTCTGTGCTGTTGCAGCAGATAATTCCTTCACGGTTCTCTTCTGAACACATGCATCTTCTTGCATTCTTCAATAGACCCTACTTTGTGTGAATCCCAGATTTCTTTGTTAAATCCAATCTGACTTAGTCACTATTGAGTCTGTGTGCAGTCCTAACAATGATTTGAACTCACTGTCTGTCCACAAAGGGGTAGCTAGACCACCCTTCTCAGTCGTTGGGATTAATGTAGCATTTCATTTGAACCATTTTGTGATGTTTTCCTGGCAGTACTTCCCTGACAAAACCACCTTGTTAACATGAACTAACAGCTGTTAAGCGTCCCTGAATGAGCAGAGGATAAATCTTCCCTTACTATACAGAGAATAGGCTTGTTCGACTTCATGCAGCTCTGCGCAGACCGATCGGCGGCTGACTTGAAGCAGTGCATGCCGGTTAGAAATTTTGTCCGACTTGATACAGCGCAGACGCCACGTGACTGTGACATAAGCCATCAAAGTACCGCGAGAGTGATTCGAGAGTAGCCGGAGAACTCAGCCAGTGCAGCTTCACAAGAGCGGCTGCACGAGGGCTGATGACGACACAGCTGTTCCACGATTGGCCGGATTCACTGCATGACAACGATCACGTGCGTTTCGTGTTTATTCGAACACCTTTAGTTCCTCTAAAGCTCACAAATCAGTTTTTTATAACAGTAAACACTCTTTTCATGTAGTTGCGATGTTATATTGTGTCATGTTTATCAAATTAAAACAGACTCCACTTCATTGATAGAGGCTTATGTTGAACTTTATTCTTGTTCAAACAGACGCAGTACATAAAGTATTGAATGAAAATGTCTCTGAACGTGTATTTGGCAAATATTGCATTTATTTCACTTCAGCTGTGGTAAAGTATGCAAACACCACGTGAGCGGTCACTACGGGAACCAGAAAGTGTCCGACTTCACGTCTCCGTTTGCAGCTCCTCCCTGCCTGCACGCGGCTACTCTCGCCGATCGGTTACATCCAGCCGCAGCCGCAGCCGCAGCCGATGTCGAACACACCTAAAGACTCTTCTCTGGCTTTGCAGAGGATAACATTTGTTAACACAACCTTCACTGATTAGACAGAATAAACCAACTTCCTTGACTATACAGAGGATGAAACACTTCTCTGGTGGCACAGAGGACAACCACATGTACTCCACAGAAATGGAGAAGTTTTTTGGTACCAAAACAAACTCCAATCAAGCAAAACAACAACAAAAAAAACATGTAATTAAATATAATATTTATTTGGTGATAAACAGGGAACATTCCAAATGAATAAAGCATTGAATTGATCTGTAAAAGAACTCCAGCATAAGCTCGGCAAAATCAATATGGTTACAACTTGCATTGGCAATCGTGATCACCGGAACCGTGGTGACCGTGGTCTCCATGGTGATCGTGATCTCCGTGGTGATCGTGATCTCCGTGACCGTGGTGACCGTGATCGCCGCGGTGACCATGACCAGCCCACTCTGGTTGCGTCGGCAGTTCAGCGGCAGGCTTTGGAGGTTCGGTCACAGGCGTCACTGGAGGCTTTTGAGGTTTGGCCGCAGGCGTCACTGGAGGGATACAGATAGTCAGCTTTAGTCTTTCCTTTCAGTGGCATTCAGCACAAAACTCAAATCATGAATAGAAAGTCTTAGGGAGTGAAATGCATTTTAAATATTCATCATCTTTATTAATGTTGTAAAACTATTCTGTGAAACTGTGCTATGTGCCAAATTCAGGATTTTTGGTCATCGAGTAGGATATGACAACCGAATTATAAAAGGCACACTGGAAAATAAAAAAGCTGACCCAAACACTAGATAACCGAATAGAATACAACTACCTGTATATGGAGCCATACACTCATGTCCACATCCATTGCTGCAGCATTTCTCATTGTTCGGACAGTCACTGTCATAGGAACACAGCTCGGCACAATTTCCTCCTCCAGTTTTCGTGCTTGGACACTCTCCTGGCTTTGCTGTTATACAAAGATTTGTGTTTATATCAATGTGTTACTTGTTGTTTCTTTGCAGTTATTTGTGAGGTTTACTAGCAACTTCTGAGTGAAAATTTGTAAAAAGAAAATTCTCAGGGTTTCTTTTGGGAGGCCTCTAGCATCCATCATTAATTGAAACTCACTGAAAACAGGCGGCACACATGCGGGCCCACAGGGGAATTGACAACATTTGTGTCCTCCAGAGCAGTCTCTATCAGAAGTACATCCTCGGCGTCCTCAGCATCCTCAGCATCACCGGACACTACAGAAGAGGATCATTAAGGGGGACCAAGTAGAGTTGTAACAGTTTCAGTATTTAGAAGTCAGGGGTTTTAAATATATGTCTCAAACTTTATTTATCATCTTAAAATCAAGTAGAAATGCCATTTATCACTTAACTGTCAATTAGTTTTAAAGACAAAGAGTACGGTTACAACCTACCCCACTACTGGTGGGGGTGTGTAATAAAAGCACATTGCAGATGAAGACATGGACAGTTAATATGTTTTTTATAAATTTACTATTGCATCTGAACGTACTGTAGCTACATGTTCGAAATAAGTCATATTTTGTAAGGCACTTATGCATTTCTTTGGGCCGTGTAATGAAGCTAAAATATCTTCTCACCTGCGACTCCAGCGTGTGTTGTGATCAAACATGCAGACAGACACAATAAAACAGCACTAAACGAGCAGTACACTCGAGCTGTCATCCTTAATCAGTCAGGAGGGAGAGTGAGGCGTGCGTGCACACAAAACTAAAACAGAAACATGTGCTGCTGATTCTTGCGATATATATCGCTGTAGGCCTATGTGTTTTTTTTTTTTTTGTTTGTTTGTTTTTTATGCGTTTTTAAAGATCCAAGGAAGCCCGGGTAACTCCAACACTAATCAACCTCACCTGCCTGTAGCTTTCAAGTAGTCTAATCTTGAAGACCTTGATTAGCTTGTTCAGGTGTGTTTGATTAGGTTTGGGGGAGCAGAGCGTTGCGTTCATGCCAGATGTTGTAGGGGAGCGCGGGGCACAAGTTGTAACACAGTTGTTTTAAATACTTCCACACATGCTAGGATGACGAAACCTGGTGTATTTACTAGTTGCCATATCAACACTATATAGAGAAAAAATTGTGCCAAAATTAATTTTCTTTTTTTGCAAGATATCCATAGACATTTATTAAACCATAGCAAAAGTAAATTTCTTACTTAAGTTCATTTTTCATCTCTATTTTTTGTGTTTATTTAAAATGAGACAAATCTGATATTATTTTATTCTCCAATATGTTATTTAAAGCTGCCGTCTGCAACATTTTTTTTGATCATATTCAGTGAAATCGACATTATAATCCGACAGAACAACATAAATAAGGTGGTTTTAGAAAAAAAAACGAGCTTCTAACTCCACCTTGAGCGTGTTATTTGTTTTGCAAAAATCCACCGCTCCCGGATCATCGGGTCCAATCAGCGCAGGGGGGTGTGAGATCTGACTGTCAATCACAGGTCGTGCACACGCCACAGATTCAGACTCCCTCGCGCACGTTACAATATCACATGCACACGACACGCCTGAAGTTCACCTGAAGATTGTACGAAGCGTAATGGCGGCGAGAAAATCTACTAACAAGCTTCCAATTCCTCGGTTATTGCTATCTATGGATAGATTAGCCAGGGCAGCCTACCTCCGAGTCCATGGTGTTGATCGATGCTGAAGAGCGGGACGCGTTCACAGAAAATCTGGTGCACACGCACTGACGAGCACGACCTCGATGGGAGGGTGCTCGTTGACAGTGGGGGAGGGGCATGAGAGTTGTAAACATTCAAAATTTTGGCTAAGTCGACCCAATCTGCCAGACTTGCCGACTGCAGCTTTAACAGTTGAGATAGTTCTTTAATGCTTCACTAACTAGCAGAAGACACTAGCAGGGTTTAAATCCCAGTTGTGAAGGCGGGGCATGTTGTAACACTGCGTTACAATGTGCCCCTATTAGAACTATGCTATTATATTCTATAGTTTTATTCATTTTATTGAGAAAACGTGAGAAAAAGGTGAATAAAGACTGAGAGTCAATGTTCAGAAATACTAATTATTTATTTGTTATGAATTATGTTGTATAGCTGTGTTTTCCTGTGTTCGTAGTCAAAACTCAAAAAATAGTTTATATTTAATTATTAAAAATTTTAATGGGGCATGTTGTCACATTTCACTTCCATTCTTTCGGGGTATATCCAGAAAAAAACTATATACTGTATTAATAAAACAAAACCACATAATTGTACTAGACTAATAAATACTCTAAATCATAAGTAGATTTACACAAACTGAGAAAGTCAAAAAGCGTTACTTTGTGCCCCGCTCTCCCTTAATAATTACTGTAATTAGGAGATGATAAAGATGACGACAAGTTTACAAGTTGTTATTATGACTAACTCCTACACCTCTTTCACCTAAAATCTGCAGGAAAGTGGATCTCTTGTGAAAACTTTTGCCATAAATCTGAATATACACCAACAATAATTGCATTTTACCCTAGCGAGACCCAAAGAGACCCAATCAGATTGCCACGAGCCTCACATATTGTCGCAGTAGCATCCTCTACCCCAGATACAGCTCTGACAAGGATTGCAAACACTGGTCTCCTACCACCGCCTATACATCTTGAGAACAGATTTGAAGTACTAATGAATGTAAATGAGGAATCCCCAAACGTGATGAATGTGATCGAACACAGACTGAATGGGCCAGTAGCTAACACTGATGCTAACTGGCGCTCAAGGTCGAGCAGACAGCGGCACTCAGCTCAGAGCGCAGCCGAGCCCAGGACTCTGATAGTGGGGGACTCCATAATCAGAAACATTAGCAGCAGGGATACAACTACGTGCTGCCTTCCACAAGCAACAACTTCTGATGGGAACTTCAGAACATTCTGATGAAACATAAGACTGCAAATCGACTCATCATTCATGTGGGGAAGAATGATATTCATAAAGAGCAGTCAGAACTCCTTAAGAAGGATTTCAATGATTTTTTTGAAACACTGTAGCGTTTATACGCCCGTATAAATCTAATTAATTATTACTCATAACGAATTATGATCAATAATTAATAATTTAATTATTTTCAGAATTTACTGTAGCAGAATCAATAGTATGATTAGTCTATCAGTTCATCCAATGAACAGAAAGCATAAACAGTTATTAACTCTAGGAAATATAATATCTTCCTGGCCAAGAAAGAAGAATCCCCAGCTAACAATAAATTAAGAAATAATCAAGGGTAAAAGCAGGTAACTTTGATCGAAGTTCAAGACAATAAATTCATAAGCAAATAACACAAGTAATCTCTTTAAAATGCAAACAATATTTTATTGATTATATAGGCTACTAACACATAAAGCTAATATCTAACACAAACACACGCGCACACACATTCATACGAGTTGCAGAAAGGAAGAGAGTGAGAAAAGAGTGAGATGATGATGAGTGAGATGATGAAATCTCACGATTCTATATGCACTTAAGACATGACCTGGAATGAACCATCAATCATTAATTTAACCCTTCTATCGTTTCTTAGACAGGTTATTAAATTTATATCAATACACCAGTGCAGCTTTTAGTCTGGCGGTACTTGCTTGTCTTTGCGTTCCTTTTTGGGAATTCCCTTCGTTGCGTAAAAGGGGGTTTCCCCGGGTTCGTTTGTTGGCTGTGGTCTCCTTGTGCCTGGGTCTGCGGCGTTCCAGTCACGTGTTGTGCTGGCGGATGAATTGAAAGTCTTTATCTGAAGCTGGCTTTGCAGAAGAAACTTGGCTCGAAATCTTGTCGCAAAACTTAACTTAGAACCGAGACTCACAACGGAGAAGAAAGGAAACTAAGAAAAGAAAGGAAATTGAGAGGAGTAGATGATGGCTTGAATGAAGCTGTTTAACCCATGTTCTTCAGATCTTGATTTGGGTTATTTCGTCTGCGCGTTTACATGGTTCCTAGTCTGAGAGAGCGAGAGCAGAGAGAGCGAGCTTTGTTTCTGTCTAAGAAACTCAAAGTTTGCCCCCCCTCCTGAAGAGATCGGACCAATTAGACACTGGCTTTGTTTTCAAAGTCATAAATCATGCGTTATCTGGGATCTCCTTACTAGCAGAGAGAACAGAGGCTACAGTTTAGACATTATTACTATTATAAGAATATGAACATTTTACACAGATTTCAATCAAGCCATCTTTTGAACCATGAGCATACAATCATATTGATATGAAACACAACACACTTTCATTCAAACATCTAACAGTTATAACAATTAAATTAATTATATGGGATTAAAGCATATTAAATGGACACATGTATTGTAGAAACACCTAGAATGATGTATGATGTTTTAAATCCATTGAAAATTGTTCTTGAATGAGTTTTACGTATACTGTAGGAAGAATCTCAGTTTTCTGGTTTAGAGAGAGAAAGAACTCTGTTTGTTCGTTCAGAGGTCTCAACGGGGGAGGGGTCAGGAATGTTGTGGGCTCGAGTTGTGTCATCTCTGAACCAATCATTCTTTTCCAAGCTATCTCACATTGACAAGTTCTTCCTTTAGCTGGGCTCATAAAAGTTCTTAGTTGGGGGTTTTCGTTGGTTAGCGTAGACTAGCTGGAGCCTGATTTTATGGCCCTGGATTGGTGATTTGAATCTGGAATGTGAGGACTCTTGTGTGAGACCTTGGTCCCTGTCTTTATCTTAACCAATCAGTATTTTGGCAACAAAGCTAGCATTGACTAGTTATGTGTTAGTGCTGGGGGCTCTTGTAATTAGTCAGACCGGTGATGATCATGAGATGTTCTGAACAAATCTTTTCTCCTCATTAATCGGGAAGCAGCGAGTTTGAATTAATCTTCTGGAAGAAGATTAGCTTGTGGTTGGTTCCTTCTCATTGTCGCTACAACACTTAATACATGGCTGCAAAAAAACCTGCAATATAAAAGGAGTGAACTTTATTGACAACTTCAATCTTTTCTGGAGTCAGAGACAACTGTTTCATCAGGATGGCCACCACCCAAACAAACTTGGTTCAAGAGTGCTAAAGGACAATATCTACTTCTCCCTCAATCATCCTTCTGCACTGTGTGCCAATCCACTCAATCTGAACGGCACACACACACACACACACACACACACCTGGACACAGTATGAATGACCACAGGACTTCACTTCAGCAGCAAAATGGACATGCGGGCCCAGCTCACCCTCGCCCTCCTGTGAGAGCTCTTCGGCCTCTGCCACAACGCCAGGGCCCACACCCTGAAACTCCCTGAAAACTGCAGTTGTCAAGCCCCTCCTGAAAAAGAACAATCTGGATAAGACCATATTAAGTAACTATAGACCGATCTCAAATCTTCCTTTCATAGGCAAGATCATTGAAAAAGTTGTCTTAAATCAGCTGAACAATTTCGAATGCTCGAATGGATACTTTGACGATTTTCAATCTGGTTTCCGACCACATCACAGCACAGAGACAGCGCTCATAAAGATAATAAACGATATTCGCTTAAATTCTGATTCAGGCAAATTATCAGTGCTGGTACTACTCGACCTCAGTGCTGCATTTGACACTGTCGATCACAACATACTTCTTGACAGGCTGGAAAACTGGGTGGGGCTTTCTGGGATAGTCCTAAAGTGGTTCAGGTCATACTTGGATGGGAGAGGTTATTATCTGAGTATAGGAGACCATAAGTCTGAGTGGACGTCCATGACATGCGGAGTCCCTCAAGGCTCGATTCTTGCGCCACTCCTGTTCAACTGTTCTATATGCTGTTCTACGCTCACCTAAAGGATTATTAGAACACCTGTTCAATTTCTCATTAAAGCAATTATCTAATCAACCAATCACATGGCAGTTGCTTCAATGCATTTAGGGGTGTGGTCCTAGTCAAGACAATCTCCTGAACTCCAAACTGAATGTCAGAATGGGAAAGAAAGGTGATTTAAGCAATTTTGAGCGTGGCATGGTTGTTGGTGCCAGACGGGCCGGTCTGAGTATTTCACAATCTGCTCAGTTACTGGGATTTTCACGCACAACCATTTCTAGGGTTTACAAAGAATGGTGTGAAAAGGGAAAAACATCCAGTATGCGGCAGTCCTGTGGGCGAAAATGCCTTGTTGATGCTAGAGGTCAGAGAAGAATGGGCCGACTGATTCAAGCTGATAGAAGAGCAACTTTGACTGAAATAACCACTCGTTACAACCGAGGTATGCAGCAAAGCATTTGTGAAGCCACAACACGCACAACCTTGAGGCGGATGGGCTACAACAGCAGAAGACCCCACCGGGTACCACTCATCTCCACTACAAATAGGAAAAAGAGGCTACAATTTGCACGAGCTCACCAAAATTGGACAGTTGAAGACTGGAAAAATGTTGCCTGGTCTGATGAGTCTCGATTTCTGTTGAGACATTCAGATGGTAGAGTCAGAATTTGGCGTAAACAGAATGAGAACATGGATCCATCGTGCCTTGTTACCACTGTGCAGGCTGGTGGTGGTGGTGTAATGGTGGGGGGGATGTTTTCTTGGCACACTTTAGGCCCCTTAGTGCCAATTGGGCATCGTTTAAATGCCACGGCCTACCTGAGCATTGTTTCTGACCATGTCCATCTCTTTATGACCACCATGTACCCATCCTCTGATGGCTGCTTCCAGCAGGATAATGCACCATGTCACAAAGCTCGAATCATTTCAAATTGGTTTCTTAAACATGACAAAAAGAAAGTAATTAGAAAGAACCAAATTGCTTACCACAGCTATGCAGACGACACACAGATCTACTTACCCCTATCGCCTAACGATTACAGCCCCATTGACTCCCTGTGCCAATGCATTGATGAAGTCAACAGTTGGATGTGTCAAAACTTTCTTCAGTTAAACAAAGACAAAACTGAAGTCATTGTGTTTGGAAACAAAGATGAAGTTCTCAAGGTGAACGCATACCTTCACTCTAGGGGTCAAACAACTAAAAATCAAGTCAGGAATCTTGGTGTGACACTAGAGTCAGACCTTAGTTTCAGTAGTCATGTCAAAGCAATAACTAAATCAGCATACTATCATCTGAAAAAATATTGCAAGAATTAGATGCTTTGTTTCCAGACAAGACTTAGAGAAACTTGTGCATGCTTTCATCACCAGCAGGGTGGATTATTGTAATGGACTCCTCACTGGCCTTCCCAAAAAGACCATAAGACAGTTGCAGCTCATACAGAACGCTGCCGCCAGGTTTCTGAGCAGAACCAGAAAATATGAACATATCACACCAGTCCTCAGGTCTTTACACTGGCTCCCAGTTAGATTTAGGATTGATTTTTAAAGGGGTGATGAACTGAGAAATCAAATTTTCCTTGAGCTTTTGACATATAAGAGATCATCATACTATAATAATATCCTGTAAGTTTCAGAACTGAAAACTACCTTGTTAGTCCAATAAAAGCTTTTATAGACATCAGGCTCAGCAAACGACTCGTTTTTCAAAGTGGGGAACTATGACGTCAAAGAGGACAAAACACCGCCTCCACAAAAGAAGATCAACGCCTACTTCAACACGGCCTGTTTAGCTCCGCCCACCGATCTGCCCAAACATGCTAAATAACATAGGACGACATGATAAACCGGATCGAGCTACTTCCAAGCAATAAACATGCTGTTTACTAAATATTGTGCGTGCCTGTTTGTGGAAGAAGACAGTCTGCATAAGCTTCCTTCGGATTCCAGCATGGTTAAACTTTATTAAATCAGTCAATCACAATTTCCCGACGGATCTGCAACATGTAAGTAACCATGTGTATTCTAATGCCTGATCTGCGATCAGTGATTTCTGATGTGTAATTATTCAAGTTCAGATATCTTTCTCTTAAAATCGTTCAATACTGTTTATGCATCAGTGACTAAACGATCAACTTCACATAATTTATCGTAGTATTATGAAAATAATCTTTTTAAAACTGTTATTAAAGGTCCCGTTGCATGCGATTCCATGTTTCAAAGTTTAGTTAGTGTGTAATGTTGTTGTTAGAGTATAAATAATATCTGTAAAATTATAACGCTCAAAGTTCAATGCCAAGCGAGATATTTTATTTAACAGAAGTTGACTACAAAAAACGCCTGGATTGGACTACACCCCTCTACATCCTGCTTTAGTGACATCACCAGAACTGTGTTTAGACTAAACTCCGCCCACAGGAACACAGGCGTATTGATGGCGAAATGTCAACAGACGGTTGATGTTTATCTATAATCGGATACCGCAAAAGTTTAATTCGAAGTTGTTAGTTTGCTCTGTCCATTTCACCACGGACTGTTTTTCTAACCTGGGATAATATCAAGCAGGCTTCTCTCAGCGTTTCATACTGACGAAGGGGGCAATTTCAACTATATTCCAGCAAGCGGTAAGTACAAGTAGTGATTTAATATGGAAGTAGCGATCAACTTCACATCGTTTCTCTTAGTAGGATGAAAATAATCTTACTTAAACTGTGATTAATATACAGAAAGCGATCACAGAACAATCCCTTTCCAATCGGCCAAGCTGTGACACACAGCGCGAGTTTATATCCCAGTCAACACTATGATCTCACAGTGATGTCACCATGTGGTCACAACGCCAGCAATCTGAGTTCACAGTGTTCTAAAAGTGTAACCTCACAGCGCTCTCACTGTGTGCTCAAACTATGACCACAATATGAGCTCATCCCAGCTAGAAATGTTATTGTTCTATGAATGTTTTGAGAGCATTATGTTATGTTTTTCTATTTTTAATTTTTAATATTTTCTGTAGCTAATTTTATTTTTGTAACCAGAATGTTCTGCTAAAAGGTAGGATAACACTCTCTATAAACATTTCAAACATGTTTAGTGATGACATTGAAAGAACATTATCCCCCCTAACATTCTTAGACAGTTATAGCGGGAAGTTTCGATGTTTAGAAATTATGTTTAAGAGGTTTACATGTTGAAGTTTGTTTGAAGAGTTTGGTTTGGTCACCATTGTAGAGGTCAGTGTTTGCTGTAGTTGGGCTCTTTGGTCTTGACTAGGACTGGGCGATTTAAATCGCGATATTGTCATGCGCATCTCGTCAGTAAAGCCGGTTCCTTGATTAGTAGTAAATCGCCTTCACCTGCTTTCAGATGTAGAGGCATTTGCTACAAAGAACCGTAGTTAACTGACAAGCTGAGCGGACGTATCGCCAGCGATAATTAATGCGATATGGCTCAGCTTGTCAGTTAACTACGGCTCTTTGTACACAGCAAAAACTCCAGTGTTAAATTCACACTCCTGGGAGTGTATGAGTCCACACTCAAGAGTGTTTAAGTTAATGAGATAATTAAGTGATTAATTTAGTGATGATTGAACATTATTGAAGACACCTGATGTTAACAAGCAGAATCACTGAAGGAGAAAATCACAAATTGTAAGTTACCGTTATGATGATCAATGGTTGCTTTAGTTGGGCTCTAGACCCATATATTATTAACTTTAGATTTTGTTTGTCTGTTGTTTCTGAATTATAATCACCTGTTGAACAAAGAAAAAAGTGATCTGATGGTGTTGGTTATATTATGACAATCATCATTTGAACTTGATCACTGAACTCATTAAAATCCTTCTTTCTGACTTTGATTTATGTTGTTGGTTAGTGAATCTGCATAAATGCCCAGAATTTTTGATATAATATAAAGGATTTCTTAAAAGTTGTTAAAAAAAATCATTCTTTTAGGCACACACAGATGTCAAGATTCAGTCTATGCATCTCAACAATGGTGAGGAGCAGAATATTCAATTAGGAAAAGTAAATTGACAATTCAGATCATAATTTATTCATACCGCAATGCATGATGGGAGCCATTAATGAGTTGTGATTGGTGGCAGCCACTGCAACATGCTTTATTATTGTCACCATTGTTGAGATTCACAGGCTGATTATTGATGGCTGTGTTTTAAATGAATTTGTCTGAATATCTTTTGATCAGAACAATGTTTATTAAATATTTTGAATTATGAGTAAAGTACTGATAATCATAGGCTGAAGAATCACTAAACTGCAGCAAACAGTTTAATCCAAACTATCTCAATAAGTTTTCTTTTTCAGATCACAGCATGATTGTCAAAACATAACCAACACTATAAAATAATATTTTACTTTGTTCATTTAACTGTTATAAATCAATAACAGCAGACAAACAACAGTAAATATTAAAGTAAACATATAATGGTCTAGAGCCCAACTAAAGCAAACACCCATCACCTTAATGGTAACTTACAATTTGTGATTTTCTCCTTCAGTGATTCTGCTTGTTAACATCAGGTGTCTTCAATAATGCTCAATCATCACTAAATTAATCACTTAATTATCTCCTCAGCCCTAAATGCCGCTTCATCTGAAAGCAGGTGATGGCGATTTACTACTAACAAGGAGCCGGCTTTACTGACGAGATGCGCATAACAATATCGCGATTTAACTGACAAGCTGAGCCATATCGCATTAAATATCGCTGGCGATACGTCCGCGATATTGATGTGATTTGGCTCAGCTTGTCAGTTAACTACGGCTCTTTGTAGTAAATGCCGCTCCATCTGAAAGCAGGTGACGGTGATTTACTACTAATCAAGGAACCGGCTTTACTGACGAGATGCGCATAACAATATCGCGATTTAAATCGCCCAGCCCTAGTATGAGCACACAGTGAGTGCACAGTGCGGCTACACTTTTAGCTCACTGTGAACTCACATTGTGGTCATACGGAGAGATCACTGTGAGATCAATGTGTTGACTGGGATGGACACTTGCCAAAACTCGTTATGAAATCAATGACGCTGTTACACTGCACAACGAAGCTCTTACTGTATTTATATGCCTCATGTTTGCATTGGTGAAATCATTAGTGAGTGCAGAAACTGCGTTGCAATGATAAGATCTTTCCAATATTATCTGCCTGCAGAGCCGGAGGCTGCATTTTCAGGACCCCACTTCTAGGACCGCATTTCTAGGACCCTAGGTTTTTGTGACAGCGCCACCTACCGACTCGGAGAACCGCAGTCTCAGGAACGCATTTCCAGGACCCTAGTTGTGCCAGGCAGTATTTCCACCCACCCAGTTTCAACTACATTAGAGTTTTACAGTTTTATTACACCCAAATACTACTTTATTTATTGCAATTAAACCTGGTTCCTAGGAATGTTGAGAAATTATTGGGTCTAGCATAATATAATAACTCAAGTAAAATAAACAAGGAATCATGTTATAGTCTTTTCAGTCACTAGATCGACCACATTTTCAAGTATAGAGGGAAGACAATGACTCTGGGGGTAGATTGTGTATATTTTACAAAATAATATATCACACCTCAACTTGAACACACTAAATATTTTACAAAATAATATATAACAACTGAACTTGCACACACAAAATATTTCACAAAATAATATATAATAACTGAACTTGCACACACAAAATATTTTACAAAATAATATATAATAACTGAACTTGAACACACACAAAAACAAATTTGTTCATGATGTGGACCACAAACAGAACTTCATGGACAACATCATCACTGACTCCTAAGAGAGAGAGAGAGAGAAAGAGAAGTGAATTAAATAAGGAACATTTAGTTGAACATGTTCTACACTTTATTTTTTTTTTTCTTAGTTACCAAACAGTGCACACATATCAATTAATGTTCATAATACTATTATTGCATACTGTTCAAAGATTTGAAAAAAAAAAAAGGTTTTGATGTTGTGGGAACAAAGGTTCTAGAAACACTCATGTCAATAAAGCCCATCTCAATTGAGAAATCTGAATAGAAATAACATTGACACGACTTTTTTTCTGACCATATATATATATATATATATATATATATATATATATATATACACATTTACATGTATATAATATTTAAAGCACACATTATAAAACCATGTCAAAATGGTGAGACGCATGTAGACGCATACTACACATAACTTGTATTGTGGGTAACGTTAAACAGGCTGACTGTGAGCACGTGACAGTGAAAACATTAAGATTATTTTAACTGAATTAAAATGGAAGAACAAGGAGTAATTAACAAGCTTTCAGAACGAACATGCTACAGTTTTATTGTGCTGTCAATAAGTCAACACAGGCTTATCACGCAACAGTTCCGTTAAATGAACGTGCTAACAATTCATTTTCAAGCATTAGAGGCTAAATACTATGGCTATGCATTCAAGACTATTTTTTTAGCAAATCACCATCACGTTTGCTACGTTAACTTTCCAATTAAATGCATCGCAATTGTAAAAATTTATTCGCATTTGATACTCACACTCTGATTGTCATCCATCTTCGCTGGTCCTCTAATTCGGTAGGTGGCGCTGTCACTAAAAACCTAGGGTCCTAGAAATGCGGTCCTAAAAGTGGGGTCCTGAAAATGCAGCCTCCGGCTCTGCAGGCAGACCCTACTCGATCTTTCACGCGATCAACAGACTGTCATCTGCTCAATGCTCATCATCACTTGCATTTTTCTATGTGATTGAAATAGATCTAAATACTTAAAAAACTTCTCACGATTCGTTAATCCCGATAGCTGTAATAGTAAAAACGTATAATAGCTGTAATAGTAAAAGTTTTCCAGATAGTTCCACATGTAATGCCAGATATTTCATATGCAAGCATTTCAGCCAATCACAGCAGAGGGCGTTTACACTGAAGTCTCACAGCAGACACGCCCCTTCAAACAGGGTGTTCAAACCAGGGAATGAAATCAGGCTAGGAAATATGCCTTTTACTTCTAAATTATAACAATTTTTGATCTAAAAAACATACTAACATTATAAGGGCACCCCTGGAAACATGATAAAATAATAAAAATAATCCATGGAATGGGACCTTTAAATTATATACAGAAAGCGATCAAAGAACGATCCCTTTCCATTCGCCCAAGCTGTCAATCAAACAGCACAGCGCGAGCCGCGAGAGCTTATCTGGACACTTACCAAACTCGTGATGAAATAAGGACACTGTTACACTACACAACGAAGCTCTTACAGTGTATTCACATCGTGTTTGCATTGTGATTTGGTGTAAGCATTTGTGAGAGTGCAAAAATTGCGTTGCAATGATAAGATCTTTATTCACGCGATCAACAGACTGTCTGTCATCTGCTCAGTCAGTGCTCATCATGCTGCAAACTTTCATGCGATGTAATAGATTTAAATATAATGCTTTAAACGATACTTTTCACGATTTGTTAATCTTGATAGCTGTAATAGTAAAAACGTAGTAAAAGTTTTCGAGAGAGTTCATGTAATACTAGCTATTTCATATGCAAGCATGTCAGCCAATCAAAGCAGTGGGCGTTTGCACTGCAGTCTCACAGCAGACACGCCCCTTAAAACGGAGCGTTCAAATCTGAGGCTGAAATCAGGCTTGGAAAAATGGCTTTTATTTATAATTTATGACAATTTTTGATGTAAAAATCATACTAACATTATAAGGGCACCCCAGGCAACATTATAAAATAATAAAACAATCCAGTTCATGACCCCTTTAAAATGTAACTCTGGAAACACTCTAAAAAGAGATGTGTTAAAAAACAACACACAGGATGTGTTGATGGTATTTTGACACATTTTTTGTATATTTTTAACACACAATGTGTGTTAAAATGTAACTCTGGATAGAATAGCACTGGGTGGAGGAGAGTTTGTTTTTATGAAAAAAAATTATAGGTTTATTTTATATTGCATCCCATAAAATGCTCTAAAATAAATAAAGCAATAAATTCAAATAAATAAATTAAATCTTAATTCATGAAAACTTAAAGATTAATGGGTGTTTTCTTGCAGCCAATCACATCATGCCTCTTTTTCAATGTCTTTTACAAATGCTGCTTTCACTTGTTATTAATAACCAGATTAACTTTATTTCTGTCAGACTCTACATATTCTCTTATTGAGAATTAACAGGTTTTGGTGTTGACGATTCATTGAATGTTTCATTTAAAGTCACCAGAATCGTGATTAGTGTCAGCTTTATTTGAGCTCTTGACCCTTGACTCTTTAACATTAGTTTTCTCTGATTGCTGTAAATGTGTATTTAATTTGCACATTTGAAACAGCAGAAATAATCATGAGAAAAATATGCCCAGATGATAATTTTATCATCATGAACATGTAAGATTGTTCAGCAAGAGCTCAGAAAAGCTTAATATTTGAAAGGTGAGTGTAATACATAAAAGATTAGCATAATGCAATTAGCTTAAAATTAATTAATAAATACACAGTTTGTACAGAATCTTACAGTCTAAAGTAGGGCTGGGCGATTTAAATCGCAATATTGTTATGCGCATCTCGTCAGTAAAGCCGGTTCCTTGATTAGTAGTAAATCGCCATCACCTGCTTTCAGATGAAGCGGCATTTAGGGCTGAGGAGATAATTAAGTGATTAATTTAGTGATGATTGAGCATTATTGAAGACACCTGATGTTAACAAGCAGAATCACTGAAGAAGACAATCACAAATTGCAAGTTACCATTAAGGTGATGGGTGTTTGCTTTAGTTGGGCTCTAGACCATTATATGTTTACTTAAATATTTACTGTTGTTCGTGCTGTTAATGTTTTATAACAATTAACTGAACAAAGTAAAATGTTATCTTATAGTGTTGGTTATGTTTTGACATAATCATGCTGTGATCTGAAAAGAGAAACATATTAAGATAGTTTGGTTTAACTTGTTAGCTGCAGTTTAGTGATTCTTCAGCCTATGATTATCAGTACTTATAATTCAAAATATTTAATAAACATTGTTCTGATCAAAAAGACATTCAGACATATTTATTTAAAACACAGATATCAATAATCAGCCTGTGAATCTCAACAATGGTGACAATAATAAAGCATGTTACAGTGGCTGCCACCAATCACAACTCATTAATGGCTCCCATCATGCATTGCGGTATGAATAAATTATGATCTGAATTGTCTATGTAATTTACTTTTCCTCATTGAATATTCTGCTCCTCACCATTGTTGAGATGCATAGACTGAATCTTGACATCTGTGTGTGCCTAAAAGAATGATTTTTTTTAAACAACTTTTAAGAAATCCTTTATATTATATAAAAAATTCTGGCCATTTATTCAGATTCACAGCTATGCAGTAACCAACAACATAAATCGAAGTCAGAAAGAAGGATCTTAATGAGTTCAGTGATCAAGTTCAAAAGATGATTGTCATAATATAACCAACACCATCATATCAC
Source organism: Scardinius erythrophthalmus (assembly GCF_964197995.2). Classification (NCBI taxonomy): domain Eukaryota; kingdom Metazoa; phylum Chordata; class Actinopteri; order Cypriniformes; family Leuciscidae; genus Scardinius; species Scardinius erythrophthalmus. The sequence continues at coordinate 18,439,068 of NC_138221.1, read as the reverse complement.
TTTTTATTCTTTGTTCAACTGGCAGTTTTAACTCAGATACAACCGCCAAACAAAATCTAAAGTAGCCTACATATAAAAGGGTCAGAGCCCAACTAAAGCAACTACCCATCACAATAATGGTAACTTACAATTTGCGATTTTCTCCTTCAGCGATTCTACTTGTTAACATCAGGTGTCTTCAATAATGTTCAATCATCACTAAATTAATCACTTAGTTATCTCATTAACTTAAACACTCTTGAGTGTGGACTCATACACTCCCAGGAGTGTTAATTTAACACCACTAATTTACTGGAGGTTTTGCTGTGTACAAAGAGCCGCAGTTATCTGACAAGCTGAGCCATATCGCATTAAATATCGCTGGCGATACGTCCGCGATATTGATGTGATTTGGCTCAGCTTGTCAGTTAACTACGGCTCTTTGTAGTAAATGCCGCTCCATCTGAAAGCAGGTGAAGGTGATTTACTACTAATCAAGGAACCGGCTTTACTGACGAGATGCGCATAACAATATCGCGATTTAAATCGCCCAGCCCTAGTCTAAAGTATCAAACAGACATCAAGAATCAGCGTATGAATCTCAACAATGGTGACAAACAAAAAGATTCATGCCGCAATGCATGCTGGGTGCCACCATAGTGCAAATCTCATCCATGACTCCCAGCATGCATTGCGGCATGAAGCTTTTTGTTTGTCACCATTGTTGAGATTCATGCGCTGATTCTTGATGTCTGTGTTTGACTAAATTCTGCTGCAGATTAAAATTTTCAGAAAACATTTACTTTATTATTTTGCACTGCTGGATAGCATGACGTAGTGTCACAAGATTGTTATAACTAAAAGCACATAGATAAATTAAATGCGCACCACCCATATACTCATAAACCTGATGAGATCAGCACTTGCTGATTACAACATCATCAAGAAACATATGATCATATTTTCTCTCGCCATAACAAATGTATTTTATTAAATTCAGTTAAAGCAGCCAGAGAAACACTAAACGAAGAGTAAAGGGTCAAGAGCTCAAATAAAGGAGCCATTAATCACGATTCTGGTGACTTCAAATAAAACATTCAATGAAACATCAACATCTAAAACTCTGTTAATTCTCAATAAGAGCTTGTCTATGTAGATTCATGATGTCTAAAACATCCAAATGTTCAAACAAACTCTTTATTAAACGTCACTGGACTCCATAAACACAAGTTAACAATACGTTTCAGTGTTCATCCAAACACTCAGTTGTAAAAACACAGGAAGTAACTCTGGCAAATACACACCGACTACAGTCACATGTGACATATCTGACACAAGTTGTGTAACTATAACACATTAGTGTGTAAAAGTTTTCAACACACTTCTGTGTAAGAGGAATAACACATTAGTTGTGTTAAAGGTAACACAAAATGTGTAGTCCTTATAAACACAGAGATGTGTTAAGAATCGACACAGGTTGTGTGTTAAATTTGACACAACGTGTTGTCCCTGAGCACACACACTACATGTGTTAAAATCTACACAACGTGTTAAAATCTACACAACATGTGTTGTCCCTGAGCACACACACTACATGTGTTAAAATCTACACAACATGTGTTGTCCTTGAGCACACACACTACATGTGTTAAAATCTACACAACATGTGTTGTCCTTGAGCACACACACTACATGTGTTAAAATCTACACAACATGTGTTGTCCTTGAGCACACACACTACATGTGTTAAAATCTACACAACATGTGTTGTCCTTGAGCACACACACTACATGTGTTAAAATCTACACAACATGTGTTGTCCTTGAGCACACACACTACATGTGTTAAAATCTACACAACATGTGTTGTCCCTGAGCACACACACTACATGTGTTAAAATCTACACAACATGTGTTGTCCTTGAGCACACACACTACATGTGTTAAAATCTACACAACATGTGTTGTCCCTGAGCACACACACTACATGTGTTAAAATCTACACAACATGTGTCATTTTTAACATCTCTTTCTACAGGTTGTGTTGTTTTCAACTCCTCATTTTGAGTGCCGACACTCACCATCACTGTGAATGGTAAGCAGTGTTAATGTTCTCAAACAAACAGGCCAGTGAAAATGCAAGTTATTTATATACAATATTTTGTCAGTTGCTTGATTTTAATTAAATTCAAAGTGCAAACTCAGTTAACTGTTATCTCTTCATGAACTTTTGTCAAAAGCAGCATTATCAGTTAGGGGTTGAAGCGTGAATAACTGAATAATGTCCAGTACAGTGAGTCTGTCCAGTCATTGAGCTTAAAACATTTTGTTGTACTTTGTGTGAACATGCATTCTGTACTCGACTATTGATTAAACGGTTAATATTGTTGCATCTGGCCCTTTCGCTTTATTTTTAAAAATGACACAATTAGTGTGTTAAAATGACTTACACATTTATTGTGTTAAATTTGACACAACATGTGTTGTCCCTGAGCACACAACATGTGTCATTTTTAACACATCTCTTTTTAGAGTGTAATTAAAACAGTTTAGAATAAAAACTAAAATAAAACACAGTACAAATAGTTGGACGAACAGTGACACAGTGCTCATTCATTAGTGCCTTTGGTTTGATCTATCCTGGACAGAGATTTGAGGAAACACAAGACTAAACAGTTGTCTACTAGAAATAATGATTTCAGAACAGTTCAGAATAATTCAAATATAACATTTTATTTGTCAGGTAAAAATTTATCATATCATTTTTAATTACACAAGTAAATTATTAAAAGCCAATTCAGAAATAATAAATACATCAGATATCTTAAAGAGACATCACCCAAAGAGTTTTCAATCTTTCTCATACTACCAGTGAATGCAATGAAATTAAGACCATTTTACCAATCGCACTGAGACATTTAAAATGATACCAAACATGAAATCACATCATATGTGATATATAGACATTCTCAGTGAACTTTTAGTGACTTGACTCAGGGAGAGAGGAGGGGGATGCAGAGATAAGGAAGGAGAAAAGTTTGGACAAGACAATGTCCTGTGCTCTTTCTTTGCGATCTTCTGTCCAGGGTGTGTTTTATTGCTTTATTGCAGGGTGAATTTTGTCTGAGCTTTTGTCTTGGTAGGAAAATCAAGTCTTACAATATGATTGCTGTTCAGATGTCACACATTCAGATATTATTTGATATATAAAGCTGGAGGCTAATTGCAGTCGAAACCCAGAGCATCAATTACATCTCCACTTCTCCCGTGAATGCCATAACACTTTCCTGATCCAACATTAACAATCACAGGCTCCCCCAGTGCACTACATTTGATAGACATTGTTTGTTTTTTACCGTTCATTTTTTCAACCACAATTTCCAGACCGCAAAATCTGTTATAATTCTTATTTGGCCACAGTGTTGCAGCGACAATTTTATCAGTGACCTCAATAAGAAATTCTTCTTTGTTTTGTCCTGCTACACTACCAACTTGAATCATCTGATAATCCTGGAAAATCACTTGGATTGTGTTCAGTGATGTCACGTAGGATCCAAAGGTGTAACTCGCCTGTGGCACAAATTGATTAAATATAGAAATAAAAAATGATAGAATGAAAACAATCTTCAACCACCCTCACCTTACTGTAAGTAATGATGATCTTATAAAAGTTGTTGTAGAGCGCGGACTTAAATGTGAATTCATCACCACCAGTCCCACCCACAGTCACATGTTCTGCTGTGAAAAGAATTAAGATTTAAAAAAAAAATAAGAAGATACATTTACACAACAGCAGAAGTTTTCTGTCCTTTATTAAAACTAAAAAATAAAATATATATACATATATCTTTTGAGTGGTAAAATTGGTAAGGTTAACACAGTTCAGTAATTATTACGAGTGACAACCACATTCAATAACTAAACGGATTAAATTTGCAAGACTCATAACAGAATTTCCAGGCCTTTCCTATTTGAGCATTTAGCACAGCTTCTCGTCCAACCCACTAAGCAAAATTATGTCCAAAAGAAGTTTTCTCAACGTCTTTGTCACAAAACCGTACGTTGATAAGACGTCCACTGGTTATTTGTCACTGTTGTTGTGATTCATATGCAAAATATTGATGTCTGTGTGTGACCATATGAAACTTACTCAAAACATTGTCTGCACATGCATTTAATCCTCCTTCAGATAAGCAATCATTTTAATTCTATTAGTGCCAATACTGCAGTTACATGATGATTTTGTCATCATCAATGAGCTGATAACACCTGATCTCACTTTATCTTGGCTTTCTTTGCCACAACAATCGTGTTTTACAAACACACGGTTTACAGCAGCCAGAGAAAAGATAACACAAGAAGTAAAGGGACCAAGAGCCCAACTAAAGCAAACACTGCAAACAAATGAAACATAAATATCAACATCTAAATCTCTGTTAATTCTCAATATGAACTTCGGCAGACCCCAGCTAACAGACTTTTGTTATAAGAACGTTCACCAAATATTCAGTGTTGGTTTTGGAAACATAAAAAATATTTTCTTGAGGTTAGAGGAACGTGCTTTAAAGGGTATAATGTTCCTCAAAAAATTATACTACAGATTTAAAATGCGTATTTGTTGTTGTATTTTATTGTCAACAATAAACATATAAAATACATTCATACGAATCAATAACTTTAGCTGATATAATTGCTGTTGTTTTATTGTCTAAATGTTATCATAATAATTAAGAAACAAACAAAAAGCGTTTTTATTAATGAAAACGTCTCGGTTACTGATGTAACCCTCGTTCCCTGAAGGAGGGAACGGGAGACGTAACGTCGACGTGACGATGTAATTGGGATCACTTCAGGGAGCCCTATCAACTTCGAGTGTCTACAGAACGAGCCAATGAACGTTGGCGTGCGTGAATCGCGTCACGCGCCCCGCCCCGCCGCGCGGGTATAAACAGGAAGCGGGCGCACGCACACATTGTTTTTCGCTGAGGAGCCGAGATTTGTGACGGCCATGCAGCGATGGTCAGCAACGGTGGCGACGGGACGTTACGTCTCCCGTTCCCTCCTTCAGGGAACGAGGGTTACATCAGTAACCGAGACGTTCCCTTTCAGTCGCTCACGTTCGACGTAACGTCGACGTGACGACGTAATTGGGATCCCATGGAAAACGCCACGGTTGCTGCCACATCCAGCGCCCTACGCAAGACTCTCAGACCCCCAACTGCTGGGGCGGAAGATCTGCGTAGAGGGAGTTCAACTGCTGTTCCATTATACCCCACACAGCGGAACTCTTGGATAACACTGGGAAAGCGTACCTCTCCAGGGGAAAGAACGCTGCGGAGCCACATCCTGCCCGAAGGGAGGTAACATGTGGAGAATACACATATGGACTGGCCGAAGGGGCAGTGCGACATATGGAATGTCACTGGGGTGGCTCCACCCGAAGGGGGAGACACACACTCTGCCAAGGGAAGACACGGGCTCACCGCAGGGAACTGGTCGTGGAAGAATACACATATGGGATCGCCGCAGGGATCACCACATATGGAACCCAGCCTAGCACAAGTTACACAAGCATACGAGCACTAGGCCTGGCGTCGGACGCTCCGCAACGTCCGACTGCCGAAGGGGTGCGGAGGAACTCACAGGGTTCGCCAATGGGGAACTCGACTGGAGTAAAAAGCGCACGTATCCGTTCCTAGGAAGGGAGTGGCGCAGCAAGCCGACACTAGAGCGGGAACTTCGGTGTTACCGGCTAGTAGAAGCGAGCACACAGGAAGAAACCGGCTCAACACGTAAGCTATAAAACCTAGCGAACGTGTTAGGTGTCGCCCAGCCCGCAGCTCTACAGATGTCTGTCAGCGAGGCGCCGTGAGCCAGCGCCCAGGAAGAAGCGACACTCCTAGTGGAGTGGGCTTTCAACCCAGGCGGGCAGGGCACGCCTTGGGCTTCGTAAGCCAAGGCGATGGCATCCACTATCCAGTGGGCCATCCTCTGCTTGGAGACAGCCTTCCCTTTCTGCTGGCCTCCGTAACAGACGAAGAGCTGATCTGAGGTCCTGAGGCTTTGCGTTCTGTCCACGTACAGACGCAGAGCGCAAACGGGACAGAGAAAAGCCAGGGCTGGGTCTGCCTCCTCCGAAGGCAGCGCTTGCAGGTTCACTACCTGGTCCCGGAAGGGAGTGGTAGGAACCTTGGGCACGTATCCGGGCCGGGGTCTCAGGATCACGTGAGAGTTATCCGGGCCGAATTCTAGGCACGATTCGTCGACCGAAAATGCATGCAGGTCCCCTACCCTCTTGATAGAGGCCAATGCAACCAGGAGTACTGTCTTACAGGACAGAATTTTTAACTCAGCTGATTGCAGAGGCTCAAAGGGTGGTCTCTGAAGTGCCGAAAGGACCAGAGACAAGTCCCAAGAGGGTATAGAGAGTGGGCGAGGAGGATTCAGTCTCCTCGCTCCCCTCAGGAACCTGACGATCAGGTCATGCTTTCCCAAAGACTTACCATCAACAGCATCGTGATGTGCGGCAATAGCGGCAACATACACTTTAAGGGTGGAGGGAGACAGCCTTCGCTCCAGCCCTTCTTGCAGGAAGGAAAGCACGGCTCTGATCGAGCAAGATCGGGGGTTCTCCTCGTGAGAGGAGCACCAGTCAACGAACAGGTTCCACTTCAACGCATAGAGGCGCCTCGTAGAGGGGGCTCTAGCGGAAGTGATGGTGTCAACTACCGCAGGGGGTAGGTCACCTAGAACCTCCGCGTCCCGTCCAGGGACCAGACATGGAGTTTCCAGAGGTCTAGACGCGGGTGCCATAAGGTGCCCCGTCTCTGAGAGAGCAGGTCTTCTCTCAAAGGAATGGGCCAGGGAGGGGCTGTCGCGAGGAGCACTAGTTCCGGGAACCAGGTCCGGTTGGGCCAATACGGCGCAACTAACAAGACCTGCTCCTCGTCCTCCCTGACTTTGCACAAGGTCTATGCAAGAAGGCTCACTGGGGGAAACGCATACTTGCGAAGGCCCCGGGGCCAGCTGTGTGCCAGAGCATCCATGCCGAGGGTCCCCTCGGTCAGAGAATAGAACAACTGGCAATGAGACGTGTCCGGGGCGGCAAACAGATCTACCTGAGCGGTCCCGAAGCGCCTGAAAATCAGCTGGACCACCTGGGGATGGAGTCGCCATTCTCCCGGTAGCACCTGCTGCCGTGAGAGCTCGTCGGCTGCACGGTTGAGCAGGCCCGGAATGTAAATGGCACGAAGCGACCTCAGATGCTTCTGACTCCAGAGGAGGAGATGGCGGGCGAGTTGTGACATGCGGCGGGAACGTAAACCACCTTGGCGGTTGATGTACGCAACGGTCGCAGTGCTGTCCGTACGGACCAGTACGTGCTTGCCTAGTAGCAGCGTTTTGAAACGGCTCAGTGCAAGACGTACTGCTAACAACTCGAGGCAGTTGATGTGCCAATGCAGTTGAGGCCCCGTCCACAGACCTGAAGCTGCATGCCCGTTGTACGTGGCCCCCCAGCCAGTGGTAGAGGCATCCGTGGAGACCACAGAGTGCCTGGACACTTGTTCCAGGGGAACACCTGCCCGCAGGAAGGAAGGGTCCGACCACAAGCTGAGAGTTTGGCGACAGTGCGGAGTCACTTGGACCCGGCACGAGCCGCTCTGCCACGCCCATCTCGGGACTCGATCGTGGAGCCAGTGTTGGAGCGGCCTCATATGAAGCAATCCGAGCGGCGTAACCGCGGCTGCAGATGCCATATGCCCCAGGAGCCTCTGAAACAGTTTCAGTGGTGCCGCTGTTCTGCGTCTGAGCGTGCTCACGCAGTTCAACACTGACTGGACACGGGCCTCGGTGAGGCGCGCTGTCATGTTGATCGAGTCCAACTCCATACCAAGAAAAGAGATCCTCTGCCCGGGGGTGAGTTTGCTCTTTTCCCAGTTGACCCGAAGCCCTAGGTGGCTGAGGTGACTGAGCACCATGTCCCTGTGTTCGCACAACTGCTCTCTCGACTGGGCCAGAATAAGCCATTCGTCGAGGTAGTTGAGGATGCGAACACCACGCTCGCACATGGGAGCAATGGCCGCCTCCGCAACTTTCGTGAAGACGCGGGGCGACAGGGCCAGCCCGAAGGGTAAGACCTTGTACTGATATGCCCGTCCCTCGAACGCAAAGCGGAGAAACGGTCTGTGTCGAGGGAGAATCGAGACATGAAAGTACGCGTCCTTCAGGTCGATCGCTGCAAACCAAGCTTGGGGACGGATGCATTTGAAAATGCGTTTCTGCGTAAGCATCTTGAACGGTAGCCTGTGAAGGGACCGGTTCAGGACGCGCAGGTCCAAGATTGGTCGTAACCCACCACCTTTCTTGGGTACAATGAAGTACGGGCTGTAGAAGCCGGTCTTCATATCGGCTGGAGGGACCGGCTCGATCGCGTCCTTCGCCAGTAGGACTGCGATCTCTGCCCTGAGCACAGGGGCATTGTCCGCCAGAACACGGGTGAACAGGATGCCCTTGAAAGCAGGGGGGCGCCGGGCGAACTGAATCGCATAGCCGAGTCTGATGGTACGGATGAGCCAGCGAGACGGGCTGGGAAGCGTTAACCAGGCTCCCAGAAACCGAGCAAGCGGGACTAACGGCACCACAGACGTACCCGGGGTGGGGCAGCGCGGCGGAATGCAGGGACCCGACTCGGACGGCACAGCGGCCCGAAGTGGGGTCTGAGTGTGTGGTGCAGCACATACCTGCTTCCGTCGAAGGGCAGAGTGAGTGTGAGGAGGTGAGAGCACGTCCGGAACACAGCCACTGCTGCTCACTGGCGATGAAAGAGGGGCTCGGGAGTGACAAGGCATGGCGGCGTCGACGACTGCCAAGCGCGCCCTCTTGGGGCCCAGAGGTTTCAGAAATTGCTCTTTTTTTGAAAATGTGGGTACCACTGACCTGTGGGTCAGTGGCGGAACAAAAAGAAAAGGAAACAAAAGATTCTCCGCCCGGCCCTCCACCGGGGGAAGGAGTGGCGCCTTCGCCATCTCCTGAAGAGCAACTTGATCCACCTCCGGGCCGCCCGTCTCAGGGTCGTTTGCACCGTCGCTTGCCTCCTGGTTTGGCAGCGGCCTGGACGGGCGGGGTCGGCTTCCTACGGCTTGCTCCGCGCTGAGGCCTGGATGGTTGCTGCTGCTGCTGGGGCTTAGCGGGAGCGGAGGACGCCGCAGAAGGCCGACCTCGGCGACGAGTAGACGGAGGGTCTGCGGCCGGCGGACGGGTGGGAGCAGCAGCGGTCCGCCGGGGCAGGATGTGCCGGATGGCCTCCGTCTGCTTCTGTGCGGCCGAGAACTGTTGGGCAAAGCTCTCGACCGCGTCGCCGAACAACCCAACCTGGGAAAGAGGGGCATCCAGGAACCGATATTTATCGGTGTCCCTCATATCCGCCAGGTTGAGCCAAAGGTGGCGCTCCTGGACCACCAAGGTGGACATCGCCTGACCGACAGAACGTGCGGTTTCCTTCGTCGCCCGGAGGGCGAGGTCGGTTGCCACACGGAGCTCCCGGAGGAGCTCTGGGTCAGAACCACCCTCGTTCATGTCCATGAGCGCCTGGGCCTGGTGGACCTGCAAGAGCGCCATGGCATGGAGGGCGGAAGCAGCCTGTCCACAGGCCTTGTAAGCCTTCGCCGTTAGACCGGACGAAAACTTACAGGCCTTGGACGGGAGGCGTGGATTACCCCGCCAAGAGGAAGCGGACGCCGGACACAGCTGCATCGCGACGGCCCGCTCCACCGGGGGGATATCCACATACCCCTTAGCTGCCCCGCCGTCGAGGGTGGCGAGGGGTGAGGAGCCACTAGAACGGCTTCGGGCACTATACGGTGCCTTCCACGTCCTAGAAAGCTCCTCATGCACTTCCGGAAAGAAAGGTACCGGGGCGGCGCACTGAGAACCAGCACGGCCCGCCCCGAGAAACCAATCGTCCAACCGAGAAGGTTCGGGACGTGGTGGAGGATTCCACGCAAGCCCGACCTTCTCGGCGGCCCGGGAAAGCATAGCAGTCCATTCTGGATCCGGCTCGGACAACGCTACACACCCCGAGGGGGGCAACGCAGCCGTCATTTCCAGAGGACAGCTCCCCCTCCGATGCTGCGATCGACATCTGGTCATCAGCCGGAGCCCCAAAGGAAACGGTTGGCCGTTCCGGAGAAGGACCAAGACGTTCACTAAGGAGCCCCAATGGCGACAGCGCTTGTGAGGCGTGAGGGGCCCGCGGAGGATGACTCGACGGGGAAGCCCTCACGGTAATCCTCAGATCACCCTGGTCATGCACCGAAGTAGGTCTATTCTGCGGGGCAGAATAGACACTAGATCGGGTCATAGGCGAGGGAACTGCACCTCCCTTGAGGTAAGCGAGTCTCGATCTAAGCGCTGCGATAGTCATATTCCTGCAATGGGAACATGAACTATCCACAAAAGCTGCCTCAGCGTGTTGAATGCCCAAACACGAGAGGCAACTGCTGTGGCCATCTGCTGGCGCCAGGGAACGACGGCATCCAGAAACGCACAAGCGGAATGACATCTTGAAAAAGACGCAGGGTCACGCTTGTGTTGCTCTTTTAGTAAAAATAAAAAAGGTTGAAAAAATACTCTCTCAGTGCTGAGGCACCCAGGGGTAGCCGCGGTGTGAATAAACACACAAGGAAACGCCCACCGAACCGACACACACACACACAAACACAGAACAATAGTGCTGTGAAAACAGCAGTTTGTGAGCTGCAATGCTCGCGGCCACCGCTGATCGCGCCGTCACACCAACACTGTAGGCAGAGAGTAGATCTCTTTGAAGTCTTCAAGGGCTGAATCTCTTTGTAGACAGAAGTCTCACGAAAGCTTGGCTCCGTAGTGAAAGACAATGTGTGCGTGCGCCCGCTTCCTGTTTATACCCGCGCGGCGGGGCGGGGCGCGTGACGCGATTCACGCACGCCAACGTTCATTGGCTCGTTCTGTAGACACTCGAAGTTGATAGGGCTCCCTGAAGTGATCCCAATTACGTCGTCACGTCGACGTTACGTCGAACGTGAGCGACTGAAAGGGAACTGAGCTTTTTTGAAAACGCTCTAACGCCGTTTTCACGTTGTAGTGTGGACTGTGAAACCGGTGGTATTTAAAAACGATGACGTAAATTAAGTCATGTGACGCATATTGTACCAATAGATATTCATGTTTATACCAGTATTGTGCTTGTTATGCTATTCACTTTCACACAGTTGTTAAAAATATTCTACATTGCACACTCTTCATATCACAGTCCTGCAAAGATGACAGAATTTACTCACATTTGCTGTCCTGCGGCAATACATGAGAGCAGTTGCGTTGTAAAAATGAATACGCTATATCTAATCAATAAAATTGTGGCAACAGATTACAAGCAATATTAGTAATTAAATTTAACAAATTAGAATTGAGTAATAATTAATCAAATTAATTCCTTAAAAGGTAACCATTTAAAATGAGTAGAATTTACAACAATTTTTTGTAAACAATTTTTTTTTTTATTGCCAACATTGAAGACACCTGATGTTAACAAGCAGAATCACTGAAGGGGAAAAACGTAATTTTAAGTCGCCATTATGGTGATCAGTGTTTGCTTAGTTGGGGTCTTGACCTTAAATCATTTACTGTAGATTTTGTTTGGCTGCTGTACCTGAGTTATAACAGCCAGATGAACAAAGAGAAAAGGTGATCTGATGGTGTTGGTTGTGTTTTAACATAATCATTATTTCACAATCATTTGACCTGAATCTCTGAACTCATATAGAGCCCAGTTTACTTGGGAACCTAATTTACCAATTTAGGTTTTTAATTATAGCAGCACTGTTCTTGCACAGCATAATATTTTGAACTTTTACAATGTAATCCAAAGATTTCTTAAACATGTCTCATATACAATTTTTTTTTTTTTAATTTTTAAATTTATTTAGTTTTTAGACACACAGACATCAATAATCAGCCTGTGAATCTCAACAATCGCGACATGTTGCAGTGCATTCTGGGTGCCACCAATCAAAACTCATTCATGGCTCCCATCATGCATTGCTGCATGAATAAATAATGAGCTTATGATCAGAGGTGATCTGTTTGTCCCCATTGCTGAGATTCATACGCAAATTCTTGCTGTCTGTGTGTGCCTACATAAAAAGTTTTTTTTTTAATTGATTTGATCATATGGATTTCATTGAAAAGGCTAAAAATATTATGCTGTACAAGGACAGAGCTGCTATAATTAATTAAGTAAACCTAACTCAGAATTTGGGCTCTATATGAGTTCAGTGATTCAGGTTAAATGATTGTGAAATAATGATTATGTTAAAACACAACCAACACCATCAGATCACCTTTTCTCGTTGTTCATCTGGCTGTTATAGCTCAGATACAGCAGCCAAACAAACAAAAAAAATCCGGTTTTCTCCTTCAGTGATTCTGCTTGTTAACATCAGGTGTCTTCAATGTTGTCAATAAAAAAAAAAAGATTTTTTTTAAATGATGTGAAACGTTGAATAATGCTCTTACCTGAAGCACTCAAAGCTATGAGAAGACAGAGAGACAGGTAGACAGTCCAGACCGCCATTGTTCCTCAAAGAATACTGAAATTATAATAATTATTAATAATAATAATTATTCAGAATTAATTATTACGAAGTTTTGTATTTTTGTGACACAAACCAGTTCAGTAGATCAATATCAACGTCTGGATATTGCGTTGTGGAGCGGAGCCCTGGTTTATCTGTTTATATACTTGAGGGGGGTGTGATTATCAGCATCAAACATCACATGCTCATGTTCTCACTTCCTGTACAAACAATGTGTTTGTATAGTTTGTACTTGAGCCACTTCTGTTATAATACCATTATTGTTTTACGTGTGTTCTATGAATACAGAATAAATGTTTATTATTCATCTACTCAGTAGTGTAATTTTGTAATTGCATCAGTGTGCATGTGTTTATGTACATGGTTTGTAAATTTTCTCACACTCTTCATAAGATGCTCTTTGTTCATCTGGAATGAATAGAGGATTGTTGCACAACAAAATCCCCAGTGTTAAAGGTCAAAAAATGATTGTTAAAACACAACCAACACCATCATATAACTTTTTCTCTTTATTCATCTGGTTGTTATAACTGAATAACAGCAGACAAACAAAATCTAAAGTAAACATATAATGGCCAAGAGCCCAACTAAAGCAAACACTATTCTCCATAATGGTAACTTACAATGTGTGATTTTCTCCTTCAGTGATTCTGCTTGTTAACATCAGGTGTCTTCAGTAATGTTCAATCATCACTAAATTAATCACTTAATTAGCTCATTAACTTTAACACTGCTTCAGTGTTCATTTAACACTCTGCTCAGAGTTTATATAATCCACACTCTCAGTGTTAATTTAACACTCTCAGTGTTAATTTAACACTGGGGGATTTTGCTGTGAATGGTAACACTTTTGAATATTGTTCCTTTATTAATAAATAACTACAGAGCTACAAACAAGTAATGCACTATTAACATTCTAGTAACTACCCTAAGCAAAATGATGTTCAAAAGACATCTTTTCTACGTCTTTGTCACAAAAGCGTACGTTGAAGAGACGTCCACTGCACAGCAAAATCCCCAGTGTTAAATTAACACTGCTCAGAGTTTATATGAGTCCACACTCAGAGTGTTATAATTAACACTGAAGCAGTGTTAAAGTTAATGAGAAAATTAAGTGATTAATTGATTAATTGAGTGATGATTGAGCATTATTGAAGACATATGATGTTAATAAGCAGAATCACTGAAGGAGAAAATTCAGTTTTAAAATGGTCACCATTATGGTGATGGGTGTTTAGTTTAGTTGGACTCTTGACCCTTACTTTATTAACTTTAGATTTTGTTTGGCTGCTGTAATTCAGTTATAACAGCCAGATCAACAAAGAGAAAAGGTGTTATGATGGTGTTGGTTGTGTTTTAATGTAATCATTATTTCACAATCGTTTAACCTGAATCACTGAACTCATGTAGAGCCTAGATTCTAAATAAGTTATACTTTATTAATTATAGCAGCACTGTCCTTGAAAAGCATAATATTTGTAACTTTTACAATGAAATCCAATTAATTTCCTAAAAGTTTTTCACATACATTTTTTTTTGACACAGACACAAGAATTAGCCTGTGAATCTCAACAATGGTGACAATTATAAAGCATGTTGCAGTGCATTCTGGGTACCACCAATCAAAACTCATTCATGGCTCCCATCATGCATTGTTGCATGAATAAATGATGAGCTTATGTTCAGAGTTGATCTGTTTGTCACCATTGTTGAGATTCATACGATAATTCTTGATGTCTGTGTGTGCCTGAAAAGGACACTTTTTAAGTTTTTTTTTTTTTTTTCGTAATTGATTTGATCATTTGGATTTCATTGAAGAGGCTAAAAATGGCATGCTCGACAAGGACAGTGCTGCTATAATCCATTAGGGAAACTTAACTTTTAAAATTAAAATTATACTCTCAATGAGTTCAGTGATTCAGGCCAACTAATGATTATGTTAAAACACAACCAACACCATCAGATCACATTTTCTCTTTGTTCATCTGGCTGTTATAACTGAATTACAGCAGCCAAACAAAATCTAAAGTTAATAAAGTAAGGGTTAAGAGTCCAACTAAACCAAACACCCATCACCATAATGGTGACCATTTTAAAAATTATTTTTCTCCTTCGGTGATTCTGCTTATTAACATCATATGTCTTCAATAATGCTCAATCATCACTCAATTAATCAATTAATCACTTAATTATCTCATTAACTTTAACACTGCTTCAGTGTTAATTATAACACTCTGAGTGTGGACTCATATAAACTCTGAGCAGGGTTAATTTAACACTGGGGATTTTGCTGTGTGAGGAGCCAGAATGAAAGTTTTTATGACGTCTTTTTTGACGAGTTCTGCACGTCTGATATAGACATTCATGAAACCTCCGTACAAGGTTAAAAACCAGTTCAAATGTGGTCATTGTGGACATATTTTCAACATAATTTAAGGTCTCATTTAGAATTAATTTATACTGTTTCTGGACCAAATAAACACTCTCAGGATGCATTCAATTTAAACTCAATTTATTTCAATGTAAATTCCATCTGTAATTGCAAAGCAACTCATAGACAGTGTTTGTTCAATAATCAGGAAAATAAAAGAAACCACTCACACCTTCAACTTAGACAACTTAGCATCTGTAATTCACACATCTTTGGATCGTGAGAGAAACCAGATCTGAAGGAAATACTTTCTGGCTCAGACAGTGTTTCCCAATGAGCCTCTTGTGCTGCCCTTAATCACAGACATAAAATACAGATACTTTGACTATTTCTGTCAGATGTCTACAGAAGTTCATATTGAGAATGGACAGAGGTGTAGAAGTTGATATTTGTTTTTGATTCAGTGTTTGCTTTAGTTGGGCTCTTTGGCCTTGACTATTTGATGTAAGTTTTTCTCTGGCTGCTGTAAGTGTTTGTTATAGCAAGAGAAAATGTAACAGTAAAAAAACAGTATAAATGCCCGTTCACACAAAGGGGCGAAAACTATTAAGATAAAGATATGATTCTTAAAATTGTTCTAAATATTAAAGATAGTAGAGTTCACACCACAACTATAATGAAAATAGGAATAGAGAAGCGATAATGTTGGAATCACTTTCAGACTGATTTTTCTTCAGCTGATGAATGTGTTTTGGATATTGATATTGCTGTTTACCTGTTTCAAAGAAATATTATTTGCTTGCTTTTAAGTTAATTTGTAGAAACAAATGCATTTGACTTCCTCTTTTTTGTAGAGCAGGATGAGATGAGCAAAAGTTTTGAAAGATAAATTCTTGAACTTAATGTTTTGTAATCAACCACAGAGATTATCAAGAGGATAACATGGGTGTGAAGAGAACATGTTGAAACCGTCTGCGGAGATGAGATAGACGAAGACTACAGTGAAGAAGAGAAAGAGTGCAAGAAGAAGACAACAGCATAAACAACAGAGGAGGGACATCCAGCTTATTAAGCATGATTTGCAGAAAGCTTAACTCACCTCAAGAAGTTTTCTCTTAGGACAGAAGACAAAATTACCAATCCAGTTTATTCCAGTTTGGCAAACCAGCAGTTGGTTATTATAACCCAACTGGGTAGTTTATGAGAGGGTGCATCATTTCTACTGTCAGTGAAATTTAACACAGTGTTTATATGGGAACCATCAGCAGGGTGTTAAAGAAACACAGACCCAGTGTTAGAGTTAATTCGATACTTAAGTGATTAATTGAGTGATGATTGTTTGATTATTGAAGACACCTGATGTTTATGAGCAGAATCACTGCTGCTTTTACACCAGGCATTAACATGCGATCACCGTTATCCGATCAAGCAGATCGGATCATAAGCCAATCAAGACACGGTGCGTTTACACCTGTCCACATCAAGTGACTTCTGTATCTGGATAACAGATCGAATCTCGCATCAAAAAAAAAAAAAAGGATGGCTCCAGTGCAAAGTCGACGTGGTGTGTTTTCTTTTTAAAAAGTTTGCAGTCGGGGACATTTTACAAATCTCGCAAAATGAGGAGGATGAAGAGGCTGCAAGTAGCATACTATAATGTGGATATATGACGCAATGGAAACGGTACAGAGAAACGTATGGGTCCGAGAACTTTGCCAGCTGTGGTGGGAAAAATGCGCATTCTTTACAGAAAATGAACGGTTCTGCAACTTTTGGGTGCGAACTGCGAAGGCCAACATTTCAGTATATTTGCGATGTAGCCTACATGTACTTCGCACTAGACTGTATCGCAAAACCACACAGCTCTCAGTTCCGGAGAGAGGAGGGGGAATAATGACAGTGGGCGGGGTTTAGTGTGACGTCCACCTGTGACACAATGGCTGGACTGCGTTTACATTACACTGAGATCCGATCACAATGCGTCCTCGACTACCATAACAATCCGTTCAGAAGCATGTTTACACTTTGTAAAGCGCATTGTTAATGCCAAGTGTGAACGCAGCCACTGAAGAAAAAAGAAACACAAGAACTACAAATATCTTCAACCACAAACCAGACTGACTTTATGGCCTCGTTTACACTGTCAGTGAAATGTGACCCAATTCCGATTTTGGGTCATATGTGACAAAGATCCGATGTGTTCTATGACGTGTAAACAGGAAAAAAATGCATGCATTCGAATATTTCGAGATCAGTTTCAGGCCTCATTCATATGTGGAAATAAATCAGATATAAATCAGATATGTGCCAATGCAACTGTCATGTAAACAGGCAGATCAGGTTTTCTGAGGCATTAGGCAACATCTCTGCGGTTTAATGACGAAAGCAGCCCTGACGCGCGTCTGCAAAGAGATGAAACGTTGTGTCGTCGTAGGACAGGAATGTGGACAAACGTTGACAACATATCAAAGGTTGGCTTGCTCATCCTAAAATTTCGGACCCACTACTCCTCGTTAAAGCCCGCCACAATATGCTCCAACCAGTCCTGAAAACTCTCTCACACACTATATGCGCAATGATGTCTCCTCCGCCTCAAAATCATGGTGATGTTTGGCAAACTTCTCATAAATCGCAAAGCTAGCATCAAGCATATTTCGTGTTCGTCCATCTGTGCAAGAACCCCCTTTAAGCACGCGCGATGTTTCAGATTGTATGGCAAGTGTAAACACATGAATCGGATATGGGTCACAATTGAAAGGACGTGTAAACGGACGGTCGAAAAAATCGGATATAGGCAACAAATCAGAATTGGGCATCAAGACCTGCAGTGTAAACGAGGCCTATTTCTGTCATTTGTCTACAGGTCTTTCTGATAATTAACAGAGGTTAAGATTTTTTTTTTTCAACTGCAAAAACGCGAGGTGCAGCAGGCGGTAAATCACGAGGTGCCTGGGGGCGCATAAACAGCGTGCAGAACGCTCACTGCCATAGGAAAACAATTGAAAAAAGGCGCCCTCACTGCAAAAAAAAAAAAAATAAATAAAAAACGTGTTAGGTGTGCTCGAAGCCTTAGAGTGTTGTAGTCCATTATAAAATCTACAAAGACAACATCCAGGCTTTCAATATGCACAGTAAATTCCCCGGTGTTAAATTAACACCGTTCTGTGTTCTTATATTTTTTATGTAAGTTGTTGTCTTTGTAACTGTGTTTACCAAAACACATAATTTGTTGCAAAGGAAACAATAAACAAAGATGATCAGGTGATATATATTCATAATCATGAAGAAAATCGTTTGACAAATATCGTCACCGTCTCAACAATGGTGACATGCTTCATAATGCAATGCATGCTGGGAGCCATTAGTTTTATAATATGGTGGTTCCCAGCATGCATTGCTGCATGAAGCATGTTACCATTGTTGAGATTCATATCGTCACTTTCCTCAAATAAAAGTTTCTCAGAAAACACAAAAAACAACCAATAATTGAGATTGAGTAGACTTAGTGTTGTTTTTGGCAGCCTGTTTTAATTTTAATTTTATTCTAGTCTTTGTGTCAAGCTGTCATTTTAGTTTTTATTAATTTTAGTCATGTTCATACTCTTTTTAGTCTAGTCAAGTTTCATTTGAGCATTTTAGTTTTATTTTAGTAAAAATTATCCA
Organism: Scardinius erythrophthalmus; assembly: GCF_964197995.2. Taxonomy (NCBI): domain Eukaryota; kingdom Metazoa; phylum Chordata; class Actinopteri; order Cypriniformes; family Leuciscidae; genus Scardinius; species Scardinius erythrophthalmus. The sequence goes on along the minus strand of NC_138221.1, from coordinate 18,420,424 downwards.
TGACTATTTTCGTTAAGTTTTAGTTGTGAAAACTGATGACATTTAGTCTCTTTTTTTTAGTAATGCAATTCTATTTAACCCAGTCAATATAGTATAAGTTACCTTCACTAAAAGTATGCTTGTGTTTAGCATATTTCTTAAAAATTTAACTAAGCATATATTTATTACTAATGTACTTAGAAATAGTACTTTTTAGAAATATGTTAAAAGTATGCTTGTTTTTAATTACCAATAAAGTGAAAATAAATACACTTTTAAAAAATAAACTGAATTTTCACTTCAAGAATATTTTTGAAAACATGTTTTTCGAAAATATACTAAAGTACAATTATTTTAAAGTGTGTTAAAAGTTGTATTGTGGAAATAGGTAAAAGCATGATGCTAATATAATATACAAGTACCATTTCTTTTCAATATATTTGCAATGTACTATTGAAAAAGGGAATTTATTTCAAATACAATAAAGTATACTTTTTTTACACTAGGGATTTGTCTTCCTTAAAACAACTATAAAACATTGTCCAATGCATCTGCAAAAAACAACAAAAAACAACAAAACAGATTTCCTGAACAATGTAGAAACACATGTATTTGACTTCCTCTTTTTTGTAAACCAGGATGAGATGAACAAAAGTTGTGAAAGTTAGGTTCTTGAACTTAATGTTTTGTAACCAACCACAGAGATTATCAAGAGAATACACAGGGGTGAAGAGAACGTGTTGAAAGAGATGAGATAGACGGAGACTACAATGAAGAGCAAGAGTGCTAGAAGACGACAACAGCATAAATGACAGAGGAAGGACAATCCAGCTTATTAAGCATGATTTGCAGAAACCTTAACTCACCTCAAGAAGTTTTCTCTTAGGACAGAAGACAAAATTACCAATCCAGTTTATTCCAGTTTGGCAAACCAGCAGTTGGTTATTATAACCCAACTGGGTAGTTTATGAGAGGGTGCATCATTTTTACTGTCAGTGAAATTTAACACCATGTTCATATGGGAACCATCAGCAGAGTGTTAAAGAACAGACTCTCATGCTCTCAATAAACACCTGCAATTACTAATAAAACACAAACTTAATGAAAGTCAATGGTCAAGACCCAACTACAGCAAACACTGATATCCATAATGGTGACCTCAAACCAAACATTTTCAATAAGACATCAACATCTAAACCTCTGTTCATTCTCAATAAGATCTTATGTAGATGTAATACAGAAATACAGTCAGTCTGGTTAGTAATAAGTGAAGCTGGTAATTCTGTTAGTGGAGTTGTTTAATCAGATCTTGAGAGAGTTTATGTCTTTTATCTTCAGTTCATCGAAGGCTGTGTCTGAATAAAGTTGCAGTTTGTGTTCTTATTTGTCTTTCTTTCAGTGCTTGTTCACAGCAGGTGTTTGAATGATTGAAAGAATGTTTCAGGAACATCACACTAAACTTTCAATAACATTCTATTAACATTCAGAAAACATTTTTATGTTCTTGGAAAGTTACAAATCAACGTTCCTAGAATGTTGCATTTTAAAACAAAATGAAGTTGAAAGAACGTTTGAGGAACATTATAACTTTTAAAAAACGTTCCTCTAATGTCAAGAAAACTGGAAATTTTTAACATTCCCAGAACCAACACTGAATATTTGGAGAGCGTTCTTATAACAAAATTCTGTTAAATTTTAAAAATAAAAAAAGCTAGAAAATGTGTACCTTAAATAAACAAATTATTATTTTATTTATCTTTTAACAAAGAAACATCATGATGTGAAAAGACATTTAAGATTTTGCACTAATCTCAATAAGTATTTATTTATTTTTTTTACATTAATCATGCAAACCTGTTTTTCAGTCAAATTTTCAGTCAAGATGCTCTTTAGAATATTTTTAAAGCATGCTGGAGAACATGATCATCAGGTATCACACACACTTGTTAAGATAGAGAAACGCAAAGGTTTTGGACATTTGGACTGTATACACACTGAGGAGAGCATTACAATAGTCCAGTCTGGATAGAACAAGCGCTTGGATAAGGAGTTGTGTATCATGCTCTGACAGGAAGGGCCTGATCCTCCTAATGTTGTACAAGGCAAATCTGCAGGACCAGGCAGTTCTAGCAATGTGAAGTTCAATTGATCATCAATCACAACTCCAAGGTTCCCAACTGACCTTGAAGGAGTTAAGGATGACGAACCAATGTTAAATATACCAATGTAGAAGTTGTGGTGTATATTCACTTAATTATCTCACTGCAACACTGCGTCAATGTTACTTTTTGCTCTTTGTAGTGTGGATTTTCCTGTAGGGTTGAAAGGGTTAACAGTAACAGTGACACTCCAACAGTGAAGTGCACTTAAACAATAGATAGAACTCAGTGACTAACACTGCATACACACACTATTAAATAACTCAAAAATAGCTGAACTCAGATTTAAAATGAAATAAATAAAAATGTAAAAAATAAATTGAAAATGTGTTGTTTGTTTGTGATAATGTGTTTAAAATGAAACAATTTGAAAAAATTAAAACATATATTAACATATATGTTGTTAGTAAATATATTGACATATAAATATATTCACATATTTAACTAAAATATATTTTCAAAAAAATGTAAAAATATATTTACATATATTTAACTAAAATATATGTATTGGGCCAATTTCAAATATTCCAAAAATATATTTCAAATATATTTCTTTTGTGTATGGAAACAATACAGTTTTTTACGATTGCTATGACAGATTTTTCAATACTTTTAACAATTTTCCAAAACTCTTAACACAGTTAGCACTACATCCGTCTGTGTAAGCTATACTATTAACACATTTCTTGTTGCTTTAACACAAAATGCATAGAGTTAACACAAATTTAAAATGCTTGAGCTTCTTTTACACACAAGCTCAAACAAGACCAAAACAATGGATTTTTACTGCCAAATTTACCAATGCTTTAACACTGTATGTCAGAACAGATAACACCATGTTCTAAACCTAACCTTACAGGCTAAAGTCAAGGTAAACAGCTGCTTATATTGTGAACTGAAACACAAATATATCCCCTGTATTTTATTCTATTGTTACTGAGACACAGCTGATTGAATTATGCAAATAATTAGAAGATGACTTTTTTTTTTTTTTGGTGCCTTTTCTGTACGTATATTTTGTATTTTCACATTATTCCATTGCTAGTGAGAAACAGCTGATTGAAGTTATGCAAATATGGGACAATGTGGCATTCCACCATTCCCATCTAGTCACAGCCTGGTTTGACGACCATCAGAGGATGATGTCCATTTTCCTTGCCCCTTACTTCACTTTCGTCAACCCCATTGAGGAGTATTCTCAGCCTGGAGATGACAGGTTTTTGACCATATAGTCCATAGGACCAAATGTCCCTCCTGTATGCAAAAGATGCTGCATACCAAGACATCACAGCTGAACACTACCAGGATAAGGCAAGCCAAATGATTCTTCCAAAGATGCCTTGCCAGGGAAGATATCAGGTGTGATGTGGATGAGAACATCTGGACAAATGCAGAAGACCGGTGCCCGGTTGCATAAAGCACCTTAAGTGTAATTTTCCCTTAAGTTCACCCTTATGTTTCCCTTAAACCTAAGGGTGTTGCAGAAAAAAACCCTTAAGTGTTACTTAAGGGTTTTTTTAAGTGAAACGTCATAAACACTTAGAATTTCCCTTAAATACTGTTTTTTCACTTAAATAATCCCTTAAAAGGCGTTAAGTGTTGCATAAAACCCCTTAATGGTCATTTCCCTAAGTATAACTTAAGGTTTGGAAATCGTAACCTTAAGAGTAACGCGGTCCAAAATAAGACAACACGGCTGAATTTATGGAACCAGCTGAAGATCATTATGTGCTAAGAAGAATTTTTAGGGATAGGGAGAACCCTTTGGACCATTTTAGCGATGAAAAATTGTTGCAAGAATACCGATTTGATCGACGCGCAATATTTGCGCAATACATCGCTAACAAACTAGAGAGCGACCTTGACCATGTCACACATCCCAACCACTCTTTACCAGCGGTGTTACAACTGTTTATAGCACTGCGTTTTTTTGCAACTGGGAGTTTTCAGTAGTGGGATATGTTTTACACGTGCATAAATCGGCTACCATTCAATAAATGTAGGCTACAATTAGTGTGTATCGGATTTTCAGGTGATATTCTCAATTCATTCAGTTAACGGACGCTCTGAGGTAAAGTTCAGACTGCAGACTTATAGCAACGATTATATTTGTACAGTACAGTCATAACATAACGTACAGACATTATCTTAATTCCATAATGTCCTTAAACATAACAATATTGCTGGCCATAAACTGAGAAAGTGCGCGTCCGGTGTGTGATACAGTTGTCCTAGACGCGACGCGGCGTGTTAGTGTTTTGCGTATCTATGGCAACAACAGACTTTTATAACGTGAATCCAGGATCGCTGTCGTGAAACACTTAAATGTTTCCCTTACCTAAGAGAACCGTTTAAGAGATTATATGTGTAACGGAGGCCAGCTAGTAGTTGCTGTGCGAGTAAACCTCACTCCTCTGATCTCAACAGGCGCTCTAGCGACAGACGCTAGAGGCTGCAGTCTTTAGCCTCCTTGTTAGAGAGCCTGACTCTAATGCCGGAGACCCGGGTTCGAGACCCGCACGGAGCGGGGTGTGAAGGACCCGGGTGAGAGGGGTTACATATGCAACACCCTTAAGTTATTCTCTTAGGTAAGGGGAAATCGCCCCTTAAGTATCATACTTAAGGGAAAAACTTAAGGTGCTTTATGCAACCGGGCACAGGCAGATTAGAAGATGGCCTTTTCTGTTTGTATATTTTGTATTTTCACAAACAGTAATACTGTAAATGGCAGCTATATTGCATATTTTTGTTATCTTGCAGAAATGTCCTGTTGCAAATATAGCCGTTACTGCAGCAATTCTGTCTCTCTTCTTTTTTCATAAACCATACATTCTATAAAGCTACTCTAAGAAGGGTCATTTATTTTGTTGTATTGAATTTCTACTGCAAAAAAAAAAAAAAAAAAAAACAACAACAACAAAATGCATGCATTTACATTAGAAACAAAACAAAAATGTAGAGAGACTTCAAAAAAAAAAAAAAACTGCAGTGCAAAACACAATGATCAGTACAATATACTGTCTATTGTATAAGGGCATACCTGACACATAAAATAATGCAGTTTCTGTAATTTCAGCTGATGATAGTGTTTTTTTTTTGTCATTGTGTTATGATTGACTAAATGTTCCTGTTGGAAGAGAACATGTGTTCGTGTTTTGAATAATTATTTGATTTTGAAAAATGTTTGCAGTGTTTTGGTAGACATAGAGTATTGTGTTAGTGTATTATTGTATTTTGAAAATTAGTTTTGGAGTTTAATTTACAATGTGTGATTTTGAGCATGAAATTAACCGTTTTGCCAATTGTGTGTTTTAGGTGTGTTGGTGCGTTAAGAGTTTAGGAAACTTGTTAAATGTATTGAAAAAACTGTCATAGCGATTGTAAAAAACTGTAAGAGTCAAAATTGAACACACATCAATCAGATCCTTCAATAGATAGATAATCAGTTTGAATTTTGGAACATTGGATCCAGAAACACATGAAGGAAGAGATCGAGGAGGGATAAGGAGGAGGAGGAGGAGGATGAGGAGGAGGACGACGAAGGGCAAGGGCAAGAAGACAAGCAGTCTCAGATGAAATTCAAGCCACTCTAGTTGCCCATGTCTTTATCAATGGTATGACTATGAGGGAGGCTGGGCTACGAGTAAGGCCAAATTTGAGTCGCTTTACCGTCGTCTCAAGAACCTTCAGGGAGGTGTGGTGGCAAACAAAATTATATCACTGAATAAAAGACAAACATTTCCAATAGTCTTTGATAAGGTTTATTTTTTTGCAAGAAAAGGCCAACAGTCGTACAGTCACACAGAGTGCTGAAGGGGGTGGATTGGAATCTACTGCTGCTTCAATGTATATGTAATGAGTGATTATCATCAAGGTATTTATCAATATTTTCCTTCTAAATATCAAATGAGTTGAATAACTTCTCTGGAAATTTTATTTTTTGTAATTGAAGTTACCAGTGTGATTACTGAAATGTTATTTTAATGTATTATTTTTAATGTCAGTATTTGATATCTGGATGCAGTAACAGTGCTTCCCTATTTATCCCAGCTTCCAGAAATGAAATAGGGACTGGTGTTGTGTTTAAGAAAGGTCTTCAACATGTTAAAACACATAGGGGTCATTGAAGTCTATAGTTTAAGGGACCATTTGTCAGTTAAAGCCTATATTTTCCATTTAGACTAGTCCTATCCTGAGAGAAAGAACTTGTTATCTTGATGTTTTGAGACAAGACTCCTGTTTATAGTTAGAGCCTGGCCAAATCCAACCTTGGAAAAGATGTGTGTCAATGTGTGTGTTAGTCTTCTTGCTTACAGGTTAAGGAACCACTGGCATTGTTGGAGATTGACTGAGTTGTTGTTCGGGACATACTGGCGCCCAGCAACCCAAATCTGCAACCTGGAAGGTCACGACGTGCCTAACTTCAGGGTCCGAGTGTCAGCGGCATAATCTATGGAGACATGCTTCCGTCTATCTGTATATGTGTGGAAAATTACTATGTTTATCTATTTCTATCTATTTCTTAGCCAATGAGAATCATTCAGCCTGTAAGCAATGACGTAGCTTAGACCTTGGAAATGGTATAACTGCTGTGATCTTTGTAACTGTAAGCAGGGCGGCCTACGAACTCCTGTGTGAGTCTTGAAGCTGACTTTTGCTGATGAAACTGCAAACTATCTTCAGTAAAACTTTTCTTCTTCAATTTTTTTATAATTCTGACTCTTCTGGGTCTTCTTTCAAACATCTGGTCCTTGGGTCCTAAACTGTTAACGCCTTACAGTAAAGCTTACGCTGCAAACCTACTCCATTTGTTCCATCTCAGATAGGGGATCCATGAATCTAGTGAATCTGGCAGTTAGGGATACGAATGATCCCAAGAGAAAAATAAAAAAGTTGTGACCCAAATTGGTTTGGACCAGTATATGTAACTGTCATGTTAGAGTATACTTTGCAGTTTCATATAACAACAACTTTCAATAACTTCAGGTGAGTTTGAACTGTGACTAAGATATGGCAGACAAATTGAGTAACTTTGATCAATAACCTGAACAGCCCTGAAACAAATAGTGAGCCAGAAGAGAGCAAACGCTGTAAGCAGCTGTGCTCTGAAGCCCTGACTTCAAAGAAATGTGAAATTAATAAGAAAATGGGGAGTCAGGGTTTTGATTCTGTTTGGAAATTTAAACAACAACTTGACTGGCTAAACAAAGAAAGAAACTGAAAATTTGTCATTTTTAGCCTCATATTGCTTCTGATGATTACAAAAAAGCAAGTAAATGTAATTATGGGTCGGGGATCATTTCCTTGGACAAATGTGATTCAAGTTAAACAAAAACATTGTGAAAACCCCTTAGAATATGTTGAGTGATTTTCTGTGCAGCTTATGAAAATGAATGTGCTGCCAATGATAATGATGAAGATTATGATTCGGCTATTGTGACTGAATCCACCACTGGTGGACTGTAAAAGAATACAGAGAACTGCTTATCAGTGGCTCTGTTTACATTCATGATTGGACACACTGCTTCAAGGGTGTGCAGTAAGTTGGAGCTTAAACACATTTCTTGAAACTATGCCTCGTATTCTCAAAACTGTAAATTAGGGATGGGCGATATATCGCATGCGATTGTTATGCGCATCTCATCAGTAAAGCCGGTTCCTTGATTAGTAGTAAATCACCTTCACCTGCTTTCAGATGGAGCGGTGTTAAATTAACACTCCTGGGGCTGGGAGTGTATATGAGTCCACACTCAAGAGTGTTAAAGTTAATGAGATAATTAAGTGATTAATTAAGTGACTATTGAGCATTATTGAAGACACCTGATGTTAACAAGCAGAATCACTGAAGGAGAAAATCACAAATTGTAAGTTACCATTAAGGTGATGGGTGTTTGCTTTAGTTGGGCTCTAGACCATTATATGTTTACTTTAATATTTACTGTTGTTTGTCTGCTGTTATTGATTTATAACAGTTAAATGAACAAAGTAAAATGTTATCTTATAGTGTTGGTTATGTGTTGACATAATCATGCTGTGATCTGAAAAAGGAAACTTATTGAGATAGTTTGGTTTAACTTGTTAGCAGCAAATTAGTGATTCTTCAGCCTATGATTATCAGTACTTTACTTATAATTCAAAATATTTAATAAACATTGTTCTGATCAAAAGACATTTAGATAAATTCATTTAAAACACAGACATCAATAATCAGCCTGTGAATCTCAACAATGGTGACAATAATAAAGCATGTTGCAGTGGCTGCCACCAATCACAACTCATTAATGGCTCCCATCATGCATTGCGGTATGAATAAATTATGATCTGAATTGTCTATGCAATTTACTTTTCCTAATTGAATATTCTGCTTGTCACCATTGTTGAGATGCATAAACTGAATCTTGACATCTGTGTGTGCCTAAAAGAACGATTTAAAAAAAAAAAAAAAACTTTTAAGAAATCCTTTAAATTATATAAAAAATGCTGGCCATTTATGCAGATTCTCTAACCAACAACATAAATCGAAGTCAGAATGAAGGATCTTAATGAGTTCAGTGATCAAGTTCAAATGATGAATGTTATAATGTAACCAACAGCAACAGATCACTTTTTTCTTTGTTCAACTGGCAGTTAAAAATCAGATACAACAGGCAAACAAAATCTAAAGTAAACATATAATGGTCTAGAGCCCAACTAAAGCAAACACCAATCACCACAATGGTAACTTACAATTTGAGATTTTCTCCTTCAGTGATTCTGCTTGTTAACATCAGGTGTCTTCAATAATGTTCAATCATCACTAAATTAATCACTTAATTATCTCATTAACTTTAACACTCTTGAGTGTGGACTCATACACTCCCAGCAGTGTTAATTTACTGGAGTTTTTGCTGTGTACAAAGAGCCGTAGTTAACTGACAAGCTGAGCCATATCGCATTAATTATTGCTGCCGATACATCCGCGATATTGATGTGATTTGGCTCAGCTTGTCAGTTAACTACGGCTCTTTGTAGTAAATGCCGCTCCATCTGAAAGCAGGTGAAGGTGATTTACTACTAATCAAGGAACCGGCTTTACTGATGAGATGCGCATAACAATCGCATGCGATATATCGCCCATCCCTACTGTAAATACAAATCCATAACGTCTCACCCAATTCTCCAAACATCCTATTTTCAGTTCAAAATGAAGCTCTACACTCAAAACCATTCACTTGCTGAAAAACCAAACTTTGCCCTCAGACAGGACACACAAGCCCTCAAAATCACACACACTACAACATAGTCTAACACACTGGTGCAATAAATTCAAAACAACATTTCCAAAACCGGTAAGTTATGTTGCTTGTGGTTCCCCCCTCACAAACCTTTTCACATGATGAACACAAAAGACACAACCAATGGATACATTGGCACATTTTTATTCCTTAATGTACTACACAGTACAACACACACACACACACACACACACAAAACTTTTTTTTTTACAGTAACTCTCTCCTCTAATTTTTTTTTTATATTTACTTACAGTTTTCTCTATTGTTTACACACAAATACTGGTACTTGAGATACAATGACCACAACATGTAACTCATTCACCAACCCCCTGAACCAATTCTGCTAAACTACAAGCACAATTCCCGCTTTACGCTCAAATTGCAGTTCTAAAACACACCTTTTTCAAAACACTACACACAATTCTCTGCTTTTGGCACAATTTTCATGCAGAAAATCTCTTGTTTTCACAAGGAACACACTGCCATTCAGATATGCACACTGACTCATCACATGGGCAAACACCCGTCACACAGTTTTACAATTAGCAATCAGAGCTTTAGCATAAAAGGGCAACAGGTGAGCTCTTCAATGGAGCAATGGATGCCAACATTGGATTTTTTTTTTTTTTTTTTACTGTAACTGTATACAGTCAATTCTTCTGTTGTTTTGTAGACCACTGTGTGTACAGCTTTGTGTTGGTTGGGATGTACACACATTGTTTTTGTGGGAAAAATAAAATATATTTGTTACCATGTATTTGTGTGTTCTGAGTATAAAAACAATATTCTCAAATATTTTACAACACACTTATGTATGTACTGTCTGTAGAAAGTGTAACACTGAACAAAAAAAGGCCTAAGTCATTATGATGAATGGAGAAGAAGTGTTTTCCATTCATCATAGTGTTTTACATTGAGCAAATCTGTGTTCAACTGTTTCTTATAAATGTCTATTCATATGATGGTTTGTGTGTGTCATTTGAAAACAAAATACCATTTTGAGAAGAAATAACATGTTTTGAATGTAAAGTTTCATTTTGCAGGAGAATTGAGGGGTTTTGCCCATTGTGTGTGTGTTTTTGGATTTGTGTGTACACAGCAAAAACTCCAGTGTTAAATTAACACTCCTGGGAGTGTATATGAGTCCACGCTCAAAAGTGTAAAGTGTTAAAATATGAGTGTTAAATTAACACTCAAGAGTGTTAAATTAACACTCAAGAGTGTTAAAGTTAATGAGATAATTAAGTGATTAGTTTAGTGATGATTGAGCATTATTGAAGACACCTGATGTTAACAAGCAGAATCACTGAAGGAGGAAATCACTAATTGTAAGTTACCATTAAGGTGATAGGTGTTTGCTTTAGTTGGGCTCTTGACACTTATATGTTTACTTTAAATTTTGCTTGTCTGCTGTTATTGATTTATAACAGTCAGATGAACAAAGAGACAATGTGATCTGATGGTGTTTGTTATGTTTTGACGTAATCATGTTGTGATCAGTAAAACAAAACTTATTGAGATGGCTTAACTTGTTAATTACAGCAGCTCTGTGATTCTACATCACATGATTTTCAGTGTTTTTCATATAATCCAAAAATATTTCAGAACCATTGTTCTGATCAAAAGACTTTCAAATGAATTTATTTAGAAACACAGACATCAATAATCAGCCTGTGAATCTCAACAATGGTGACAATAATAAAGCATGTTGCAGTGGCTGCCACCAATCACAACTCATTTATGGCTCCCATCATGCATTGCGGTATGAATAAATTATGATCTGAATTGTCTATGTAATTTACTTTTCGTAATTGAATATTCTGCTCGTCACCATTGTTGAGATGCATAGACTGAATCTTGACGTCTGTGTGTGCCTAAAATAATGATTTTTTTTTTTTAAACAACTTTTAAGAAATCCTTTGTATTATATCTAAAATTCTGGATATTAATGCAGATTCACAGTTATGCTGTAATCAACAACATAAATCTAAGTCAGAAATAAGGATCTTAATGAGTTCAGTGATCAATTTCAAATGATGATTGTCATAATATAACCAACACCATCAGATCCTTTTTTCTCTTTGTTCATCTGGCAGTTATAAGATACAACAGCCAAACAAAATCTAAAGTAAATGTATAAGGGTCAAGAGCCCGACTAAAGCAAACACCCATCACCATAACGGTGGCTTACAATTTGTGATATTCTCCTTCAGTGATTCGGCTTGTTAACATCAGGTGTCTTCAATAATGATCAATCATTACTAAATTAATCACTTAATTAGCTCATTAACTTTAACACTCTTGAGTGTTAATTTAACACTCATATTTTAGCACTTTACACTCTTGAGTGTGGACTCATATACACTCCCAGGAGTGTTAATTTAACACTGGAGTTTTTGCTGTGTAGAGTTCTGAGAATATGAGGCATGCTTTCAGAAAATGTGTGTAAACAATCGAGAAAAACTGTAACATGTGTGTGACCATCATATGACAGTAAAAGAGCACACACAAACCTTATTCTAATATGGAATTGTATTGGAATGGTAAAAGAGTGAAAGAATCCACTCAAGGAGACAATATGATGAACATTCTGAGAATGTTCCGCATATGGTTGAAATACCATCATTTGCCTAAAAAGATAACATTCTGGGAGTCAAGACTATAAAGGAAAAAGGATGCCCTCCCTTCACTGTCACACGTTGCAGCCACTGTAAGGGGTTAACAGTTTAGGACCCAAGGACCAGATGTTTGAAAGAAGAAAAATTGAAGAAAATTTTTTCTTACTGAAGATAGTTTGCAGTTTCATCAGCAGAAGTTCAGCTTCAAGACTCACACAGGAGTTTGTAGGCCGCCCCGCTTACAGTTACAAAGATCACAGCAGTTATACCATTTCCAAGGTCTGAGCCACGTCATTGCTTACAGGCTGAATGATTCTGATTGGCTAAGAAATTGATAAACATAGTAATTTTCCACACATATACAGATAGACTGAAGTATATCTCCATAGATTATGCCGCTGACACTCAGACCCTGAAGTCAGGCACGTCGTGACCTTCCAGGTCTCAGATTTGGGTGGCTGGGTGCCAGCATGTCCCGAACAACAATTCAGTCAATCTCCAACAATACCAGTGGTTCCTTAACCTGTAACCAAGAAGACTAACACACACACCGACACACATCTTTTCCAAGGTTGGATTTGGCCAGGCTCTAACTATAAACAGGAGTCTCATCTCAAAACATCAAGATAACAAGTTCTTTCTCTCAGGATAGGAAACTTTAGTCTAAATGGAAAGTATAGGCTTTAACTGACAAATGGTCCCTTAAACTATAGACTTCAATGACCCCTATGTGTTTTAACATGTTGAAGACCTTTCTTAAACACAACACCAGTCCCTATGTCATTTCTGGAAGCCGGGATAATAGGCAAGCATTGTTACTGCATTCAAAAATCAAATACAGACATTCAAAAGAATACATGAAAAATGAAATTTCAGTAATAACATTTGGTAACTTCTATAATAAAGTAAAATCTCCAAAGAAGTTATTCAACTCATGTGATATTTAGAAGGAAAAATATTGATTAATACCTTGATTATAATCACTCATTACATATACATTGAAGCAGCTGTAACGACAATGACTATGACATGCGGTCACATGCATAGCAAAATCCCCAGTGTTAAATTAACACTCCTCAGTGTTTATATGTGTCCACACTACAGGGTGTTAAAAAATTAACACTGAAGCAGTGTTGAAGTTAATGAGTTAATTAAGTTAACACTGAAGCAGTGTTGAAGTTAATGCGATAATTAAGTGATTAATTAAGTGATGATTGGCCATTAGTGGTGACACCTGATGATAACAAGCAGACTCACAGAAGGAAAGAGAAACAAGAACAGAAAAAAGAGAAACACAAGAACTACTGACTTCAAGCCATTATTGCACTTATTATTTTACCAGTTTGACTTTATTTCTGTCATACATCTAGACACAGTCTTATTTAGATTTAACAGAAGTTTAGATGGTAATGTTTTATGGAATGTTTCGTTTCATGTCACCATTATGGTGGTCAGTGTTTGCTTTAGTTGGGCTCTTGACCCTTTACTTTGTAACATTAGTATTTCTCTGGCTGCTCCAACTCTGTGTTTATAGAGCATATGTGTTGTGGCAAGAGAAACTATGATTTGGGCTGTGTTTCCTGAAAACATCGCAAGCCTAATTTGATCGTACAGACCATATGTTGCAGTTGGTCTGCAAACAAGTTAAGTTTAAGATGCTTTTGTAAATGCAGCCCTGGTTATGTTTCAGTGATGAAATTACTAGTGACCTGATTCAATGATGTCACCCAGCATTATAATCTGATTATCTAATTGTTTTATTAATTTTTCACTACAGTAGTTACTTCCAGCAATGTTTTAATGATTTGAAGGATTTAAAATCAGACACTGACATCAAGAATCTACATATGAATCTCAACAATGGTGACAATCAAACAAACGCTTAATGTTGCCATGCATGATGGGAGCCACCAATCAGAACGCATCAATGACTGACATCATGCATTGCAGCATGAAAAAATTATGCAGCTGAATTGTCCTGTAATTTTCATTGTTTTTTCTGTTGGCTTTTATTTTGCTATTGTTTTGTTCTGACTTTAGTAGCTTGTTTTGTGACGTTCAGAGTTGATCTGTTTGTCACTAGTTTGTTTATTGTCACCATTGTTGAGACTCATATGCTGATTCTTGATGTCTGTGTGTTTAAACACAATAAATTCTTTGCACAAAGTATTTTCAAAATTTTTGATATTGCTGTTGGATCGCAAACTGTAGAATCTCAGAGCTACAATCACCAATACTAAAACAAGACATCAAGCATTATAGTAAAAAATTTAGACTCTCACATCAGTGAATCAGGTCACTACATGATAATGTTTTTAACATCAAAACATATTGTGAGCAGGTCATGTTTTCTCTTGCAGTAACAAATGTGCTTTATAAACACAGAGATGTAGCAACCAGAGAAAAACTAATATTAAAAAATGAAAAAGGTCAAGAGCCCAACTAAAGCAAACACTGACCACCAAAATGGTAACTTGAAAAGAAAAATTCCTTAAAATATTACCGTCTAAACTTCTGTTGAATCTCAAGAACTTTTGTCGATGTATGACAGAAATAAAGTCAAACTGGTAATAATAAGTGCAACAATGTGTAATGACTCGAAGTCAGTAGTTCTTGTGTTTCTCTTTTTTCTGTTATTGTTTTTTCTCTTTCCGTCAATGATTCTGCTTATTAACATCAGGTGTCACCACTAATAGCCAATCATCACTTAATTAATCACTTAATTATTGCATTAACTTCAACACTGCTTCAGTGTTAATTTTTAACACTCTGTAGTGTGGACACATATAAACACTGAGGAGTGTTAATTTAACACTGGGGATTTTGCTGTGTGCTGTTCAAATTAGTAAATCCTGATCTCCAAACACATCCTTCGTTGTCTCCTTAGTTGTTCATGGCGCCTCTAAGTCTGCTTAAACGTTCAAAATTGCATCTTTGTGGCTCCCCAGAGGGACATTTGAGTCACAAAGGGAACCCTGTTTTTGGAGAATCCCCTCTAAAACCCCCATGCCTTTGAATCACGTGACAAGACTCGAGACATTCCAGATACTCCACACACACACACACACACACACACACACACACACACACACACACACACACACACACACACACACACCAAGAGACCAACCTTTGTGTGTAACTCAGGATAGGCAATATTTCTTTTAATTATATGTACAATTCCATGATGCATGTGTGGTTAGTTTGCCTTATAATAGAGGTGTGGTTTGCTAGAGTATAATTTTGAATTCTAAAGGTTCACTGAAAGAAGGTTCCTCAATAGTGTCTTGTAACCCGACCTCGACCTGGTCATAAATTTTATGACTCCAAAGCTGCAGCTCATCCAGTTCCTCTGCAAGCCAACATTCCAGACATTTCCACACATGTGATCCAATAACAATGTTTTTGATATGTATTTTTATGTGTGTATAATTGGCCAGATAATGTCTGAGGTATCTATGCAACGTATTATGTTACAGTTTTTTACAATCACTTTGCTACTATTTTCAGAACCTTGATGTCATTTTTCAAAACTCTAGACACAAAACTCAAAACGGTTATCACTTGTAACACAGGCTATCTAATGTTCAAAACATTGCATTGTGTATTCACATCTTTAAAGAAATCTTGCACTTGCACAATCATTGGTTCAAAAAACTAATTTACTGTGAAATACCGTTGAGACATAACTATAGATCACCCACACACAAGCAACTGATAGTTTCATTGTGTCATTGTTCGTACAATCATTAAATATTGTAGAACAAAATAGGTGATACAGGTTTCATTATGGCACTACATGTACAGTAAATACATCTCTGTAAAGGCACTGCAGTAGTAGAGAGAATACTACAGTGGAATCATTGAACAAAGTTTGTAATATATTGATGCAAAACACTACAGTACAATCACAACATAGGTTTATTTGAATCAAAGCAAAAAATAATTAGCTATGAAATAGAAAAGAAAAGACAGTACTGTAAAACATCAAATGCAGTGTTCCTCAACTTGCTGCTTGTACTGTAAGAAACAGAACAGGAGTGATGATCTATACAGTGCAGTGCTGTCAATACTGTACATAGTCTGAAAAGGTAGTACAGTGTTTGGGACCATAGACACAGTGTCTGATGAAGCAGTATGATCAAATATTAGGCTACATCCATGGATATTGTAGTCTAATTGGTTCATGCTCCATGCTAATTGGTGACAATGAATATCGTTATCTTGAAACTTTCATGATTTAGTAAACATGGAAGATTGTTTGTCTGTTTCCATACAACTATGCATTCAGAGTAATGCAATAGTTTCTTATCATTTTGAGCAGTTGTATCAATTGATAGTTAGATCAATGTAAGGAAATGAATAGACACTCATTTGAAATGTAATGTGTGAATTGCCTTTTGAAATAGTAGTACTTTGATGTTAAGTTGTGTCATATTGAACAGGTGATTTTTGTTGAATGAACAAATGATCTAAGTTTTATGTGTATTGTATCCAAGCAATTGAGAAAAGGGTTAGAGTTTTGAAAAATGTGCATTTTGATCATTGGTTGTGAGTTTTGTGTCTAGAGTTGTGAAAAATGACATCAAGGTTCTGAAAATAGTAACAAAGTGATTGTAAAAAACTGTAATCAAAATCACTATGCTAGTGATTATGAGGAAATTATGTAACCCTGTATTTCTTTCATGCAAAAACGTCATTCGAGGTGTCAATGTAATGGGAAAAACATGTCGGAGTCGAATCTTGACTGCAAAGTACAATAATATGCATTTATTCCAGGAAATACCATATTTCTAAATATGAATGTTATTTTCGATCTCTCACATGACAGTCAAAGTAGGCGTTTCTTCAAACAAAGAAACTTTCTTCCCGCCTCAGATCAGAAGATCTGATTTGCTGTGTCCCAAAAAGAGGGCGTAAACAGATGTCTTTTAAAAGGAAGAGACCCCCACTTCGCTCTCTCTCACCCTGCTCTCTCACCCTGCTCTCACCGCTTCCGACTCTTCTCCCCGGCTTCAAGAAACATCTGAAAGGCTCCGGCCTTCTCCTCGGACAAACACATGTTCGAGTCGTAGCTGCCGGTCTTTGCAACTAAGTTATATTTTGCCTCTTCCTTCACGGGAGATGAATCTTATTTTCCGGTAAACGTTACATTCAGTGAGCCTTTCAAGCTTCCCGCGACACCGGAAGACGCTGCAGAAACAGGACACCGTCCGCGCTTCCTTCCTGTCTCAGCCTCACCCGAACAGAGAACAGACTTGCAAGTATCTTTTGATCCCTCTAAAGCTGATTTCAGGTGTCTGGCTCTTAGGTTTCTGTATGTAATAATTACTAGCTTTTCCCTTCTCTCTATATCCTTCTTCCTTTCTTTCTTTCATTCATTCTGATCACGTATGTTCTCGTTTGTTTAAATGTTTGTTTGTTTTATTGTTTGCATTTTACGTACGTTTATATTTGTAGCTTATATAATCTCTAGTGTGTGCCATTTTATTAATAAACCCATTTATACTTTTAACTGTCTCTGAGTTTGAAACCCCACCTTATTAAAGTCAATGAAACAAAAGATCTAATTAAGCTACAAGCTCGATATTATAGACTACATTGAGTAGTTTTAATTAATAAACTCAGAAAGTTTGATGTTCGTGGCCAGAAGATAAAACTTTCTTGGAGTTTGTAAATACCCCTTCCTAACTGTGATAATCTTACATTCATTCGCTGGACGAATGACTGATGACCAGACCAGTTACGGAACAAGGTAATCTAAATAATTGATAAAGTAAATGTACATGCGATTTCTGAATTATTATGACCATGAGTTATGATTATTAATATTTCCCAAAATTCCCTATATCATTGAGCTAATTCGCATTTACCCAGAGTCGTTTATGTTACACAGCAGTGTACAGGACTGTTTGTTATCGCAGAATTAATCTTCCTTAACTCCTTGCTCAAATAACTCCTGTATTGCCTTATTTAATTCTTCTGTACCCATTATATTAATTGGATATTACCGTGGTAGTTTATGTATCTCACTGCGTTTTTATGAGCATATTCTTCACTAATCACTAATAGTCTTTACTCCACAATCGTTTTTATATTTTCCATATAAGGAAATTTTTCGTGAAGCTCATAGTAATAATTTTTTTAAATTCTATAATTTTACTCCATATTCATTTTTTATTCTTGTTCAACATTTATGTTTAATCTTAAGACTTCCTTTAAGTCTATTCCTGCATGTAAATTGTCTGCACCTTTTATCATTTTAATGCTGAATTTCTCTCTTACTCATTCACTTTTCTTGTTTTAATAAAAATATTATCTGTAAATTTCATTGGCTCTTTTTTTTAGGACACCTGAGCACCTTTATCTAAAATAAATTATATTTTTTCATTAACAGTTTTTTCATTAATAGGAGTTTCCATCTTTTACTGATTATTATACCATTAGATTATGTTCTCTCTAATCTAATCTTTAATACCATATCTTTAAAGTTCAATTTAATTATATAATTATTCTTTTCAACAGGTTAATCATTTTTCAATGTATCCTTTCCGTCTTTTGTCCATTGCTCTTTTTTATTAATCGAGCTGGATTTCTTTTCTAATGATGGTTTTATTCTGTTTACATCTTTTTATTTTCGAGTTTTCTATTTTACTCATCACCTGACTTCTTTGCTATGGGATCATCTTTCCCCATTTATCATATTACAGTTTTTCTCGATTGTTTACACACATTTTCTGAAAGCATGCTTCATATTCTCAGAACTCTACACACAAATCCAAAAACACACACACAATGGGCAAAACCCCTCAATTCTCCTGCAAAATGAAACTTTACATTCAAAACAATGTTGTTTCTTCTCAAAATGGTATTTTGTTTTCAAATGACACACACAAATCATCATATGAATAGACATTTATAAGAACCAGTTGAACACTGATGTGCTCAATGTAAAACACCATGATGAATGGAAAACACTTCTTCTCCATTCATCATAATGACTTAGGCCTTATTTTGTTCAGTGTTACACTTACTACAGACAGTACATACATAAGTGTGTTGTAAAATATTTTGTTTTTATACTCAGAACACACAAATACACGGTAACAAATATATTTAATTTTTCCCACAAAAACAATGTACACAGTGTACATCCCAACCAACACAAAGCTGCACACACAGTGGTCTACATACAAAACAACAGAAGAATTGACTGTATACAGTTACAATAAAAAAAAATAAAATAAAAAATCCAATGTTGCCACCCATTGCTCCATTGAAGAGCTCTCCTGTTGCCCTTTTATGCTAAAGCTCTGATTGCTAATTGTAAAACTGTGTGACGGGTGTTTGCCCATGTGATGAGTCAGTGTGCATATCTGAATGGCAGTGTGTTCCTTGTGAAAACGAGATTTTCTGCATGAAAATTGTGCCAAAAGCAGAGAATTGTGTGTAGTGTTTTGAAAAAGGTGTGTTTTAGAACTGCAATTTGAGTGTAAAGCAGGAATTGTGCTTGTAGTTTAGCAGAATTGGTTCAGGGGGTTGGTGAATGAGTTACATGTTGTGGTCATTGTGTCTCAAGTACCAGTATTTGTGTGTAATGTAGGGGGAGGCCTGAGCAATGCCTGCCATGCTTTCATATTCCCAAAAGGGAGTCAGACATTTCTTCAATCTCTTCAATTTCTTCCGAAAACAACGGCAACTTTACCATCACTGACGCAATTGCTTACCATTGCTGTTCTGTTATGGGAACCAGAAAACAACACTGGGTGAAATATTGCATGAACTGTAACAAACCAATCTATTTAAGAATGATGGACAAATGTCCATGTTATTGGTAAAGTTTGATGAAGTGAACAAAGTTTGTACTACAATTATGAGAATAAAGGATAAAGAGTCAGGATAATTGCATGAAGGGGGTGTTGTATAATATCAAGAAAATGCAATTACCTGCCTCCTTGTTTATTGTAGATGCCTTTTTGTTACACATATTTAGCCAATGTATTGGATATAATGCATTGCATTCAATGTTGTTATTTAATTTGTTTGTAAAAGATGGCTTATATTGTTTTGGCATAGATGTACAGTAAATGGTTATGTGTGTATATGTGACTGTGCTAACCCATGTTGAGAGGAGCAGAAAAGTGTGATAATGTGTGTGCGCTAGAGGACTCCTACAACTTTAAATGAACTCAGCCATTGTAGTTGAGTTTACTGGAGTTCAAGGACATGAAGAGGTGGACCGTGTGCACCTGCCTGGAGAAGGATCTGGGAAACTTTGGAGGAGTACCAACCTAACGCCTGTTGTAAACAACAGAAGTATAAAAGACTGAAGAACTGACTGCCTCTGGGGATACTGATACGCCAGAGCCCCCGACGCCTAGAAGCCCAGAGCTGAGGACAAGAAACCCCAAGCAGAAGATAAGAAGCCCAAAGCTTACTACACCTTTGATTCAAAACATGATTATTGTATTTTATACTTAAACAATGAGGTTTTGTTTGCCTTTATATTTTTATTATAAAAAGAAAAGTAACCAATTTAAATAAATTTAATTTATTACAAAATCTGCCTACGGACACTTAGATTTATGATGCTGAAAGACTTTTAATGAGAACATACCACAGAGGAGTCTTCTGACCAAATTGTAAGTACCTTTTGAATGCTTACGGTTTAGGTCAGATTTGACTTTCTTTACCTTACCTGAGAATAATAAATAAATAGGTAAAAGGTGTTAAGAGTAAAGTACACACCCGGTGGAAAGTACACACCCCTTCTTGGAAAGTAGTCGGATGTCCCACACACTGTCAGAAAGTTTATATTAATTGCATTGTATTCTTTAAAATTGTTACAAATTTGTCCTTGTCTGTTCATGTTCCAATGATACATGATGTCTCTCCACACCTCATAACCTACCTCTGTTTGCAAGAGTGGAAAAGCTTATCTGACTTGTCACATGACATCAGATACTCGATTATTTTGTCATGATCAGATCAGTTACACTGCTGATAACTGTCCCGTTTGCATGTAAATCATGTTATTTTTAAACAAGTTCATATGATTATTACTTGCTATTAAAGACATACTTTTATTCATAGAAATGCCCACATATCAGTGAACTTTTTACATAAAAATGCTTTCAACATTTAATTATGCAACACTCTTTACAGAAATAAATCCCACAGTTATGGATAAACTCACAAAATCATCATCAAGTGCTGTGCTGGGCACATTGGGCAACAAGTGTCCTCCAACGTATTCGATCCGTGGCCAAGTTCTCCACATCTTCCCATGGGACACTGACATTCTTCAGGTCTTTGTGAAACATCTGTCTCCGTGTCTTCCCTGTCTCCTGCATCCTCCTGGTGGTGTCCTGTCCACTTCATCACTGTCTTTGGGTGTTGTTGTTTGGGCATGTGTAGGATGTGTCCAGCGAGGTGCACACTTTGCTCTGTCTCAGTTTCTGAAAGTCTTCATGTGAAGTCCCACTCCTCCTCAGGATCTCTTTGATATATGCAGAACCAATATTGAAAATAGTGATTTATCTTTTTCAATATTGTTTAAGTATGTTGTTTTCTCCTTTCAGCTTCATACACTGTACTTGATGTCTGCCTAATGTCTGCCATTGGTGGTGGTTAAGGAGATTCCCCCTTCCATGTAAAGCGTTTTGAGTACCCAGAAAAGCGGGATATAAATATAACAAATTATTATTATTATTATTATTATTATTATAAAACTTCCTCATTAGTCCAAAAACAGCTTTTATTGAAACCAAAGTCCCAAGATGACTCGTTTCAGATTTCGTCACATTATACCTCATTATACCTACTTCTACATCATTGCGTCTTTGGCCCCACCCACTGGCACATTCGTTAGATGAGAAGGAGAGAAGAGAGGATCAGGATCACTGGACTAAAAATAACATTACCTTCCAAAGGATCCTAATGCTAGGAAAGGGGGAATGTCTCAGTAGAGCATTATTTGTTTGTTCTGTACATTTCACTGTGGATTCTTTGGGTAAATCAGTCGTAATTTCGGCGCAGGCTTTGCAAACAGACTTTTACTGTAAGATATGGACCCGTCAGTAATGACACAACATGTAAGTAGCTGTGTTAATTCTAATGCCTGATCTGTGACCTGTGATTTCTGATATATAATGATTCATGTACAGACGTTATTCGTCTAAAAATCGTTTATTGCTGTTTATGCATTTGTAAATCAAGCCAGTGACTAAACTGTCAACTTCACATTGTATATCTTAGTAGCATGAACATATGTTATTTAAATTTTTGATTAAGGTATATTAACTAATGATCGTTGTGACGCAAGTGAATCAATCAAACTAACTTTAGCTGGACAATAACTTTATTTTAGAGCTGCTATAAAGCCAAAACACTTTACTTTAATTTCCTATTATCAATGTAAAGCTGCTTTGGAACAATCTACATAGTTAAAAGCGCTATATAAATGAAGATGACTTGACTTGACTTGACTTAAAAGTGCCAGTGCGCATCAGGTGTTTTGGTATAGGACATATTTATTGCCATCCATTAGTTCTAGTCATGCAGTGACTTCGTGATGCAATAGACAAATGCAGATTTCTGCAAGTGTATATAGGAGGCGTTTGTCCTAACAATTGAAGATAGTTAATGTTCAGGAAAACCTTTTGAAAACAATCAATATTTTTGGAATTATTTTTGGTGCTGAAAGAATATTACAGAAATTACACACTTAAAATACTGGACATTATTCTGAGATTGTTACCTTTACATTTAGATGGACTTGATGTCTTACATTTAGCTTCATTAAACCTTTTATTACAGTGGTCACTATCATTACAGTATATCAATACCTGGTTAATGTAAATGTAATTTACCCGTGAATGTATTTTATAGAAGCATTTTCTTGCTGACATTTATAATCATTAACTATTTTAAGTTGCCTTTCATTTAGTTACAATAAAAGTGGCCAATAATCACAAGGATATAGAATTAAAGTTGAGAATGACAAATGTTGTGCTTAAAGGTCCCGTTCTTCGTGATCCCATGTTTTAAACTTTAGTTAGTGTGTAATGTTGTTGTTAGAGTATAAATAATATCTGTAAAATTATAAAGCTCAAAGTTCAATGCCAAGCGAGATATTTTATTTAACAGAAGTCGCCTACAGGGAACGGCCTGTTTGGACTACATCCCTCTACTTCCTTCTTTAATGATGTCACTAGAACCGTTTCTTGACTAACCTCCGCCCACAGGAATACACAAAAAAGGGGGTGTGGTCTTGTTGCGCTCCCATGTAGAAGAGGAAGAGTTGCGTTTGTAGAGTGCGTTTGTCGCCATGTCGTCGAAACGCTGTTATTTTCATCTCGGAGTCAAATCACCTTTGTTTGGCCTTCCCAGGGACGCTGTACTTCGAGATCAATGGTTACAATTTATGTTTAACTCGGTTCCCTAAAATTATAATCCACATGTAAAACTATGTGCAGCACATTTTTCTGAGGACAGTTTCGTCAATCTCAATCAGTTTAATGCCGGATTCGCACAAAGATTATTCTTGAAAGATGGAGCAGTTCCCTCTTTGTCTGGAGAAGGCGTTGTTTATGGACCACAACCAGTAAGTGTATTGTATTATTTAAGTTGGTGCGTTTAACAGCGTTGTGTGGCTGGATGTATTAATCCACATAGCTCTCTTTATTTACTTTTATCTGAGGCAGCCGCTGAAGACGAGGTGGAATTATTTTGTTTTTGAAGAAAATGCTCCCTCAACTCTACCGAAATTCGTTTATGTACTTGCGCACTTCTTATAACTTACTGTGTTTACTCAGCTCTTACGGTGATTTTCTGAAGTAAAACTGACGCTTCATCTTTTGTGTGATGTACAATAAACTTTATTAAACTCATCAGTATACTGTATATATAATTAACTGATTTTTATACTGTTATGCAGTAGTTTTGTCGCTACATTTGTATTTAAACAGTTTGACATTAAATATTGGAATATGCTTTCAAAATTGTGTGAATTCATTTATTTGAATATAATTGATATACCTTTGATATACTATACATACACTGTACATGTTAGAAGCACTTTAGTACATGTAATTATCTTTCATTAAAATACTGCAAAACTACCCCTGCTGTGGGCCATTGCTTAGAAAATTTTATCTTTCAAATGTATTTATGCATCAATCTAATCAAATAATCAAATTTGTGTCATTGATCATGTAAACTCGTTTTTGGATGGTAACCACACAAAGGAGTCATAGGAATACATATTTAACGGCCCAAATATTAAATATTGAAGGTATCTATTCCTGCAGCCGGCACCAGAAGAGATCTGTCATCATTTACCATAAATGAAAAGAAAAGAAGGCGGTGGATATGAAGTGAACAAATAAAATAAGTTGACTATCAGTAAACTGTGGTATTTGATACCGACTGGGGATGGAGTCGCCATTCTCCTGGAAGAGGCGGCTGCCGTGAGAGCTCGTCGGCTGCACGGTTGAGCACACCAGGGACGTGAATGGCTCGAAGCAACCTCAGATGCTTCTGACTCCAATGGAGATGATGTCGGGCGAGTCGCAATATATGACGGGAGCGTAGACCACCCTGGCGGTTGATGTACGCAATGGTTGCAGTGCTGTCTGTACAGACCAGCACATGCTTGTGACGAAATAGGCCTCTGAGGCGGCACAAGGCTAAACATACTGCTTGCAACTCTAGGCAGTTGATGTGCCAATGCAGTTGGGGCCCCGTCCACAGACCCGAGAATGCATGCCCGTTGTACGTGGCCCCCCAGCTGTTGGCAGAAGCATCTGTGAAAATCACAGCATGCCTGGACACCTGGACTAAGGGCACTCCGGCCCGTAGAAAAGCAGGGTCCGACCAAGGGCGGAAGATTTGGTGACAGTGCGGGGTGATGTTCAACCGGAACGTGCCGCTCTGCCACGCCCCTCTCAGGACTCGACCGTGAAGCCAGCTCTGCAGCGGTCTCATATGGAGCAGACCAAGTGGCGTTACTGCAGCTGCGGCTGCCATATGCCTCAGGAGCCTCTGAAACTGTTTCAGTGGGACCGCTGACCTGCCTTGAAAGGACTTGAGGCAGTCTGCTGGTCAGCGGCAGAACAGAAACAAAACAAAACAAAAGATTCTCCGCCCAGCCCTCCTCCGGGGGAAGGAGTGGTGCAGACACGCACTCCTGAAGAGCAGCAGTCAAGTCCTCTGGGTCGCCTGTCTCAGGGTCTCTTTCCTCTCCTCTTGTCGGGGGGTTTAGAGGAACTCCGAGCGGGCTGAGCAGCTCTCTTGCGGCCGGCACTCTGCTGCCTAGGTGGAGGCTGCTGCTTAGGCTGAGCAGGGGTGGGGGCGGTGGCAGGAGGGCGCCCTCAGCAACGAGCAGTCAAAGGCGCAGCCGGTGAAGACTGGCCAGCAGCAGCCTGTCTCCGGGGCATGATGTGTTTGATCACCTCCAACTTCTGGGCGGGATGCCGTTCCACTGGTGGGATGCCCTCGTATCCCTTCACTGCCCAGCCATCGAGAGTGGTGAGGGAGGAGGAGGGAGTCGACCTATGTCGGGCTGCCATAGGGGCCGTCCACAATCTCGTCACTTCGTCATGCACCTCCAGAAAAAATGGCACTGGGGCGGCGCACTGAGAACCAGCACGGCCCGCCCAGAGATACCAATCTTCGAGCTGCGAGGGTTCGGGACAAAGTGGAGGATTCCACACGAGCCCAACACTCGCAGCCGCACGGGCAAGCATAGCGGCCATATCCGGGTCCAGCTCGGACAACGCTACCACACCCGAAGGGGGCAACGCAGCCAAGTCATCATCCCCACAAGATGACCGCTCTCCCTCCGATGCAGCGATTGACATCTGGTCCTCCGGCGGAGCTCCAAAGGAAACGACCGGAGCCACACGAGATGGCCGGCCGTCTCCAGGGAAGACTCCGATGGCAACGGCGCGGAGGATTGAGGAGCCCGTGGGGGTCTTTCACCTGGTGGGTTATTCCTCACTGTAATCCTCCGACCACCAATGGGATTAGCCAGAACTAGATCAGGGAATCGCCAAAGGAACTCCCCCTCGTCTGAGGGTTCTCAGTTTCGATCTCAGCGTCGCAATGATCATGTTCCTGCAGTGGGAACATGACTCATTCGCGAGCACTGCCTCAGCGTGCACGAGGCCCAAACACGAGAGGTAGCGATTGTGACCATCAACCGGTGGCAGTTATTGACCACATCCAGAAACACAGGGGTGAAACGTCATCCTGAAAAGGACGCGATCATCACTCGTGTTGCTCTTTCAGAGAAAGATCTCTTAGTGTGCTGAAGCACGCAGGGATCAATGCAGCAACACAGCTGGGAAACTGCAAGCCCACTGTGTGCACTCAACCAGATACCAGCTGTGACAACAGCTCTTTGAAAGAAGCAGATCGTGTGAAGTGACAGTTGATATCCGGGAGATTGCGAAGATCACTGCCGTGCCGTAACACCAACACAGAGAGGTCTCGAAACAGCAGACTCGTTGAGGTCACGGAAAACACTATCCAAACGCTCATTCAAACGCTCAGGACACAACCGGTCGGCTCCGAAGCAGAAAGCGATTTGTGTATGCGCTCGCTTACGCCTTTATACCCGCACTGGCAGGCGGGGCGCGGAATGCAAAACTTGCATGCCAATGTTCATTGGCTTGTTTTAGTTTCACTCAAAGGCAATTGATCTCCCTAGCGTGAACATGAAACCCAGACAACACAGACAAGGCTGCCAGGGCAGGACCCTGACATAAATCAACAGGTGTTGTTTTCAAACCTCCTCTGATAGTAGGAGCATCAACAAAATATTTAGTGAAACCAAATTCAGAAACTTGATGAATTTCAATCAATTGTTGATGTAATTAACAGTAAAGACTAAAAATGTCACAAATGAAAAAGTAAATGAAATGTCCACGGTGTTACTGTAAGATGGCAAAAAACAAAGATGCAAAAATAGACAAAAGCAAAAATTAAATACTTTAGTTTAATTAAATACGTGGAATGAATACCTCTGATTTATAATGTTCCATTAAGGCAGTGGTTCTCAATTCCAGTCCTCGTGATCCACTGCTCTGCACATTTTGTATGTCTCCCTTATTTAACACACCTGAACCAGATCATAAGCTCATTAGGAGAGACTCCATGAACTGAACTGAGTGTGTCAGATAAGAGAGACATACAAAATGTGCAGAGCAGTGGGTCACGAGGACTGGAATTGAGAACCACTGCATTAAGGAAACATTTCAGTTTATGTGCTGTTACAGTAAGAAGAGGAATTTAGATTAACTCTAAATTGTGTGTAGATAGACAAATGTGTGACTGTATTTAGCTGTGTGTTTGTGTGACCATGTTCTAACCACAGGTGACAAAGGTTGCTGTTGAAAATTGTGATTACCAAGGAGTACCAAGGAGATAGTTCTCTCTGCTGGTCAAGTGTTGTGGGTGAGGTGTCGGGTTCCGTCAAACATGGACGCCTCTACCCGATTAGTGTTGTTTGAGACAGATGAAGACAGTCTACCGTCTGGACAGTGGAATACAGGGCCAGGTCTGTTTGAAGTCCAGAACCCAACAAAGCCCTATGTCACCATTCCAATTGGTAATAAAACCAATCATGACATCACAATACCACGTAAAACAGCTCTACGTATCCTGCAGCGTGTTGAAAATGTTGTGGAGGCAGATATCCTGGACAAATCACAGCCTGCAGCGACTGTCAGTCAGGTCATCACCACTCAGGTCAGCAACTCAGATCCAGCTCTGTGGGACCCACCTATAAACCTCGACCATCTGGAGGAAGAACAGCAAGAGGCCGCTAGGAAGATGCTTCACGAGGAGTCAAACGCCTTTGCAAGAGACGGAAACGACCTTGGCTGTATCC
Organism: Scardinius erythrophthalmus; assembly: GCF_964197995.2. Lineage (NCBI taxonomy): Eukaryota > Metazoa > Chordata > Actinopteri > Cypriniformes > Leuciscidae > Scardinius > Scardinius erythrophthalmus. Next base: position 18,392,499 of record NC_138221.1, on the reverse strand, counting down.
CAAACCTGCAGATGGTGATCAATCTCAACGACGATATCCCTGTACAAAGAGCATACACGTCCATCCCCAAACCGTTGTTTAAAGAAGTGAAAGAGTACATTCAAGATCTTCTTGTGAAGGGTTGGATAGTGAAATCTAAATCTGCCTATTCGGCACCAGTTGTATGTGTACGGAAGAAGGACGGCACGCTTCGTCTTTGCATAGACTATCGTCTTCTGAATCAAAAGACCGTACCCGACAGGCATCCGCTGCCACGAATACGGGATTTGATAGACACGCTGGGAGGATATTCCATGTTCAGTATACTGGACCAAGGTAAAGCTTACCACCAGGGGTTCATGGCAGAAGGGTCACGTCATCTCACAGCCTTCACACACCCTGGGGCCTTTACGAATGGGTAAGGATTCCATTTGGACTTTCTAATGCACCTGCAGCGTTTCAAAGGAGCATGGAGGAGATGTTAGGCTCTCTGAGAGATGAGTACTGCATCCCGTACCTGGATGACCTACTGTGCTACTCCAGATCCTTCAGTGACCACGTGGGGGTGATTCGCAAGGTCCTCCAAGCACTGCAACATCATGGGGTGAAGCTACGGGCAGAAAAGTGCCAGATGTTCCAGAAGGAGGTTCGCTATGTTGGACGCTTGGTGTCGGCCGCGGGAGTTCGAATTGACCCCAAAGACCTTGAGGCAGTGATGGCTTTAAAAACCAAAACACCCCAAACAGTTGGTGACCTCCGACGGGTTCTTGACTTCCTGAGTTACTATCGTTCCTACATACAGGACTTCGCCAAAATAGCAAAGCCATTGTATGAGCTGCTCCAAGTTAAGTCCTCCATGCCCCAACCCCTTCCAAATCACTGCAAGTCCAAGGGTCCACAACTCCCATCCAAAACACCCATCATATGGAAGCCTGATCACCAAAGCACCTTGGAAAGGCTTGTCAGTATGCTGACCAACCTCCCAGTCCTTGCATACCCCAACTTCGAGGAGCCATTTGTCCTACACACGGATGCATCGGAGAAAGGGCTCGGCGCAATCCTCTATCAGCGACAGTGTGGGAAAATGCAAGTCATCGGATATGGATAACGAACTCTGACACCTGCTGAAAGGAACTACCGACTCCACAGCGGAAAACTCGAGTTCCTTGCTTTGAAGTGGGCAGTGTGTGAGAAATTTAGAGACTATCTCTTCTATGCTCCATATTTCACCATTTACACTGATAACAATCCGCTTACTGCGAAACTCAATGCAGTTGGCCATCGCTGGGTGGGAGAATTGTCAGAGTTCCACTTCAACATTAAATACAGACCTGGAAAAAGCAATATAGACGCCGACACGCTTTCACGCATCCCACTCGATATTGACAACTATGTGGCAACACGCACAGAGGAGTTGTCTCAGAATGTGCTGCATGCGACTTGGGAAGGGGGTAGAGCAGCCCAGAAGAAAGATGTAGCATGGATCACTGCACTTTACACCTCCTCTGCTGATGTGATACCACAGCCTCATTCACAGTTGCCCAAAATAAGCCACGAAGAGCTGGCCAAAGCCCAACGAGAGGACCCTGGAATAGGGGAAATAATGAGACTGAAAGAGGCAAATAAGGTTCTTACTGACGAGGTCAGAAGGTCAGTGAGTGGGCTCACTCGCAAGCTCCTTCATGAGTGGAGTCAACTACAATTGGAGAATGGAGTCCTGTACCGCCAAACACCAGAGAGAAAACAGTTAGTCCTACCCACCAAGTACCGGTCAGTTGCCCTAAAGCATCTGGGACACGTTGGCACTGAACGTGTGCTCCATCTTGCCAGAGAACGTTTCTATTGGCCACACATGAAAAGGTGTATAGAGGAGTATGTCACCAGGAAATGCAGTTGTATAAAGCAAAAGAAACCCACCACACATGTGCGTGCGCCAATGGGTGGTCTGACTTCTGCTTCCCCTCTCGATTTGGTTTGCATAGACTACCTACACCTGGAGAAAAGCAAACGAGGCTATGAGTACATTCTGCTAGTAATAGAACATTTTACCAGATTTGCTCAGGCTTACCCAACCAAAAATAAATCAGGACAAACTGCAGCTGAACGGATATACAACGACTACATTACCTCGTCTGGGTTATCCAAATCGTCTCCACCATGATCAAGGACATGAGTTCGAGAACAATCTGTTTCGCACTCTTGGACGGCTGTCAGGGGTTGGACATTCACGGACATCTCCATACCACCCACAGGGTAACCCTGCTGAACGGTTCAACCGTACACTGCTGCAAATGTTACGGACACTGACAGACAGAGAAAAGGAGAGATGGAAAGAACATTTACCACAAATGATACACGCATATAACTGCACACGCCACGAGTCGACAGGATACTCACCTCATTACCTACTGTATGGACAACATCCCCGTCTGCCCGTGGATCTTTTGTTTGGATTAATGGAAAACACTGAATCAGTGACACACAAAGGGTATGTGGAGAAATGGTCAAAAAGGATGACGGAAGCATACAAGATTGCAAACAAATCCAGCCTGTCATCAAGTGCAAAGAACAAGTCCTACTATGGTCAAAAGGCGAGGGGCGTGGTCCTCAAACCAGGAGATCGAGTACTGGTTCGAAACATGGGTGAACGAGGTGGACCTAGTAAGCTACGCTCATACTGGGAGAAGAGGATCTATGTGGTGAAGGAGCAAATCTCAGACAATCCGGTGTATGTCATTCATCCTGAGGGAGACTCAAATACAAAGAACAGAACCATACACAGAAACTTGCTGCTGTTAGTGAATGACTTGCCAGTTGAGAACCCAGTACAGCTAGCTGACTCTGTTGTAACCCCCCATCAGAGGCAAAAGAAGCCTCAACAGAGGGTGAACTCTGCTGACAAGGATGGAATATCAGACACTGATGATGAGGATGAGTGGACAGGAGGTTATTGGCTGAGGACACCTGTAGTCAGGATGGAAAGTGATCAAGTTGGACATAACAGATCAGTGATCTCAAAGAGAGAGCAAAGTCCAATGTAAAAGTTATCTCCTGCAAAAGCACCTGATCAGACTCCAAAGAAACAGACAATGATTCGTAAAGACTGTTCAAGCACTTTACCTATGAGGAAAACTGTATCGATGGACACATACTTACCCGAGGGGCGAGAGGTACACCTTCCCGAAGTAGAAGAACAACAGTCGGTGAGAGGTTCACCTTCCCGAAGTAGAAGAACAACAGTCAGAGGATAGAGGAATAGGAGTAGTGGGAAAAGAATCACAGACAAGCGAACCATCTGTTGATACTTACCTACCGCAGCCTGAAGAGGATGGACTGAATGCAGGGGACAGGGAAGGGGAAGTAGTGGAAGAAACACAGACAAGTAAACATCTTGAAGATACTTACCTATCTCAGCTTGAAGAAGATGAGACAAATGGACATGAGGAGCAAGTACAAGTTGAAAGACCGAGTCCTCCCTCTACTATGACTTGGCCTGAAAGAGAGACACATGGAGAAGTTAGGAGGTCAGTTAGAGAGAAAAGACCTAAACCAATATTCACTTATGAGTCACTGGGCCAACCTTCCTTACAAACCCATGTAGAGTCCATTTCCTCACAGTCTACCTCACCCCCCCTACCTTTCATGCCACATCTGCATAGCCAGTTCATTGTACCTACTGCTTATACACCTCATATGTACATGCCTTACACATATTACATGCCTGTCACTACACAAGTTTACTAGAAACCAAACAGAGTATGAGTTTTAGTTTTAGTTTTGTTTTCATGGGAAAATGTCGGGAGCCATTTTTGTCGGGGTGGATGTGACACTCACAAAAATAGGTTTTGTTGAGATTGTTATCTTTTGTTTTCTTTTTATTTTATTACAAATTAAATACTGTTGAGAGAATGCACAGAAGCGCGCTATGACATGCTGTTTCACAGAACAGACACAAGGTGGCAGTACCTTTCAGCCGTGTCACTCTGGGACCCTTACCGAGGCGCAGAGGAAGAGAAGCTCATATTCCGGTTGAATGGAAAGAGAGCAACAGTTGTCCCACGTCTCTTATAACTTTGTTATATTTGCAACATTTCCAGGTTTGTTCTACATCTTTTATTTGACTTGCAAAGGGTTATAAGCTAATATGAATCCCCAGTGATGTGTGTTTAATAAGCTAAAGGTATGTTAAGTGTGTAAATAGTCAAGTTCAATGATAACGTTGTAAAGTTGAGAGGAAATGGCGGCCGACGCTCGCACTAATGTTTTCTTTTATCTATTCCTAACTGCTCAGGGATATTTCTGAGTTTATTACTGTGTATGTGTAAAGTAACTGTGTGTGGAAGACTATGCATTACGGGTAATAAATGACGTTTACAGATAAATAAATAGCAGTTTACAGATGTAGCTTTGGGTGAAACGCACGTGGTAATATTAGACTATCATTTTATTTCGGTTCACAGGAATTAAGTGTAAAAGTTATGAGACAAATATGTTAAATATTGAAGTTTGTACTCATGTAATGTAAATACAATTTAACTTAACTGCAAATGGGATTTATTCTGTTATATTAAGTGAACACTTACAAAAGGTATAATGAATACAGAAATACTCGTTTAATGATAGATACCAGAGAATATGGTTAGAGAAAAAATGTGTTTATGGTAAGATAAAACTATGATAAGTGAATGTTGTGGAAATATGTGAAGATACATTTATGTGGAAATGTACTTTGAAGAGAATGTGACTTCATGTTATCCAATTGTGGATATTACCTGTGTTTCAGTACAGGGCAACAAAAAATAACAGTAATAATTCTTGAATGCAGATATAAAGTTGAAATGAAGTTGTTAATAAAAGATATTCCGGTTGAATGGAAAGAGAGCAACAGTTGTCCAGTGTCTCTTATAACTTTGTTATATTTGCAACATTTCCAGAGCACTTCGACCAGAAGTATCAATATACATCTGCTAGCGGACCCGTTACATATAGACTAGGCAGGGCGGGCTTAACATAATGACAACAGAGTTGCGACGGTTCCCTGCTACTTGAAAACAAAGAATGGTGACTGCTGGCGAACAGCGGTCTTTCAAATCGGCTTTGGCCGGGACTCTGGAGGACTTGGAGTTAATCTTTTCTTTAAGAAAAGAGCAAAGAACGGCACTTAAGTCATTTTAAAAAAAGGAAGATGTGTTCGTAGTTTTGCCGACTGGATATGGCAAAAGTTTAATATACCACCTAGCCTTCTTCGTTGCTCTGATTGGTTGTAGCGCTATCCTATTGCGTGCAGAGGGATTTTGAGAGACAACCGTTTATCACGCCCCTCGGATTGAGCTGTACCAATGTTGAGTTGCCAGAAATAACATCTTGATGTAGGTCTGGCTTGCCAGGCTACTGTTTTGTAACAGGAATTACAGAATCTGTTCAGTTTGGCACAGTGTGGTGTTGATTTAAAAACCTTGCTTTCCCCTGTTGTTTGATTTCATGGAAACAGACACCAGAGATTTTGCCAAGAGATCTCTTATTTATTTATTATAAGACATAGAAGGAAGAGACAATGGACCAAGCAAAGGTCTTGATTCAGCTTCTCAGTCATCTTCTCTGCCTTTCGGACAAAGGGCTCAGTCTTTATACTTCTAACCAAGGAAAAAAACTACATCACCATTAGGGGTGGAAAAAAAATCGATATTGCAATATATTGTTGTGCTCTCTGTCGCAATAAATAATCGATACACTAATGCCCAATATCGATATTTTATTACAACACAAAATGATTAATTTACCCGTTGTCAGTGTCACTGTCACTACCCAATATCTACCATTCTGTTTGCGGGGGGCGCTGTTCGAGTAAATAGGGGTAAAGTGGCGCAAACAGCGGCCGGTGAAGAACACAAGTTAACTAACAACAACAGAGAATTGCAGAAAAAAAGAGAAGCAAGAAGAATGGCGGAAAACAATAAACAAGTAATAAAAACTCAGTGAGTGTTTTAGCGCAATTTTCTCACCTCATGGGATCACAACACTAAGAGATAGTAAATCTTTTCCTGGATTTTTTTTGTGCGTTCCCGAGATTAGACCTTCCTTAACATAATGCCGAAAAACCGAAGTCTCCAGGTGGTCTGGTTGAGGAGTAGATAGAAGTGCAAGATTGGTGCGCACAGACAGAACAGAAATCATGAGTTAACAATCGCAATTTTGTCCGGTGGAAAATTGCGCTAAAAACTAATCAAAGACCCACCCGCTAGTTTCCACTCTAAAGGGTTTTACGAGACAGTCGACAGAAAGGCACTGGATAAAGACTATGCAATCTGCAAGAACTGCTTTGCAAAGATAAAATATAACAGCAACACTACGAATCTGCAAATGCACCTCGTTCGCTACTGACATTTCAGTATTATGGTTTACACATGTTAATGTTCATGTTGTTTTGTAATGTTCATGCACTTTTATCTGTCTAGATGTACAGTGTTTACATTTAAGACCAGGAGGCAGCGAGTTATTATGCAAATGCGTATTTCTTTGCACAATGTTGGAAATGTTGGCATTAATAAATGCATAAAATTTCCTTATTTCCTTATTCCTTCTTTTTCTTTTCAGTCACATATATTGTGATATATCGTTGATGAAATTTCTTCCAATATATTGAATATCGTAGATATCGCGAATCGTGATATTATCATATTGTGGACCACATATCGCCACAGAATTGAATCGTGAGGTACCTGTATCGTCCCACCCCTAATCACCATAGGAACACATACATTACCAGAGAAACATATGGTTTCCATTAATGTTGAAATGTATACCCTTATGCTATGCTTGGTAAAACACTGCATATACATTTCAGTCTCTCCAGCACACACTCAAAGTCTCCCAAAGTCTCAAAGTCTCTCCCACATCTTCACAAAATACAATGAGTACAAATTATTATGAATGTATATAAAAAGTATAAAACAGATACATAATACTATTGATTATGAATATTGATAAAAAGTAATAATAATAATACTAAAAAACAATATTAAATGATGAAATTTGAGTCTTCAGTCCCTCCACTTGAACTACGGCCGTCAGTTCCACACCATCATTCCCAGGTGGCCAACCTATAGAAGTGATAGTGAGGAGGAAAAGCAGACCAAGAAATAGATATAAAAGACAGAAGAATAGAAACAGGAAAGACAACAAAAACAAAACAAAGAACAAAATAACAAAGAACCCCAACCCATGTTATATTCCCGCATACTATGTGTCATTTTACATCTATGTGTATGCATTTAAAAATGAACCCCAATCATCTAAGAAAAGAAAAACTAATAAGTCTTCCGCCAGTGCCTTGACTCGTTAATTACTTAACTCCTCAAGTTCCTGGCCAAAACAACAAACTAAAATAAAAGTTGATGCTAAAGGATTCTATCCCTTGGGGTTGAGAATCAGTAAGTGGGTGTTCATTGTTTGTGAGGTTGTGTTTTGTAAGTAGTGTAGAATGTGTAAAATCTCTTATTTCATGTCCCATTCTTGGTTCTATCAATATGTCTCGTATCGAATAACTTACAACCATCTCTAATCAATGTCAATGGACTTGATTCCTGAAATGGAAGCAGAGAAATAATTAAACATCCATCCATCCATCCATCCATCTTCTACCGCTTATCCGGGGCCGGGTCGCGGGGGCAGCAGTCTAAGCAGGGATGCCCAGACTTCCCTCTCCCCAGACACTTCCTCCAGCTCTTCCGGGGGGACACCGAGGCGTTCCCAGGCCAGCCGGGAGACATAGTCTCTCCAGCGTGTCCTAGGTCTTCCCAGGGGTCTCCTCCCGGTGGGACATGCCCGGAACACCTTCCCGGGAAGGCGTCCAGGAGGCATCCGGAAAAGATGCCCGAGCCACCTCAACTGACCCCTCTCGATGTGGAGGAGCAGCGGCTCTACTCTGAGCTCCTCCCGAGTGACCGAGCTTCTCACCCTATCTCTAAGGGATCGCCCAGCCACCCTGCGGAGAAAGCTCATTTCGGCCGCTTGTATCCGGGATCTTGTCCTTTCGGTCATGACCCACAGCTCATGACCATAGGTGAGAGTAGGAACGTAGATTGACTGGTAAATCGAGAGCTTCGCCTTGCGGCTCAGCTCCTTCTTCACCACGACAGACCGGTACAGGGACCGCATTACTGCAGAAGCTGCACCGATCCGCCTGTCAATCTCCCGTTCCATCCTTCCCTCACTCGTGAACAAGACCCCAAGATACTTGAACTCCTCCACTTGAGGCAAGAACTCTCCACCAACCTGAATTCGATACGAGACCACTTCTTTAATCCCAATCTTTAAAGCTAATGGATGAACAGTGCTCAATATCAGGCCATAAGCCGTCATTATCATTTTGTTCATTCACTAACCAAGGTTTAACCCTCTGAGGTCTGAGCTGTTTTCTGGGCCCTGGAGGTGTTCTGACATGCTCTGACATTTCTGGTTATTTCTGTTACTTGTGACTTTTTCATGGCTAAAGTCTAATTACACTGTATTCAGCACAAACTCTGCTACAATAATATATCAACAGCATGTATGTAAAAGTTTGTAGTTTTGAGATAATGACATTTATGCGTGGTTTGTGAAAATACAAAAAAAAATTCTCACTGAAATAAGGCCATGAAACCCCTACTGATTATTTCTTCACAAGACTTTTGAAAATTGTATGACGTAGCCTAGAATATTTGCTGCAAAACTATGTGAAAATCACCCTGACGGCTCATTCAGAGAAGACAATATATTGATTTAAAATTTTTACGACGTGTTTTGTGTTAGAAAGCCTTATGCGGAAGGTGTGATCACCTCATTAATATGTAAGTTTTTCTCACCTGAGAAAGACAAAGACTCTCCCCAACGGCCCTATTAGGAGCTATCCTAATATAGCTCCTAATAGCCCTGTCATTCTGAGCAACCTTGCACAAAACTGTAAATGAGGAGATTTAAAAAAGAATGGCTTTTAAATTGTTTGGATTTATTTACAACACAACATAACCCAAAGATACACAACAAATGCCAAAAAAAAAACACTTCAAAGACAGACCTTTGTGCCATTCCTAAAAACATTGTACATACTACATACCTTTAATTTCCAAGGTGTTTGATTTTCACTTTACCATGTTCATGTTCCAGAGACTCATGTAAATGTTGAAGTCCTCAGTGGCATCTGGGCCCTGAAAAAAAAGTGAACATACTGATATCAAGAGAAAGGCCTGCACGATTTTGGAAATAAATATTAGATTTTTCTGGTTAAAATTGCTTTTTAAAGTTCACAACACACACACACACACACACACACACACACACACACACACACACACACACACACACAATGTTTCCAACAATATATAATATAATGAACACAAGGTTTGTTGTGCCTTATAGGCATAAGCTATGCGCAGTGCTGGGTAAAATAATAATAACAATAGACAGGGCTGGACTGGGACAGAAAATCGGCCCTGGCATTTTGGCCCAGACTGGCCCACTACATATGATCATAAACACCACCCATCTTTGCACGCCTTTGAATATGTTTTTGTTTAACTCCTGTTCATTAAAACCGCTAATGCCATGTAATGAGTGAGTATAAACGAGTGAGAGTTAACAGATGAAATAAGTACAAAATTGTAATTTATTAATACAGTCGAACTATACTCCACAGTGATGAATCCAAAAAACAAGCTATAAGCTGCATTGACAGTGTTTCTCAAAGGAATTTTGGTAAAACTGTGGTGGGTGGACCTCTAGGGGGGTTTGGGGGCATGGTCCCCCTAAGAATTTTTTTTGCATTTTAATGTTAAATTCATCAATCTGGTGCAGTTTGAGGGTTCAAAATTAAAAGCTCCAACCCATATTCAGTGTGCAAGTATAACAAAGAAAACAAATCAAACCTCTTTTAGTAACAGTGTCTGTCTATATTACACTACTACATAATAATAGTTATAATATTAATCTCATGATAGTAGCCTAATATCCATATATTGTAAAAAATAATGCACCGAAAAATAAAGAAAACTTTCATAATTAGTTTTGTACTAATTTCTAAACTTGAAAGAGATAAGCACATGATCTTTTATTTTGACGGAAACTGCATCGAGCTTTTATTTTGGCGGAAAACATGGATACAAACGCGTCTCCTTAAACTTCTAGTAAATTGCTGTAATTGTCAACTATGCAGATGTGGAAATAATCTGTAACCGGGTTATGGGTTCCTACACTCATAGCCAAAGTGTTTTGAAAGTAGTTCTGCTTACCGCGGAGTCGACTCTACACTTTCTCATCTCTCTCCTGATCCTCCTCACTATCCTCATCATTAGCCACTGGAGCTGATGAAGGTCCTGCTGCTGCAGAAAACATATATATCTTGACACATTTTACAGCGTCTGCTTGAAGGGCCTGTATCTATTTTTCACGCTATTTCTCTGCACATTCCTTGCGTTTCCTCTCCATCTCTCAGACTATTTTGACAGATACACACTTGACACTGCACGCTCGCTCAGAGCCCAGAGGGGGAGGTGTTTAATGATGTGATTGGGCCAGCCCAGTGTCAATCAAGATAACAACCAATGGGCCGCTGATCTACGCGTTTCATGGGCCGGTCTGTCAGTGGAAAAAAAAAACTAACGCTTACCTTTTTTTTGACCAATGCATTACACCGGCACTAACCCAGCGCTGTCAATTAAACAAAACAAAACGAATGGGCCACCGATGTACGAGTTTTATGGGCCGTCAAAAAAAAAAAAAAAAAAAAAAAAAAGTATGAGATGTATCGGCCCAAAAGCACGTCGGCCCACCGGGCATTTGCCCGGTATGCCAGATTACCAGTCCAGCCCTGACAATAGATAGCAGTATAAATCTTCCAAAATATTTCAGTAACAACCAAGCTAGAGAAAAATATATTGATTATCATGTTACTTCAAATGTTTCCATTCGTTATGATGATATGAAATGAGATACTGTAATAGTAAAAACATGAAGCCGTTTGGTGCGTTTTGCTTTTCAAATTTTCAAATGATACATTCAAACGCGATCGCGCTGAAAAATCTGATACATTCAAACGCGATCGCGCTCAAATATAAAACATTATGGTTACCATACATACATATCTACGTTTGACCAGATATCCACAAACACAGTAGGCCTAACAGTAAACACGGGTCTAAATATTATAATATTCCCCATATATCTAGCAACAGTTCAACTGCAATGTGACATTTATGCAACAATAACAAACTAATATGTAAAAATTTCTTACCTTAAATCTTTCTTGTCTTTAAATTGAGGTGATGAGGGCGTTTACAGGTCTGCGTTTCTCCGCATGGATCATTTGCATGTCAATCGCTCGTGCGCTCGTAGGCGTGTTCAAATTAAATTTAATGAGGACGCGTTTGAGAAACTGTACATGCCGCTGCTTTCGTATGGATTACTTAAAAATAGAATATTTGTTTTTTATATTATTTACATACTTTAAAAATAGAGATTCCAAGCGTTGTATAGACATGCGTTTCAAGTCTGTGTGACAAACATTCGCTGAGTTACAGGTAATTTTCTGTCGCGTTTCAGAATGAGTTTCAAATTGAGAGAGACGGCAGAACGCGCATCATGTTTATTTTCTTTGTTTTGCGAAAAACACAACATTTTATTTTTATTATGAGTGTACACAAATAAAAGAAGACATTTAACAGTTTTGAATGTTGTACAATACAAGTATGTAAAATCAAAATCAACAGAGTATTTTACACTGATATAAAAAAAAACGAGCAGATCACGCCGGCGTGATTGTCGACCTCAGGGGGTTAACTTGTGACCAATGATACCATCTATCTGTTCCTACACCCTTCCCTTTAAGGCAAACACTTGTATTGGTTGTTAAGAGTATCTCATATGGTCTCTACCATCTAGGTTCTAAACCTTTCCTAGCAATATGTTTGACCATAACAAAACTGCCTAACTCAGGAATGTGTGGAATGTCAGTAGTGGTATGTTTTTCATCCCATTGCTGATGAGCTTCTCGCACTTTCTTATTATTGTCTTTGATAGTCCAGCATTGTGAGATAGCGTCGTAACTTCTCCTGGAACAAAGTAGAATCTCCTCCTGTTCCCACAGGTGGCGGAGTATCAGGAGGTAGAACCATTGCTCTTCCATTCATCAGTTCAAAAAGAGTTAGTCCTGTTACTCTGTTTGGAGCTGCTCTCAAGTTCCACAGAATAGGTAGGCAGGTAATAACTTATGCCAACCTTGGCCAGTTTGCAGAATGGCTTTGGTAAGAGCAGTTTTCAATGATCTGTTCATTCGTTCTACCATGCCTGAGCTTTCCGGCCTGTATGGAATGTGAAACTTCTGTTTGATCAATTTCATTGCTTCCTTCATCAGTTTTCCAGTGAAGTGAGTTCCATTGTCAGAATCAATTTCATATGGAAGACCCCAGCGAGGAAAAACTTCTTCCACCATTACTCGTGCTGCCGCTTCAGCAGTGTCTCATAGGGAATGCTTCCACCCACCTAGTAAATATGTCCATGATTACTAGAATGTATTGGTACCCTCCACTGGGTGATAAAGGTCATGTGAAATCAATTTGGAGGTGTGTCCATGGACCTCTTGGTCTGGGTGCATGTGACATTCGCACCTTTAAAGATTTTCCCACATTTGCTTTCATGCAAATTAAGCATCTCCTACAGTAGTCATCAATGTCTCTCATCATTCGTGGCCACCACCATGTCTCGCTGATTTGAGCTTTCATTGCTTTTGCTCCAGCATGCACTTTTCCATGATAAAGCTGCATTAGTTCTCTTCTTGTTCCAATAGGCATCACCACTTGTCCAGTTGAAATTTGAGTCTTCAGTGGCTTTTTGAATAACACAGCTACCTCACAATGTATTTGTTTGCGTGACTCAATTTTTGTTGCCCAGCTGACAATACCTTTGAATGTATTTTGTGCTGGAGAATCACCACACATGAGCGATTGCTGTACACACCCTGCATTGGTAATTCAAGGATAATTACACTGTTGTGGATAACACCTTCAATTCCAAAATACTCCTCAAAAAGATCAAACATATTTAAAGATTTCACTATCGGGCTCATTTTGATACATTGACTGCACAATGGTGCCTGTCATCAAAACCTGTGGTGTCTTATAGATCAGAACATCTGGAATTGAGCTGATAACAATTTGCCAAATATCTTTTGGTTCGAGCTGAAATGCATGCTTTAGGTCGCAAAATGTGACAATTCAGTCACAGTCTAGAGCCCTGTATACACTGTTAACCCTTGCTGTAAAAAAAGCCGTAATTCAGACAGTATCATACAATTTTCCATTAAAACAGTAATATACCCTAGAAAACAAAAATAGCCTACAGGAATATACTGTAAATGAACAGTGCTCAAAGTCGACACTCAGAGGCTGTTTTCCCAATCACACCCTATACCCTCATTCACTATTCCCTACATTAGTTCACTAATATAGTCCACTTGAATGAAAAGAAGTGAGTGAATTGAGAAACTGATGAACACCTGATAAGCAGAATCACTGAAGGACAGAGAAAAAAGAACAGAAAAAAGAGAAACACAAGAACTACAACTGACTTCCAGTAACACTGAGTGTGAAACCAGTTTACAAACCAGTTTATGATTATTTCTTTCATACATGTACAAAAGTTCTTGTTGAGAATTAACAGAGATTTAGTTAATAATAAAATGTGTTGTCACCATGATGGAGATCAGTATTTGCTTTAGTTTGTCTCTTGTCCCTTGACTTCTTATCTTTCATCTCTCTCTGACTGCTGTAACAGTGAGTTTATAAAACACATTTGATATGGCAAGAAAAAGTCAAGAGGTAGTTGATCAGGTGTTTTTGTTCTTTTGTGATGATGTCACAATCATCTTGGACTATCTGATTTTCAGGTTTTTCTTGTATATATTAATTGAAATTATGGGTATGTCATATTTAGCATAAATCTGTGTATCTACAAAATAAAATCTTTATTTCTGTAATCAGGTCATCTGAAAAAGAACAATCATATAGTGCATTCAATTTTATTTTACTCCTACTTGGTTCAGACACACACAGATATCAACAATCAGCATATGAATCTCAACAATGGTGAAAAGTTTCATGTCGCAATGCATGCTGGGTTCCAGGATAATATAAAACTCCCAGCATGCACTGCTGCATGAATAATAATAAAAAAAGAAATATTGCCACCATTGTTGAGATTCATGTGCTAAATTGTGATATCTCTGTGTTTCTAAAATATAGTGTAGCTCTGTTTTTTTTGGTTTATGCATGATGTGTTAAAAAAATGAGTCATAGTAATTTATTGCTGTAGTTTCACAGTAGTGCTAATGTACCATTTTGATCGAGGATAAAACTCTGAATGAATAAGAATTAATTCCTTAGTGAATGAACAGGCAATATGATGATTTTGTCATCATAAGCATTACAACCGCAATCATTCATAAACTGTGTGTGCACAAGTGTGACTTGCAAAAACACAGCTCAAGCAGCAAAAGAAAGATGAATGTTTTAGCATCAGCATCCCAACTAAAGCAAGCACTGATCTCTATAATGGTAACTTCAAAAAAACATTTTCAATAACAATTTCTGTATGACAGAAATAAAGTCATACTGGTTAATAATAAGTGTAATAACGTGTAATGGCTGGAAGTCAGTCGTAGTTATTGTGTTTCTCTATTTTCTGTTCTTGTGTTTCTCTTTTCTTCAGTGATTCTGCTTATTAACAGCAGGTGTTCAATACTAATGCTCAACAATCACTTACATATTCTCTTAATTATCTCACTGCAACACTGTCTCAGTGTTACTTTTTACTCTTTGTAGTGTGGATTTCCCTGTGGGGTTGAAAGGGTTAACAGTGTAAGATAAAAAGACACACCCACAAAATGTATTTTAACAGTAATAAACTGTAAGTTATGAAACAGGTTTATACTGGCAACACTGTTGCCAGTAGTTTACTGTAAAATTTCGTTTTTTGGGTCACCATTGTGCAGAAGAGTAGAGCCTGTGCTTCAGTCCAGGAGAAGATCTACAAACATTGATGATATGCTGCATGTTGCTTTATTTAACAGGTGGTGACTGTGTAGTTGCTGGTCCAGTGGAAATCTCTTTATTTACAAAAGTTTTGTTGTGGTTTCAAATGAAATAAGTTCACAGTAATACTTTGCTCACGTTATTAATGCATTATACATTTTAGTTTTAATACGTGTAAATGACAGTTGGTCAATTTAAGGTTTCTGCAAGTAAAATTAGTTAACTCGAGTTTTAGTGCATTTTACAGTAACATACTGTAGATTACAGTAAAGAACTGCACAATTAACAGTAAATTACTGGCAACAGTGTTGCCAGTATTTTACTGTAAAAAAAAAACGGTAAGGTCTAACAGTGTAGTGCTGTATTTCTGCTTTTACATGAGCTACTGTCAGAGAGCAATTTTTATTTTATTTTTGCATTGATCTGAACTTACAAATTAGACATTCCTGTTGGTTGTAGATACCAATCAACAAAGTGTCCTGTGCTCACCACACACACTGGCTATAGGTGGAGAGGAGAGATTTGGCTATAGGGTGATGTGTGCCTAACTTACACAGAAGATAATTTGTTGCTCAGCACATGGAAATAAACTACTTCTGTGATTTCAGACTGTGTTTAAGCCGTTTATCCACTGCATGGATCTTCATGTGTCGCTTCAGGTGAGTTTTAATAGAGAAACTATTTCCACACTCATCACACGTGTGCGGCTTCTCTCCAGTGTGGATCCTCTCATGTGTTTTCAGATTTGATGACTGACTGAATCTCTTGTCACAGTGTGAACACTTGTAAGGTTTTTCTCCAGTGTGAATTCTCTGGTGCAGTTTTAAATGTTGAGCTGTAGTAAAAGTCTTCTCACACTCAAAGCACATGTACTCTCTCACACCAGTATGCATTTTCTCATGTCCACGTAAATATGACAGCCGTGAAAAACTCTTTCCACACACAGAACATGAATGCGGCTTCTCCTTCGTATGAACTGTCAGGTGTGTCTTCAGGGTTGATGCAATAAGAAATGTTTTGCCACATTGATGACATGTGAACGTCTTCTCTCTGGTGTGGATCCTCATGTGAACATCAAGGTTTGATGATCGACTGAAACTCTTCCCGCACTGATCACATGAGAACGGCTTCTCTCCAGTGTGGATCCTCATGTGTATCTTCAGTTCTCTTTTAATGGAGAAAATCTTTCCGCACTGATCACACGTGTGCGGCTTCTCTCCAGTGTGGATGCTCTCATGTGTTTTCAGATCTGCTGAGCGAATGAATCTCTTGTCACAGTGTGAACACTTGTAAGGTTTTTCTCCAGTGTGGATCCTCTCATGTGTTTTCAGATTTGCTAACTGATTGAATCTCTTGTCACAGTGTGAACACTTGTAAGGTTTTTCTCCAGTGTGGATCCCCATGTGTATCTTTATTTCACTTTTAAAAGGGAAACTCGTTCCACACTGATCACATGTGTGTGGCTTCTCTCCAGTGTGGATCCTCTCATGTGTTGTCAGATTTGCAGACCGACTGAATCTCTTGTCACAGTGTGAACACTTGTAAGGTTTTTCTCCAGTGTGAATTCTCTGGTGCTGTTTTAAACTGTCCGCTCTAGTAAAAGTCTTCTCACACTCAAAGCACATGTACTCTCTCACACCAGTGTGAATTTTCTCATGTGCATGTAAAGTTTGCAGCAGTGAAAAACTCTTTCCACACACAGAACATGAATGTGGCTTCTCCTTCGTATGAACTGTCAGGTGTGTCTTCAGGGCTGATGCCCTAAGAAATGTTTTGCCACGGCTTCTCTCCGGTGTGGATTCTCATGTGAGCATCAAAACTTCGTTTGGTTGTGAAACTCTTTCCACACTGATCACATGTGAACGGCTTCTCTCCGGTGTGGATCCTCATGTGAACATTAAGGTTTGCTGATTGCCTGAAACTCTTTCCGCATTGATCACATGTGAACGGCTTCCATCCGGTGTGGATCATCATGTGACGCTCAAGTCTTTGTTTGCTTGTGAAACTGTTTCCACACTGAGAGCAGGTGAAAGATTTCTTGGCTCTTCTTTTCTTTAAAAATGTATTTTTAGTCTTTGAGTGACTCAAAGGTTTTCTTCCAGGTTGGACATGATGTTCCTCCTCCACTTCACTCAGGTCTTCACTCTCCTCCTTCACTTCACTCAGTTCTTCACTCTCCTCCTCCTTCACTTCACTCAGTTCTTCACTCTCCTCACTCTCTTCCATTGGGTCTGAAATTAAAGAAAAACTCTATTTTTTTTTTTTTTAAAATAATCAAAATAGTTCAAAGAGAGAAATATAGAGTGAATGGATATTAAAATTATACCAGATGTAACAGACAACTGCTATAAAATATTACAATAATTTGTCTTTTTATAAATTATCCGTTCCTAAAACTTTCCCTGAATGAGGTACACTGATAGCACAAATCCCATGTTTCTATAGTGAGAACTATTTAATATGTTTGATCAGTGACACACTTATCTAACATGATATGAACATTAAAATACACAATATTGGCATATTTTGACACCAACTTTTTGATATTTAATTATGTTAAAAACTCCTAAAACATTTTAATTAAGGGCCGTTCACACTAAACTTCTCCTTCCATTGACTTCATATGCATGTGAAAGTGTGACACAAGAAACACAAGATCAAGTCAATTTCACTGCGAGAAAGAACACAAATGTTTGCAGTAAAGTTCAGGAGTAATATGGGCTAAAAATACATCTAATAAAGTCAGATGTAAAATAACACTGCATAGTTTATCATAGATAGATTAAAGCTTCTAAAAGCCAAAATTATTCATTCAAAAGCTGTGACTGATTTTCTCTTTGCCTTTTGTTGTTTGATTCACATTAATGGAGCAATCGTCAGCAGGTAGACTGCTGCCTCTTAACCCTCTGGAGTCTGAGCTGTTTTCTGGGCCCTGGAGGTGTTCTGACATGCTCTGACAATTGAGCTTTTTTCAGTTATTTATAAACATATTAATGGCAAAGGTGTAAATTCACTCTATATAGCACAAACAGGGCTACCAAAATATCTGATCAACATGCATGTATATGTTTGAATTTTTAAGAGAATAATGTTTATGCGTGGTTATTGGAAAAAATAAAAATGAAAGTTGCAGAAATAAGACCTCAAAACACATACTAAATATGTGTGAATAAGACTTTTTACTAATTAATTGTGTAGCTTTGAGTTTTGGCTTCAAAATGGTGTGAAAATCATCCTGCCTCATCGTTCTCATAAAACAGTACATTGATTTGAACTTTCTAAAACAGTTTTTTTGTCAGAAGAGGTTTATGCATGGGAGGGGTGGCCCATCAATATTAATGGGCCAATGGCCATCAATATTAATGAGATTCAGACCAGGGGTGTGACATACACTCTTTCAGTGGCTAATGGGCCATCAAGTGCCTGAACAAAGAAGAGGAGATTCAAAGGTTTTGTTTTTCAATCTGTTTTATTGTAATTCCTCTGTGGAGGAACTAAATGTTCTAAATTTGCTCTAAGCAAAATAAATTAATCAGTCTGCTATAAACAAAGCAATTGTGAGCGATAAACAAAAGTAAAGGCAGGTATCTCACAGTAAATTCCTGTGCCCCGTTTATGCGGGCTACAAGCACAAGCTGACCTTCACCATGGCCATGTAGAACAGCAACCCAATGTATCGGTACATCTCACTGATGCTGACATCTGTCCATTTATATTTGCAGCCCTTTGCAGTTGCTTTGGCAGCCTGAGCATTTGTGTTGTGGCACAGAGTTGACACAGCACTTTCTGAAATAAATTGTTTGAATAGACTCATGGGCGAATGTGAGTCTACAGAACTCAGTTGCGGTCCAGTTTCCCGTGCAGGACAGAATTGCACAGTCTGTGGAACCATGTCAACATCACCCAGCGGGCATCTTGATGTCAAAATTACGTCAAGAAATAGGTCAAAAATGAAAGTCAAATTGACGTCAAAGTGTTGATGTCAATTTGATGTCAAGATTTGACCTCTGCTGATGTCATTTTGCCAAACAAAAAGGTGAAATGCATGGCCGTACACTTATTACCAGCTTCACTTAAAACTAACCAGATTTACTTTATTTAATTTCCGGTTTAAATAAATATAATATTTAAATAGTTTAAAATATATTAAACATATTTTGATGACACCATGATGGTGGTTAGCGTTTGCTTTAGTTGTGCTCTTGACCCTTGACTCTTTAAAATAAAATTTCTCTGATTGCTGTAATTGTGTGTTTATAAAGCACAACTGTTGTAGCTAAAAAAGCCATGAAAAAATGAGATCAGGAGATGTTGGCGATTTATTGAAAGTGATGATATTATCATCATGTAATTGCCTGAATCTCTGATCTTATTCAGTGTCTGATGTTTGATTATATGGGACTTGTGATTTTAATGTTGTATTATAATAGAAGCCATTTAATTTTACAGCATGAGTATTTTTTTTTTAATTAATAAAGGATTTTAAAAACATTTAATGCATTAAACTCAACATTATTACTTAGCTATCAAGAATCAGTGTGTGACTCTCAACAATGGTCACAATCAGTGAAATGCTTCATGCTGCAGTGCATGCTGGGAACCACCAATCAAAACTCACCCACATCTCCCAGCATGCATTGCGGCTTTAATAAATTATGCAGCTGGAGTTGATCTGATTATCTGGATATTTTGTTTGATTGTCACCATTGTTGAGATTCCTATGCTGTTTCTTGATGTCTGTGTGTGTCTAAGTACTGCCATAGATGAAACGTTTTTGTGCACTAAATAGTTATTAAAAACCAAGTATATTATTTGATAACATTGCTAGACATGCTGTAGAATCAAATTACTTTTATCATGAATAAAATCACTTTTATACCACAAGTCCTATATAATCAAAGCATTAGACACTGAATAAGCTCAGGGATTCAGGCAGTTACATGATGATATCATCAATAAACCGCCAACATCTCCTGATCTCAGTTTCTGATGGCTTTTTTAGCTACAACAGTTGTGCTTTATAAACACACAGTTAAAGCAGCCAGAGAAATTTTTATGTTAAAGAGTAAAGGGTCAAGAGCACAACTAAAGCAAACGCTAACCACCATCATGGTGACTTTAAAATACAAAATATGATTTCATTAAACTGGAAATTAAAGAAAGTAAATCTGGTTAGTTTAAAGTGATGCTGGTAATAAGTGTACGGCCATGCATTTCACCTTTTTGTTTGGCAAAATGACATCAGCAGAGGTCAAAATCTTGACATCAAATTGACATCAACACTTTGACGTCAATTTGACTTTCATTTTTGACCTATTTCTTGACGTAATTTTGACATCAATTTGATGTCATATTGATGTTAAATTGACATCAAATGCCCACTGGGCAGTCTCTGTTTTCCATGCCAGAGTGGACTGCCTGTTGCTTGCCTGCTTGGCTCTCTTCGGGACAGGTGCTTGGACATGTTCATTGTCACATCTGTAAAAAAATAAAAATAAAAAAAATAAAAAAAAACACGTGAGCATGCTGATAACACAATAAAATAACTTGTATTATCATTATCAATCACTAATGGCCATGGATAAAAAAAGACAACTGTTTTTGTCATTTCACACAAGAATAGGTAGGCTACTTTTATATTATTATGATGTAAACACAATTAGGCTACATTTCATCTGTAAAATATTACGTCTATGTACTTACTCAGTATGATTCTCGATCGCACTGAGAACTGAACGACACCTGCGTGCCCCTCTGCGAGGTGCTGGAGAAGGAGAGCTTGAAGCAGACACATTCCTAAAAAAAAAAAAATTAAAATACAACTGTTAGCATACATTATTCAAAGTAAACTGGTGAGCAATTGATGGTTATGGACCATTGATGGGCCATATAGACCGCACGCATTTAGTGAAGCACGCAATAAACGGATCGTTCGCGAACGACACATCACTAAAACATTTACACAGTCTGTATTCAAAAACATCTGCAGCATGATAAATACTGTCATAGGCCAACCAAAACCAGAACATTTATATAAAAATATAATGTATTTAGACAGTATCACATATTTTACCGGAGGCTGAAATATAGTTGCACTAAACCACATATAACCTATAAGCAGATATTCGCAAACAATCTAGCCTACATTATGCATAATGCAGTATTTTAGCATGAATCAGTGTCATAAGCTAATCAAAACTGAGTGAAATATATTTAATATACAAATATATTTAAAGAGCAATATCACATTTAAAAAAAAAAGTTTACACTTGAGCATATAAGTTCCACGGATGTTAGGGATATTGTAAGTCAATCGTTCCTGTAAGTTGTCAAAAGCTAGCCAAAACTAGGGAAAATATAGTCTAAAATTTCAGAAATTAAATATATATAAAGTTCTATATTATCAGAAAAGGAATTATATAACAGTAAACAACTTACTCTGAACTTGTATCCTCTGCGGGATCAATTCGCTCTTGAAAATGCTGCCGTTCTTCGTCTGAATTACAATCTTCCTCTGAGGAAAAGGTGAATTCTTCCTCGCTGTCCAGAATCATCTGAAGAGCGTCTTTGCCGGAGAAACGAGCCATCGATCCTCTCTAAACACGATGAATTATCAGTGAATCTGAGCTGATGAAACTTCGTGTTTTCAAGGCATTGATCGGGGGGGCGTGTGCGAAGCAGAGATTACCTAAACTATTTACCATGTGAATCGCGCCGGGGGCGGGGCGGCCTCAGCTTATTAGAGATAATGAAGGCGAAGGAAAAAAACGGCACCTCTCCTTGCTTTCAAACGGATTACATGAGTTGAAAACATTTGTTTTTTATATTAATTACTTCACTTAAAAGAAGAGAATGCCAGCTTCATAAAGACATATTTCACGTGTCTGTGTGAAAAGTATTCGCTGAGTTACAGATCATTTTCGGACGCGTTTCAGAATGACAGAGAGGAGGCAGAACTCGCATCACGTTTGTTTTTCTTTATTTGTCGAAAAGCACAACACTTTGTTTTTATTGTGAGTATACACAAAAATAATACACACTTAACAGGATCGATTGATGTAAAACACTAGCATATAAAATAAAAATTAATTTTTTTTTTTATTTATTTTTTTCACTGATAGTGAAAAAAACGAGCCTATCGCGCCGGCGCGATAGCCGACCTCAGGGGGTTAAAGACCAAATGCAGATCTAATCATTATATTTTCTCCCAACTATTTACATCCATTTAAGACATAAACTGTATTTAATTGAATCTCCAAGGTGGCCATTTAGAATATTTTTTGTGTAGCTATATTTGATTGTTTAGATGTTCACACAAAGCCCAAAATATACGTTGCTTGTCTCGTTGCGTTGTTTCGGAGCCGCATTTGGAACAACGTCTTTGCTTCAGTTTTGGTATTTTTAATAGCCTTTTATTATCAAACCCGCCCTGCAGTTTAGCAACAGTATAGACTACATTTTACAACAATCACCCATCGTGCAGATTCTGACGTAACGTTTGGGTTCTAGGGAGAAATGACAGCGCACCGCTGCGAAGGGAAGGAAGTTGACAGAATGCGGCTTTAGTTTTTAATGGTTATACCTCAAATATCTTCTTTTTATAATCATTGGAAGCCAAAATCTAAATCTAGTCTAAATAAAAATCTAAATAAAATTAGTTTAATATCAAGATCTATAGTGTAACCATTTGAATGTTTAGTTCTGTCCTCATCGTCACTCATTAAAGGAGAACTCCGGTCAATTTTAACATTGAGCTCATTTTTTTGTAAATTTGGAGTGCTGTCAGTACAGAGAACAACGACAAAAATCGGTGTTGCCTACACCGTGTTATCCTCTTTTTAAAATTTGCACCCTGTTGACTTCAATGGGGCAAGTTTTAAACCTGCTTTTAGCCTCTTAACATCCTTGATGTGTCATTACAAGTGCACCAGCCATGTGAGTGATTCCTTCAGAGTGAACACGGGTGAATCTGACTGCAGTAGATGTGAAAGATATGAATAAAAGTGATGTTAATTCAGCCAGCGCACATACCTGTATTTTCTTCCTGTTTTCGGTCGAAGTCCACAGTATTCAATTGTCGAGTTCACGCGCGTGATCATAGGTGACTAAACCTATGCGCCTGAACTCGACAATCGACTACTGTGGACTTCGACCGAAAACAGGAAGAAAATACAGGTATGAGCTCTGCCAGGCCTCTACTGCAACTGTATTCAGTTCCTGCTCGTTCTTGGGGCATTTTCCCTTCAGTTTTGTCTTCAGCAAGTGAAATGCATGCTCAATCGGATTCAGGTCAGGTGATTGACTTGGCCATTGCATAACATTCCACTTCTTTCCCTTAAAAAAACTCTGGTTGCTTTCGCAGTATGCTTCAGGTCATTGTCCATCTGCAATGTGAAGCGCCGTCCAATTAGTTCTGAAGCATTTGGCTGAACATGAGCAGATAATATTGCCCGAAACACTTCAGAATCCATCCTACTGCTTTTGTCAGCAGTCACATCATCAATAAATACAAGAGAACCATTTCTATTGGCAGCCATTGTAGTGGTGTATAGAGCCAAAAAGATTAGAATTGTGTAGATGTCCCAATATTTATGGACCTGACTGTAGCACAGCATATTTTAAAATTAAGGATTAAGGATTTAAAGTTTTTCGATCGCGTCTCCTGAAGCTGATCTTCTGTTCACATTCACTCACTACGCACGGACCGACCGTCACTTGCAGACAGTAATGCACACTTCACAAGATATCACAGCTGGATTCGATTAAATCTGCAAGGTTTGTGAAATTAAATGTTTATTAGATATTCAGAGATTTGTTTAAATGACGTAGATGCGCATTTGCTGAATGTTGACAGCAAATGAGAAAGTATTTTAGCCTGATTGTTTGCCTTTTCTGTTACAAATAATATAAAAGCAAACGCTTTACTTTACTTACTTCGCATACCATTTACTTTCTTTGTTTACCAGTTCTGTCTAACAAAGTACTGGATATGACTGACAGAGATCGTAAATTAATGAAGACGGAGAATGTGAGTGAGCATTGTGTGATCTGAGGAGCTGCCGTTGCCGTTCTCTTCTGGCGATGGTGTTCTCAGCGCCACCCGTCAAAATAAAAGTCCCGCTTCCAACACATCGGCCAATCAGAAAAAAGTATTGGCCGATGCCGATATTTCAAAAATGCCAAATACCACTAATGCCGATGATACTCAGCTCTATTTTTCTTTAAAACCTAAAGAAACTTACCAATTCACAAAATTAACGGAATGTACAGCTGATATAAAAAAATTGGATTACTAGTAATTTCCTACTTCTAAATTCTGAAAAAACAAAGATTCTAATTATTGGACAAAAAAACTTCCTCACGTAATAACCTAGAATACTGTCTAACACTTGATGGCTGCTCTGTTAAGTCTCGTCGTCGAGAGCGGTGGATTTTTGCAAAACAAATAACACGCTCCAGGTGGAGTTAGAAGCTCAGGTTTTTTTTTCTAAAACCACCTTATTTATGTTGTTCTGTTGGATTATAGTGTCGATTTCACTGAATATGATCAAAAAAAAATTGCCGACGGCAGCTTTAATGAGCTGGGTGATGCGTAGACAAAAGTTGTAGAGTAAAACTTTAAATCTGGCAATCCCACTTCCAAAAGTTTAGTTAGTTGACTGTGCACATGTAAATGGACACATGGAGTTGATGTATTTTAACCAGGGCAGAAAAAAATATCAGTTATTGATCACAACATCCAACAATGCATTTTTTTTTTCATGTTGTTCAGTTTTATCCAAACAAACTACCGTATTTTCCAGACTATAAGTCACACTTTTTTTCATAGTTTGGCTGGTCCTGCGACTTATATTCAGGTGCGACTTATATATCAAAATTAATTCAGACTGAGATGAAAACATTACTGTCTACAGGGCACTCTATGGCGGAGTTGTTCAGAAGCGACACCAAGGATGAAGAAAATTCAATGGATTCAGTGATGTGGAATGAGATCGCTGGAGCTTGGTGAACTTGTTTACTGGTAACTTGCATGTTGGACTTGCTGGCTTATGTTAATTTAGCCTATTCAGCCTCCCAGGTATATGTTCTTTATGCTATTGTGTAGCTGAATAACTGTTAATGTGTTGAGTTAGCATACCGGACACCTACTCAGCCTGTTGTTCTGTGTGCTACTGTGTAGTTGAATAACTTGCCTTTCCAGTCTGTTCTTGGTCTTGGATTTTGTGAAATTAATTTCTAAATAAATGCGACTTATTGTCCAGTGCGACTTATATATGTTTTTTTCCTCTTCATGACACATTTTTTGACTGATGCGACTTATAGTCCAGAAAATACGGTAGTTGTTAAAACCGATATCTGGTTTCTTTTTACACATCTTTTGTGCTGTCTCTCTCTGTCAAAATATATACACTCAGTTCATAATATTTAATTGTTTTTTTTTTCTTCTGCCTTTTAGACGCTTTCTTGACATCAATCCTGAACGTGGATCAAAAACAAAGAAAGGACAAGTAATTTCAAAGAAAACTGGCCAAGTTGTGCAAAACAATAACACCACTGTAAGCCTACAGGTTTCCTCATTTCTGCGAAAACTTGCAGACTTTGAATGGGATTTCGTTTGCACTTTTATGGACTTCAAAACAGAAACAGCAATTCACTGCCATTATAAAGCTTGGAAGAGCCAGGATATTTTTTAATATAACCCCGACAGTATTTGTCTGAAAGAAGAATGTCATATAGACCTAGGATGACTTGAGTGAGTAAATCATGGGCTAATTAAACATTTTGGGTGAACTATTCCTTTAATTAAGTGCTAACTGTTACATGTTTGTTGTTAAGTGTTAAAATTGCATTTTATGTTTAAAAAATAATTCAGCCAACATGTTCACAGAAAGCAATTTTCTGATCTTTGCTTTTAACCTAAATAAATGTTTTAAAACCCAGAAAATGTTGTTTTCTTTTTCCTAGTGTGACTACTTAATTATGTAATAATAAAAGCAGTATTCCCTGTAAAAATACAATTTATTGCTGTAGACAAGTTTAATATTGTAAAAGTATGTGGTCTATACTGTATTTGGTAATTAAAGTGGAGTACTGTAAATGCTGCTTACTGTACTAGTGCTGTAAAAATACAGTATGTGGATGGCAACCCAGCTGCCAGTATTTTACTGTAAATTTACAGTGAAAAGTTTTACAGTGTACATGCATGTGATACTGATGCATTTTTAAAGCTGTGGCATATGGTTATGGTACTTTGTGGATGTACAGTATTTGTCAAAAACACTGCATTATTGTATTAAAATACTATATTTGGTATTCACACAATAGACAAAATCTCCAACTATAGGCATTTAATTGCAAGGCATTCAGATATAAGATTTGTATCCCTAATATAAGTGAAAGTATGTACTATAGAAATAAGTACATATATGCATATATACATATTTGCGTCATATATGCATGTATACATATATGCGTCTTACATATATTTCACATTTATGTGCATATACAGGAAAATATATGGCACTTACATGAAAACGGCCATTTTTGCTATATTTTGAAATATATGTTTCATATATGTCTATGTGTTTTACATATATGAATTTTGCATATATTCTGCACTGACATTATATATGTAATTTACATATATTGACATATATTACATTTCTGTATGGGAAACTGTAGCATTGACTGTATTCATCAACCCTGTTACCAAAGTCACTGTAAGAAGAATCTCTATAACTATGAATAACTTGTATGATATTTGACAAATACAACTTTATCAGTGACTTGGTGTTTACTGATTATTCTTAAAAAATAATAATTGTTTTAACTATGTTGAAAATGACTAAAATTCTGGTAACGTTGTTGCAAGTTGGAAACCAGATATAATATAAATGTAAAACAGTATTTAGCTTGATCTAATATTGATAATCAATCTAAAAAAAAGTCTCAAACCTCCCTTTACTGACCATTTGTTGAAGAAAAGCCTGAACAATCTGTTGACTTGGAATTTAGTCTTTCCCCTTATTATTAGATTCACAGGGCCGGACACCAGTTATCTTGCCAAGAAGAATTTTTGTATTCTTATATGTCAGGAGAGAAACTTTCAGAAGATGTTACATTCATGCCAGGTCTATGCGTTCTCTATTTATTATGTATCATGTGTCAGACAGAGAGAAGAGGTATATAAGAATAAGGCTACATGAGAGGTCTTCATTCCAGATTTCTCTGTTCCCCATTTCTTTATCTTCTCATCCCATCATTCTAGATGTAAATGGTTTCTCCAAATTTATGTTTCTCTGCCATTATGTTTCTCTGCCCTCATGGCTCTGTCTCTCTGCCATTATGTTTCTCTGACCTTAAGTTTCTCTGCCATCATGCCTCTGTCTCTCCCTCTAAGGTTCTCTAAGGAGGTACAGTAAGGTTGAGCTTATATACATTACAGAGCAGCTTCCTTTTAAGGTAGCAAACTATATTGCTTGAGCTTTAAAAATGGAACGTATATGTCATGCGAACACATGGCACAATTCACTTCCATATTAAGAACTATCTTCGTTGTTTACATCTGCATCTGTTGCAACATGTTACATTGTACATAGGGCTGGGCGATATATATCGCACGATATTGTTATGCGCATCTCGTCAGTAAAGCCGGTTCCTTGATTAGTAGTAAATCGCCATCACCTGCTTTCAGATGGAGCGGCATTTACTACAAAGAGCCGTAGTTAACTGACAAGCTGAGCCATATCGCATTAATATCGCGGACGTATCGCCAACGATATTTAATGTGATATGGCTCAGCTTGTCAGTTAACTACGGCTCTTTGTACACAGCAAAAACTCCAGTGTTCATTTAACACTCCTGGGAGTGTATATGAGTCCACACTCAAGAGTGTTGAAGTTAATGAGATAATTAAGTGATTAATTTAGTGATGATTGAACATTATTGAAGACACCTGATGTTAACCCTCTGGGGTCTGAGGTGTTTTTGGGGTCCTTGAGATGTTCTGACATGCCCTAACATTTTTGCTTTTTTCAGTTGCTTATAGACATATTAATGGCAAAAAAAATTACACACTATTTAGCACAAACAGGGCTACCATGAAATGTGAGCAACAAGAATGTACATGTCTGCATTTTTGAGAGAATAATGTTTATGCGTGGTTATTGAAAAAACTAAAAACTAAAGTTTCTGAAATAAGGCCATAAAACACATTCTAAATATGTGCCAATAAGACATTTGTCTAAAAGATGTCATCGCCTAGTGTTTTTTCTTCAAAATGAAGTGAAAATCACCCTGCCTTATCATTCACATAATACAATACATTGATTTGAATTTTGCAAAGCACTTTCTGTTTGGAAAGGCCATATGCGGAGTGGGCGTCAACGGTCATGTATATGTAGTAGTTCACACCTGAGGAGACAATGGGGCCTGCGTACTTAATTAGCCATTCATTCAGGTGAGTCACTGAGCCACAAGAATGCAAGAGCAACAGTTGGAAGCATCTCAATTCTTTTTTATTTTTCCTCATATTGTGCTTGCAATTTGGCCTATAATATCCAAGGAAAACATGTCTAGTAATTGTGCAGTTAATTCTCATACTGTATTTTCAGTTTTGGAATATTTATGCTCTCCCCAAATTTGTCAATAATAAAACACAATAAAAGTTATTTAAAGAAAAGGCTTATATTTACCTTTTAATAGTTTGTTTACATCTACCTTGTAAATATATTTTTTTATTAAAAAGGTTACAATTACAACAACAATTCAAGTGTAATCTTTCTTTGTAAAAACTAAAGTATACATTTTATCATACATATTTCAAAGTTAAGGATTTGATTGATTATTTGATAACTTTATTTTTGACAAAACATTATATTTAACATAAGCAAATATTGGCAAACAAAAGCTTATTTGAGGTGGCAGATATTTTACATTAAAAATGTATAATCTATCCAAAACTAATCAACGAAATGTTGTCTTTCATATGTCTGTAACATAGGTCTTTCATTTTTATTATTAGAAATATAAATGTTAATTTGCAGTTTAAATCCAGGAAATTTGTAAATGAAAGACCTATGTTACAGACATATGAAAGACAACATTTCGTTGATTAGTTTAAATCCAGGAAATTTGTAAATGAAAAAATTATTAAAAGTAAGATACAATTGATACAAAACGAAATTCGTTTTAAAGAAAGGATTTGTACTTTCTGTTTTGAGGTCTCTGTGAAAGTTTGAAAGTCTTTTAGTGATTTTTTTAGAGCGCTCGCGTCCATAATGGAGAACTGTCACGTAAGATTGTTTTTTCCTCATAAATGCGAACACGAAAAATAAAAGACAAAAGACTTTTAAGTAAAACTTACTCCGAAATTGTGTTCTCGGCGGAATTCGCTCTTCAAAATGCTGCCGTTCCTCGTCTGAGTTACAATCTTCCTCTGAGGAAAAGGTGCATTCTTCCTCGCCGTCCTCATCTGAAGGGCGTCTTTATTACCGGAGAAGCGTGTCATACTCAAAACGCGATGAACTATCAGTAAGTCTGATGAAGAAACATTTTATGGCATTGATCGGGGGGCGTATGCGATGCATACTAGATCATCTAACTATTTACATGTGAATCGCGCCGGGGGCGGGGCGGCCGCAGCTGATTATAGAGATAATGAAGCAGAAGGAAAAACGGTACCTCTCCTTGCTTTCAAACGGATTACATGAGTTGAAAACATTTGTTTTTTATATAAATTACTTCGTTTAAAAGAGGAGATTTCTAGCTTCATAAAGACATATCTCACGTGCCTGTGTGAGAAGTATTCGCTGAGTTATGATTCATTTTCGGACGCGTTTCAGAATGGACTACACGGACAGAGAGAAGGCAGAACTCGCTTCGTGTTTATTTTTCTTTATTTGGCGAAAAGCACAACACTTTGTTTTTATTGTGAGTGTACACAAAAATAATAAACACTTAACAGGATAGATTGATGTATAACACAAGCATATAAGATAAAAATTAATATTTTTATTTTATTATTTTTTTGCACTCATACGGAAAAAAACGAGCCTATCGCGCCGGCGCGATAGCCGACCTCAGGGGGTTAACAAGCAGAATCACTGAAGGAGAAAATCACAAATTGTAAGTTACCTTTATGGAGAATAGTGTTTGCTTTAGTTGGGCTCTTGACCCTTATATGTTTATTTTAGATTTTGTTTGGCTGCTGTATCTGAGTTATAACCGCCAGTTGAACAAAGAAAAAAGTGATCTGATGGTGTTGGTTATGTTATGACAATCATCATTTGAACTTGATCACTGAACTCATTAAGATCCTTCTTTCTGATGTAGATTTATGTTGTTGATTACAGAATAACTGTGATTCTGCATAAATGCCAGGAATTTTTGATATAATATAAAGGATTTTTTTAAAGTTGTTTAAAAAAAAAAAAAATTACTTTTAGGCACACACAGACGTCAAGATTCAGTCTATGCATCTCAACAATGGTGACGAGCAGAATATTAAATTAGGGAAAAGTAAATTACATAGACAATTCAGATCATAATTTATTCATACCGCAATGCATGATGGGAGCCATTAGGGGTGGGGTTTTTTTTAAACTCGATATGGATTGTGACATATCGTATATATCGATATATTGTTTATATTTAATTCTGATTTCGCCACTTTGCTTGTTTGCCTTCTCTGTGCTGTGCTCGCCCCCGTTCTCCTCCGCCTCCTTGCTTTTGTTCCCCCTCCCCTCGCGTGTTGTCTCATTCAACCAAGTCCCCAGAGTCCGGTCAGGCACATCAATCTTTCCCCGCCCAGCGAGTGCTTGAAATGCGTCAGAAACAGCGCGCGCGCGATCAGTTGTTGTTGGTAATTTTTTGTGTAGCGTCGCCTCTCGCCGCATTGCTTTTGTTTGAGGGCGCTTAACACACACTTAACATGCTCCCCTGTAGAAACGGGCCTGGCAGCTCGCGCCAGGTCTAGACACGGTGAAAGTTTCCTGATTGTGACGGATGGCTGAATTTACATGACACATTATAAATTAGCATTAGCCTACCTATTCTGCTATAGATACAGTGCCAAAAAGAAGAGAAGAGGATAAAAGGGGATAAAGACAGAGGTAAAGTGATGTAATGAATGAACAGTTTATCTAATTGCATAGTAGTAAGATACTGTAATTTAATGGCAGTTATTTTTACCTTAAACTTTATGCTAGCAGTTGTTCTGAGTTCTCCAGAGGCCCCAGACAGTGTGATTTTGTAACAATCATGTCAATTTTTAGATGCATTTGTATCACTTTTTTTTTTAATTAATGTTTTACTCTACAGTTGTGCAGTTTTTGGGGGATATATGGCATTTTTTTATTTATTTGCCAAAATTAGTAATAATATTTCTATACAGGTTTATTTAAAATAGTGCAATATGTATTATTTATTCCTTTATTTTACAGTTAAATTATTATTTTTGTATACAGGGATTTTTTTTTTTTTTATGTCGCAGAAACACTTTGTTCCTACATGAACTGCCTACCTATTTGCACTTCAATAAAAAAGACTTTGTGATATTTGGCATATTTGTTTTTGCAGTAGTTTTTGGGGGGTTATTTTTCCTGTAAAGATATCGAGATATATATATCGTATATCGAGATATACCAAATATATCGAGATATATTTTTTGCTCCATATCGCCCAGCCCTAGGAGCCATTAATGAGTTGTGATTGGTGGAAGCCACTGCAACATGCTTTATTATTGTCACCATTGTTGAGATTCACAGGCTGATTATTGATGTCTGTGTTTCTAAAATTCATTTGAAAGTCTTTGATCAGAACAATGTTTATTAATATTTTGGATTATAAGAAAAATACTGATAATCATATGCTGTAGAATCACAGAGCTGCTGCTAACAAGATAAACCAAACTATCTCAATAAGTTTCATTTTTCAGAACACAGCATGATTATGTCAAAACATAACCAATACTATAAGATCACATTTTATTTTGTTAATTTAACTGTTAAAAATCAATAACAGCAGACAAACAACAGTAAAATTTAAAGTAAACATATAAGGGTCAAGAGTCCAACTAAAGCAAACACTTATCACCATAATGGTAACTTACAATTTGAGATTTTCTCCTTCAGTGATTCTGCTTGTTAACATCAGGTGTCTTCAATAATGCTCAATCATCACTAAATTAATCACTTAATTATCTCATTAACTTTAACACTCTTGAGTGTTAATTTAACACTCATATTTTAACACTTTACACGTGTGGACTCATATACACTTCCAGCCCAAATGTTAATTTAACACCGCTTCATCTGAAAGCAGGTGATGGAGATTTACTACTAATCAAGGAACCGGCTTTACTGATGAGATGCGCCTAACAATATCGTGCGATATATCGCCCAGCCCTAATTGTACACACCCTCTACAAAATATAGCTTCCCTCTGGTCTCTGACATATGATCTTCACATGGTTCTGAGCTATCTATAGTCTCCTCATGCACTCAACACGAAACTCATGAAAATCTGACTTGACAAGATACATTATGAAATTATCATGAAAATGAATAAAGAAAAATAATACAGATACATAACATTAAACAGTAATTTTTTAGTCTTCAAATCTGTACCATTTCATAGTTTAACTGTTTATCTAAAAGTGATGAAGCGCTTGAATGTTTCTAACATGAATGTTCTTCAGCATCATGAATGAATGAAGAATAAACACCAACCTCTTTGTTCTTCAGGATCTTCAGTGTGTTTCATTCTGCAGGGTTCTGGATCACTCATGTTCTCACTGTCCTCTTTAATAAACTCAGTCTTTGCAGATTTTAGCTCTTCCTGATGCTCTGATGCTCGTCTTCACTTGTAGCTGATGGGAATTTACAGCATTTATTGGAGAATTGCAGTGGGAGGAGCTTCACTGATGATGTAATTGCAGTGGGAGGAGCTTCACTGATGATGTAATTTCAGTGGGAGGAGCTTAACTGATGATGAATTCCAGAGTTGGGGGAGCTGATCTGCCAAAATCAAAAGTATCAATTACTGAGTTTGTTTTTGTTTTTTGAACCATCTTCCTTTCACTAGTTGACACACAATAACATGCATGAAGCAATATGTACATGCTTTACATCTGGGGCCTGTACCATGAAGCCGGATTAGGTGGCTAGCCAGCAATGTTTCAGTTTAGTTTCCGCCAAACCTGGGTTTTAGGTACTATGAAAGTAGCTCGGCTTTAATCGGTGTTCGTTGCCATGGTATCTTACGCTGCACGGCTAACCTGCTCCGGGGCAGGCTATGTTCTGGATTCGAGATCTCAGACTGAAGTTTGACCAATCAGCTGAGAGCAAAGAAACATATAGGTGACGTAACTTATTCCCAGTGTCTGTTACAATGGCTTCACATTTTCTTCCAAATCCCGTGGACATCTCAGCGCAAATTGTTAGACGAGAACTTCGTAGAGAAAGAGTTTATAGCCAGACAAAATCTGCTTGCCTTTCCTGATAGTTACTTGTATGAAAAAGATACCGATTTACCGCGGAAGGAATGTCTTATCTTTGCGAACTTCTTGAGCCGCACATAAAGAATTTAACACGTCGAATTCATGCACTTACTGTACCGCAAATGGAATTGCGTTAAGTTTTTTTTTTTTTTTTTGCAAGTGGTATATACTTGCACGGTGGGTGACACACAGAAGCTAGGGGAAAACACGGTTTGTCGAACCATTCGCAAGGGTCCTCGCTCTGCAGGAGTGAATAGTTTCATTAATAGTGTTCCCCGGACATTTATCGACAATATCCATAAAAGAGGGCTTTTATAAAATTGCCGGTAAGATTAATAGGGTCCCAGGTGAAAATAAAGTGTACTTGAGTGCACTAAAAAAACACTTAAATACAAGAAAGTACATTTGTAGTACATTCCTATTTTTTGTGCTAAAGAAAAGTTTAAAAATTATACACTATAAATACACTAATTAAAAGTATATTTTTACTTAAGTAGTACTTAAGTGTAATTGCAAAAGTATACTAAATAACATTGATATTTTAAATGTATTTTTAGTGCATAAGAAAAAAGATATAATATTGAAAAAATACACAGAAGTGTTTTATTAGTGTATTTCTTACAAGTACATTTTTAACACATTAAAAATAGTTCATTGTTAGTGCACTTTTAGATAGCTATTATAAGTTTAAATTAAATTGATTTTACTTAAAATATATTCAAAATGTAATAGTCAAAAATTGAATTTTCCCAAAAGTAGTATTTAAGTACACTTTCTAAAAATAAACTAAATATTACTAATTCTTTAAATTGATTTTAAGTGTATAAGGTACTTCCAGGTGAAAAAGACATAGTATTAAATGTATAAAAAATATACTTGAAATACAAATAGTATAATACATTTGTATTACCAACATGCTTATTTGAAGTGCATAAAAAATACATTGAATTGTATTTTAATATATTTCTAAAAAGTATACTAGAAATACATTGGTAATAAATATATGCTTAATTATACTTTAAATAAATATGCTAAACACAAGCATAATTTTAATATATTTCTAACAAATGCACTACAAGTACATTGGTAATAAATATATGATTAATTATACTTTCAATAAATATGCTAAACACAGGCATACTTTTAATATATTTCTAACAAATGCACTAAAGGTACCTTGGTAATAAATATATGCTTAATTATACTTTTAAGAAATATGCTAAACACAAGCATACTTTTAATATATTTCTAAAAAAAAGCACTACAAGTACATTGGTAATAAATATGCTTAGTTACATTTTTAAGAAATATGCTAACAATCTACCATTTGTGTGAAGTTTTAGTGTATTTAAAGAAAACATACTTATGTTGCTCTTAATTAAAGTACATTTGTGTAACTTGTGTAAGAACATAGCTAAATCTAAAATATTAAAATGGTTAATCTAAAATATAAAAAGCTTTTAATGTGTTTAAAGTACTTTAAACACTTAGGCCTACAGCAATATATTTGTAATATTTATCATTTTACCATTTTAATATTTTAGATTTTTTTGTATAATGTACCAACTTCTAATGTATTATAAACATTTGTCAACTATCATTAAGCATTGCAATAAGCACTTAAAATGAATGTTGTTCACTTTTACTTGTTTGTAGGCTACTTGTAAAGGGCTGTTGTCCATTACATGATATGTTTTTACTACTGAAATTCCCACATGGATATCAACATCATATTATTTTAAATGCATCATAGATACATTTTCCAAATATG
The DNA here is from genome assembly GCF_964197995.2 of Scardinius erythrophthalmus. Taxonomy (NCBI): domain Eukaryota; kingdom Metazoa; phylum Chordata; class Actinopteri; order Cypriniformes; family Leuciscidae; genus Scardinius; species Scardinius erythrophthalmus. The sequence continues at coordinate 18,357,191 of NC_138221.1, read as the reverse complement.
TTTAAATGTTGTCCAAAAATATGTTGTACTTGTTTGAATTTGAAAAACACTAATAACACACGTGACTAATCCTGATTGGTTCCAGCTGTTGAACGTCTGTGATTGGTTCTGGTGTAATTATGAGCTCACACCTCACTCAGAGCTTGCTGACGGCTGTGCGTTCATTGAATGTGATTATATTTCGGCGTCGCGTCGCGTGTAGTTAGGACACGGTGTAATAATTCAGAGATAGAAGTCTAAATTCAAACTAGAGCGATCGTGTTTCTTTAGAGGACTTGGAGGAAACCACGCGATTCATATGGATTAGGTGAGTTTTTTTGCGATTAACCTTTTCAAACGTGAAGGTTTCATTAGTCTACGATATTTCAGTTTTTATTTCTAAGATTAACGGAATTCTTAAATGTTTTGCAACTAATGAGTGATCATGACAGTATTTAGATTTTTTTTCTAACGTTAATAGAAAAAGTAACTGTTAGTGTTGTTTTTATTTTTTCCAAGTCGAATCTCGAAGAGATGAAGATACTGCTATCAGAAGTTACTGGTAAGTTTTAGTTGCTGTTTTGCATAAATAAATAGCTCACTGTTTAGTTTTTGTCCTAGTTTTTTTCCAACATTTTTTCCTAGTTTCTTAGTCTAGTCTAATTTGTGTTCATTCATGTAAAAATCTATTTAATTGTTTTTTTGGGACAGCTGCAAGTCACTTGTCATGGCTTACAATATTTTGCACTACTTCTAATTTCCTTAACTCTTTGAAGAGTTTGTGTTTCTGCACATAACTTTTTTTTTGCTCTCAAAGTCAAAGGGGGCTGACTAAAACAAGATTAGCATTTGTTGTACATTTTAATTATTATTCTTGTTGGCTGCGTATACTTTTTCAGTTAAACGGTTAGCCTAAATTGCCCTTTTTTGCTGTGATACAGTGACATATGTAGACTTCACAGTTGTTCAAGAGCTATTTTATTAACTCCTTTTCTTAATTAACATGTTATATTAAATGTCTACTGTTAAAATATATGAACTAAGCATTACATGCTATGTTAAAGAATTCCATTTTTACTAGGTGAAAAAGACTTACTATTAAATATAATAAATATGTACTTAAGTATGTTTTTAGTACAAAACAAATATACTTTAATGCATTTATAATACATTTAACAGTATGTCTTTTTCACCTTGTATGTACAACAGAGGGAAATGTCAAAACATTATACACTGTAAAAAAAAAAAAATTACATCCCCAAGTCAAAAATTTCTAGTGACTGATCACATCTAATTTTTTCAATTAGTCTGACGTATTATTTCTCATTGAGCCAATGTTAACAGACTATTGCAACAAGAATTGCACTTGGGCCAATTAAAAAATTTAGATGACCCGTCACTAGAAAATTTTGACTTGGAGAGGTTAGAATTTTTTTACAGTGTACTGTGTTGTAATAAAAAACGTCTAGGTTACGACCTCTGTTCCCTGAGAACAGGGAATGAGACACTGCATTGATGACGATATGGGGAACACCCTCCATGTAAATCAGTGTTTGAAAAGCTGTACAATCTCGGCAATAGAATTTGACTGGCGACAGCCTATGACACGACTAGTGCGACTCAGAAGAATGAAAGAGGCGCCTAGAGAACATTGTTCCCCAATAGCATCATCGAAGCAGTGCAAGTTCCCTTTTGATAGGGAACAGTTATTTTTTTAACAAAAGTTAATTTTGCTTTAATATAAAAATAAACTCATCTTTTCCCCCTTTCATAGACACTGTGATCAAACAATTTCCAACACGTCTGAGGTGCGAGCACTGATTCGAAGGAAATGCAACAATAAGGCAAACTCAAAGACCAATCAGTAACAGTACTGTAACTGTTTGCAGCTATTAATGATTGCACTTTATTGACTAGTTGGGTTTATTGAAGTTAGTATTTTTGTTGTTGTTTATAATACCTCTGCAGATCACTGTATTTTATGTTAATGTATTTTTTTTTACAGTTTACATATGCTGCTGTACTGATGTACACTGGGTAATACATTAAAGTTTACTAGCTTTCAAAGTGTGTGTTTTATACAATTTTTTTTTAATGTGTTTTAATACACCATTAACATATTTAATTGTTTTATAAAGGTACTGTTCACAGTATTAAAACATATTTGAAATGATTTACTATATAAAAAAAAATGTGAGCAATACATAAATATGATTTGTATATATTATATATTCTTAAATTTTAAATAATTTAAGTGTATTTAAAATGCAATAAAGATGGGTTCAATTGTACTAAAAGGGGTAACAAAATAAAATAAATTAAAGCTGAAATAGTATGTTAAAAGCGTATTTTAGTTCATCTTCAGTGTGTCTCAAAATAGCACAGTTGAGTACACTAAGATGATATTAAGTTTATATTAAGCAGTACTAAAGGTAAGCTTTTATTATATTAAGTGCAAAATAAGTATGTCGAAAATAGAGCACTTTAAGTACATTATGGAAGTGTATTATGGAAGTGTAATAAAATGTATTTTAGTGCACTTTTTTTAATCTCGGAATACATTCTAAGTATAATTTGTAAATAATTTAATATTACTATTATTATAATTTAAATAGTTTATTATTGTATTTAAAGATGGTTTCAATTATACTAAAACTGGTAACGAAATACATTTGTTGAAAATATGAAATAGTATATTAAAAATACACTTCAGTTTATCTTCAGTGTGTCTCAAAAAAGCACAATTGAGTACACTAAGATGATCTTAAGTTTATATTAAGCAGTACTAAAGGTAAGCTTTTAGTATATTAAGTGCAAAATAAGTGTGTCGAAAATAGAGCACTTTAAGTACATTATGAAAGTGTATTTTGGAATTGTACTAAGTGCACTTAAATAAAATGTATTTTAGTGCACTTTTTTTTTCACCTGGGGTGACATCCCAGGTGAAAAAAAAGTGCACTAAAATACATTTTATTACACTTCCATAATACACTTTCATAATGTACTTAAAATGCTCTATTTTCGACACACTTATTTTGCACTTAATATACTAAAAGCTCATCTTTAGTACCGCTTAATATAAACTTAAAATCATCTTAGTGTACTCAGTTGTGCTTTTTTGAGACACACTGAAGATGAATTTAAGTGTATTTTTAATATACTATTTCATATTTTTAAAAAATGTATTTTGTTACCACTTTAAGTATAATTAAAATCATCTTTAAATACAATAATAAACTATTTAAATTATAATAATAATAATATTAAATTATATACAAATTATACTTACAATGTATTCCTAGATTTAAAAAAGTGCACTAAAATACATTTTATTACACTTCCATAATACACTTCCATAATGTACTTAAAGTGCTCTATTTTTGACACACTTATTTTGCACTTAATATACTAAAAGCTTACCTTTAGTACTGCTTAATATAAACTTAAGATCATCTTAGTGTACTCAATTGTGCTTTTTTGAGACACACTGAAGATAAACTAAAGTGTATTTTTAATATACTATTTCATATTTTCAACAAATGTATTTCTTTACCAGTTTTAGTATAATTGAAACCATCTTTAAATACAATAATAAACTATTTAAATTATAATAATAATAATTTGTAATTATATACAAATTATACTTATAATGTATTCCTAGATTAAAAAAGTACACTAAAATACTTAATTAGTACACTTCCATAATGTACTTAAAGTGCTCTATTTTCGCGCACTTATTTTGTACTTAATATACTAAAAGCTTATCTTTAGTACTTCTTAAGATAAACTTAAGATCATCTTAGTGTACTCAACTGTGCTATTTTGAGACACACTGAAGATGAACTAAAATATGCTTTTAACATACTATTTCAGCTTTAATTTATTTTATTTTGTTACCCCTTTTAGTACAATTGAACCCATCTTTAATGCATTTTTAAATACACTTAAATTATTTAAAATTTAAGAATATATAATATATACAAATCATATTTATGTATTGCTCACATTTTTTTATATAGTAAATCATTTCAAATATGTTTTAATACTGTGAACAGTACCTTTATAAAACAATTAAATATGTTAATGGTGTATTAAAACACACAGTAAAAAAAATATTTGTATAAAACACACACTTTGAAAGCTAGTAAACTTTAATGTATTACCCAGTGTACATCAGTACAGCAGCATATGTAAACTGTAAAAAACAAAATACATTAACATAAAATACAGTGATCTGCAGAGGTATTATAAACAACAACAAAAAAACTAACTTCAATAAACCTAACTAGTCAATAAAGTGCAGTCATTAATAGCTGCAAACAGTTACAGTACTGTTACTGATTGGTCTTTGAGTTTGCCTCATTGTTGCATTTCCTTTCGAATCAGTGCTCGCACCTCAGACTTGTTGGAAATTGTTTGATCACAGTGTCTATGAAAGGGGAAAAAGATGAGTTTATTTTATATTAAAGCAAAATTAACCTCTGTTTAAAAAGTAACTGTTCCCTATCAAAAGGGAACTTGCACTGCTTCAATGATGCTATTGGGGAACAATGTTCTCTAGGCGCCTCTTTAATTCACCTGAGTCGCACTAGTCGTGTCATAGGCTGTCGCCAGTCAAATTCTATTGCCGAGATTGTACAGCTTTTCAAACACTGGTTTACATGGAGGGTGTTCCCCATAGCATCATCAATGCAGTGTCTCATTCCCTGTTCTCAGGGAACAGAGGTCGTAACCTAGACGTTTTTTATTACAACACAGTACACTGTAAAAAATTTCTAACCTCTCCAAGTCAAAATTTTCTAGTGACTGGTCACATCAAAATTTTTTAATTGGCCCAAGTGCAATTCTTGTTGCAATAGTCTGTTAACATTGGCTCAATGAGAAATAATACGTCAGACTAATTGAAAAATTTAGATGTGATCAGTCACTAGAAATTTTTGACTTGGGGATGTAATTTTTTTTTACAGCGTATGATGTTTTTGACATTTCCTTTTATGTCATACAATTTTCCTGTTGTACATACAAGGTGAAAAAGACATACTGTTAAATGTATTATAAATGCATTAAAGTATATTTGTTTTGTACTAATAACATACTTAAGTAGGCTTGGGAATCGGTTCCAGGTTCCGGTTTGGAACCGGATCCAAACATTCCGATCCATCGGAATCGTACACGTCCACACGTTAACGATTCCACTAACGATTCCGAACGTTCCGTTCCGTTCCGTCCATTCCCGCGTCGCGGCACGACGTCACAGTATGTGACTGGATTTTTAAATCCCCCAAAAGCGCCATTCCCGCGTGCAATATTTTTTCCCCCAGTATGGTAGGAGAAGGTACCACCTTTTTCACCTCTGATTGGCTAGAAGGGCTCTCCTCCGATTGTTTATTTGATTTGGCCGTGAAACGTCATCTCTGATGAGAGAGAGAGAGAGAGAGAGAGATAGATGGTAGTGGTGGTGATGCTGTCGGCTCGCGCGCTAGTCTGTTTTGATCTTCTTTACCGCCAACAGAAGTAAACAAAGTCAATCCAACAGTGTGATAAGTGCGTGCCGTCAGATTTATATTCCAAGTTCACATTTTCATAGCCTGTTTAGATCGAATCCATGAACCGCATTATCACACCGTTTTCTAACTAAGGCTACGCGATCTATTTAAAACAAGTTACAATCATAAAATAGCAGAGTGCTATCATGAAATCGTAAAGGCTGTGATATGCGCAAAAAAGATATGCGCTGTTTTTTTTTTTACATAGAAGCACGAGGCTTTAATTATTTATATGTGTGCAGATCAGCTCCGTTCATAGTAAACGCTGCTCCACATATACTCAGTCTCCTCATGTGCTGTTTGTTTAGGTTTCCGATAATGTACGTTTGGGAACGCAAAACCTCGGACGCATATTTCATATAACTGTCATCATTTATGCGTGTCAGCATCTCAGGGGGGAGCACAACAAATATGCTCAAACATTTAAATAACATCCATGGCATTAAATACCAGGAGTGCACTATATTTGACAGCCTGCGCTCCACAAACAATGGTAGGTTGGCTTATAAATTATATCAAAACATTAATGCTAGATGTAAGTAACCAATGATCAGCCTGGAGAGATCAAGGATCCTCCCAGAAAAAGCAGACATGCTTGTTTTTCTGCACAAGAACTGCTAGAAATTTTTAAATGTTAAATGATTAATTGAAGTTTTTGTGAAAACAATAAAAGTTAAAGTTAAAATGTAAACCATGATGCGTTGTTTACTCTTTTATAGTTTAGCACACACGACTAAGTGTGTTTACAATACAAAGCTTTGTTTTAGAAATGTTTACTTTTTTTAGAAATGTCAAAGCATTCAACTTCTGTATTGATATTGCACACTTGGTTTTCATTCTCTAAAACCACTTTAAATTAGACATTCAAAGGCAACAACTCTCAAAGCCACCCTGTAAGTGTGCAGCAAATGGTACAGGAATCGATATGGGAATCGATAAGGAATCGCATCGATAAGCAGACTTGACAATGGCATCGATATCGATAATTTCTTAACGATGCCCATCCCTATACTTAAGTACATATTTATTACATTTAATAGTAAGTCTTTTTCACCTGGTAAAAATGGAATTCTTTGACATAGCATGTAATGCTTAGTTCATTTATTTTAACAGTAGACATTTAATATAAAATGTTAATGTAATTCAGAAAAGGAGTTAATAAAATAGCTCTTGAACAACTGTGAAGTCTACATATGTCACTGTATCACAGCAAAAAAGGGCAATTTAGGCTAACCGTTTAACTGAAAAAGTTTACCCAGCCAACAAGAATAATAATTAAAATGTACAACAAATGCTAATCTTGTTTAAGTCAGCCCCCTTTGAGAGCAAAAAAAAAAAAAGTTATGTACAGAAACACAAACTCTCAAACTCTTCAAAGAGTTAAGGAAATTAGAAGTAGTGCAAAATATTGTAAGCCATGACAAGTGACTTGCAGCTGTCCCAAAAAAAAAAACAATTAAATAAACAGATTTTTACATGAATGAACAGAAATTAGACTAGACTAGGAAACTAGGAAAAAATGTTGGAAAAAACTAGGACAAAAACTAAACAGTGAGCTATTTATTTATGCAAACAGCAACTAAAACTTACCAGTAACTTCTGATAGCAGTATCTTCATCTCTTCGAGATTCGACTTGAAAAGCTTGGCTCTGATTGGTCAAATTGCAACAAAAAAGACGTGCTGTTACACAGAGTCAAAAATACGACTGGCAAAGTAAATGTAAATTTGTAATACAAATCTTACATAGAATCACCGGTTAATGACCGAGGTTCCAAATGTCACGCGTCATGCAAACTTGAAGATGAGGAAAAAAATAAAAACAACACTAACAGTTACTTTTTCTATTAACGTTAGAAAAAAAATCTAAATACTGTCATGATCACTCATTAGTTGCAATTAAGAATTCCGTTAATCTTAAAAAATAAAAACTGAAATATCGTAGACTAATGAAACCTGAGAGAACGTTATCCCTCTAACGTTAATGAACGATTCACCAAAACTGTCACCAAAAGGTTAAATCGCAAAAAAACTCACCTAATCCATATGAATCGCGTGGTTTCCTCCAAGTCCTCTAAAGAAACACGATCGCTCCAGTTTGAATTTAGACTTCTAATCTCTGAATTATTAGAAATATAATCACATTCAATGAACGCACAGCAAGCTCTGAGTGAGGTGTGAGCTCATAATTATCACAAGAACCAATCACAGACATTCAACAGCTCTGGAACCAATCAGGATTAGTCACGTGTGTTATTCCTGTTTTTCAAATTCAAACAAGTACAACATATTTTTGGACAACATTTAAACATCTTTGGAAAATGTATCTATGATGCATTTAAAATAATATGATGTTGATATCCTTGTGGGAATTTCAGTAGTAAAAACATATCATGTAATGGACAACAGCCTTTACAAGTAGCCTACAAACAAGTAAAAGTGAACAACATTTATTTTAAGTGCTTATTGCAATGCTCAATAATAGTTGACAAATGTTTATAATACATTAGAAGTTGGTACATTATACCAAAAAATATTTTACATTTACCATTTTAATATTTTAGATTTAGCTATGTTCTTACACAAGTTACACAAATGTACTTTAATTAAGAGCAACATAAGTATGTTTTCTTTAAATACCCTAAAAACTTCACACAAATTGTATGATTGTGTTAGCATTAAAAAATTAACTAAGCATATTTATTACCAATGTACTTGTAGTGCTTTTTTTAGAAATATATTAAAAGTATGCTTGTGTTTAGTATATTTCTTAAAAGTATAATTAAGCATATATTTATTACCAATGTACCTTTAGTGCATTTGTTAGAAATATATTAAAAGTATGCCTGTGTTTAGCATATTTATTGAAAGTATAATTAATCATATATTTATTACCAATGTACTTGTAGTGCATTTGTTAGAAATATATTAAAATTATGCTTGTGTTTAGCATATTTATTTAAAGTATAATTAAGCATATATTTATTACCAATGTATTTCTAGTATACTTTTTAGAAATATATTAAAATACAATTCAATGTATTTTTTTATGCACTTCAAATAAGCATGTTGGTAATACAAATGTATTATACTATTTGTATTTCAAGTATATTTTTAATACATTTAATACTATGTCTTTTTCACCTGGGAGTACCTTATACACTTAAAATCAATTTAAGAATGAGTAATATTTAGTTTATTTTTATAAAGTGTACTTAAATAGCACTTTTGGGAAAATTTAATTTTTGACTATTACATTTTGAATATATTTTAAGTAAAATCAATTTAATTTAAACTTATAATAGCTATCTAAAAGTGCACTAACAATGAACTATTTTTAATGTGTTAAAAATGTATAAGAAATACACTAATAAAACACTTCTGTGTATTTTTTCAATAGTATATCTTTTTTCTTATGCACTAAAAATACATTTAAAATATCAATGTTATTTAGTATACTTTCGCAATTACACTTAAGTACTACTTAAGTAAAAATATACTTTTAATTAGTGTATTTATAGTGTATAATTTTTAAACTTTTCTTTAGCACAAAAAATAGGAATGTACTACAAATGTACTTTCTTGTATTTAAGTGTTTTTTAGTGCACTCAAGTACACTTTATTTTCACCTGGGATCACATGAACACTTTTTTTTTTTTTTTTCAAAAGGCAAATTTCACAAATGTAGCCTACTATACAATACAATACATGTTAAGAATTATTTTAAATCTTTTTTATTATTATTCTGTCAATCTTATGATAGGATTCCCTAGAGTCATTGCATACATGCAGTCTATTGCTCCAATCTCCACTGCTCTAGGGGAACATGAGGCAGATTATGTTAATAGGAAGTCCTATCACAGCCTTAATGTTCAGGTAGAGATGATGTGAATATGTGAGATGATTATTTTCTGTGAGATGAATCTTTAAATTAATAGTAACATTAACAGTTATAACAATGATCTACTAAACATTTCATCTGCAGATGACTTGTGGTCACGAACATATGATCACGAACATATGATCACAAGTTTGGATGCCAAATGGCCTGGCTCAGTGCATGACTCACGAATTTTCTGTGATTCTGTGTTGTGTCAGCACTTTGAGGAAAGCAAGTTAAATTTGGTACAGTACAAAACACTGTTAATTTGAACTGAGATAGAAAAACCTACACAATAACCCCCTATCATGACCCTCAGACAGGGCTACAGCACCGCTTCAATGTGGCCCTCAGTAAAACCAGAGTGAAGATAGAGATGACCTTTGGCCTCCTAAAGGCACGTTTCAACTGTGTTCGGCGCTTAAGAGTCACCAGAGCGGGCATCACAGATAGTGGCTGCATGTGCCATTCTGCACAATAGCCACCAGTAGAAAGGAGCGAGAAACACCACAAAACCAGCTTCTCCCCGATGAAACTGACTCGATCACACTTGACCACCCAGCTGGTGCAGATGTAGATGCAATCACCATACACTATTACACTTAATAAAAGCACATTGAAACTGCAGATAGGCCTCAAACTGTTTTATTGGTTTTGTGGGATGGGAGGAAGGGAGGGAGGAAGGGAGGGAGGAAGGAAGGGAGGGAGCAAGAGAAAGTTGCATTACTAAAGTGTTACTTGGTTAAATAAGTTCACATACTGAGAACAGTTTTATCCAGCTGTTTGATCTCCAATTTTTTTTTTTTTTTTTTTTTTTTGGAGCCTCCTCAGCTCACAGTCCAGCTCGAGTCCCCTTTAGTGAACAGTCTAGTTCAAAACTCCTTTAGTGTGCAGTCTAGTTTGAGTCCCCTTTAGTGTGCAGTCTAGTTCAAGTCTCCTTTATGCAGTCTAGTTCAAGTCTCCTTTAGTGTGCAGTCTAGTTCGAGGCTCCTTTTGTACAGGGCCCTGACTGAGTCTGTTTCTACCTAAAACATAATTCCACCACAAACATGATCATTACAAGTTTTCTGGAGGCTCAAATAAAAAAAAGTTCCTTGCCTTCCTACAAACACAGGACTGACTGTAATTTATGTCAAGGGTTTTAAATCCTTACCTTGTTCACATTTCTTCTGAAGCCCATTGAGGTAGAGGCCTCAGTTTCTGGGGCAGGTTGTGAAAAATCCTACAATAAAAGAGATGTGTAAGGGCCAGTCCCTTTTTTATGCCAGACATTCAAATGTTTGCCATAATAAAAAGCCCAGTGCATTCACATCAGCAACTGTCTGAGAACACACAGACAGAGTGTCTTCATTTCCTCCACCTTAATAAATAAAAGTAGGTCAATATAAAGCATAATTGTTGTAAAGCAGGTCATGTTTGGTGTTTCTGTCTGCTGCATACTGACCTCTGTGTGGGAGACTGTGTGTGTGTGTGTGTGTGTGTGTGTGTGTGTGTGTGTGTGTGTGTGTGTGTGTGTGTGTGTGTGCTGGCTTCAACAGGGACACTGTATTTCCCTGCAGAACATACAGTCATCCATATTTAAAACTCAAAAAAGTAGTAATGTATTGCACACGTACCCAGTGTTACTTGCTTAGAGGAGCCAGCACCAGGGTCAGATTGTACAGCACCTGTAATCACATCCATAATCGGCCGTCCCTTATTGCCTACTCAGAGCCAACTCCTCCGCCACAGTGTATTCTGGTTTTCTGAATTTAACTCTTTATTTCTGATTGCTGCAAACAAGTGTTTGTGATAAAATGTTCACAAAAATAATAAAAGGTTGTGGTAAATACTCACCACTTTGAATTATATTTTTATATTTTGTCTTTATCTGCTGCCAAGAACATTTGGAGTTGGGGTTGCATCAAAAAAAAAAGAAAGAAAAAAAAAAAGAATATTAATCTCTTAGTACATACATGCACATTTTTTTATATATTATAAAAATAGTCTATAGGCTATATTACACATATAGGCTACACATACATACATAATTTTACATAAATATAGAACGTAGGCTATTTGTTTAACTTACACATTAACAATCAGCAATCTTTCTCCAACAGTCTTCTCTTGCTTTGGCAGCAGAGACCGTATTGTTTCGAGGTTGAAATACATATTTAAATTCATCGTAATTATGAATGATTATCTCTTGCTCCTCCGCGGAAAAATATATCGCTCTCGCTCTACCCTCCATTGGTTGTTCAGTGTCGACGTCACTCTTTTATGTGCACGCGCGCGTGGAGTAATCATAGCTTAAGATCAAATCCTGAGTTGACAGAGAAAGTCGATGAGCTGCATCATGGTACCAATAAAGCCTTATTGCATTGGTTTGGTTTTGTCAACTTAAAACTAATCCTGTAACCCCGAGTTTGTTCAGCTATCTTCATGGTACAGGCCCCTGGGCTGTTCAGTGCCATTGGACATCAAGCCTACACAAAAACTTTTCAAATGAACATATTTTAAACCAGGTATTGGAAGTACTCCTGTACAATTTCAAAGAGAGAAAAAGTTCAGGATTCTATCTCCATTCAGAATCAGCCTAACATAAGAAAAAGGACAACTGAAACATGTGGGCTGCATCACAAGACGATAGACTGGCGAGCGCGAGCACACAGCAAAACAAACCACGAGGTTAGCAATTTCTTAAGCACTCAAAACAGCAGTTCTCGACACATCTCGACTAAATGTATGTGCACTCACCATAAAATACACGTACAAGTTACCATGTGCACTAAAGCTAAAGTTACAACCGGTATATGTCAAGCTTACATCGCACTGATGTGAACACCTACCTCTCTCAGTCCAGTAGAAATGCAGACTGAGAAACGTACTCGGTTACTAATGTAACCTTGGTTCTCTCTAGAAGAGGGAACGAGTATTGCGTAAGGTTAGCTTACGCATCGGGAAAGTCTTCTTTCTTCGAGATCTGAAGCCAAAAAATTATCCTTAATTTTGTATACATTGTCAACGCAGTGCAGCAGCCGACAGACCTAGGCAGGCTGTATAAGCGTGCTCATTGGCTGCTCGGCGGCAACTGCTTAAGCCTATCGGTGAGCGCTCTGAACGCGGCAACCAATGAGGGCGCTTCGCGCCCTCCACACCCTTCTAACCGTCAGAATGGGTGTGGCCAGCGTGTATATATTCAGCGCTCATAGGCTAAAATTCTGGTTTTCGCAGTCTGAAGCGCAAAAGCTCGTGGCGCGACACGGCAGGTTACGCAATACTCGTTCCCTCTTCTAGAGAGAACCGAGGTTACATTAGTAACCGAGTACGTTCTCTTACGAGAGGTCTCTCGTATTGCGTAAGGTTAGCTTACGCATCGGGAACCCTTTGTCAACGCCGTGTGCGCCGAGCATCCAGCCCATGAATCCCAGGGAAACCGGGGAAAACACTCTGCTGGGAAATGTGGCCGGTCGGAGAGACGGGCCAGCGCAGTACAGGCACTTCATGCAGCATATGAAATAGAGCGGCTCGGCCGGTCTATAAACATATAACAGTACAAATAGTAGGGCTGGCAGAGCGAGCCCATACAGTACATAAGCACTCATAAGGGTAGGAGAAAAACGACATAGTCGGTCTCACATGAAGGGAAAAATTCCCGCGCGACAGAGAATAATACGGGCGGCCAGCAGCGCGGGCCAGCACCGACAACAGCGCGTAACGGGAAATAAGAAACAGAGCGGATCAGCCGGTCTGAGTCAAACACTTCACCCTGAGTATAGTACCAGAATAGCGCCAGCATATGAACGTAGTCTGCACACGAGAAATGGGCAGAGCATACATGTCACTTATGCTGACAGTATTTTTGCCTGTAGGGCAGGAACTTCCAGGTTATAAAACCTCACGAATGTTGATGGGGAGGCCCAGCCCGCCACCATACAAATACCGTGATTAGAAATTCCGCTGGACCAGGCCCACGACGAGGCCATGCCTCTAGTGGAGTGGGCTCTGAAGCCCAGAGGGCACTGCAGGTGTCTGGAGGCATAAGCTGCTGCTATCGCGTCCACTATCCACCTGGACAAGCTCTGTTTCGAGGCGGCAAGACCCTTGGTGCGTCCGCCGAAGGAAACAAAGAGCTGCTCTGAATGCCTGAAAGCGGCGGAGCGCGTGATGTAAACTCTCAGCGCCCGGACAGGGCATAGGAGGTTATCACTGTCCCCACTGTCGGATGCTGGCAGAGCCGAGAGGGACATAACTTGTGCCCTAAACGGGGTTCCAATCGCTTTGGGGATGTAACCGTGTCTCGGTCTGAGAATGACTTTCGAGTCATTCGGCCCGAACTCAAGACATGCAGGGCTAACAGATAGCGCGTGCAAACCACCCACTCGTTTGACTGAAGACAGAGCTATCAGAAAAACGGTTTTAAGCGACAGATACTTTAGATCCGCGGATTCAAGCGGTTCAAAGGGAAAAGCCTCTAGAGCCGCTAGGACCAAGGACAGATCCCACGAGGGAACCGAGGGGGGCCGCGGGGGATTCATCCGTCTAGCTCCTCTGAGGAAGCGGATAATGAGCTCATTCCTTCCCATTGCCCGGCCGCGCGTCGTCTCAGCGAACGCTGCAATAGCGGCCACATATACTTTGAGCGTGGAAGGGGATCTGCCCTTTTCCAACAGCTCTTGTAAGAAGGAGAGCACCCGCGTGACCCCGCATGCGCGCGGATCCAAGTTTTTAGTAGCGCACCATTTAGAAAACACCGACCATTTAGACGCGTAGAGCCGTCTCGTGGAGGGGGCTCTCGACTGTGTGATCGTGTTCACGACCCCTTCTGACAGGTCAACGGGTATCCGTTGATCACCCATGCATGCAGCGACCAGCGCTCTGGATGGGGATGCCAGATCGATCCACCGGCTTGGGAGAGGAGATCCTTTCTCACCGGGATCGGCCATGGGGGTGAGTGCGACAGCCTCACTAGCTCTGGGTACCAAGTTTGGTTTTCCCATCGCGGGGCTATAAGCAGCACTGAGTGGTGCGTTTCTCTGATCCTCGAAATGACCTGTGGCAACAGGGAGATCGGAGGAAAAGCATACAGCGGGAGGCTGGGCCATGTCTGGGACAGCGCGTCCTCGCTCTTCGAATAAAACTTTGGGCATTGAGCATTGTCTTTCGACGCAAAGAGGTCGATTTCCGCTCTGCCGAATAGGCGCCAGAGAAACTGGACTGTCTGGGGGTGCAGAGACCATTCTCCCGGGGGAATGTTGTCCCTGGACAGTCTGTCTGGACCGACATTCAGGTGGCCCGGCACGTGCGCGGCTCTCAGCGAGCGCAGCGAGCGGTAAGCCCACACGAGAAGGCGTTCTGTCAGCCTGCACAGATTCCTGGATCTGACACTGCCCTGTCGGTTCACATAGGATACCACGGACGTGTTGTCCGAGCGGACTAGCACATGGTGATCCCGTATGAATGGGAGGAAGCGCCTGAGCGCGTTCTCGACCGCTATCATCTCCAAACAGTTTATGTGGAGGCATTTTTCCCGGTCTGACCACAGGCCAAAAGCCGGTTTGCCCTCGAACAGAGCGCCCCAGCCTGAGGTGGAGCGTCCGTCGAGATAACTTTGCGGTGTGAGATAGCTCCCATTGTCACTCCCCGCTGGTACCAGTCGGCCGCTAACCAGGGCTTCAGAGCTGAAACGCAGCTCTGAGTCACTCTGATGCGGATACCGCCGGAAGCCCATGCTCTGTGAGGCACTCGGGCATTCAGCCGGCGTTGTAGCGGGCGCATTCGTAAAAGACCCAGCCGAAGCACTGCTGCGGCTGAGGCCATACAACCTAGTAACCTCTGAAATGTTTTGAGAGGTACGGTGCTGCCCGGCCGAAGGGACGCAGCCAGGCGTCGAATGCAGCGCGCGCGCTGTGTCGACAGGCGGGCCGTGTACTGATATACCGGACCGTCGAAGGCGAATCTCAAGAATGGCCTGTGACGGGGTATTATCAGGATCTGAAAAGCACGCGTCTTCTAGATCGAGAGATATAAACCAGTCCCTCGGGCGAATTTGCGCGAGAATTTGTCTGGTTGTGAGCATTTTGAACGGTCTTCTCATAAGAGCCTCGTTCAAACGTCTCAGATCCAAAATTGGTCTGAGAGCTCCGTCCTTCTTGGGAACGAGGAAATAACGGCTGTAAAAGCCCGACTCGCTCATGGAAGGGGAAACCGGTTCTATAGCCCTTTTGCACAGAAGTGTAGCTATTTCTGCTCGAAGTAGATGTGCTACTTCCCCATTCACTCTGGTCTCGATACGCGCTTGAAAGCGCGGAGGGCGGCGAGCGAACAGCAGAGTATAGCCCTGTTTTACTGTGCTTAGCACCCGTTCTGATGCGCCTGGAATAGTTTCCCACGCTTTTGCGTGTGCAGCCAGGGGCAGAATGGCCTCCGGGCTCCGATCGCCGCGCATCGCGGGCTCGAGAGCTCGAAACGGAGGGGCAGGCGCGGCGCGCGCGCTCTTGGTGGTTAGATACGGCGGATCGCACGTAGCGATAGCTGGCCGTTTTACACACAGTGTCCCGGTGGCTTTGGACGGGGAACATATAGTGTGAGGCGCGAAAATGTAGTTAGTATGTGTGAGCGCTCGAGGGCGGGCACAGGACTCACATTTAAAACATGACCGGTCGTGCGAGGCCGTGTGACAGAGCGGGCAGTGAGTAGGTGTGGGCACGGAGAAGTGGACACGTGACCTACTTTTAACACTAAAGCGGCTTTTGCCTGCTTCATGAGAGTGGGCTCTGTGAGAGACACGGGATGTATAGTGCTTGTGTACAGGGGTGAGCACAGAACGTGGGCACATTCACTGTACTAGAAACACATACGGCGTCAGCCGTGCAACCAGACATTATGCTCTTTTGAAATTTTTCTGGGTTGCCGTGAGAACGTTGACTGCGGGGTAAACAGCAGCAGTAGCCGTGGCAACGGGGACTGACAGAGCGTTAAGCTTCGACGGTGGTCCAGCCGCAGGGCTGCGGGATTTAACCGTCTTTTCTTCTCTCGTGTTTAGACGCTCAAAAATACTCGAGCACCCTGAGAAGGTGTGGTGCGAGAGGCGGGTTCACTTTCTGTAAGTAAGAAAGACTGGCCGCGAGCTCGGAGAAGCAAGCAGCATACATTTTATTTTCCCCGAGAGCTGGGATCGAACGCGGATCTCTCGCATGAAAGCGTATGATTCTGCCACTGAGCCACAGTGGAAACACATAAGCTTTCAGTTAGTCGCGTCGGCGTTTGTTTGCAGGCGAGCGTGTGTTTAAAACAGGCTCGTTTACTGCAATAGTAATATTTCCAGTCGCCTGAACTTAAGAGGGGACTGAGAAATGTGTGAGGATTGGCGGTTGTCCAGCCGTAGCGAGACTAACACACTCTCTTCTCTTTTCGCCGGTGAGTGAGGCGCGCACGCTGAACGCTGCTCGTGACCGTCCGCTTTGTCATCCCTTGAACGGCGCAATCTGCGCGGCCCAACGAGGGAGAGAGCGGGCTTGTTTTCTGTATGTAAGAAAAACTGGCCGCGAACAGCATAAACTTTAACTGCCGCGAGAGCGGGGACCGAACCCCGGTCTCTAGCTTGACAGTCTAGGATTCCGCCACTGAGCCACAGGGGAAAATACATTAGTATCATGTCTTGTGACAGCGTTTGCTTGCAGGCGAGCGTGTATTTATAACAGGCTCGTATACTGCAATAGTAACAATTCCAGTCGCCTGAACTTAAGAGGGGACTGAGAAATGTGTGAGAATGGAGGTTATAGTCCAGGCCACGGCGGGACGAAAACACTCTGTTCCCCTTTCACCGGTGACGCGCGAGGACGGAGTAGCTTTCTTGTAACGTAAAGAGAGCTCAGACCGTCCGCTCCTGCCATCCCTTGTGAGCGGCGCAGTTTGCGCGGCTCGAACAGAGGGAGAGGAAACTCGCTCCGTGACCGTCCGCTCCTGCCATCCCTCGTGAGCGGCGTATTGCACGGCTCGAACAGAGGGAGAGGAAACTCGCTCCGAGACCGTCCGCTTCTGCCATCCCTTGTGAGCGGCGTATTGCACGGCTCGAACAGAGGTAGAGTACGGGTATCTATCACATTCGCCTCATCTCCTGACGCGGCGGCGTCGCGGGCAGAGCCGGCGGTTGAGCGGCCGGGAGGGAGAGGGCGAGAGAGAGCTCGAGGGAGAGGTTCCGGCGAGCTCCTCAGTCACAACAGTCTCCGGTGGTCGCTGCGAGCGGCGCTTCTTATTGCGCGGCCCGGCAGGGACAGGCGGAGCGACAGCTTGGTCGAAAGCTTCAAGTCGAGCCTGCAGGGTCGACATTGAAAGCTCTTCGCACTCGGAGAGTGCGGTGGCGGCGTGCCCGCGGCCCAGGCGGAGAGCGCAGAGAGGTGGCGGTCTCCGTTGCTGAGCGGGGAGCGGCACGAGCCGCAAAAACGAGGCGTTTTTACAAATTATGGCTGAAGGCGGTGAAGACGGCCGGCTTCCTCAGGCGCTGTCCTAAGCTTGCTGGTCGCTGGTTTCAACGGCGGCGGCTCTCAAGATCCAGCGATGCGAAGAGCATCGCTGAAGACAAGAAAATCAGAATTTTAGCCTATGAGCGCTGAATATATACACGCTGGCCACACCCATTCTGACGGTTAGAAGGGTGTGGAGGGCGCGAAGCGCCCTCATTGGTTGCCGCGTTCAGAGTGCTCACCGATAGGCTTAAGCAGTTGCCGCCGAGCAGCCAATGAGCACGCTTATACAGCCTGCCTAGGTCTGTCGGCTGCTGCACTGCGTTGACAATGTATACAAAATTAAGGATAATTTTTTGGCTTCAGATCTCGAAGAAAGAAGACTTTCCCGATGCGTAAGCTAACCTTACGCAATACGAGAGACCTCTCGTAAGAGAACGAACGCGAAGATTCAGTATATGACCACCACTCGAGCCTCTATCCAATAGAGGGCGCACTTACACAACAAACAACTCTCCTAATATCTATGAAATGACTGAACAATACAAGACTCACATAAAACTCACATACCCACAAAATAGAAAATGAAAGGTTGCAAAAATATTTGTCATTCTTAAACCTGTTAAATAAGCATTTATGTCTGTCTATCTATTCATCCTACAGTAACTGGTGCCAATTCATTAATTATTTTTAACATTTTATTGCTAATCCTAATATTATTCTGCTTCTTCATTAAAATCCAGGTATCTAGAAATATAGAAAATAATATAAGTGATTTGAATTCTTCCAAATATAAATAATGGTAAGAAAAACAGTTAAATCATAAACACATCATCAGCAGATCATCTCATAAATTTATTCTGCTGATGATCCTGAATGGCTTGTTGAATGAGTGTTGATAGTCTGAGGCTCATCAATATTAACAGATCTGCTGAAAACACTCTTTATTTCATGACAATAGTTCCTGTTTTCACATCATTTATTATGCTGATGTCTTCAGATCTCCTGTAAATTGTCACTTAACATGAAAGAATAAAAGAATACAGGCAAATGGGAAAATAGCGTTAGCCAATCAGTCTTGACCGGTTGTTGATTTTTATCAACTAGGGGTGCTTTCACACCTGCCTCATTTAGTTCGGTTGAATCGCACTAGAGTTCGTTTTCCCCATAGATATCATATAAAGGCTAGATGGCTCAAGGCGGAGTCACTTCCGGCATCACCGGCGGCCATCTTAGGACAGGGCTCTGTGAATTAAGGTGAGTGAGCAGCACGCACACAAATCCTCTTATCTCGCTGAAATCTGGACGGATTTACAAACGGTTTGGTTTCTTACAAACGTTATTAACGTGGCTATAATTCTGAATGCTTAAACATTTTGAACATAATTATTCATATGTATGCAGTACATAGGCGTAATTTGCGGGTGGGACGGGTGGGACATGTCCCCACCACTTTTTGCTAAGGTCGATATTTTCCCCACCACTTTTGAAACATCTCGCGGCACGAATGTACCAATACAAATAAATAAAACATCTCCAGTTAACTAGCAGAGCATTCATTTAGTTCGTTTGTAAGAGGCGATCTACCGCTGAAATGTGTTGTTTTTGAAATCAAGTGGTCAAAGACAGTGCTCGTTGCCGCTGCGATCAGTGGCGCGGATACTGTGTTCTCTTGTGGCTCGCGCACAGTCTTCACTCGGACGCGCGCATCAATCCGTTGTGGAGACTCTCTATTCGTTCCGGTGAAATTACCAAACAAAATGCATACAAACGTATGCTTGCCTGATATACAACCACTGATAAACATAATCGGTTTTAATGAGAAGAGAAAAAAAAAACCTATACGAGTGTGGATTAGAACTCACAACCTCTGACACGCTTGGCAAAAATTCTACCACTGGACCATTTCAATATACACATTTATATTATGGATTTACTCACACCAACATATCAAACCTCATTAAACGACAAATTAAACCCATGCACTATTTCAATCGATTGCTGGACATCGTAATGTTATTGTACATACATCGATTTATGATTCAGCATTCATAACCCCCCCCCCGTTAAAAAATAAATAAACCGTCCCACCCACTTTTTAAAACAAAGTTACGCCACTGATGCAGTATAATAGCTACATCTCTGACGTTTATAACAAACCAAACCGTTTGAAAATCGGTAGAAAATTGAGCAAGTTATGGTTATTTAAAAGTACATGCACCATGTTATGAGTGAGCGAGCACCCTGTCGTAAGATGGCCGCCGTGTGCGGATGTCGAGCTCCATTGGCCAGCAGCGCGGACGAGCCATCTAGCCTTTATATGATATCTATGGTTTTCCCCACTGGTGCGGTTCGTTTGGGCAGGTGTGAATGCGGCAATCACACTCGGGTGCGCACCAAAAGCGGACCAAACAAGCGAGACCTGCTCGAAGAGGTGGTCGCGGTACGTTTTGAAACGAACTCTGGAGCGGTTCGTTTGTGGTGAGAACGTGATCCGACCTTGAACAGAACCAACTGCCAAAGAACTGCGCATTTTTGGACTAAACCAGTTGCCGTAGTCAGCTGCGCTGTGATTATGGGATGAGGAGAAATGTTTGTTGACAGTTTGCACTCGCGGACAAACTTTAAATTGTGAGGAGGTGCAGACAGAGCCTGATAGAAATTATTAACAGCCGCATCCTCGCTTCATTCTCAAATAATCTTGTTTGTCTAAAGTGGTGTAGTAGACAAACTATATAATAAAATATGACGAAGGATACAACCAGCCCACGCAGTCGTCTCTCCATAGTAAACAGCGGCGTGTTATCTGCCAGATTTTCCCGCACGTTAATTCTGACCAAACGAAGTGCAGTTATGGAAATGCCAGACATATCTGGCCAACGAGTGATGTGGATGTAGTCACGTGACTGCATTTTGGTTCGTTTTATCAACTCATAAGATGATTCGGACCAGAGCGATCAGTCTGGTGTGAAAAGGAACCAAAACGCCTGAAAAATGCTACAAAGTATCATTTTTCACCCTTGGTCCGGACCAAATGAACTGAACTACAGATGTGAAAGCACCCTAGCTCAGGGGTTTTCAACCGGTGGTCTGCGGCCCCCTGGTGGTCCGCGGCGGCATTGCATGTGGTCCGTGACATGCATTCCAGCCTACATAATTTCACTATTAAATAATTTATTTTTCCAAACATTTCCAGAATATTTGCACATTGGTGTGAATACTAAATTTAATGAAAATATCTAAAATAATATAGAGGAGTTGAGATTCAAACTGACACAGGATAGGCTAGTTTGCACCTATCAGGTCTATGCTTTGCTAACGGTGTGTTTTGCGTCCCCAACGTCATATACGTACACATTCATCTTGCGCGCGAAATAGACCAGCATCTCGGAATTTCATTTTAAAAACCCTTAATATTGGTGAATTTAAATTTGGAGTGGAGTGGAGCTGTTAGCTAACGTTTCTAACTAAGGCGAAGATTGCTAGTCAGCACCAAGCATGGATCGCTTTTTAGTGAGTAAAGTGACAGATGTCACGACAGATGGACAGGCTTCTGCTGCATGCTCTTCAGACAAAGCTACAACTTCGGAGGAAACAGGGAAACGTAGTGGGAAACGAAAAAGGAAATACAGTGAAGATTATGTTAAATATGGATTTACAGTAACGACTGACAAAACAGGAGAGGAGGTACCACTGTGTTTCGTATGTTCAACGTTGCTTTCAAATGAATCCATGAAACCGTCGAAACTTTCTCGTCATATGGAGACACATCACAGCTTCTTGAAGGCCAAGCCTATTGAGTATATGCAACAGATGTTGCGTGATTTCAAAGGACAGCAGACGCTCATGAGAAAGAGTGCAAAAGTAAGTGAAAATGCACTGAAAGCCTCATATCTGGTGGCTCTCAGAGTTGCACAATGCAAAAAGCCTCATTTAATTGCAGAACAGCTGATTTTGCCAGCAGCTATAGACATGTGTAAAACCATGATGAACGAAGAATGTGCTAATAAATTAAAAACTATTCCTTTGTCCGATAGCACAGTCGGACGTCGAATTGAGGAAATGGCAAATGATGTGAAAGAGCAGCTGATAGAGAAACTTCGATTAGTTCAGGGATTTTCAATTCAATTAGACGAGACGACAGATATAACAAATGACGCGCAACTTTTGGCATTTGTGCGATACGAGGATAATAGTGCGATGTGCGAGGAATTTCTCTTTTGCAAACCACTGCCAGGGCGAACTACAGGTGCCGAGATCTTTTCAGCCCTTGATGACTTTTTCAAAGAACACAATATTTCATGGCAGAAGTGTGTGGCGCTATGTACCGATGGAGCCAGAGCAATGAGTGGCAGCCAGACTGGATTGATTGGGCACGTAAAGAAAGTAGCACCGGCGATAATTTGGACACACTGCATGATTCATAGAGAAGCTCTGGCCGCCAAAGATCTCAGTGTTGAGTTCAGCGAGGTGTTTGATGCTGTTGTTAAAACTGATAACCTGATAAAACGAAAAGCATTAAATACACGCCTGTTTGCATCCCTATGTCAAGGCTTAGGAAGTGAACACACCTCTCTTCTTTACCATTCAGAGGTGAGATGGCTGTCTCGCGGCGCGGTGCTCGACCGTGTGTTTGAACTACGTGACACTATCTATACTTTCTTGTGCGAGAAGGAGTGCACTGAACTGGCGTACATGTTCAAGGACAGCCACTGGTTAACTAAGCTGGCGTATCTCACCGATGTTTTTGCAGAGCTTAACAAGTTGAACACTTCAGTGCAAGGGAGAGATTCAAACGTCCTGCAGCTCTACGAAAAACTAGAGGCATTTGTTAAAAAAATGTCAAGATGGATAGAAAGAGTGGAGAGTGGGAACTTGGCTATGTTCCCTTCAGTTGAGGAATATTCTGACAGCACTGACATTAAAGACATTGTGTGTGAGCATTTGAGAAAGCTTGTGCTTCAATTCCGAAAGTACTTCAATGATTCTGATGAGTGGCGCTGTGACAGCAAATGGATCCTGCTCCCATTCAGTGATGATGAAGCAGCAGGGTCAAGCTTAACTACTGTAGAAGAGAATCAGCTCATAGAGATGTCCACAGACTCTGTCAGGAGGCATATGTATGATACACAACCCCTTGTGAAGTTCTGGATAAGTTGCCAGACAGAATTTCCAGAGCTTACAGTAAAAGCAGTGAGGTGTCTTTTACCCTTTCCAACTACATACCTCTGTGAGAGCGTTTTTTCCACACTGGCACATCTAAAGAACAAGTACAGGGCAAGGCTGGAACCAGAGGATGATATGAGGCTGTCACTATGTACCACTATATCACCACGAATAGACAGACTGTGTGGAAGTCACCACGCCCAGAAATCCCACAGACAGGTAAGGAGTACCCCCCCCCCCCCATCCACACACACACACACACACACACAATAGTGGGTCGCCGATTACTTGTTAGTCAGAATGGTGGTCCCTGGCACAGAACCAGTTGAAAACCCCTGAACTAGCTTGTCAAACGTGTTTAAAGCATTACTGCATGTTGTTAGGGCTGGGTGATATGACACTACATATCATAGCGATGATATAAAGTTTGAATTGATGGAACTTTTTCTAAATCGTTTACATGGATGGGCCTATTTGTGGGGTAAGCAAATATCTGTGCAGCTTTTAGTGGGCAGGAATTACTGGAACGTTGGAGTGGAAAAAGAAAAGTAGTGAAATATATATTGATATATATAGTGAAATCTGATATAGTGAAAAAAGAAGCACTGATGAATGATACACCACAAACATCTTCAGCTTTTAGTTTTATTATACATAAAAAAAAAAAAATCAAAAAGGGGTAAATAGTGTCAAATTAATCTAAATTAATTCTAATTTTAAATTTTAGATGCACTTTATAATTTTGATAAACTTATAGAAACAAATAAACTTGACATAAAATAAACATAAAATTACTTAAAAAGCATTGGACTACCTGCAAAAAAAAAAAAAAAAAAACTCTGTGGAATCAAAACTGATATTGAGAATTGTGAAACCATGATATTGTTACTGTGAAGTAAAATGAGATTTCAGTCATATCGCCCATCCATATTCGTTGCTAGATAGCAGAAAAAGGTTCCCACAGTTTTACATTATGAATTTTTGAATAGTGTTCACCACAAGTAATAGACTACATTGTAACCAGAAATAAGTAGCCTATATAAATGGCTGATATTTTGCACAAGTTTATTTGTAATTGTCAGAAAGAAAGAAAGAAAGAAAGAAAGATGAGGTAGTTATGTAGCTATGTAGTTTCTTCATTCACTGTGACCTATACCTGCACTGGATGGCCAATTTCACATGCATTTTGTGTATTTTCAAAATACAAAATACTGTTTGTGTATTTAAATAATTTTTTCACACAGAATTTTGAATTTGTATTTTAAATACATTTCTTTATGTATTTATGCCCATCTCTGAATGGGGATCTCTCTGTCTTCTCATAGCTTTGAGTGCTTCAGGTAAGAGCATTATTCAACGTTTCACATCATTACTGTTATTTTAACATGAATTGTAGCACACCTGGGACTCTGTAATGACTAATCAGAAGAATGATCTAATACAGTATGTGCACTAAAGTAAACCTGAGTTTGTTTCTTAATTATTATGATAACATTTAGACAATAAAACAACAACAATTATGTTAGCTAAAGTTTATTCAAATTAATGTATTGTATATTTTTATTGTTGACAATAAAAAACAACAACAAACATGCATGTTAAATCTGTAGCATATTTATTATTATTATTATTATCAGCTAAAGTTATTGATTCTTATGAATGTATTTTATAGTTTTATTGTTGACGATTGTTGGCGATAAGGCTTCTCTTGTCTTCTACTTCTCTTGTCAGTGTGTATACAGTCCAAAAGTCCAAAACCTTTGCATTTCTCTATCTTAACAAGTGTGTGTGATACCTGATGATCATGTTCTCCAGCATGCTTTATTCTAAAGAGCATCTTGGAAGCAAGAAAATTTGACTGAAAAACAGGTTTGCATGATTTATGTAAACAAAAACTAAAAAATACTTATTTGATTAGTGCAAAATCTTAAATGTCTTTTCACATCATGATGTTTCTTTGTTCATATATATATTTTTTAATCTTTTTTTTTTATTTAAGGTAGTTTTTCTTGTTTAATTAATGAGCCATTATTCAAACAAACATGATTCACTGATTTACTATGGTAAGCCTGTTATAAGTGTATATACACTGCTCAAAAAAATTAAAGGAACACTTTGAAAACACATCAGATTTCAATGGGGAAAAATATCATGCTGGATATCTATACTAATATGTACTGGGTAATGTGTTAAGAACGAAAGGATGCCACATCGTTTGATGGAAATGAAAATGATCAACCTAAAGAGGATTGAATTCAAAGACACCCCGGAAATCTAAGTGAAAAAATGATGCAGCAGGCTTGTCAATTTTGCTGAAATTTCATTGCAGCAACTCAGAATGGTACTCAGTAGTTTGTATGGCCCCCACGTGCTTGTATGCATGCCTGACAACGTCGGGGCATGCTCCTAATGAGACGACGGATGGTGTCCTGGGGTATTTCCTCCCAGATCTGGACCAGCGCATCACTGAGCTCCTGGACAGTCTGAGGTGCAACCAGGTGATGTCAGATGGACCGAAACACAATGTCCCAGAGGTGTTCTATTGGATGTAGGTCAGGTGAGCGTGGTGGCCCTTCAATGGTAACATTCCTTCATCCTCCAGGAACTGCCTGCATGCTCTCGCCACATGAGGCCGGGCATTGTTGTGCACCAGGAGGAACCCAGGACCCACTGCACCAGCATAGGTTCTGACAATGGATCCAAGGATTTCATCCCGATACCTAATGGCAGTCAGGGTGCTATTGTCTAGCCTGCAGAGGTCTGTGCGTCCCTCCATGGATATGCCTCCCCAGACCATCACTGACCCACCACCAAACCGGTCATGCTGAACGATGTTACAGGCAGCATAACATTCTCCACGGCTTCTCCAGACCCTTTCCTGTCTGTCACGTGCTCAGGGTGAACCTGCTCTCATGTGTGAAAACCACAGGGCACCAGTGGCGGACCTGCCAATTCTGGTGTTCAATGGGAAATGCCAATCGAACTCCCTGGTGCTGGGCAGTGAGCACAGGGCCCACTAGAGGACGTCGGGCCCTCAGGCCACCCTCATGAAGTCTGT
This sequence comes from Scardinius erythrophthalmus, assembly GCF_964197995.2. Classification (NCBI taxonomy): domain Eukaryota; kingdom Metazoa; phylum Chordata; class Actinopteri; order Cypriniformes; family Leuciscidae; genus Scardinius; species Scardinius erythrophthalmus. Next base: position 18,331,117 of record NC_138221.1, on the reverse strand, counting down.
TTCTGATTGTTTGGTCAGAGACATTCACACCAGTGGCCTGCTGGAGGTCATTTTGTAGGGCTCTGGCAGTGCTCATCATGTTCCTCCTCGCACAAAGGAGCAGATGGGTTAAGGACCTTCTACGGCCCTGTCCAGCTCTCCTAGAGTAGCTGTCTGTCTTCCTAGAATCTCCTCCATGCTCTTGAGACTGTGCTGGGAGACACAGCAAACCTTCTGGCAATGGCACGTATTGATGAGCCATCCTGAAGGAGCTGGACTGCCTGCGCAACCTCTGTAGGGTCCAGGTATCGCCTCATGCTACCAGTAGTGACACTGACCCTAGCCAAATGCAAAACTGGTGAAAAACAGTCCAAAAAGATGAGTAGGGAAAAAATGTCAGTGGCCTCCACATGTAAAACCATTCCTGTTTTGGGGGTTGTCTTACTGTTGCCCATCTAGTGCACCTGCTGTTAATGTCATTAACACTAAAGCAGCTGAAACTGATTACCAACCCCCTCTGTTACTTAACTGACCAGATCAATATCCCAGGAGTTTAACTGACTTGATGCTATTCTCTGATTAAAAAGTGTTCCCTTTATTTTTTTGAGCAGTGTATTTTAGACCTGTTGGAATGGTTTTCATGGGGAATTGCGTACATACATCACTCGCCCATGCGTGTCTCGTCATATACTTAAATAGAGAAGAGTTGCTCCGGCTACTTTGCCATGTGTCTGGTGCGTGAGTGGCAGGGGTTAGGTTGCCTTTTTGTGTTTTAACCGGTAAAGGGATAAAAAATACATAGTGTACCTATAAATGAAAGTTGTTCATTTAATTGCATGAAATGTCACAAATGTTATAAAATAATAACACACAAAACTTCCCTTTAACGGTGTGTCGGGTTGGATGGTCTTACTATGAATGCAGATGCTTCAGGTTTTTCAATATCGCTTACAAGTGGATTGATGCCGGGGTATGATACATTCATCTTCTAAGATGACATAAAAATCATAAACAAATATTCTTGGTTAAAGAAATTAAGCTCTGTAAACATCTGTGACAACTGTCAACTGTCAATCACAGGAAAATAATTTCAACTTGTTCCTCAGTTTAAATATGTTATCAATAATACAGTATTGACAACACAATGGAGCTGACATACAAAATACAAATGCTAAAAATACAAATACAGACTCAACACATTTCATGTTATCATGAGAGGATCACTTAAAACCTTTGTATGTAAAGTTATATCTAATCTAATATATATATATATATATATATATATATATATATATATATATATATATATATATATATATATATATACAGTATACCAGAACCTTTTCTACAAAAGTAATCCCGCCTCAAAAGGCACAATTTAGACTTTATTTAGAAAGTAAACAGCACAAGTAAAAATAATTTTGATGGTAATTGAAGGCATGTCACAGATTTTGTAATTAATTTGAAATAATATATTATTATTAATTATTATTATTATTATTATTATTATAAATAGAGGTGTTTGTTCATGTCTCCACCTCTACAGAAAAGCTGTTTGGGCCATGGTGGGAACCTTGCTTCTGTGCACAGCCATGAGGAGTTCACTTTTAGACAGCGCCTGATTAGATCCATAACTAGTGCCACAACTTGTGCCTGGATTGGAGGCCATGATGCTGTTCATGTATGCAATTCTTTTTTTGATTATACTTTTTTTATATAGTATGCTGGGCATTAACAGTTAAATTTACAACAAAACTAAAAAAAATATCAAAATGCATAAACATAATATTTATTTAAAAAGTATAATAATAGGGACAGTGCCAACATTCAAACACTGTAAATAAGCCAGAGTTAGCCCCACAGGCTAATTTTCAATAAGTTGCCCCCTAAAACTTACCATGATCATGGTATAGGGGAACGCGGGGCACAACCTAACGCGGGGTTAGTTGCAACATGCTTGTTTTAAATACTTCCGCACATGCTTGGATGACGAAACTTTGTGTATTTACTAGTTGCCATATCAACACTATATAGAAAAAAAAAATTCCGCAATTTTTTTTTTTTTTTGAAGATATCCATAGACATTTATTAAACCATAGCAAAAGTAAATTTCTTAAGTTAATTTTTCATCTCTATTTTTTGTGTTTATTTAAAATAAGACAAATCTGATATTATTTTAATCTCCAAGATGTTAGTCCCAAGTCAATATCTGCACAGGCGAAGCACTGCTACTTGGGCGCAGAGATATCACGCCCAAGTAGCAGTGCTTCGCCTTAGAGGGTGACACGGGAGTGGATTTTCAAACCTCTCCCGTCCCACTCCCACAAAAAAAAAATCCTGTCCCGTCCCAATCCCACGAAAAAACATCCAATCCTGTCCCAATCCCAGAAGAATGACTCCTATTCCCTCCCACTCCCGTGTTGTGTTTTTTTTACCGGAATCTGTCAGTTACAGTAAAAAAATAAGTGTATTGTGAATGTCACTAACATTTTAGTAACTAAACTGAATTTTATTAGGTTTAGTGACAACATGTTACAATGTTTACATGGTACAATTTCTGGTAAGCTACGCTTTTTTATTATTTCAATTCAATTATTGTGATTTGATTTATTGACTCATTTAGATAAATATTAGGTAGGCTACACAGATAGGCGTTATTTTTTTCTCAAGAAAAAAACAACAACTCACCTAATGCTGTAAACATACAGAGAGCCCTATCAGCTGGTAGTAAGCTATTATTTAAGGTTAAAAATAACTCAAATTAAATTTAATGTGTTTTTTTTATAATAACAACTTTATTTAATGATATTAGTATAAATATATTAGTATAAATATATAAGTATAAGTTTAATAAATATGTAATATAGAGCACATATTTAGCAAAATACTCTCTATAGCTATTTTTTTTCTTGCCAACTAGTGCTATAGCCTATATTATGTTCATTAAATGGCTTTCCTGAGGTAAATGTGACATAATTGTTATCCAGCTATGTTATTGACCTCTTCACGCTGATGAAAAACACTGATTGATCGATATTATGTATGAGGAATATACATTTCGGTAAGTTGTACTGTATCTTTCAACAGTGTTCATTCGTCTTTATTAACTATTAGCTAGAAGAGATGATCGGTTCACGTGCGCTAGGGATCTTTCACGTAACATTTACAAGCGCCAAAACAGTAATTATTGTTTGAATTTCGTAATAAAATTGACAATCTGAGAGCTGAGATTTTTTTTATATCATAAGTAACCTGCTCTGTCTAGTCTGTCGGCGTGTCTTTTGCTTCGCGATTTTTCTGTGCGTGAGAAAATTGATGTGTGGCGTGAGAGCGTGTGAAAAGTGTCAATTGCGTGTGTCTCACGGTGAATGCGTGAGAGTTGGCAGCTCTGTTATTATTGGTGGTTGGCATTGTATACCAACTTGGTGCATATATTACAGCCATCAACTGGTACGGGTGTGTGGAGCACGTCATTCACTTTACCAGCCACACCAAAGCAAACAGGAGAGCATAAAGAGACAGGGCAAATAAAATTTAGTTCAAAATTTAAATATAGAGTTTATTTATAGAAACTGTATATTTGTGTATAAAGTTGGGTATCTTTTATTACGATTCCCGGTCCCGCCCACTCCCGCTAACATTTTTTCCTGTCCCATCCCAATCCAGTGATTAATAGTGATTTTGTTTTGTTTTGATTTTGAATCCCGCGGGATTCCCGTGACACCGGGATTCCCGAAAAAATGTCAGCCTCTACTTCGCCTGTGCTTCCCCCTAATCACTGTAAAAAAATTACTGTAGAATTTACAGCAACTTACTGGCAATTTTGGTTGCCAGTAAGCCTGTAAATTTTACAAGAGTACTGTAAATCATAAGCTACAATTATACTGTAAAATTATACAGCACACCTGTAAAAGCAGCAAAACAAGAGCAGCTGTGAATTTACAGTTCTTTAATGTAATCTTTTCAGTATGTTACTGTTATTAATAATGCACTGAATTAAAACCTGAGATAACTCACTTCATTTGAGGAAATGGATTGGTCAATTGCCATTAAATATTTACTAGAAACATCAATTTAACTAAATCCTACTAGTGATCATCATCACACATGAATGAGTTGAAGAACTTAAAAACGTCATCAATGAATCAGCAACTACACAGTCACTGCCTTTAAATAAAGCATCATGCAGCATAACATCAGTATTTCTCTGCTCATCCTGGACTGAAGCACAGGCTCTACTCTTCAACACAATGGTGACACACAAAACTCAACAAAAACCCTTTAAATCCTAACAGAACATTAAAACAGTAACATATCTCCACTATGGCATTATGTGCAAAAACACATAAAATCACACAAAGCAAATCACAGAATTGTACTTTTTGTTTAGTAAATTTGACAGTGAGATTTTACAGTAAACAACTGACTTAAGCCACAGCTTTAGATGAAATCAACTGAAGAGAAAAGAAGACATTCAATCTGTGAAGAACTCGGCAGAGGATTAAACAACTCCACAAACAGCATTACCAGCTTCACTTATTACTAACCAGACTGACTTTATTCCTGTCATAATCAGAAGGTCTTTTTGAGAATTAATGGAGGTTTAGATGTTGATGGTTTTTTTATTGTTACCATGATGGTGATCAGTGTTGGCTTTAACTGGGCTCTTGCCCTTGACATTTGAACATTAGTTTTTCTCTGGCTGCTTTACCTGTGTGTTTATAAGGCACAACAATTATAGCAAAAAAGCTGAGAAAAAGGCGCTCTGGTGTTAATGGCTATGTATTGATGATGTCATCAATAGAGCTTACAAGACTGTACTTCGTTTCAATTATACTTTTATCTATTCTCAAGCAATCATGTGGGTCATTTCATATGACTGATTATTAACCATACACATATGATATTCCACGGCATTGTTATGATTTGAACAGTTTAAAAAAATATAATGCATAGAAAGTTTTAAAAAGCCATGTTATTTTCTCTCACACAGACACCAACAATCGGCGTATGAATCTCAACAATGGTGACATTCAAATGAAAAGCTTCATGTTGCAATGCATGCTGGGTACCACCATAGTACATACTTCCCACAATGCATTGCTGCATGCATAAATTATGTAGCTGAATTGTATTATTTTCTTTTATTTTTACCATGTGCTTTTATTTTTGTTGTTGTTTTTGATGTGACTTTTTAGTAGCTTGATTTGTGATGTTCAGAGTTTATCTGTTTATCTGAATATTTTGTTTGTCACCATTGTTGAGGTTTATATGCTGATTCTTGATATATGTGTGTGTTCCTGTAAATTGAGAAGTTTTTACACTAATTATCTGATCTCATGACATGTAGTACCATATGACCAATTTTTCATAATTAGAGAATAGACTCTAGTCAACATCAGCATATCATCCACTAGACATTGATACCCCAGCATCAATACACAACCATCAACACCACAGTATATTTTTTCTTTGGCTTTTATTGCCATAACAAGTTTGTCTTATAAAGACATGGTTATAGCACAAAAGAAAAACTAATGTTAAAGAAATAAAGAGTCAAGAGCGCAACTAAAGACAGCACTAATCACAATCATGGTAACTTCAAATGAAATATTGTCAATACATCATCAACATCTAAACCTCAGTTATTTCTCATTAAGTCTTATTATGATTATCACTCTTCAGGTGATTTCATCTAAAGCTGTGGCTTAAGTCAGTTGTTTACAGTAAAATCTCACTTTAAAATTTACTAAACAAAAAGTACAATTCTGTGATTTGCTTTGTGTGATTTTATGTGTTTTTGCACATAATGCCATAGTGGAGATATGTTACTGTTTTAATGTTCTGTTGGGATTGAAAGGGTTTCTGTTGAGTTTTGTGTGTCACCATTGTGTTGAAGAATAGAGCCTGTGCTTCAGTCCAGGATGAGCAGAGAAACACTGATGTTATGCTGCATGTTGCTTTATTTAAAGGCAGTGACTGTGTAGTTGCTAAAGCATTGATGACGTTTTTAAGTTCTTCAACTCATACTGCATTGTTACTGCATCCAGATATCAAATACTGACATTAAAAGAACACTCCACCGTTTTTTGAAATAGGGCTTATTCACCTTCTTTCCTACATTTAGGTGGGCAAATGCATTTTTGTCTCAGTGCATGCATTGTTTTATTTTGACAGGGTCGGCGCTAGCTTAGCTTAGCATAATGAATGGAATCCTTTGTTGCCAGCTAGCATGTCCTGAGTAAAAGTAATATATATAAAAAAAACACCTAATTACTTCTTGTGGCCTGCGTATTCACAACGAGTACAAATAGCGATGCGGATTACGACTAGGCGATTTCCTAGGCAGATATTGACTTATATTGATTATTACCCGGCTTCCAGAAATTAAATAGGGACATGTTTTAAATAGGGTCATATGGGTCATTGAAGTCTATAGTTTAAGGGACCATTTCTCAGTTAAAGCCTATATTTTCCATTTAGACTAAAATGTCCTATCCTGAGAGAAAGAACTTGTTATCTTGATGTTTTGAGACGAGACTCCTGTTTATAGTTAGAGCCTGGCCAAATCCAACCTTGGAAAAGATGTGTGTCCGTGTGTGTGTGTTTGTCTTCTTGCTTACAGGTTAAGGAACCACTAGCATTATTGGAGATTGACTGAGATGTTGTTCGGGACATGCTGTCACCCAGCAACCCAAATCCCCGACCTGGAAGGTCACGACGTGCCTGACTTCAGGGTCCGAGTGTCAGCTGCATAATCTATGGAGATTTTTATCTATTTCTTAGCCAATGAGAATCATTCAACCTGTAAGCAATGACGTAGCTTAGACGTTGGAAATGGTATAACTGCTGTGATCTTTGTTACTGTAAGCGGGACGGCCTACGAACCCTGTGTGAGTCTTGAAGCTGACTTCTGCTGATGAAACTGCAAACTATCTTCAGTAAAACTTTTCTTCATTTTTTTTTATAATTCTCACTCTGGGTCTTCTTTCAAACATCAGGGGTCTCAATTATAAAGCGTGCGTACGCACAAAACGGGGCTGGAAACGTACGTACGCCAGTTCCCACGCAAAGGTTGTGATCTATAAAAAACAAACTTGACGGGAGAATGTGCGCACCTTTAAGCAAACTTTGAGCCGTGCGTACGCACATTCTGGAGACAAAGGGAATTGGCGACACCGATGGTGAGCTGGAGTTAAGTGTCTTTTTGGTCACTTTTAGACAGAAAATCTAAAGAAAATTTAACATACAGAAAAGATAATACAAATATAATTTCACTCACCAAGCCTGCCACTTGAAGCAAATATCCATCCCTTCTTAAATGTCCTCGCCAGCGAGCGCGTTGGGCCGTTTAGTGAAACTGACGCAAATAACAGTTTAAATAAATAAAATAATGATTTAAACTATGTTTTATTTCTGATATAAACATTTAGATTAAATATGCCATTCAAATTAATGGAGTTAAGCACTTAAACATGAAATCATTACTGAGAAGTTACAACATTTTTATATTCAAATTCAGTCAATAATAGAAATATTTGTTGTCCATGCGGTTTTTGAACACTTTTCCTCTGGCATGCTGTGTTTTAATGTTTTAACCACAGAGATAACTGCTTATCATGATAATACCAGACTGTCTGAGAAAATAGTTTTGTGCAAATAATGCCCAAGGCCTATCTGTTTCCATTAAAAATATCAATTAAAAATACAATTCGGCCAGTGGAAAAGATTGAGAAAAACTTTCTCTGAAATGTATTTATGTATAACATCTATTTGATTTATGTATTCAAAAACAAGGCAAGGATAGGCAACTACTTGATTTTTATTAATGTAATGTGTCTTGTACGTTAAACGTTATCACGTGGATGAATAATCATATGCAAATGATATGCAGATGAGGATCTGCATAGTAAAACTAGGCGTTGTAAGCTCCATATATGGTTATTTCGGGGAGGAGACGCATGTGCGCACAATCTTCCGCTGACTGGGATTTATAAAGTGAATTCTGCGCAGGTTCTGGCGTACGAACGGTTTTATAAATCCGAATATTTTTTTGCGTACGCCATTTTTGGCTTTCGGGCGCACGTACACTTTTAGGTTCCTACGCACAGTTTTATAAATGAGACCCCTGGTCCTTAGGTCCTAAACTGTTAACCCCTAACAGTAAAGCTTACGCTGCAAACCTACTCCATCTCTTCCATCTCAGATAGGGGATCCATGAATCTAGTGAATCTGGAAGTTAGGGATACTAACAAAAATAGGGTTGTTTGCCAGGGATGCATCAGGAATGATCCCAAGAGAAAAATAAAAAAGTTGTGACCCAAATTGGTTTGGACCAGTATATGTACCTGTCATGTTGGAGTATACTTTGCAGTTTCATCAGAAGCCAAGCTGTGTTGTTCAAAGATCACCGCCTTCATTTCTGCAATAACTTCAGGTGAGTTTGAACTGTGACTAAGATATGGCAGACAAATTGATTAACTTGATCAATAACCTGAACAGCCCTGTAACAAATTTGAAAATGTGTCATTTTTAGCCTCATATTGCTTCTGTTCTGGGCCCAGTTTTTCAAAAGTAATCCAGTGGGATTTCGGATCACGGATTGGATCAAATCTTGGAAATGGGTTTTTCAAAAGCAAAAGAGTGATTCTGAACTAAGATCAGATCATGTAATCCGATCTTAAATTTGATCTGGATCAAACCTGCCCTTTGGGTTTTTCAGAACTTTGAACTCGGTTTGGGATCTATTTGATCCAAAAAAACAGGATTATCCTGATCCCATCAGAAGGGTGGATTCAGTTGTGATTTTTCGAACCAAATAAAACCAGAGAGGTTTTTTTTTAAGTGAATGATCACAAAATCAATGTTTACTGATGATATATACATTTCTTCATATTTGAAGCATATATGAAGCATGTCACATCTAATGAGATATGGTAAAACAACAAAATCTGCAATTTAACATTATAACAAAATAAGGAAAGTAAAATGTTTCTGTTTATTACAGTGTTTCTGTTTCTTAAAATTAAAATAAACAATGGTTATTTGTGGCCACCGGTATTTTGCCAACTGTTGTTCTTTGCTAAGCCAGTAGGCTACACTGTTGGTTCCATTTAAGGCTCTAGTAAACAGGATTTGGTGATCCTGAAAAGTTCCTATCCGGATCAGATTGATCCAATCCGATGTTGCTTTGAAAAACTGGCTCAAAAGTAAGCTGGATTACGTGATCACGGATCGCAAAAAAAAGGATTACTAAATCCGGATCAATTTTATCCGGATTAAACCTTTTGAAAAACCGGGCCCTGATGATTACAAAAAAACAAGTAAATGTAATTATGGGTCGGGGATCATTTCCTTGGACAAATGTGATTCAAGTTAAACAGAAACATTGTGAAAACCCCTTAGAATATGTTGAGTGATTTTCTGTGCAGCTTATGAAAATGAATGTGCTGCCAATGATAATGATGAAGATAATGATTCGGCTATTGTGATTGAATCCGCCACTGGTGGACTGTAAAAGAATACAGAGAATACAGAGAACTTATCAGTGGCTCTGTTTACATTCCTGATTGGGACACACTGCTTCAAGGGTGTGCAGTAAGTTGGAGCCGTTTGCAAGCTCACAGTGATCAAACTATAGTAAAGGTGTTCTGCTGTTGTTGAGGCTGCACACGAACCCACCAGATGACAGAGAGTGTTTTAATTATGGTCAGCAGGGCCATTTAGCTCCTAATTGCAAATGGCCATTAAGAAGGTGAAAAAAAAAGTGAAAGTAACAGAAATTTCTGGAATTAATGAGGGTTTGAAAGTAGATCAGTGTTTAAATGATGGCATCAAAGTTTTCATCAAAGAATAAGAGATAAAAACAAGGTCAAAAGATTGAAGTCTTAAGGGAATCCTTTTTGAGGAAAGATCTATAATAACATTTTTGTAAAGTGAATAAAGTGAATTGATAAATACAGGATAATGACTAAAAATATGAGTTGCAAAATACATAAAAGTAACGAAAGGGATGATTGTGTTTTAATGGAACACTTTAAAAGGGTTTAGATAGAGAGATTAATTTCACGGATGATTTACAATGATAACAGCTAAAGATGCATCACAAGCGGAGAGTGCTAGCCTCCTCAAAGTTAGTGTGAATCCTAATTGCAGATTGATAAACTCCTAGAAAAAAAACATTGAAGTAATTGAGAACTTGACAACTAAAATTGAGATGCAATGTGATCAAATAAGTAGAAGCAGTATTACTGGATTAACAGTTGCTAAATGTTAAATGTAGAAAGGCATCTGATTAAACAAACAGATTGTTAGTGTTTTGAACGTGGAGGAATAGTGTTGACCATGAAAGAACTAGGAGCTGATGTTTTGCTTTCAAAAGATAAGCTTGTGATTGGCTGAAACAGTTTGCTTATCTGAATCTGGTGTGTGCTGTGGCTGAAACGGCCAGTGCAACAGAGACACGATCTGAGTGGAAATTTGTAATGTCTAAATTCCCTGATGTGGGCAAAAGACAAATATAAAAAATTATGTTTATTTGAAAACGCATGTCTTACGCTGGGCTAGAGTTAAAAGATGGTAAATAAAGTTTGATTTTAGAAGTTTATGAGAGTGCAGTGTACCAGTCCTGAATGCCTCAGAGTCTCTCTCTCTCATTCAATGTCAGCTAAAAGCTGTTATCTGAGCCTGTGTCATAAGTGATAATAAGCTATTTATAGTAAAGCACAGTGTTTTAGTTGAAAAACCATAGACATGGAGATGTTAAAATAAATCATGCTACAGGCAGTTCAGATTTCATACATTTAAAGGGAAATTTGTAAATGTTTTAAAACTGAATGACTTTAAAGTCCATCAACTTTTGGACATCTTCAGAAATCTCCTCCTGGAAACTCCCTAAAACTTGTTCATTGGTAATCCCCTCCTGGAAACCCCCTAGGACTTGGTCATTTAAAGCCTTTGCCTCTTCGTCCTCCTTCTTCTGGACCTTTTCTTCATCGCTGTATCTTCTGTGTCGTCCGCAACACATAGACGGTAATAATTGCATGTTTCTTCTTTCTTTGGCAAAGCTCTTTCGAATACATTTTCAATTTCTCTCTACTCTGCCATATGCTTAATAAATGCTAACAACGTTCAGTGTGGTATGTTTTTCTTTATGAACCATTTTCTCAATAAATGATTTTACAACAAAAAGTGCAGTGTTTTTCTTTATAAACCATTTTAATACAGTTACAATTGTGGTTTACTATGACCCATAAGTACTTCATATACCAAAAGGCATAATTAGAATAGAATAATTGCATATTTCACAACAAACTGTATACCTTTAAAATGATTTCTGAAGTACTAGGGCAGTAAAGAGTTCTAGAATCCCTCATTGGACCTCAGCAATTATGTGAGGTACATTTGTGACCTTAAAATTTAGGACTGAGTGCATTGAAGAAGTGTCTCCATTGGCATAGGAGCACAAGAGTAATGATGCTAATTGTCATTGTCAAGGATGCTGAGAAGATACACACACAGAACACCTACTCCCATCAGGTGTAGGCTTAGTCAGATGCACAACAATGTGGAGACACTTGTAAGGAACTCTGTCCATATAGCAATTCTTCTCCTTTTATGTCCATCGATTGCTTTGGCAAGCCGAACAAGATCTCTAGTGTCTCTGCCGGTCGGTTCTCATGGCATCTTCAACTCTCTGCTGTTCATGTCCCACAGTGAAGTTGCCTTTACCTTCAAGTAGAGAAAATGACTTGCAGGGAATAGCAAACCCTGAAAACTGAAAAAGGCATTAATTGGCAAAACAGTTGTAGCGACACCAGATCAAATGAGGGGAATGTACAATTACTGATTATTAATGATCAATTATTAATAATCAATAACTAATCATACTGTCTATCACTTACACACTTTAAATCGCCCAATAATGGAAAACAAGCCCATATATTTGTATCTCTATGTAACCGGAATGAGTATGTTGCGCCTTTAAGCGGGCAGATGATGTAATGGGCAGGCTGCGTTTAAAGTCTTGCGGGCGTCAAGGAAACAGCGTTTGCTCTTGTTTTACGCTCGATGAGCGAGTTTGCGTTTCTTCCTCTGCTGTCGCGTTGAAAGAACAGTTTGACCCACTGTGCCCGACAATTCAGAGTGAGTAAATAAGTTTTAATAGTAGTCGATCTTAAAAGAGATATATGTCAGTATAAGTTGTATTCACTATAGCAAATGTGTTCTAGGATTTCTCCTGCACCAATGACTGATGTGAGAACATAGTGTGCGTGCCATTTTGCGCTTGGTTTCGGCCACCTGACGTGAGTGAACGATCAAGTTGGTTTGTTTTATTTTAAATTGTTAAAATATTAAAATGCGTATTTTTAGGAGCATTATTAGTTGGCCGAGCTGCACTGCACTGCAACACTTTTGCCTTTCATTGAGACCAGTGGCGCAAAAAGTGGGTATGCGCTATATGCGGCGCATAGGGGCGCGCAGCACCAGGGGGGCGCCAAAGCGATGGTGATTTTTTTTTTTTTTTTTAAATCTATATGTAGCTGCTGTTGTGCGTTTCTAAATAATTTCTGTATTTCCTCAATGTTATATAACTTTTTAGTGGACTAACAGGCTAGAGTAGGATTTTCATAAGATTCCATCATAGAATTTTGACATAGGGAGGAGGGAGGAGGGAGGGAGGAGGGAGGGGTGGATTATATCGTTATAATATCGATAAAAAATTGTTGCTGCATACCCCTCTGAAACTGGGTAGTTGCGCCCCTGATTGAGACTGATGCATCTTAATCATCCATTAAGTGAGCCTTAGCGTATCAGCAACGTGAGTATTTTTATATGATTGTTTTTAAATGTAGAATGTTGTATGTGTAATAAAAATTAAATGGCTTCGATTACAGGTCAAAACCTCTCTTGGCAAGTGGCCATGGTTTTTTTCCCCACCGAATTTGGGATTTGGTTGCTTAATTTTTTTGTTTATTTGTTATACTTTGAGTTTTGTGACATTCATTTTTGATTGGTTTTGATTTTTTGGGGGGTTTGATTTGTTCCTCCCATGTGGTGTATTTCCCATTTCATGATTCCAGGTTGTTTTTGTTATTTTGAGTGTCATTCTTATCATTGTCTTTTCTTTATCATTTGATTTAAATTATGATTTGTCTGTTTAATGGATCTGAATTTTAGATTAATCATTTATTTCTTCAATTGTATTCCGTTAATTTGATTCTGATTTGTTTGGAGCATTGTTTTCATTTCTTTTGAAAATTATTTTGGTTAAGTTTACTTTAAATCCATTTAGAGTGGAGTGGAATTGTTGTGGTTTGTTTATTTTTCTTTAGTTTTTTTGTTGTTTTATGAATAACATTGTTACCAACCAAGTCATTTCGGCCATAAGAGAAGACTGGTAATTGTCATTTAATAAAGTAAATCAACTTTCTTTGTACTCTGGCTTCTAGATCATTTATTTGAACTGGCTGTGCAAAAAGATCATTGTTAGGGTCCCCCATCCCAGAACATGGAGGTGGCGTAGTCAATTTGGTCGATAATCTAACAGCCACCAAGACTAGGTCACATATAAATAATTAACCACAATGAATTACAATAAATTATGAATATGCAGATGGGCTATATATCAAATTTGTGAATTCCCACAAAATTAATATCACACTGAATAATTTGTTTGTCCCCCAAACGAATCATGCGATTTCTTATTGACTCTCAAGGAGAATTCCTCTTATAAACTGTCAAGAAAGGCTATTCCTCTGGCCATGAGAAAGAACTTTCTTATTTTACAAAATTATTAACTTGTAGTCTGATCACAAATACAGCTTGTAGCTAAGATCGTACACATTTAAGAGGCTTTTGTTCTGTGAGCAGCAAACAGACAATTAAGCGTATAATGGGTTTTTAATAAATTAAACTATAAACATACAACTACATCAAACAAAGAATACATATATGAACAGTATAAGGAAAGTAAATAAAGAAAGACAGATCACAGCGTGGCAAACATATCACAAACAATGAACCTTCAGAACCAGAAAAAGAATCAGAATCACCTTAAGCAGGGACAGATATTTACGCATTTAAGCCTTGCAAAAGAATAATACTTGCATTGGCTTTTGTTGCTGAACTGGAATGAGTGTCTGTGAGTGTCCGTTCTCGGTGCGTCCGTTAGTTGGACGCGTTCCTTCGGTTCTTCCGGAGCTTGTGTAGTTCGCGGGAGGTTCAAACGATTTACTTGTAAGAGTTGCCAGAGATTAGCTTGAAGTCCGTTCACTCGTAGGTGTAAACGAATGAACACAAGACTAAATAAGGCAAGAAGTCGGAGATACAACTAATACCAAAAAGCAAAGTAAAACACAAAACGACGAGACAAGACCAAACAAGAATCATACAATAGACAAAAAGCAAAGACTAAAAGCAAGCATTCGGATATTTGTGATCTGTAACATTTAGTGTGAAATGAACACACCCTCTAGGTGTATGCAAGCCAATAAGAACCATTTTCCTTTGGCGGGAAGGTTTTTATGACCCTTTGTTCAGGCATACCTCTGAATCATGTAATTTAATTGGATGTTTAACACAGAAATCTTTTAGATGCTTATAATCCTAATACGTCATGAAGTTAACAAAATGTAATGTGAATTAGGGCTGCAACAAACGATTATTTTGATAATCGATTAATCTAACGATTATTAGAACGATTAATCGACTAATCGTCGATTATTTCGCCGACTAATCAGTAAGTTTGGAACGATTATTCAGCCTTTTCAATTAGTTAAAACACTGAGTTATACATATTCTAACTATAATATTAAAAAAGAAAATCACTTCAGCTTTTGAAATGGTTGGTTTAATGAACTTTGAGCCAACTAAACAGGTCATTCTCTTTAAGTTTTAAGATTTCTGTCCAACTCAAATCACACACAAATGCAAAAAGCATTGGTTAAATATTCGGTTCTCTTTCAATAGAAAAAAATAAACAAAAAAAATTATCAGCTGCATTACAGACAAACTTAAACTGCAAACAATTATTATAAGAACACAATTTAAAAAAAATTGACAGCTGAGCTGACAGAGACATTCTCATTCACCTTTTAATTTACAGTATAAAAAAATAACTGACATGATATTCTTCATAACATCTCTTTTTGTAAGTCTTCATGAATATGGAACAAAATACAGGCAAGTGATAAGACTGTAATAACTAATAGTTACAATAATAAAAACAGCCCTGACTCCTAAGCTCGATCAAGCTTTATTCTATGCAAAAAATAATCATCACATTACTGTAATTATATTATTATTGTTAATATTATTGCTATTATTAGTAGTATTGCATTCTCTAAAAAGAGATTTACTGCTAGTTATTTACGTTAGCTCCAGCTGGAGAACATTCACCTCTCACCGGCTCGTCTCGTGCCGGGTTTTTCCTCTTTAAGTGCTTTAACATGCATGTTGTGCTCCCGTGAAAAGCAAGTTACGCCTTGCATGTATTGCACACGACAGCATTCTTGGTTTGAAGCTTTGTGAAACTTTCACACACCTAGCTAGTTCGGATTCGTTTTCACTCCGTCATAATTCGCGCTGTGTTTTCTTCTACCGCAATAGCATTTGTAACGGCTGCATTACACTCTAGCGCTACAGCGCCGTAGCGGTCAAATCGCGATATTGCAGGCCCTTACATTAGGTAACGTGGGATCAAACGACTACTCGACAACAAAGATATTTGTCGACAATTTTTTATTGTCGACGTTGTCGACAATGTCGACTAATCGTTTCAGCCCTAATGTGAATTAACAAATAGGGAACGAAGATTGGAGTTTATAGAGACTAAACATGCCACACATATGATTTTATATAAACCATAGTATGTAAACAGGTCTAAAACAATCCAAAAGTTAACAACACAAAGAGCAAACCACATAGAAGGAAAATCATTAGATGAGAAAATGAAATGCATGTGTAAATATATTCCTCAAGTGGATATATAATAGGATTAACATGGTTTATATAAAATCCTCAAAAAGAAATTGAGTGAGCTGTCGCAGCTCTCTGCAGATTCCTTTTGGGGTCGTAAAACTCTTATCAGTCTAAAAAGGGGGTCCAGTAACAGTCTGTTAGGGATACATTCTTTAAAATAGGCACTTAAAAGTTCAAACTACACACTAGTAAAATCACAACTATGTCAATATAAAGGCTAATCATACATGCATACTTTAAAACATCATATACACTTTTGAATCACTTATATTCTGAATTAAATGCAAGGAATGTTGGTGTGTGTGTGTGCAGTGGTCTTTTCTGGCCACCTGGGTTTCTCGCTTGCAGAGAAAGGGGGTTTGACTGATAAAGTCTTTGAAGCCGCAAGAGAGGAGCTTGGAGATGTTCCTGTTAAGCTTCACTTGGCCACAAACGTGTCAAAAGGGCAATTTGATTCAGACTTTTCGGCGCTAAGCTGTAATTTACATTTGTGAGGCTAAAAGTTAAAAGCCTTTCTGAATCTTAAGATGACAAGTCACCATGAGATTGACCATACACTACACAGTCCTCGATGACAAAACAACAATACAACAAAAATTGATGAAAGGAAAACTTATCTGCAAACCAAGTATGCAAAGGTTACAACTTTTAAGGGAGCTCAACTCTGATGCCAACAGAGGTTGCAAAGGTTACAACTTTTAAGGGAGCACAACTCTGATGACAACAGAGATGTCATATTTTGATTGAATAATGAGATGATTGCTCAGGATATAATGAAAGAAAAATAACACGAAAAAAAATGGGAAAAGAATGCAGTGGATATTAAGTGAACATAAAATGAGTTGACTATCAGTAAACTGTTGTATATGAATTGAGATACAGGGTTCCTGTGTCTTTAAAAGGGCAAAAATGGATATGGCGTCTAGAATCTCTAGTACTGTTTTTTGAGACATAAATAAATTGTCAGGATTCAGAGAAGGGAGGACCCAGGTGCAGAATGAACGGGGAGTGATAATTGTTGACAAAGACAAAAAACACACAGAACAGTCCAAACAATAGAGTAGGACACACAACTGGAGAACAGGTGGGTCGAGGGCACACAACTGGAGAACAGGTGGGTCGAGGGCACACAACTGGAGAACAGGTGGGTCGAGGGCACACAACTGGAGAACAGGTGGGTCGAGGGCACATCTGGAGAACAGGTGGGTCGAGGGCTCAACTGGAGAACCGGTGGGTCGAGGGCTCAACTGGAGAACAGGTGGGTCGAGGGCACAACTGGAGAACCGGTGGGTCGAGGGCTCAACTGGAGAACAGGTGGGTCGAGGGCACATCTGGAGAACAGGTGGGTCGAGGGCACAACTGGAGAACCGGTGGGTCGAGGGCTCAACTGGAGAACAGGTGGGTCGAGGGCACAACTGGAGAACCGGTGGGTCGAGGGCTCAACTGGAGAACAGGTGGGTCGAGGGCACATCTGGAGAACAGGTGGGTCGATGGCTAAACTGGAGAACCGGTGGGTCGAGGAGGGCACATCTGGAGAACAGGTGGGTTGAGGGCACAACTGGAGAACAGGTGGGTCGAGGGCACAACTGGAGAACAGGTGGGTTGAGGGCACAACTGGAGAACCGGTGGGTCGAGGGCACATCTGGAGAACAGGTGGGTCGAGGGCACATCTGGAGAACAGGTGGGTTGAGGGCACAACTGGAGAACAGGTGGGTCGAGGGCACAACTGGAGAACCGTTGGGTCGAGGGCACATCTGGAGAACAGGTGGGTCGAGGGCTCAACTGGAGAACCGGTGGGTCGAGGGCACAACTGGAGAACAGGTGGGTCGAGGGCACATCTGGAGAACAGGTGGGTCGAGGGCACAACTGGAGAACCGGTGGGTCGAGGGCTCAACTGGAGAACAGGTGGGTCGAGGGCACAACTGGAGAACCGGTGGGTCGAGGGCTCAACTGGAGAACAGGTGGGTCGTGGGCACATCTGGAGAACAGGTGGGTCGATGGCTAAACTGGAGAACCGGTGGGTCGAGGAGGGCACATCTGGAGAACAGGTGGGTTGAGGGCACAACTGGAGAACAGGTGGGTCGAGGGCACAACTGGAGAACAGGTGGGTCGAGGGCACAACTGGAGAACAGGTGGGTTGAGGGCACAACTGGAGAACCGGTGGGTCGAGGGCACATCTGGAGAACAGGTGGGTCGAGGGCACATCTGGAGAACAGGTGGGTTGAGGGCACAACTGGAGAACAGGTGGGTTGAGGGCACAACTGGAGAACAGGTGGGTCGAGGGCACAACTGGAGAACAGGTGGGTTGAGGGCACAACTGGAGAACAGGTGGGTTGAGGGCACAACTGGAGAACCGGTGGGTCGAGGGCACATCTGGAGAACAGGTGGGTCGATGGCTCAACTGGAGAACAGGTGGGTCGAGGGCATAGCTGGAGAACAGGTGGGTCGAGGTCACATCTGGAGAACCTTTGGGTCGAGGGCACAACTGGAGAACCGTTGGGTCGAGGGCACATCTGGAGAACAGGTGGGTCAAGGGCTCAACTGGAGAACCGGTGGGTCGAGGGCACAACTGGAGAACAGGTGGGTCGAGGGCACATCTGGAGAACAGGTGGGTCGAGGGCACATCTGGAGAACAGGTGGGTCGAGGGCACATCTGGAGAACCGGTGGGTCGAGGGCACAGCTGGAGAACAGGTGGGTTGAGGGCACAGCTGGAGAACCGGTGGGTCAGGGATTAGACAAACCCAGGCTCTTTGGGAACAGTGGGAACTTGACAGCAGCTCAAGGAACCAGAGGCTTGGCATAGGTGGGATGAAACAGCACTAGGCACTAGAGTGGCTTGCCAGGACAGAAGTAAACAAAAAGAAATTAAACAACACTGCAACCTTGCAGAGAAATTGAATGCACACAACGCACAAAACGAACCAGCAAAGACATGAAGGACATGAGCAAAGCCAGAGCAAAGGAGGATCAGGTGAGCACAATTAGTGTTGTTGTGTGAGTGCTTGTTTAGCCTGGCTGGAAATGTGGCAGATGAGAGAAGAAATTGATATTGAATGTGAAAAGAAGGAAATGGTTCTTCCATAACACCGCACTGTGAATTTCCCACACCAGGAGTAATTTATATAGTTATATATTAGTTATTAACATTATCTATTAAAAAATGTCTATGTTCTATTAAAGAAAATATAGAAAACAAATATTTTTGTGTGCTATAATGTGGTTAGAAAAAGTTTAATTGGAATCGGCTAAAATCTGTATCGGCAGGTAAACTCAATGAAAAATCGGAAATCGGAATCGGCCTAGACAATTGTAATTGGTGCATCTCTTCTACTTACAATCATAGGCGTAATTTGCGGGTAGGACGGGTGGGACATGTCCCCACCACTATTTTCTAAGGTCGATATTGTCCCCACCACTTTTGAAACATCTCGCGGCACGAATGTACCAATACAAATAAACAAAACATCTCCAGTTAACTAGCAGAGCATTCATTTCGTTCATTTTTTAAATAAGATGCGATCTAGCGCTGAAATGTGTGGGTTTTTTTTAAATCAACTGATCAAAGGGCTCGTTACTATGTTTGTTTCTGGCTCGCGCACAGCCGTCACTCAGACGCGCGCTTCAATCCGTTGTGGAGAGACTCTCTATTCGTTCTGGTGAAATTAGAAAACAAAAAGCACAAAAAATTGTCCCTGCCTGATATACAACCGCTGAAAAACATAATCGGTTTTAATGAAAAAAAAAAAAACTATATGAGAGCGGATTAGAACTCAGAACCTGACACGCTTGGCAAAAATTCTACCCCTAGACCACTTAAATACATGCCTTAAAAAGTCGGATCAACATATAACAGGTCTCAATGAACGACCACTTAAACCCAATCAATGTAGGCCTGCTATTTCAGATATGACATCTTAATGTTATATCTGTTTTATGATTAAGCACTGTGTTACCGTTATCCCCCCCCCCGCTCCCCCGCTCCCCCGCTGTGTCCCACCCACTTTTTAAAACAAATTTACGCCACTGCTTACAATGATTTCAGTCTGTTTCAGTGGTTTATCCACTGTATGGATCTTCATGTGTCGCTTCAGGTGAGCTTTAGTAGAGAAACTTGTTCCGCACTGATCACACGTATGTGGCTTCTCTCCAGTGTGGATCCTCTCATGTGTTTTCAGATGTGATGACTGACTGAATCTCTTGTCACAGTGTGAACACTTGTAAGGTTTTTCTCCAGTGTGAATTATCTGGTGCCGTTTTAAACTGTCCGCTGTAATAAACGTCTTCTCACACTCAAAGCACATGTACTCTCCCAAACCAGTATGCATTTTTACATGTACACGTAAATATTGCAGCGATGAAAAACTCTTTTCACACACAGAACATGAATGTGGCTTCTCCTTCGTATGAACTCTCAGGTGTGTCTTCAGCTCTGATGCCCTAAGAAATGTTTTGCAACATTGATGACATGTGAATGTCTTCTCTCCGGTGTGGATCCTCATGTGTATCTTCAGTTCACTTTTAATAGAGAAACTCTTTCCGCACTGATCACATGAGAACGGTCTTTCTCCAGTGTGGATCCTCATGTGTATCTTCAGTTCACTTTTAATAGAGAAACCTTTTCCGCACTGATCACACGTGTGTGGCTTCTCTCCAGTGTGGATGCTCTCATGTCTTTTCTGATGTGATATGTGACTGAATCTCTTGTCACAGTGTGAACACTTGTAAGGTCTTTCTCCAGTGTCGATCCTCATGTGTCGCTTCAGTTCACTTTTAAAAGAGAAACTCGTTCCGCACTGATCACGTGAGCGGCTTCTCTCCAGTGTGGATCCTCTCATGTGTTTTCAGATTTGCATACTGACTGAATCTCTTGTCACAGTGTGAACACTTGTAAGGTTTTTCTCCAGTGTGAATTCTCTGGTGCAGTTTTAAACTGTTTGCTGTAATAAAAGTCTTCTCACACACAAAGCACATGTGCTCTCTCACACCAGTGTGTATTTTCTGATGTGTCTGTAAAGATTGACTCTGTGAAAAACTCTTTCCACACACAGAACATGAATACGGCTTCTCCTTCGTATGTACTCTCAGGTGTGTCTTCAGGTGTGATCCCCTAAGAAATGTTTTGTCACATTGATCACATGAGAACGGCTTCTCTCCGGTGTGGATCCTCATGTGAACATTAAGGGATGAAGATTGACTGAAACTCTTCCCACACTGATCACATGAGAACGGCTTCTCTCCAGAGTGGATCTTCATGTGTATCTTCAGTTCACTTTTAAAAGAGAAACTCTTTCCACACTGATCACAAGTGTGCGGCTTCTCTCTAGTGTGGTTTCTCATGTGACGCTCAAGACTTTGTTTGGTTGTGAAACTCTTTCCACACTGAGTACAGCTTGTAGATTTCTGGGCTCTTCTTTTCTTTAAAAATGTCTGTTTAGTCTTTGAGCGACTCAAAGGTTTTCCTCCAGGTTGGACATGATGTTCCTCCTCCACTTCACTCAGTTCTTCACTCTCCTCGCTCTCTTCCATCAGGTCTGGCATGAAAGAAACAATTATTACATTTAATTTTTAGTACATAAAAATATTTCTCTTCAAAGAGAGAATTATAAAGTGAAAGGACATGAAAGTGAGCTCTGATGTAATGGTAGAAAGTAGACAACTGCTATAAAATATGATCATTTCATGCCTTTCTATAAATTGATTATATGTCCTTGAAACTTTCTATGAATGAGATCAATTTATCTTCCAACTATTATTTTTAAGACATTATAGGCACGAATCCCATGTTTCTTTAGCAAGAACTATTAAATATATTTGATTAATAACACAATTATCTAACATGATATTAACATTAAAATGTACAATACTGCCATATTTTGACACCAACTTTGATATTGATATTTATTTTGCTAAAACGTTCCGTCTGCTTTGCTGCCTGCTGTGAGGTTTGTTTGCTTCGGTGCTGTAAGCTCCGTCTTAGACTAGTATTTCTTTCTGTTTTGAACCATCATTTTGTATCTTTTTTAGTTGTTTATACTACTAAATACAGCTTACCCAACATCTCAGATTAACCTGACATTGCTATCTTCCGTTATTATTAGCACAACACACTAGTAATTCGCTAGCCTGTTAACACGCCACCCATGCGCTCAGTTATTTATTATTTATTTTCTCTCATGTGCCCTTGCCTTTGAGTTCATAAAATGGCAAGGTGAGTAAGAATCAGTCAACAAACATGGTGAGTAAAGTCTTCTCCTGTTATTGTCACTTGCACTTCATGTCACATGTTTAGTATAGCCTTCTCTGTCAGCAATATAGGATTTATATGTGATAAATGCAAGGAGACAGTCAGGCTGACGGAGAATGTTTCAGAACTAGTCACACATCCAAACATTGAGGATAGTAAGAGTGCTAGAGCTTTAGATACTGTTTTGGATGCGCCTAGCATAGTGAACTCTTTACATGATTCGGTTCCATCTGAAGTAGAGCCTGCGCAGAAAGGTAAATGGGTGAGTGAGGGATCGCTCTAGTCGCGGATCAAAAAAACACTCTTCCGCTCTGATTATCATAACAAATCGATTAGCCCCGCTCAGTGAAACACCCACTGAGAATCCTGTTGATTGTGCCCTAGTAATTGGTGATTCGATCACACAGAACGTGAAAATAGAGACACCAGCCACCATAGTCACATGTTTGCCAGGAGCCAGAGCGCATGACTTCAAAGCATATTTAAAAGTGCTGGCTAATGCTAAGCGTAAATTCTCTAAGATCATTATTCACTTCGGCACTAATGATGTTTGACTCCGCCAGTCGGAGATCACCAAAATTAATATTAAAGAGGTGTGTGAACTCGCAAGTACGATGTCAAGCACTGTAATTTGCTCTGGCCCCCTTCCTGTTCGCAGGAGTGATGAGATAGTTAGTAGATTGTGTTCACTCAATGGCTGGCTGTCGAGGTGGTGTCCACTTAATAATATAGAATGGGGCAGACCAGACCTGTCGAAAAGAGATGGTATTCATCCGTCCTGGGATGGTGTTTGATTAGGGTTGGAGATGAACTGTGCAGGACAGTCAATCGGCAGGAGCAGGATTGGGCACCCCTGCCTTACTCCAAAAGCACTCATTGTTAATGATATGAAATCAGACTATAATCTAGATGTGCTGTGTTTGACAGAAACCTGGCTAAAACCAAACAGTTAAATTACTTTAAATGAGTCCACCCCACAAGATTACTGTTATAAACCTGAACCTCATCTGAAAGGCAAAGGGGGAGGTGTTGCTGTAATTTATAGTAATATTTTCAAAACCAAAGAGATGCTCCCAGATGTGATAGATCCTCTTCTTAATATCATTAATTCATCTTTGTCTCTAGGAT
Source organism: Scardinius erythrophthalmus (assembly GCF_964197995.2). NCBI lineage: Eukaryota > Metazoa > Chordata > Actinopteri > Cypriniformes > Leuciscidae > Scardinius > Scardinius erythrophthalmus. Next base: position 18,307,784 of record NC_138221.1, on the reverse strand, counting down.
ACGTACCAAAAACTTTTAAGCTGGCTATGATTAAACCCCTTGTTAAAAAAATACAACTTGATCCTACAGAATTAGTCAATTACAGACCAATCTCGAATGTACCCTTTCTGTCAAAGATACTATAAAAAGCAGTATCCTCACAACTGTGTTCCTTTCTTGAAAAAAAATGATCTCTGTGGGGATTTCCAGTCTGGATTTAGACCGTACCATAGTACAGAGACAGCTCTCGTTAGAGTCACAAATGATTTGCTATTATAATCCGATCGTGGTTGTATCTCGCTATTGGTGTTACTCAATCATAGTGCTGCATTTGACACCATTGACCACAACATTCTTTTGAAAAGAATATAAAACTATGTTGGCATTAGTGGAATTGCACTAGCATGGTTTAAATCATACTTATCTGACCGTTATCAATTTGTAGCAGTAAATGAAGAGATGTCTTATCTATCACAAGTAGGGCTGGGTACCGAGTTCGATACTTTTTAGGTACCGACCGAATTGCCTCGGTAGTATCGAGTATCGAAAAATGACTTGTTTTTCGGTACCAGATTTCGATACCTAAGGGGTTAACTCGTCAACGTCAGTGCTCAAACAAATACATATGAAATGCACAACGACGCCTAAAGTCGCTCACACACATAGCCTACACACAAACTCTGCACACACGAGACGCGCGGAACTGTCCGCGCACATACTCATATGAGACACGTGCGCGCGCACACAAACTGTCCACGCAGATTCTCATATGAGACGCAAGCACACAAACTCGCGCACATACTCAATGAGACGCGAGCACACACACTCACAATACTCTAAAGATGTGGAAAAGTATATCAAAAGTGTGGCTACATTTCTCCAGGCTCGATGCCTCGATGCAGTATTTGCGGTAAAATAATTGCTGCAAAGACCGGTACCGCGACAGATATGATGAAGCCCTTGACCGTGCACGGAGTAAACATAAGAGCAGAAAGTTGCTCCGTCTTTGACTGGTAAATGAAGAGATACCTTGTTGATCACTCTGACAGTGTTTATATTGCGATAATGACCTACTGAATGTACACTGCCGTTCAAAAAAGTGTTGGTTGGTCAGAATTTTTTTTCAGTAAGCATTAAAGTGATCAAAAATTACCTTAAAACATGTGTAATGTTACAAAAGATTTCTGTTTCAAATAAATGCTGATCTTTTGAAATTTTTTATTCATCAAAGAATCATGAAAAAATGAATCATAATTTCCAAAAACTGTTTTCATATTTCTGAAGGATCCTGTGACACTGAAGTAATGATTTTGAAAATTCAGCTTTGACATCACAGGAATAAATTACATTCTGAAATATATTCAAATACGATTTTAAATTGTAATACTATTCCACAATATTACAAGTTTTACTGTATTTTTGATCAAACAAATTCAGCTTTGGTGAGCATGAGCTCTTTATAAAAAAATGTGTTGTTCCTTATGCATGTATAAGGAATATTTTGTTCCTTTGTGCACTGACTAAGGAGCATGAGTCAAACTGAAAAAATAAAACCAAAGTTTTTCTGAGGTAATGTGTTATGTAATCTTGTTAAAATGGATTTCATAAAATTGGTATCGAAAAAAAGTATCGTTCAGGAACCGGTATCGGAATCAAGGTATCGGTATCGAAATTTTTTGAACGATACCCAGCCCTAATCACAAGTTCAGTATGGCGTACCACAAGGCTCAGTACTAGGACCGCTGCTGTTCACTCTGTACACTCCTAAGCTACCCTTAGGAGATATCATTAGGAAGCATGGCATTAGTATTCACTGTTATGCTGATGATACTCAGCTCTATATTTCTTTAAAACCTAACGAACTTACCAATTCACTAAATTAATGGAATGCATAGCTGATATAAAAAATTGGATGACTCGTAATTTCCTACTTCTAAATTCTGAAAAAAACAGAGATTCTAATTATTGGAAAAAAAACTCCCACACGTAATAACCTAGAATACTGTCTAACACTTGATGGCTGCTCTGTTAAGTCTTCGTCGCCGGTTAGGAACCTGGGTGTGCTCTTTGATACCAATCTTTCATTTGAAATCACGTGTCTAGTATCTGTAGAACCGCATTTTTCCATCTTAAAAATATATCTAAATTAAGCCATACGCTCTCAATAGCTGCGTTTACATGGACACAATCGTAATGAAATCATTCCGATTAATGAATCCGAACAAGGTGTTTACATGAATGATAAATAAAGTAATCGGGTTGATGTGCGTGTTTATATGTCACAAGTTTCAAATCGGATCTGATGTTTTGACATGCGCACACTGCACAAATATACAGAGTTTCCCGCTTTTCGCGCATAAATATTCTCCTCTATTGGTTCTTTATTTGTTTTAAACAGCGGGCGTAATATTAATCTGTCTCTGGTCATAATTTAAAGCATATTAACCATTTTGCCGTGCTGCTTATTGATCACGCAGTAAAAATGCCCCTGTCCGCGGCCAAAACCACGCCTGTGGATGAGAATCCAAAACAAGGACTGGTGGGACGTTGTCCTGCTTCACTTCACAGACGCGCGAGTGAAATGAGAATGCGGAACAATTAGTCCATGCGTTCATGACCTCAAAGCTAGATTATTGTAATGCTCTACTGGGTGGTTGCCCTGCACGCTTAATAAACAAACTACAGCTGGTCCAAAACGCAGCAGCTCGAGTTCTTACCAGAACCAGGAAGTATGACCATATTAGCCTGGTTCTGTCAACACTGCATTGGCTCCCTATTAAACATCGTATACATTTTAAAATATTGCTGATTACTTACAAAGCACTAAATGGTTTAGCTCCGCAGTACTTGAGCGAGCTCTTAAAGGGATACTTCACCTCTGGAAAGATGAATGTGTATTTAAAATAGGTAATTTATGTAGAAGATATGTGAAGAAATTTTTGAATTCTGAGCTTTCTAGCCTGAGAAAAGCCAGAAAATTTATTTTTGGCTTATGTGGATGAAAGACAACAACTCCCAGAATGCACATGCTTCGCTGCCCTAGGAGGCCACGCCTACCAGTTAGAGAGCGCAGTTGAAAACAACAAGAAGGTTAGGCTACTAACTTAGTGAGTCTCCGTGACGAGTTTGCCCGTGATTTCGAAATAGCCCAAAATGTCCGGGATTCGGCTTTTGCATTCTATAGTCGCCATTCATTATGTTTACTGTGGCGAGCAGGACGAGGCTGACGGCCGCGGGAGAACAGCGGGAGGCCGGTGGCGTCATTACTGAGTCTCGCATCTCTCACGGAGTGGGAATTTTCTTAGCAATGGTAAAGCGCACATCAACCGATCACTTGTTTAGCGTTCATGTAAACACTACATTCAGATTCACCAATCGGAATGAATTCAGTTAGATTGAAACAAAAGGTGTGCATGTAAACAATGAATGGCGACCGCAGAACGCAAACCCCTACTATTCAGCTTCCTCCTAATACTCAGTTATCTCCACAGAACAAGAGCCTGCTAGCTTAGCTTCCAAAGCTGACACTGTGTGTACATTCTGTGAGTGAGATCCCACCCTCTATGGGCGGGCTGAAAACATGCGGAACAACGCCATCTACTGGCTGAAGTCTTTAGCCTCTGGACAGAAAATCCTCCAATGACGCAAAATGACGATTTTTGCGGCCTCGGAGGATTTTTTCCAGACAAAAAATACATAAATCTCTCGTCTCAGGGGGATATGAGGGTGGAAAGCATGGTAATTCGAAAATACTACAGGTTTTCTACTAATACAAAGCTTAATGCTAAATCCTGAAGTATCCCTTTAACGCATTATAGTCCTTCACGTCTATTGCAATCTCAAAATTCAAGCCAGTTGATAATACCTAGAATATCAAAATCGACTGCTGGCGGTAGATCCTTTTCCTATGTAGCACCAAAATTTTGGAACAGCCTTCCTACCATTGTCCGGGAAGCAGACACACTCTGTCAGTTCAAAGCCAGATTAAAGACACATCTCTTTAACCCTTTCGCACGTACGATCACACCGGTGTGATCAGTCTAGGCTGGTCCCTGGAGCGTACGATCACACCGGTGTGATTAGAACGGTCAGCGCATCACGTGATCAACTGCTAAATTCAAATGTGCTTTCGCGCGTTGGCTGGGCTGAGCCAGAGACAGGCGCGCTCAGAGCTGTCATATATCACAACTTTTCAGTGTTTTCAACCACATAATGCTTATTTTAGGTTTCAGACATATACATTTACATAAGTACTAAAAAAACAATACATTTAGAGTTTGTAAAATACACACTGATGTCTATGGAAGAGGCAACAACAATCCTTTCCATTTTAACGTTTTATTCATATCAGATACACATTGTGTAAGTAACTTTAAAGTTTACTCTATTCTTCTCCCAGTTCACCACCCACTTACTTTTATGTATTTCAGGAGAAGTGGATGAATTCACGTGTTGTAAATAAATCCAACAGATCCGATTCTCTGAACTGCGTCTGCGGCACAAACTAACATGGCGGCGCCCATCGCGCATACAGCTCAACTAACGCGATCGTTATAAAGGTGTTTAAACAACAAAACACTTCCACTTGCATATATTTGACAATCGGAATATCAGATAGTTCATGCCATAGCTAGCAAATTTTTGAATATTTTGAATTAAAAAGGAAAACTGACATAAAAGCAGATCATCATTCATTCAGCGCTGTTGTTGCTGCGGTATGTCACGTGAGAAGCAATGACGCGTCACCATGGAAACCATAAAGTGACACGTTCTAAATAACGGTCGCCTTGAAAAACTCACGCTAGGGGGGTCAGCCAGAATATTTTAAACTTACGTGTGAAAGGGTTAACCTAGCGTTCACATAATACATTATAGACTTCTATAATTTAATGTTAGGCTGCATAGATTAGGTCAGCTGGAACCAGGAACACTTCCCATAAATCCTGATGTACTCGTTACACCATAAGAAGAATGGCATCTACGCTAATTTTAGTGTCTTTGTATATCCCGAGGTTTTCCCGCAGTCCGCCGGATCCAGGCCGTTTCCAGATCTGACGAAGGACCTTCGCCTGGACCCGATGTCAACGCAGTGCTGAAGTGCCAACTAGTCTCTCCCTATGGAGGATCCCTTTCCCACTCTACAGATAAAGCGTTGTCAGGACCCTGAAGTGACAAAATAAAATTCTGTATCAAAATTTATTTAACAAATGATCGTTGCATCGGAAGCGAATCAATCAAAACTAACTTTAGCTGGAAAATAACTTTATTAAAGAACCGCTATAAAGACAAAATCTCTGTTACCTTAAATTATACGCTTATCTCTGTAAAGTTGCTTTGAAACAATCTACATTGTTAAAAGCGCTATATAAATGAAGATGACTTGACTTAATTATTAATGGCCGTTCACACTAGACTTTTCCTTCATAGATTTCCATTCATGAGTCTATGAAAGTGAGACACCAGAAACACAAGCTCAAGTGAATAACCCTGTGAGAAATAACACAAACATTTATCATTCAAGTGGAGTGGATTTGCTTTTTATTATTATTATTATTATTATTTGTTATACCGGTATGTCAAATTTATGTTTGTGAAAAAGCTGCCAAAGAACGTGACGTCATTTCTCGGCCGTCGCACGGCACGTCTGTAGAAATTTCACATGCTCAAAGTTTAGAGCGGCCGTGGCTTTAACTAGTTTTAAATTAACTATTTTTATTAGCATTATCTGTGTCCTACATGTTTCACTCAACCCTGTTACTCCTAACATGATTTTCCTCCTTTTAAAAACAGAGCATTTCTTAAAACTATAACATCATCTGGGCTCTTTCTACTGCATGATGGGAATACAAGAAAATAATCTCAATCCATTGTCTCAGTTTTTACTCAAACTGTAGCATTGACTGTATTCATCAACCCTGTTACCAAAGTCACTGTAAGAAGAATCTCTATAACTATGAATAACTTGTATGATATTTGACAAATACAACTTTATCAGTAACTTGGTGTTTACTGATTATTCTTAAAAAATAATTATTGTTTAACTATGTTGAAAATGTCTAAAATTCTGGTAACGTTGTTGCAAATTGGAAACCAGATATAAAATAAATGTAAAATAGTATTTAGCTTGATCTAATATTGATAATCAATATAAAAATGTCTCAAACCTCCCTTTACTGACCATTTGTTGAAGAACAAACCCAGAACATTCTGTATCATTTCATAGTTGAACTGTTTATCTAAAAGTGATGAAGTGCTTGAATGTTTCTAGCATGAATGTTCTACCACATCATGAATGAATGAAGAATAAACACCAACCTCTTTGTTCTTCAGGATCTTCAGTTTGTTTCATTCTGCAGGGTTCTGGATCACTCATGTTCTCACTGTCCTCTTTAATAAACTCAGTCTTTGCAGATTTCAGCTCTTCCTGATGTTGTCTTCCCTTTCTAGCTGATGGGAATTTACAGCATTTATTGGAGAATTACTGTGGGAGGAGCTTCACTGATGATGTAATCGCAGTGGGTGGAGCTATGGAGCTGGTCTGCCAAAATCAAACAATTACTCAGTTTGTTTTTGTTTTCCTTTCTTCCCATCTTCCTTTCACTAGTTGACACACAGTAACATGCATGAAGCAATATGTACGCTACATGCTTTACATCTGGGGCTCGTTCTTCGTACGTTGCTTATTACATCCGAGATCAAATGACACATCCAAGATGATATCATCGTGCTAATCATGATCCGGCTAATTGGGTTCTTCGAACTCACCTGTTGTTTATGATTAGTATCGCTGGATTGAGTTATCTGAGATAATTGCGCGTTCATGCGCTGGTTTAAAAGGGGATATGTATCGATCGTAGAAACATTGATCAGCAACGCTGCTATTGGCTGCTCAGCGTGGCCAAAGAGCGCGCACAGTTTTTCTCCTCAGCAGAGCAAGGACTAATAGTCGAAGTTTATTAGGAATTAATGTTTAATCAAAACGCCAGTGAACACCTCAAAGTCTGCAAAAGCCAGGAGAGAGGGCTGGCAAAAAGTAGCAGACAATTTAAATCTGTTAGAAGTGGCCATGTTAGATGTTTTTATCACTTATTAGCCTTATTTGTATTTTAATATTTGCATAATTAGGCTACTTTGTTCATTGTAATGTCAGAGTCACCACACTAGAACATGGGAACAAATAAAAGTGAAGTAGCCTACAAAAATATTCTACATAGCCTAATGGTAATTTTTAGTTATATTATAGTCTCTTCTCTTCTATAAAAGGCACTGTTAAATAAATGGTTGTCTGTTTATAAAAGCGACCAAGAAAAAGGCTGAAAAAAAGAAAAGATCTTAGTAGCCTACACTGTAAAATAATTTCCAATTGTACAAATATTGCTGCATTAAATGAAGGCCGCATTAAAAGTAATGATGAATTGCTTTGACTTGTGAAAGTGAAAACTGATAAACTTATGTTAATGTAAAAATATTTTGCCATGAGTTATTGATCACATTTTCCCGAGTGTAGTTCATTGTAATGACATTGTGTTTTCCTCTTTTGTGCACTTTTACACAATACACCAACACTTGTATCTGTTCCCAAGAAAGTGGTGGCTGAAATATGTGCTGTAAGTGGACATTTTCTAACTTTCCAAAGGAAAGAAAGTATAAGACTTTGTAATGTCCATTTGTTTCCATTGCACTGGACAGTGAATAAACCCTCTCAGATAACTGTCATATGGAGGAACTAGCCTACCTGCAAGTGCATAAATAACTTTACTTCATTTATACTTGTATGCTTTATGGCTGCAATATGAGTTGCAGGATTCCTCATCTACAGAAAGGCCTACAGAAGAGTCTGCACAGACAGAGGAGACATAGGCCTACTGTACAGGTGGGCAGTGTATAGCCAACTTTTCCTTTTTATTTGTTGCATGAGGCATGTGTCTAATATCTCTTGTTGCAGGCACTTGACCACTGGCTTTTCTTTACAAAGAACAACTGAAATAAAACTCAAGGAACTAAGCATATTTGTCTTTTATTAAACATTTAAATGAATTTTTTTTTTTTTTTTTTGGCAATGTTGTGTAATATGGCACATGCAACAATGTCACAGGCCCTGTCAGGTGTGCAACCCTCAGACTTTTCAGACACTGAAATCTTCCCTTTAGTTAGCTGAAGTTCATTTTTATTGTGTGCCCTTGTCCTGGCTAGAGCTGCATTGTAACTGGTTTGGGTCAGGGAATGGAACATGTCATAATCACCTATGAAAAATGCAGTTCTGTTAGGATCAATAAGTGTATGTAATACAGTGAGCTTGATATTTAATTGTGGAACTTTCCTTACCACTTTCAAATAATGTGCAGGAATGTGAATCTCTGAAAATTCTTAAAGCTGCAGTCGGCAAGTCTGGCAGATTGGTTGACTTAGCCAAAATTTTGAATGTTTACAACTCTCATGCCCCTCCCCCACTACCAATGAGCACCCTCCCATAGACGTCGTGTTCGTCAGTGCATGTGTACCTGATTTTCTGTGAACGCGCGCGTCTCTTCAGCATCGATCAACACCATGGACTCGGAGGTAGGCTGCCCTGGCTAATCTATCCATAGATAGCAATAACAGAGGAATTGGAAGCTTGTTAGTAGATTTTCTCTCCGCCATCACGCTTCGTAAAATCCTAGGCGAACTTCTTCAGGCGTGTCCTGTGCATGTGATATTGCAACGTGCGCGAGCCGCGAGGGGATCTGTGACTGTGGCGTGTGCACGACATGTGATTGACAGTCAGATCTCACACCCCCTTGCGCTGATTGGACCCGATGAGACGGGAGCGGTGGATTTTTGCAAAACAAATAACACGCTCCAGGTGGACCTTATTTATGTTGTTCTGTCGGATTATAGTGTCGATTTCACTGAATATGATCAAAAAAATGTTGCCGACGGCAGCTTTAAGTCATGCACAGATCCTGACCTTTTTGCTTTCACATTTGTGATTATGGAAGATTTTAGTCAACTGCCTTTTTTTTATTTGATATAATATTATTCATCTGGAATATTAAGAATCCCAATTGTAACTGGGCTGCACATTTACATTGTGAATCCCCTTTCTGTTCACATAATCCCCCTTTCTGTTCACATAATCCCCTTCATTGAGGCCTTGATGGCAGCCTATAGTCAATGGTACCAATCACGTTAGTGAAGCCTGAGTGACATACTGTAATCGGCATGGTCATGATTGTATGATCTTAATAAAAAATGATGATAGCCTAAAAAAAAATTGCTTTAAAAAAAACTGCTTTACAACATTGGGTCTTAAGTAGGGATGGCCCGATACCGATACTGGCATCGGGTATCGGGTCGATACTGCCCTCATATACTCGTACTCGTACTCATAAAAATTCGCCGATACCACGCACCGATACCACGTACATTTTGCGAAACGAAACTGGCCGCCGCAAGTGCTTTGTCGAGGTGAACTGAGTCAAAGATGCACGAGCTGGTCGAGCACATCCCTTAGTTTAAACAGACATCAGTGGAAAGTTTGTTCAGTCGGATGTCAATGGCAACGAAATTAAACGAGGCATGTAGCTTTAGCTTATTATTGACGTTAACTGACGAGAGAGAGAGAGAGAGAGCGCGCGAGAAGCGCACTTCTGTTGAATGCTCTTTGCTGATCGACTCAGCACATGTTATTTGGATGAAAACTAAATCGTATATGTAGCCTAAGTAAAGTAAAACATGAACTGTTACCTGACTGAAGTATAATGAGTGGTTCCCAATCCCTACATTATTACAGGACGTGTGAAGGGTAAGAAGTTTCATGAACGCAAACATCCGAAGCGCGCGCCCCGCAAACCAGCGTATCAGCGCGCGAATACTGAATTGAATTGTCTTTCAGGTCTTGCGCTTGTACGGACGAATTCACACACAACTATGTAATAACGCACGTCTTGGTGAGTATCCTATAGTAAACAAAGTCAGTCGGTTATATCTCAAATGAACGTAGCATGTTCACATGCGGTCCGTGCGCTCGGTCTTAAAGGGGCAGCAGTTTGATAAACCTGCTTCTGTGTTTTAATGTTAATCAAACAAAGGACAAAGAAATACTGACTGCTCTTGACTAAATAGGCTACCCTTTTCAACTTTACAAAAATATCCATCTATATATAATTTATACAGTAATGAATATGCTTTTTTCACATTTGATTACTTTATTCAATTGTCTGTACCTGTTAGATCTACCTGTAGCCTTTCTTTGCTGTATTGTATATATTTGTCCTATTTGTAATTCGATTGTTTGTTTTTATTTTGTTACTGACTGCTTACTTGTTTTAAATTCACATTAATTAGGCTGCTAGTTTTTGTTGTAGTATCACAATTGGATTAAATAATTATTTCACTGGTTTTGACAAACATCTGAACCACTGACCCAGTCCTCAGCACTGAGCCCTGCTGAAGCAGCTCTAAATATATGCTGTGGCTATTAAATGAAATATAAAATATGATAGAGCAATAGCATGAACAGTTACAGTAGGCTTACAGAAGCTCATACAATGCATTTTAGCAGGCTTAATTAAGCATGAAAATAACTGAAAGAAATATATATATTTGATGAACGAATTAAGCCAACTAATATGATTTATAATCTTTTGGTTTATCTACTAATACATTTAAAAATTACAAATGCAGTGAAAATTCAGGTATCGGTTACGGTATCGGTATCGGTATCGGTGAGTACCAAAAATTACAGTATCGGTATCGGACTCGTTCTGCAAAAAGTGGTATCGGGACATCCCTAGTCTTAAGTGGCTTGGAAATACCAAAAAAAAAACAAAAAACAAAAAAAAAAAACAGTTTTTTAAACCTAAAAGCGCCAGGTAAACTCCAAATGACACGACAGACAGCCCTTTCCATCAACTTCTCCGCATCTCCAATAGTGTAAAGGAAAGAGCCACTCGCAAATAATCTTAGGGCAGTGCAAACAGTTTGTGCTGTATTTAAAGCCACTCCGACAAGTCGAAAATAAATGTGCGTTTCCAACAATATAATAATGTAAACGACAATCTCACTAGTCACGAGAAAAAAAAAACATCTCAGAAAGTGCACTATCGCGCTGCGCTGGACTTCCCGTATCAGCTCCGCTTATGAAGCCGCGATCTAATCCTGTTTACATGAAATAAGCCTGCTCTCGAGCAGGTTTGAGCTTGCGCATCTGTTGCTATGACAGCAAGTCCAGGATGAGCTTCGAAGAACCAAACGATCCAAGATCATGCCAAATCGTCAACAATCAAATCCAGCTAACTGAGTTAGCGACGTACGAAGAACGAGCCCCTGGGCTGTTCAGTGCCATTGGACATCAATAAATAGCCTAGTTCAGGATTCTATCTCCATTCAGAATCAGCCTAACATAAGAAAAAGGACAACTGAAACATGTGGGCTGCATTTCAAGACGATAGACTGGCGAGCGCGAGCACACAGCAAAACAAACCACGAGGTTAGCAATTTCTTAAGCACTCAAAACAGCAGTTCTCGACACATCTCAAATAAATGTGCACTCATCATAAAATACACGTACAAGTTACCATGTGCACTAAAGCTAAAGTTACAACAGGTATATTTCAAGCTTACATCGCACTGATGTGAACACCTACCTCTCTCCGTCGAGTAGAAATGCAGACTGAGAAACGAGCGCGAAGATTCAGTACATGACCACCACTCGAGTCTCTATCCAATAGAGGGCGCACTTACACAACAAACAACTCTCCCGATACCTATGAAATGACTGAACAATACAAGACTCACATAAAACTCACATACCCACAAAATAGAAAATGAGAGGTTGCAAAAATATTTGTCATTCTTTAACCTGTTAAATTATGGGGCGCCGTTTGTAAAGCGGCTCACGCTGAAAATAACAGCAACATTTTGTCACATTTAGCTTCAAACAATGTTTAAAAAACTGGTATGAGTTTTTGACGGTCACTTTTTACCACATTTACAACAATATTTGTCAACTTAGAGATATTTCAAATAGTTAAATCTAAATATTAAATGTTACACCTAAATGTTAAATATTAAATCTAAATGCTAAATATAAATCTAAATGTTAAATCTAAATCTAAATGTTAAATCTAAATGTTAAATCTAAATGTTAAATGTTAAATCTAAATCTAAATGTTAAATCTAAATATTAAATCTAAATCTAAATGTTAAATCTAAATCTTAAATCTAAATGTTAAATCTAAATATTAAATCTAAATCTAAATGTTAAATCTAAATGTTAAATGTTAAATCTAAATATTAAATCTAAATCTAAATGTTAAATCTAAATGTTAAATCTAAATCTAAATGTTAAATCTAAATGTTAAATCTAAATGTTAAATCTAAATCTAAATCTAAATGTTGAATCTAAATCTAAATGTTGAATCTAAATGTTTTGGGTGAAACTAAATATTTAACTAATATGCAAATTCAAAATGCCGGAAGTGCCAAAATAAAAGCTCGAGGTGGTCAGTGTGTGTTTATAGCATGGTTTATAGTGCAGAGGTGGGAGCAAGTCACACATGAACAAGTCACAAGTCTCAAGTCTTAACCTTCAAGTCTCAAGCAAGTCCAAGTCAATTTTGTGAAAAGCAAGTCAAGTCAAGTCAAGTCACTGCTTTATGTCAAGCAAGTCAAGTCAAGTCGTAGCTTGGGTCACAAGTCACTGGCAAGTCATACAAACGTTTGATGATTTCACTGAATTTATATATTAAAAAAGTTAAAACTACATAAGTTGTGGACTTTTGTTTTATTTGAAACATTTTTTTAAATATGCATTTCCACATGCTGAGTGGTTAAAAATCTAAAAAGGAAAAAATAAATAAAATTTCAAACTACATAGCCTAAAATGTAAATGTAATTGAAATTAGGCCAACATTAAAGCTTGAAAAATAAATATGCCTCAAACATTGCAGTAGACCATTAAAAGATATTAAATAATTCACAATTCAAGTATAATTGTTCCTATGCCACCAAATGGCATTCTTCAAACTGGCATCCCCTTTATGGAACATGAACACATCCTTAACAACAAGTTAGATCTTTCCTTTTTAACAAAAGAATAACAAGAAAAAAAAAAACAGTAATAATTTAATTGACACAAAACTTACACCTGTCAATCAGGTGGATTGACTATTGTACATTATTAATCTGTGTGAGTGAGTGATTTATTAATATTTGTGAATGATGTGTGTGCATGTGTACACAGCAAAAACTCCAGTGTTAAATTAACACTCCTGGGAGTGTATACGAGTCCACACTCAAGAGTGTAAAAGTGTTAAAATATGAGTGTTAAATTAACACTCAAGAGTGTTAAAGTTAATGAGATAATTAAGTGATTAATTGAGTGATGATTGAGCATTATTGAAGACACCTGATGATAACAAGCAGAATCACTGAAGGAGAAAATCTCAAATTGTAAGTTACCATTATGGCGATTTGTGTTTGCTTTAGTTGGGCTCTAGACCCTTATATGTTTACTTTATATTTTGTCTGACTGTTGTATTTGAGTTATAACTGCCAGATGAACAAAGCAAAAAAGTGATCTGATGGTGTTGGTTATATTATGACAATCATCATTTGAACTTGATCACTGAACTCATTAAGATCCTTATTTCTGACTTAGATTTACGTTGTTGTTTACAGCATAACTTTGATTCTGCATAAATATCCAGAATTTTAGATACAATATAAAGGATTTCTTAAAAGTTGTTTTGAAAAAAAAAAAAGATAAAAAAAATCTTTCTTTTAGGCACACACAGACGTCAAGATTCAGTCTATGCATCTCAACAATGGTGACGAGCAGAATATTCAATTAGGAAAAGTAAATTACATAGACAATCCAGATCATAATTTATTCATACCGCAATGCATGATGGGAGCCATTAATGAGTTGTGATTGGTGGCAGCCACTGCAACATGCTTTATTATTGTCATCATTGTTGAGATTCACAGGCAGATTATTGATATCTGTGTTTCTAAATAAATTCATTTGAAAGTGTTTTGATCAGAATAATGTTTATTAAATATTTTGAATTATATGAAAAATACTGATGATCATATGCTGTAGAATCGCAGAGCTGCTGTAATTATCAAGTTAAGATACCTCAATAAATTTCATTTTTTGGTTCACAACATGATTATGTCAAAACATAACCAACACTATCAGATCACACTTTTCTTTGTTCATTTGACTGTTATAAATCAATAACAGCAGACAAACAAAATTTAAAGTAAACATAAAAGGGTCTAGAGCCCAACTAAAGCAAACACCCATCACCTTAATGGTAACTTACAATTTGTGATTTTCTCCTTCAGTGATTCTGCTTGTTATCATCAGGTGTCTTCAATAATGCTAAATCATCACTCAATTAATCACTTAATTATCTCATTAACTTTAACACTCTTGAGTGTTAATTTAACACTCATATTTTAACACTTTTACACTCTTGAGTGTGGACTCGTATACACTCCCAGGAGTGTTAATTTAACACTGGAGTTTATGCTGTGTACACATGCACACACATCATTCACAAATATTAATAAATCACTCACTCACACAGATTAATAATGTACAATAGTCAATCCACCTGATTGACAGGTGTAAGTTTTGTGTCAATTAAATTATTCCTGTTTTTTTTTTCTTGTTATTCTTTTGTTAAAAAGGAAAGATCTAACTTGTTGTTAAGGATGTGTTCATGTTCCATAAAGGGGATGCCAGTTTGAAGAATGCCATTTGGTGGCATAGGAACAATTATACTTGAATTGTGAATTATTTAATATCTTTTAATGGTCTACTGCAATGTTTGAGGCATATTTATTTTTCATGCTTTAATGTTGGCCTAATTTCAATTACATATACATTTTAGGCTATGTAGTTTGAAATTTTATTTATTTTTTCCTTTTTAGATTTTTAACCACTCAGCATGTGGAAATGCATATTTAAAAAAATGTTTCAAATAAAACCATAGTCCACAACTTATGTAGTTTTAACTTATTTTAATATATAAATTCAGTGAAATCATCAAACGTTTGTATGACTTGCCAGTGACTTGTGACCCAAGCTACGACTTGACTTGACTTGCTTGACATAAAGCAGTGACTTGACTTGACTTGCTTGACATAAAGCAGTGACTTGACTTGACTTGACTTGCTTTTCACAAAATTGACTTGGACTTGCTTGAGACTTGAAGGTTAAGACTTGAGACTTGTGACTTGTGACTTGTTCATGTGTGACTTGCTCCCACCTCTGTTATAGTGTCAAATAACGAATAAAAACCATCTCATAATAATAACTATAATATAACGATAATAACTTCCTAAAATAATAAACACGTTTGGAGAAACTGTAGAGTCTCGTGATGACAGAGCGATGACATGACATTCAGTCAAAGTGAGCCCCCTAGTGGCTGGCTATTATGGCTACAGGTCATAAGTCCCGCACTTTTCATAAAAGTGACACTAGCCTACTCTTCAAATACAGTTTCTCCAAACGTGTTTATTATTTTAGGTAGTTATTATCACGATAATCTATGTCCAAGAGTCCATTTCCTCGGATGAGATGGTTTTATTCGTTATTTGACACTATAAACCATGCTATAAACACACACTGACCACCTCGAGCTTTTATTTTGGCACTTCCTGTTACCGGCATTTTGAATTTGCATATTAGTTAAATATTTAGTTTCACCCCAAACATTTAGATTCAACATTTAGATTTAGATTTAACATTTAGATTTAGATTCAACATTTAGATTTAGATTTAGATTTAACATTTAGATTTAACATTTAGATTTAGATTCAACATTTAGATTTAGATTTAGATTTAACATTTAGATTTAGATTTAACATTTAGATTTAACATTTAGATTTAATATTTAGATTTAACATTTAGATTTAGATTTAACATTTAACATTTAGATTTAACATTTAGATTTAGATTTAATATTTAGATTTAACATTTAGATTTATATTTAGATTTAACATTTAGATTTAGATTTAACATTTAGATTTAGATTTAGCATTTAGATTTAGATTTAGATTTAGCATTTAGATTTAACATTTAACATTTAGGTGTAACATTTAATATTTAGATTTAACTATTTAAAATATCTCTAAGTTGACAAATATTGTTGTAAATGTGGTAAAAAGTGACCGTCAAAAATTCATACCAGTTTTTTAAACATTGTTTGAAGCTAAATGTGACAAAATGTTGCTGTTATTTTCAGCGTGAGCCGCTTTACAAACGGCGCCCCATATTAAATAAGCATTTATGTCTGTCTATATTCATCCTACAGTAACTGGTGCCAATTCATTCATTATTTTGAACAATTTGTATTGCTAATCCTAACATTATTCTGCTTCTTCATTAAAGTCCAGATATCTTCCAAATATAAATAATGGTAAGAAAAACAGTTAAAATCATCAACACAGAAAAAACGCATATAGCCAACAATTTACCCTCAGTCTGACACTCAATGCAATGAGCTTTAAGTGTCAATTTACAGGAGATCTGAAGACATCAGCATAATAAATGAGGTGAAAACAGGAACTATTGTCATGAAATAAAGAGTGTTTTCAGCAGATCTGTTAATATTGATGATCCTCAGACTATCAACACTCATTCAACAAGCCGTTCAGGGTCATCAGCAGATCATCTCACTTTATTCTGAGTGTTTAACTGAAAAACAGATTGAGTAAATTATAAAGGATACACAGCAAAAACTCCAGTGTTAAATTAACACTCCTGGGAGTGTATATGAGTCCACACTCAAAAGTGTAAAGTGTTAAAATATGAGTGTTAAATTAACACTCAAGAGTGTTAAAGTTAATGAGATAATTAAGTGATTAGTTTAGTGATGATTGAGCATTATTGAAGACACCTGATGTTAACAAGCAGAATCACTGAAGGAGGAAATCACTAATTGTAAGTTAACATTAAGGTGATGGGTGTTTGCTTTAGTTGGGCTCTTGACACTTATATGTTTACTTTAAATTTAGCTTGTCTGCTGTTATTGATTTATAACAGTCAGATGAACAAAGAGACAATGTGATCTGATGGTGTTGGTTATGTTTTGACATAATCATGTTGTGATCCGTAAAACAAAACTTATTGAGATGGCTCAACTTGTTAATTACAGCAGCTCTGTGGTTCTACAGCACATGATTTTCAGTATTTTTCATATAATCCAAAAATATTTCATTACCATTGTTCTGATCAAAAGACTTTCAAATTAATTTATTTAGAAACACAGACATCAATAATCAGCCTGTGAATCTCAACAATGGTGACAATAATAAAGTGGCTGCCACCAATCACAACTCATTAATGGCTCCCATCATGCATTGCGGTATGAATAAATTATGATCTGAATTGTCTGTGTAATTTACTTTTCCTAATTGAATATTCTGCTCCTCACCATTGTTGAGATGCATAGACTGAATCTTGACATCTGTGTGTGCCTAAAAGAAAGATTTTTTTTTTTTTCAAAACAACTTTTAAGAAATCTTTTGTATTATATCTAAAATTCTGGATATTTATGCAGATTCACAGTTATGCTGTAATCAACAACATAAATCTAAGTCAGAAATAAGGATCTTAATGAGTTCAGTGATCAATTTCAAATGATGATTGTCATAATATAACCAACACCATCAAATCCCTTTTTCTCTTTGTTCATCGGGCAGTTATAAGATACAACAGCCAAACAAAATCTAAAGTAAACATATAATGGTCAAGAGCCCGACTAAAGCAAACACCCATCACCATAATGGTGGTTTACAATTTGTGATTTTCTCCTTCAGTGATTCGGCTTGTTAACATCAGGTGTCTTCAATAATGATCAATCATTACTAAATTAATCACTTAATTAGCTCATTAACTTTAACACTCTTGAGTGTTAATTTAACACTCATATTTTAACACTTTACACTCTTGAGTGTGGACTCATATACACTCCCAGGAGTGTTAATTTAACACTGGAGTTTTTGCTGTGTAACAGCCTGTAAAACTGCTCTATTGGAATAATTGATAAAATTTGATTTTATGATAACTACATTCTTTACAATAAAGTAACTAGATCATTAAAATGTGTAGAAACTAAAACAGACCATAAAGCTTTAAAAAAAAAGAGCACCACAAGTAATATTATTCCAAGTGTAATAGGTAGAATATTATTTATGTATATAGCTTTCAAATGTCTCATGTGACTCATTATAGGCTCGAGTGTAAAGGATTTGGCAGTAGGCCTATATGTTGCAGGTTATTTTAATAATGTAAAATAACTAACACATTTAATCCATATGTGTCAAACGAGGAGAATAAACGTCCATTTTTGGTATGGCAAGATGTCTTAAAATTGATTTCTTTTTCTAACATTTAAACTTACACCACATTATTAGATTACCCTTTGACTTTATGAATACGCATAAATGACAGCTTAATGATTTTTTATATTTTTTGTACATTTATTTAAAGACGGCATGTACCATTTTTTTGTCACTGGTGTTACCTTACTTCTTTGGCAATATTAAAGGTTTTTATGAAATATTATTCCAATTTTTTTTCAGCACATGTAGACAGAGTTAGCGAAAAATAATAATAATGCAACAAATATGGAGATTATGTTTTATTTATTTTAATCAGGTTTGTTAAAAGTGTGCTTGAATGAGGTTAGTTCATCTGCGCTACCATCTATTTGCTATAACAATGAAAATATTTGAAAACCAGTTAAAATCAAGTAATGATGCAATCCTTTAAATCTTAACTTTTGAGTGTAGCAGAATTAAATGGATGTAACATTATTACTATGTCACATGTGACATTGCATTTAATGTGACAGAAAAAAAAGACAGTAACACCAGTGACACAATAAAGTGTATCTATAAATGGAAGTTACTGGTGTTACCCATAAGAAAGGTGACACCAGTGACAGTAACACCAGTGACAATTTTCATGAAAAATTAATTTTACAAAATGGCTGCTGCAAGGTAACAAACCACATGTTGTCAATCATGGTATACTAACTAAATTAAGTAGTTTAATCCATTTGTATTCTAGTTTTTTTACAATTACATAACAGTAAAGTAGGTCATACCAGTGACTTCAACTAAAAGCTTCATATGAAATCATGAGATAAATGAGAAGATTTCTGATAACTGAAAAGAGACAGTGGATCTACCATGGGCTTTTCTTCATAGATATTCAGGAAATTGGAAGAAGGAAGTCGAGTGATGTCATCAGTGTGATTTTTATTTTAAAATAAGAGATTTTTGTTTAACGGTAACACCAGTGACACAACTCAAGGGGACCTCTATTTTCATTCTAAATTTTATAATATTTATTCTGCATTTTTTATATATATATCATTTACATAATATATTTGATAGTTATGTATAGATTATTGTATTTTAAATGGTGTAAAAATCTGTTATTGACCTCAAAATAAAGCATTTTCCCTCTGTACATAACTGTGGGGACGGGCACGTCTGTGGTGCTTGGAATTATATAGAATTAATAAAAATCAAATATTGCCACATTGATGGCTCAAGAAGGTGTAATTGTTCAAATAACATAGTTTTATTTTAAAATGTAAAGAAATTGTAACCCTAAAGTGTTTTTTAAGTGTAATATTTCTGTAAAGGCTAGGGACAGAAAAATGGACATTTTCATACACAGCAAAAACTCCAGTGTTAAATTAACACTCCTGGGAGTGTATATGAGTCCACACTCAAGAGTGTAAAGTGTAAAAATATGAGTGTTAAATTAACACTCAAGAGTGTTAAAGTTAATGCGCTAATTAAGTGATTAATTTAGTGATGATTGATCATTATTGAAGACACCTGATGTTAACAAGCAGAATCACTGAAGGAGAAAATCACAAATTGTAAGCCACCGTGATGGTGATGGGTGTTTGCTTTAGTTGGGCTCTTGACCATTATATTATTTACTTTAGATTTTGTTTGGCTGCTGTATCTGAGTTATAACTGCCAGATGAACAAAGAGAAAAAATGATATGATGATGCCGGTTATATTATGGCAATCATCATTTGAACTTGATTACTGAACTCTTATTTCTGACTTAGATTTATGTTGTTGGTTACAGCATAACTGTGATTCTGCATAAATATCCAGAATTTTAGATGTAATACAAAGGATTTCTTAAAAGTTGTTTTGAAAAAAAATCGTTCTTTTAGGCACACACAGATGTCAAGATTCAGTCTATGCATCTCAACAATGGTGACGAGCAGAATATTCAATTAGGAAAGGTAAATTCAGATCATAATTTATTCATACCGCAATGCATTATGGGAGCCTTTAATGAGTTGTGATTGGTGGCAGCCACTGCAACATGCTTTATTATTGTCACCATTGTTGAGATTCACAGGCTGATTATTGATGTCTGTGTTTCTAAATAAATTCATTTGAAAGTCTTTTGATCAGATCAATGAAATATTTTTGGATTATATGAAAAATACTGAAAATCATATGCTGTAGAATCACAGAGCTGCTGTAATTGACAACTTAAAACAAACTATCTCAATAAGCTTCATTTTTCGGATCTCAACATGATTATGTCAAAACATAACCAACGTTATCAGATAACATTTTTTCTTTGTTCATCTGACTGTTATAAATCAATAACAGCAGACAAGCAAAATTTAAAGTAATCATATAAGGGTCAAGAGCCCAACTAAAGCAAACACCCATCACCTTAATGGTAACTTACAATTTGTGATTTTCTCCTTTAGTGATTCTGCTTGTTAACATCAGTTGTATTCAATAATGCTCAATCATCACTAAATGAATCACTTAATTAGCTCATTGACTTTAACACTCTTGAGTGTTAATTTAACACTCATATTTTAACACTTTACACTCTTGAGTGTGGACTCATATACACTCCCAGGAGTGTTAATTTAACACTGGAGTTTTTGCTGTGTAGAATGACCCAGCAACACTTGAGCTCGATTTCCATCAATTCCCCTCACAGATCTCAAACTTTAAAGGTGCTCTAAGTGATGTTGGGTGATGTCACTTCTTGTTGACGTTTAAAGTATTGTCAAACAAAACGGAGGCTAGCTAGACCCTCCCTCCTCATCCGCGCACTAACCCCCCAAACTCCACCCCTAAATCATTCCTGTTGGTTATTGGCTGGAGCAGTTTGTTATGTTTTGTGGTGCGGGTGAGCCCAGTTTGTTTCTCTTGCTGTTTGTGGAGCCTGTGGTGTCTACAGAGACTGCGTTTTTTTACAGTGTGTTCAGGGGACAGGCAGCTAGCGGATGGTGAGGAGATGTTTGCTGTAAGTGACAAAAAAATGTTTTTGCCTAAAAAACGTGCGACATCACTTAGAGCACCTTTAACTCTTGACTTCGTATTCTGTCCAAACACACCGTGCTTTCTAAGTCACGTGACTGTTTCCAGTGCAGTTTTGCGAAATATTTCTTTTTCGAATTGCCTGAAAAACCACCTCATGCGAGCGTAAAAACTTGTTTGCGATAAATGGGAGTTTTTGCGAAATTGACGTGTTTCCATTGAGCATATTTTCAATTCACAATTTCATTTTTTTGCGCAATTTGAAGGGTAATGGAAATGCGGCTTGTGCCCCACGTTCTCACTTTAGTCTCATTACTATCTCTCTACTTCTTGCGTGTGTTCCCCTTGTTCTTTGTCGGATTATTGCGTGTGTGTTGATAGTCTGAGGCTCATCAATATTAACAGATCTGCTGAAAACACTCTTTATTTCATGACAATAGTTCCTGTTTTCACCTCATTTATTATGCTGATGTCTTCAGATCTCCTGTGAATTGACACTTAAAGCTCATTTCATTGGTGTCA
This sequence comes from Scardinius erythrophthalmus, assembly GCF_964197995.2. NCBI lineage: Eukaryota > Metazoa > Chordata > Actinopteri > Cypriniformes > Leuciscidae > Scardinius > Scardinius erythrophthalmus. Next base: position 18,285,952 of record NC_138221.1, on the reverse strand, counting down.
GCAGACTGAGGGTATTTGTTGGCTACTATATGTACATTTATTTCTGTCTTTATGCATTGAATTATTTTTCTTACCATTATTTGGAATAATTGTATTACAATATTTATATTCTGTTATCAATAAGTATAAAATAGCCATTCCGCCAACAGGGTGACATTTTTGTCCCCATTATACATTATATGTATAAAAATGTATGAAAATTAACTCTAAAATATGAAATTATTTAAAAATAATAATAATAAAAAAATACTTAGAAAACTAAAAAATAGCATTTTCTGTGTGTCCTCTATCTCTAAACTTTGCCATGGAATATAATGATTAAAATCCTTCAGAAATCTTTTTTTTTTTTTTTTTTTGCATTGTTGTGTGACTTTGTATCCAATCAATGCTTTACATTTATTTTTTCATGAGAAAAAAACATGTCACCTAATATTTTAGATAAAATACACATTTGGAAGAACATAAGTCATCTCATTTTAATTTCTGTATATTTGATTTAAAATTGTAACTATGACTGAGAAGGTCAATCTCAACATACTGTCCTGTTACCTAAATTATTTCTTAGATTTTATTTAAAAAAAATATTAACTTTTAGTAAGTCACTAGAATTTCCTCCGTGTCCTTATACTATTGGCATGTATGCTATGCGGCCATATGCCATGTATTTGATAACTTTTTGCTTAAAAACTCCTGTTACTTATATGAAAAATAAAAGGGGTGAGTTAAAGTAACAGGAGTGAGTAGAGTCCTCTGTTTTGTTGATTTAATACTGTAAATATTACTACTCATAGTATCATATTGTACCTTTAACATTTAAGGTTGCAATTACTTATATTATAGACATTAGCATTAGTTTTACAATGTGAACACCATACTTCCAGGGAGCCCGTCCACCACAAAGTGACTTAAACCTTTTGTCTTTCTTCTGTTTTGTATAAGATGGAGAGAACTCATACTATGCTGGTGCCAGAAACACCCACTCATGGCATCCTGCAGGGGAAGAAGCGAAACACACTTGCAAACCTCTCTTTTCTCCCTTTTTTGTCTTAACTTCCCTCTATATATAGTGATTTTTTCCCACAAATATCAATTATTTAAACATATAACCTGCAATTTATTTAAAGAGCAACTTGCAGGTAAAAAAAAAAATCTAAATGAATATATAACCGTGTATGAAAATACCATATGAAAAGATAATGCAGGATTTAAAATGTTTTAAAACGACATAATGACACCAATTTAGTAGATAAAGTGAGCGTTTCTTTGACTGCTCGTACAAACCGCTTTTTTTTCAACATCGCGTCATTTTACGTCACACGAGGGAGACATGTGCTGTGCTCTGCCGCAGCTCAGTGCAGAGTGGGTTGGTATTCACACTCACAAAAAAAATTGTGTCTAAAAATAAGATTTATGTATTTAAATTGCATAACAAATTCCCATGCATTTGGATTACATAGTTTTAACATAAACCAATCAATAATCTGAATGTGATTCATATGTTTAAGTCATACATAAATGAAACAGATAAGATTTATGTAATTGTATTAATAAACTGAATGTGATTTATATTTGTCAGTCATATGTAAATGAAACAGGTAAGATTTATGTAATAGTACACAGAAAAATGCCCATGTTAAATTAACACTGCTCAGTGTTCATATGTGTGCACACTACCGAGTTAAAGCGGTGTTGAAGTTAATGAGATAATTAACTGATGATTGAGCATTAATGATGAACACCTGCTGTTAACAAGCAGAATCACTGAAGGAAAGAGAAACACAAGAACTACAACTGACTTCAGCCACAGCCTTAGATGAAATCAACTGAAGAGAAAAGAAGACATTAAATCTGTGAAGATCTCAGCAGAGGAGGATTAAACAACTCCACAAACAGCATTACCAGCTTCACTTATTACTAACCAGACTGACTTTATTTCATTTCCGTTTGAATGAAATCAATAGTTGTATTTTAAAGTCACCATGATGGTGGTTAAGGTTTGCTTTAGTTGGGCTCTTGACCATTGACTCTTTAATATAACATTTTCTCTGGCTGCTATAATTATGTGTTTATAAAACACATTTGTTGCAGCGAAAAAGCCAAGAGAAAATGATATCAGGTGATGTTGGCTGTTTATTGATGATGATGATGATGACAACAAAGTCATCATCATGAAATTGCCTGATTCACTGATCTTGTTCAGTGTCTACTGCTTTTTAATATTGTTTTATTCATAACAGAAGCCATATGATTTTACAGCATGAAATCTAACAGTGTTGTTTATCAAACAATATATATGAAGAGTTCAGATGCAAAAGCCTCTAAGTGCCATCTGGAATTTTCTTCTAGAATGATCATTTTTATCAAGCTTGTATATTCAAATTCTGTAATTTTACTTAAATGGCAATGCAAATGACCTATTAATTGTCATTTAAGTGAAATTACTGAACTTAAATATACAAGCTTAATAAAACTGATCATTCTAGAAGAAAATTTCAGATGGCACTTAGAGGCTTTTGCATCTGAACTCTTCATATATTTTTTTTTAATAGTTAGTGCACAAAAACCTTTCATCTATGGCATTACTTAGACTCACACAGACATCAAGAAACAGCATATGAATCTCAACAATGGTGACAAAAGATACAAAAAATCCTGATGCATAATTTATTAATGCCGCAATGCATGCTGGGAGATATGGGTGAGTTTTGATTGGTGGTACCCAGCATGCACTGCAGCATGAAGCATTTCATTGATTGTCACCATTGTTGAGAGTCATACACTGATTCTTGATGTCTAAGTAATAATGTAGAAGAGAAAGTTTAATGCACTAAATGTTTTTAAAATTCTTTATATTATTTGAGTAACTGTTGGATCTAATGCTGTCAGGTCACACAGCTACTATAATAAATAAAACAAAATCACATAAGCCCAATAATCAAAGCATTAGACACTGAAAAAGATAAGTGATTCAGGCCACAATATGATGATTACACTTTCATCAATAAACAGCCAATATCACTTGATCTATTTTTCTCTTGGCTTTGTCGCTGCAACAAACGTGTTTTATAAACACATAATTATAGCAGCCAGAGAAAATGTTATATTAAAAAGTCAATGGTCAAGAGCCCAACTAAAGCAAACGCTAACCACCATCATGGTGACTTTAATACACAACTATTTATTTCATTAAAACGGAAATGAAATAAAGTCAGTCTGGTTAGTAATAAGTGAAGCTGGTAATGCTGTTTGTGGAGTTGTTTAATCCTCCTCTGCTGAGATCTTCACAGATTTAATGTCTTCTTTTCTCTTCAGCTGATTTCATCTAAGGCTGTGGCTGAAGTCAGTTGTAGTTCTTGTGTTTCTCTTTCCTTCAGTGATTCTGCTTGTTAACAACAGGTGTTCATAATTAATGCTCAATCATCACTTAATTATCTCATTAACTTCAACACCACTTTAACTCTGTAGTGTGCACACATATGAACACTGAGCAGTGTTAATTTAACATGGGTGTTTTCTGTGTACTATTACATAAATCTTACCTGTTTCATTTACATATGACTGACAAATATAAATCACATTCAGTTTATTAATACAAGTACATACATCTTATCTGTTTCATTTAGATATGACTTAAAAATATGAATCACATTCAGATTATTGATTGGTTTATGTTAAAACTATGTAATCCAAATGCATGGGAATTTGTTATGCAATTTAAATACATAAATCTTATTTTTAGACACAATTTTTTTTGTGAGTGCAGTAAGAGCGGTCGTGAGACAGTGTGTTTTCAGTAGTTTTTGTATTTCAATTTATCATCGTCATGGTAAATTTATGTGTTTGTGGAGCTTGCAAAAACTCCAGCCTGTCAGGACATCGAGTCCACCGGTTTCCTAACAGGAAAAAGGACGGTGCTATCTTTCGTGCCTGGGTGCGGGTTGTGCAGGTGAAGAGACGGGATTTCTCTTCCGCGTCGGCTTCGGAAAACGCGGTCGTGTGTAGCGTTCACTTCAGATCGGAGGATTATCGTCCCGGCGATATGAAGGAGTTCAACATGGGATACCGAAGTAAGAACCGGGTGAGACTCAGAGCTAGTGCGGTTCCTTCAGTGCACGCATCTTCGGGTTCTCCCGCTGGATGTAGGCGCGAGCACAACATCAACTGGCAAACGCAATGTAAGCGGAACGAAACTGAGCTAACAGTTACTCGTTATTGTGTTTGTGTGGACCGTTTATCAGTTTGGACCAGTGCAGCGCGAGCCTGATCAAGCAACACTGTAGCCTAACTGCGAGATCCAGTAAATAAAGAATTCGCCACTGAAGTAATAACATCGCTGCGAGATCTAGTGAGAAATATTCACATTTCTCCGTTATTAACGGATCAAACAGCGCTGACGTGAAAACCAGGAATAAACATTGTGCAATGAATGAACGAACTATCCAGTGTCCATAGATCAGCAACATTCACCATGGCTTTACTGTAGTAACACTACTAACTGCAACCATGGAAAGTTTGGCATTTTCCACTAAGGCCCAGTATGCATCCACCTCCCTGCAACACTGACTTTCCTCAGCTGTAAACATTGCCTCGCATTTCCCACACAAGCACCTATGGAACAAAAAATGTATCAGGAATAAATATCTCTCTGTCTCTCCATGAGAAACTGCTGTTATATCACGTAACGTTAGTCTGGGCGGATATTAATGAGCATGACAAACGCCTGATCAAAGCTTAGTTTCTGTTATTGTAAGTTCCAATATGTTCTGTCTAACATTAATCCTGGCCTGTCCCTGCTCTCTTGGCAGCCTAGCAGGCTCATAATTGTATGGCTGTGGTCCGTAAACAATTTGCTCAGCGTCCGAAATGTCATTGCAATCCATATTTCCCTGTTGTTTGAATCGACCGCTCTCCCTCGTGCTACGTCACGACTCTCGCCCGTCACGCCCATTTTCAGATGCGGAAGTAAAATTTTCTCACAAAAACGACTCCAGAAGCCACTGTAGCATATTTATAATTTTTTTTTAAAGAAAATCTAGTTCCTACATTATTTTTCTATACATTGACTTGTTGGGTCTTCTAACCTGCAAGTTGCTCTTTAAAATAAACACTTTCTTGTTGGGAAAACAAAGGAATTAATTTAAATGCTTTTTTAAATGGCACATGAGTTTTGGTAATAGGACTGAGAAAACATGCGTCCATCTTCTGCTTAGAAACCTTGTAAAAAAAGTTGCCTGAGATTGACCAATACACATTTTTAATAGTTAAATATGTGTAGTATTCGATTCAGTGTTGAAAAAAGATACAACAATAAAGTTTAATTTTGAAGAGTTAGCAAATGTCACCCATTCAATGGAATGGAAAAAAACTCAGCAACTGATATTTTTATTTTATTTTGGGCAGATCAGCTTTGGGTTTGTCAGTCACATAACCAGTTAAGCTCCTCCCACATCAGTCACATGGTCATTGAAGCCCCTCCCACAAAAATTCCACAATAAATGCTGCAAGTGAAGACGAGCATCAGCGCATCAGGAAGAGCTGAAATCTGCAAAGACTGAGTTTATTAAAGAGGACAGTGAGAACATGAGTGATCCAGAACCCTGCAGAATGAAACACACTGAAGATCCTGAAGAACAAAGAGGTTGGTGTTTATTCTTCATTCATTCATGATGCTGAAGAACATTCATGTTAGAAAGATTCAATCACTTCATCACATTTAGATAAACAGTTAAACTATGAAATGGCTGCAAAAGTTTCATTTTTGGTTTTCAACAAATGGTCAGTGGAGGAAGGTTTACGAAATGTTCATATTGATTGTCAACATCAGGTCAAACTAAATATAATTTTAGCTCTTTTATCCCTTAAAGACCTATACAGCTGACGGCTAAAAATAACTGTTGTTCTTTAATGTTTAATAACTTTTGAACTGCTAATCCATCTGTATGCTTTAAAAAGTCACATAAAGAGGAGATTCACTGCTTTTCTGTTTGCATTTGAACATTCAGATGCTTCATATAGTTAATGTGATTGTCATCAAGTTCTGATCAGCATTGATTCGTCAAAGAAACCCATGCGGTTAATGCTTAGTCCCCCATTGTCTTGCACAAGACAATTTTCACAATTGTTTACACTTCTTGCTGCATATATATATATATATATATATATATATATATATATATATATATATATATATATATATATATATATATATATATATATATATACAGTGCAATGCATAAGTTTATACACCCATGCTAAAGTTGACTAAAAATAGGAATAAAAAATCATATTTTGGAAATTGAACTTAATGCCTTAATTTAAAAAATCAGGAAAAATCCAACCTTTTAGGACACCAATTTTCTTTGTGAATGAATAATGTATCGTAAATAAATAAATGTTCTTCCTTAAAATACAGGGTGCATAAGTTTGTACACCCCTATGTTAAATTCCCATAGAGGCAGGCAGATTTTTATTTTTAAGTTGTTTTTTTTTTATTAATTTTTAGGATACTATGCATCCTGATAAAGTTCCCTTGGCTTTTGGAATTAAAATAGCCCCACATCATCACATAGCCTTCACCATACCTAGAGATTGGCATGGTTTTATTTCAGTTAGCCTAAAAGCTAGTTTGATTTGCATTGATTTGCTATTGCTATTTTAATTCCAAAGGCCAAGGGAACTTTATCAGGATGCATGGTATCCTAAAAATTAATTAAAAAAAAAATACTTAAAAATAAAAATCTGCCTGCCTCTATGGGAATTTAACATAGGGGTGTACAAACTTATGCACCCTGTATTTTAAGGAAGAACATTTATTTATTTACGATACATTATTCATTCACAAAGAAAATTGGTGTCCTAAAAGGTTGGATTTTTCCTAATTTTTTTAATTAAGGCATTAAGTTCATCATAATCAACCACTCCTTCAAAATTATATATGGCACTTGATGTTGGCTGCTGCTATCTTTTTTATAAAGATACATTTAATGTATAAAATATAACATTAAATCCAAAGTATAGTAATATACAATCTGCTCCACTTGACTGCAAAAAGTTTGTGTTCTTGTAATTCACTGTGTGACATTTCTGTGGCAAGCAGAGCCGGTGTTGAATTCACCAAACTCAAACAGGAAGACAGGAAAACTTGTTTATTTAACTTTATTTAATTAATATATATATATATATATATATATATATATATATATATATATATATATATATATATATATATATATATATATAATAAATAAAAAACAGCAAAATGGTAATATGTTATAGCAGTTGTCTACTTATGTCCTTTATTTTTTTTTCTCTTTGTATTATTTTGATGATTTTTTTTTCTTTCACTTCAGACCTGATGGAAGAGAGCGAGGAGAGTGAAGAACTTCATGTCCAACCTGGAGAAAAACCTTTGAGTCGCTCAAAGAAAAAACTGAAATTATTAAAGGAAAGAAGAACTAAGAAATCTTTCACCTGCACTCAGTGTGGAAAAAGTTACACAAGCAAACAAAATCTTGAGCGCCACATGAGAATCCACACTGGAGAGAAGCCGTTCTCTTGTGATCAGTGTGGGAAGAGTTTCGCTAGCAAACGAGATATTGAAATTCACATGAGAATCCACACGAGAGAGAAGCCGTTCTCATGTGATCAATGTGGGATGAGCTTCACACAAAAACCACATCTTGATGTTCACATGAGGATCCACACTGGAGAAAGACCATTCACATGTGATCAGTGCGGGACGAGCTTCGCACAAAAACCACATCTTGACGTTCACATGATGATCCACACTGGAGAAAGACCGTTCACGTGTGATCAGTGTGGAAAAACATTTATTAGTGCATCAACCTTGAAGAGACACAACCTGACAGTTCATATAAAGGAGAAGCCGCATCCATGCTCTGAATGTGGAAAGAGTTTTTCACTGCTGTGCAATTTAAAAGTACATCAGAAAACACACACTGGTGTGAGAGAGTACATGTGCTTTGAGTGTAAGAAGACTTTTATTTCAGTGAACAGTTTAAAACTGCACCAGAGAATTCACACTGGAGAAAAACCTTACAAGTGTTCACACTGTGACAAGAGATTCAATCTGCTGTCAACTCTGAAAAAACATGAGAGGATCCACAGCAGAGAGAAGCCGCACACGTGTGATCAGTGCGGGAATAATTTCTCTTTTAAAACTCACCTGAAGCTACATATGAGGATCCATTCAGTGGAGAAACAGGATCACCGATATCCATGTTGAGAGAGGTTCCTTCAGTTATCTTTACTCACTCAGGTGAAAAACAATCACAGTCGTAGATCACAGATATTTAAATATTATAATGATGTAGGATTATCCGTGAACAGGCCATTTCATATGAACCCAACACCGCATTCCACAGTTCAGAACGATTCCCCAGTGAACCATTAGTAAGTCATAAAACACAGTCATGGTGCCGAGATGGCTAAAGGAGATGTCACCCCCCTTCCCCTTTTTGTGCGTGTCTAATCTCATACCAGCGATGCCAGGACAGCAGGAACAGATTTCTCTTTGTTCCCCAAACTTAAGACCAAATGGCCAAGAAACCCTGTGGTGACCCCAATGCATAAATCCACAGCCTTATCAGGAAACGAAGGATGCTAAAACATTCCTATGGCCCAGAATCACCACAAACCTTAAACCAGGGGACACCTCCTTCCTGCAGTTGTAAATTCCAGAGACTTTTGTCTCCAAAACCAATAGACTGAAATTAACCCACTTGTGGTTTAATACAAACAACGGTCTCAAAATTGCTTCCAATAAGTTGAATTGATCACCAGTATTTACCTCACATATATCTTAAGTATCATGTATGTTTTATATAACCTGTGGAGTTCTTTCTGTGTGTTTAACTTTCATTACAGCCTATTTGTAAGGTTTTCTACCTCAGCTATAGGAACTAATCACCAGAAGTTGCCTTATACATGTGTATTCTCTGTATTATGTATGCTTTATATTACTCAAGTAAATTTTGTGTGTTAAACACTTATCACAGCTAAATCCTTATTTACTTCCACCTCAACTACGGGAAGTGAAGAAAAACTGTTGTACCTGGACCAGTTAAATGAAAGAATTGCCAGCTATGATTATGGGTATTCAAAAAAAAAAACAAAAAAAAAACAAGTGTCAGCAATCAAACAAACAGCATCACAGATGTGGTCTCATTCAAAACTTACCTTTTCTTTTGGGGGACATTGTCAATCCTGAGAGACTTTACTGGCAGTTATTCACTTTGTTATGAGACATTTGCAGCATTGTATTTGCTCCTGTTGTAACCAGAGGTATTGTAGTATTCCTGAAACAGCTCATCATAGATCATCATAAATTGTTCAAAGAACTTTATTCTGCTCGAAATCTCATCCCAAAACACCACTTCATGATACATTATCCTAGTATGCTAATTAAATTTGGACCTTTGTCAAAACTGTGGTGTATGAAATTTGAAGCAAAGCATAATCCTCTCAAACGGCAGGCACATGCTGTTTGCAATTTCAAGAATATTTCAAAAACTCTGGCTTACAAAAAACAGGTACAGCAAATGCATTGTTGGAAATTTGGGGACCCGTTAGTTCATACAATGTGCGTACCAAATGCATATCCTGTTGTTGTTTGTTCTTTGGAATATGGGAAAATAGTAATGAATAAATGTCAGATGTGTCAACAGACACAGTTCATGTGTCAAACTCTGTTAGTTTCTGTGGATACACGTACAGAACTGGGAGCATTCTGATGTCAGCCAGTTCTGAAGACGAACCAATATTTGGTGAAGTTGTCCACTTGTTCCCAAAGGTGGACCAAAACATGTTTATTAGCTTTTTTAAGGACTGTTAAGGTGAAATATTTTGATGATCACTTTTACTCATTCGTTGTGAAAAAGATGGAGGAGTAACAGGCTTGTACAAATTCCTACTGATCTGTCAGATTCCAGGCCCCTTGATATTCAGACAAGTTTTTTAGATGATCAGATCTACATCAATCCCAGATACAAAGTATTGACATGATTTATTTTGTATCTGCCATTCTGCCTAATGAATTTGTGAATTTGTGAATCTGTCCTGCTGAACATATTTTTTTTTACTTCTTGAAACAGTATCATCATATTCTGCAGTCCGAGTTCTATGAATGTAATTGATAAATTCCATGACAATAAATGTTTTGAACTCATTAATGGTTGTCATTGGTCATTGTTTTAATATTAGGCCAAAAATACCGCTTTTTTTCTATAGGGTTTTAGGTGCGTTTTCCTGCACATTCTGTGTAACCATGGACATTGTAGTGTTAAAATGACACATGTTTACACATCTTTGTGTTAACCTGACACATTACTGTGTTAAAATAATTTACACAGTGAATGAGTTAAAATTAACACAAAACTAGTAGACGTGGAGCTCACCCACGGATGTGTCAAAATTTAACACAGGTCATGTCATTTTTAACACATTCTTTCTAAGAGTGTAGCCAGCGGCTTGTTCTCTAGCCAACAACTGAAGATACAACAGTTCCTTTGCGGATAATGACGCTTATCACTGCTCTCTCATGTGGTTTGAGAGATGCAGAGATGAACAACAACCTCTTTATTCAGCAGAACACTTTTAGGTGGTTATATGCGAGGATGAACCACTTTACTCCGTTGCCACTTTACTTGACCCACGGTACAAAGACAGGTAAGCTAAAAGTCTACGCACACAAAATGTCACTTGCACGATAAAATACATTTTTCATTATACAACTTTGACGATGACAACGTTCTTGTTTTATTGTAAATAAGATTCATATTATTAGGCCTACTATTGTTAAAAAAAAACATATTTTCAAGTTTATATCAGTTTCGTTTAATTAATTGTAAAGTTTTAGTCATTAACTCTATCATTAACTTTTTATGCTAAAATAACGGCTAGAAATGCTTTCCATATTCTGCAGATTTATGTTCGTTTTAATGTGAAGCTGTCCAAAGCATTAAACATTAGTCACAAATCAGTCTCATTAGAACAATCACATTATATATAATTAGTTTTTTCATTCTGAAGATTTTTTTTTAAAGTGAATGGATGACCACTTATAATTGTATTATATATGATAAAATTTGGCCTTTATATAACTTATTTATTTTAGTTGCATGTTTGTAATTTCTATTTGTTATGTCTGACCAATATATGAAAATTATCTGTGGTTTTGAGACATTAAATAAGGCTTTATTTATTCAGAAAAAATTCTTGTATTCAGAAAAACTTTTTTTTCAGCAACCAATAAAAAGAAAAGTAAAATACATTGCTGCTTGGAATTTTATCAGAATGCATCTGTAAATCATTTCATTGACAGCTGCACTTTCATTGCAAAACAAAATAAATGCATTCATTTTTAATTAGTTTAAGAAACAATTCCAAAAATAAAAAAAAATAAAAAAGGATAAAGATAAATTATGTTTGATGGTTATGATGATAGATAGGTTATCTTATTCTCATTACAAGATGACAACTGGCAACTCTGATATACCTGTATAAATGACCATGTAACATTTGTATAAAATATAGACTATTTATTCTGCATGTTTTGTCTCAGATGCTTTTCAAATGCAGACACTGCCAGGCATGCAAAAAATGCCCTGATACAAGAGGTCGACAAGATGGAAGATGCACTGAAGAGGAGGACAACTACTGCTTTAGCTGCTACAGCAGATCCAGCAGAGAAGGTTTCTCATGCAGAAGCAAGCAGGTCAAGCGGACACACAAGCAAGAGCACCTTCATGATGATGTTCGATGAAGTTCTCAAGAAGCGATAAGAACCTGGAGGAGTAATCACGAGTGCTCTTCTTCAAATACAAACGTATATGACAGAGCAAATTATCCCTCGGTCTGAATACCCATTCCATTACTGGGCAGTGAACAAGCTTCGTTTCCCTGCCCTTGCTGCTACTGCATCAGCCTTTCTTTCTGCCCCCTGTACAAGTGTTGAGAGTGAAAGACTGTTTAGCACTGCCTCCAAGATTATAGATGAAAGAAGGAACCGACTAAAAGCAGAGAGAGCAGAAATGCTAATATTCCAAAAAAAAAACTGCCAATGATGATCAAGTGAATCCTGAAGCAGGATTATGTTACTGGTGAAGTCTATACTTGTCTAGACTTGGTTGTTATATTAGTGTTTGTTTTCTACTATTGTTCATGAGTGTAAGGTTTACTTTATAATAATCACTATGTTGAAGCTGGCTACGGTTCTGATTTAAGATTCACTAGATTTAGAATATTATTTTTTGGATTTTCGTCAGAAAATAATTTAATTTGATAATTGCAGTAAATTTTGTTAAGATTGTTTGTGATACGACAACACTAGTAAGTGTTGAAATTACTGCTAATTTTGCTACTGCATCATTCAGTTTTCTTAATAAAGTTGTCAGCCATACATTTTTTTGTTTAGTGCACAAGTAATGTGCAGTCAGATTTGGTATTACTTTCTTTACCTAATATAAATAAATCTTAATTACCGAGTGAATTGTATACATTCTTTAGTTTTGAAGGTAAAAAAAAAAAAAAAACAACAACAAAAAAACACTGATATCGGATTGGTATCGGTATCGGCCGATACTCAGAATTTTGGTATCGGATCGGATCGGTTTTGAAAAAGTGGTATCGTTGCATCCCTACGGAAAGCCACGTTAAACTCGGGCATGGTTGGACAATTAGACAGCCGTTGATCATTGTCTGTTAACATGACGTTTATCTTGGCTCTCTGAGCACAGCATGACCTGCGAGGATCTGGGTGCGCAGCTGGGAAGAGATAGCAGCGGCTGATGGAAAAAAGGGACTCCGGTGGTGGACGCTGGGAGAGCCGTGGCTAAGGATCTGCGCGGTAGAAGGTCAGCAGGTCCCATGATGAATGATGTGGAGGGAGCAGCATCTGCAGCAGCAACGGGAGCCATGGGAGCAGGCGTCGACGAAGTTGATTGTCTAAGCTGGTTAAGGAAAATTGAATGTTCTGAAGGGATGACAGGCTAACAACTTTAAAATGCTTTTTTGGTCACTTATTGACAGAATATTTATAGAAAATGAAACATGCATCAAGACAATATAAATATAAGTTCACTCACCTAGTCCTAGTCTATAACTTGAAGCAAAAATCCTTCTGTCCTTTTAAATGTCTGTGTTGAAAGACCACATTCAGTCGTTTAGTGAAGCTGATTGCTCTAGCCTTTATCCAACTTAGGCATGGGGTCTTCCTTTATTTTTAATTGTTGTTTCAATGGTTGTTTGGTAAATTTGTTTGCGATCAAACATTAAATATCTCTACTCTCCATAGTTACATCAGGGGTAGAAGTTCATAATCATGTAATTTATGTCTCGTCAATGATTGTTTGATATACCAAGGCTACGTTTACACGTAGGTGGCTATTTTCATAAACGGACATTTCACCCCTCTTCGTTTTCAAAAATAACATCGTGCACACGAACCTGTGTATATGCTGTCAAGAGCATGCCAAACCTGTAGGTGGCAGTGTAACGAGAAGCTCAAGCCCACCTTAGCCAATCAGAATCCCGAAAATAGTCACATTCTGTGACGTCGCTACCTAAAACTCCGGTTTTCTCTGTTTACATGCAAACGTGCAAACGAAGATTTTCAAAATCTCCACTCTGGCCGGAGTTTTTAGAAAGAATCGGTTTCATTGGTGAATCCTCCGTTTGCGTGTAAACGAAGGGCGCAAACGAAGGGAAATGTCTCCGTTTTTCAAAATAACCATGTACGTGTAAACGGGGCCCAAGGGAGACTAGCCTCCTCTGCCATGTTACTTTTCTCAATGCTCGTAATTGCTGAAAGTGAAATACTCAATGGCGATTGGCTAATTCTTTTACCAATGGAGGCACAAGTCTCTGTCTATGCACTTGCTTTCACCTCCCCTTCTCTATCCCCTCAGACTCGTGTTTCACAGATCCAGCACATCCAGGGAAGAGGCGCACGGTGGTTAAACTTACAGTGGTGAAATTAAAAACAAGAAACACACATTCTGACACATAAAATGAATAACTGGGAATTTTATTAACATTAAATCGTCCCTCTCCCATTTTGCATGATGCTTTGCTGACGAGCAAAGCATCTCAGAGAAGTGTCCAGTTTAAATGATACATGAAAGTATATACTGCGTTTGCATGGAAGAGTAGAAGTGGAAGAGAAACTAGATTTTCTAAAGAAAAACAATGAAGAACGAGTAAAAAAATTATATTAGATTCATGTCTCTCTTAAAGGTGTTACAGCCTCTTCTTCAGCGCCTGCATTGATCACATGAGTAAAGTTTTGCTCCGCTGTGGATCCTCATGTGAATCTTCAGCCTTGATTTAGGGCAGGAGACATTTTTTGGCTTCTGTTTTTTCTTTCTTGATCACATCCATCAGGTCTAAAAGATAAATTAAATCAAGTGAGCTTCTATGGACTATTTTATGCAAACAACCAGCTAATCATGGCTTACTCATGCAGTTTAAAGTGACGTTCTAGACATTTTCCTGACTCTACCAATACTCTACTAAAACTCTAATGAGAGTTAGTCAGACATGAAGGTACAACGTTACTTATAGTCAACAGAATGTGTTAAAGGGACCATCAAAATAAAGTGAAACCATGTTTTGTAATCTTTTAAACTAAAGTTACACCTATCTCTTGACCCCCTCGCTTGTCAATGCAGGCGTCTGTTGTTGTTGTTCCTTCCCTTTAGTTTGGTTTTATACATAGACAGTAAAAGAAATGGACACAGCGACCCCATAGACTTCAACGGAGAAAAGGGAAGTCCATTAGAAGCACTCACTTCCTGATGGCCGAGCGTACTGCACACACTCAAACTGAGCTTTATGATGTAGATGTGACGTGAGCAACCCGTCTGACAGTTGTAAGTCTTATAGTAGCAGTGCAAAGAGAAATCTGAATCATTCCCTCCGAATCTTGCAGAGACGGCGAGTGTGAGTAGGAGCTGTCCATGAGCTACTTTAGGTAAGTATTCTGATGAATTATTTTGCCTCCACGTCCCCCTGATTGCCTGCGAGCTTCTCCTTCTGTCTATGCGGTCATTTCTCTACTGTGTGACAGAGAGTCGCGTGGTTATGACGCAATCTTTAGCCTACTTTTACAAAAACAGCTTCTACGGGGCCATAGCGTAAGATACAAGGTAATGGAGCCTTTTATACATTGTCGTGTTTCTTTAGAAATAAATAATGGACAAATAAAGTCTTTAAATGCTTCAGATGTAAAGTTACAGTATAGAAGGTACGCTTTCCGGATGCTGGATTACCCCCTTGGTTTTATACTGGGAATAAACAGCCCAGCCCAGTGCTGCCACCTTGTGGAACAACTGAATACTGCAAAACAATGCAATTCAATGTGCGACCTGCATGGCAACATTAAATCAGGTGGCGCACGATCTATACTGGTTGATTTTGTATCACATGCACTGTATGCGGACCCTTGCGTACACATAAAAACAAAAATATACTTGATTAACAGAAATAATCTTGAAGCGTCTCTCTCATCTGTGTATCTTAATAATCCCCATAGCAAATACAAAATTCTGAACGGCTGTTTGAAAACATGAAAACACTGTTTGACATTCTTCTCCATAACAAGTCAATGTCAGGAACAGAAAGTTTTGCTTCGTATAGTGCTTTATTTCTGCTTTTCCAGGAGCGCCACCTACAGTGATAGAGTGAATTTGCATCTACTGCTATTTTTTGCATTGGTCTGAACAGACAAATTGCATGTGAAAATCAGACTGAACTTTTGTGTTGGTGTGAACATGAGTTAGTAGATACCAATCAACCAGCAAAATGTGCTCTCGCTCATCGTGGCTGTTGGGAAACTAACTTACACAGAATTGTTTCTCAGCACATAAAGATGAACTACTTACCGTGATCTCAGACTGTGTTGGATGGTTACACATGTTACACATGGATATTCATGTGTCACTTCAGGTGACATTAAATAGAGAAAATCTCTCCACACTGATCACACGTGTCCGGCTTTTCTCCAGTGTGGATCTTCTCATGTGTTTTCAGATTTGATGACACATTGAATCTCTTGTCACAGTATGAACACTTGTAAGGTTTTTCTCCAGTGTGAATTCTCTTGTGCACTTTTAAATTGTTTGCTGTAGTAAAAGTCTTCTCACACTCAAAGCACATGTACTCTCCCAAACCAGTGTGAATTTTCTGATGTTTATGTAAATATAGCAGCTGTGAAAAACTCTTTCCACATTCAGAACATGAATGTGGCTTCTCCTTCATATGAACTGTCAGGTGTCTCTTCAGGGTTGATGCACTAATAAATGTTTTTCCACATTGATCACATGTGAACGGTCTTTCTCCAGTGTGGATCATCATGTGAGCATTAAGGTGTGCTAATTGACTGAAACTCTTCCCACATTGATTGCATGTGAACGGCTTCTCTCCAGTGTGGATCCTCATGTGAACATTAAGATGTTGTTTTTGTGTGAAGCTCGTCCCGCATTGATCACATGAGAATGGCTTCTCTCTCATGTGGATTCTCATGTGAATCTCAATGTCTTGTTTGTATGTGAAACTCTTTTCACATTGATTACATGTGAACGGCTTCTCTCCTGTATGAACTCTCATGTGAAGCTTAAGATTTGATTTGAGCGAGAATCTCTTTTCACACTGATCACACATGAATGGCTTCTCTCCAGTGTGGATCCTCATATGACGATCAAGATCACGTGTGTTTGTGAAACTCTTTCCACACTGAGTACAGGTGAAAGATTTCTTGGCTCTTCTTTTCTTTAAAAATGTCTTTTTAGTCTTTGAGCGACTCAAAGGTTTTCCTCCGGGTTTGACATGATGTTCCTCCTTCACTTTCATCAGTTCTTCACTCTCCTCGCTCTCTTCCATCAGGTCTGACATGAAAGAAATAAAAAAAATTCAATTCAATTAATTCAACAAGTGAAATATGAAGTGAAAGGACATAAAAATTGATGTAAGACAACTGCTACATAATATTATCATGTATGAGGTACACTGATCTTGAAATTTTTATTTTTTAAAACATTATAGACAAATCCCATGTTTCTGTAGTAAGAACTATTAATTACATTTGATCAATGAAACAATTAAAATATACAATACTTCCATATTTTAGTATCGGAAGAATTGATTCAAATAAGTTACTAGTTGACTCGAATCTGAAAAGGCGCCATTTTATCGTAAATCTCTGTGAATCAGACTGAATTAAGCTCTTCCTCCTGACCGCCGGACAGGCCTCTGCTGCAGTGGCTGCTCCAGGCGTCGGATTCGCACGCCGGATTTCGGGATATCCGGGATTCGGCTTTTAGTTTCTGTGGTCGCCATTCATTATGTTTACATGCACGCCTTTTGTTTCAAACAGACTGAATTAATTCTGATTGGTGAATCTGAACGTAGTGTTTACATGATCGCTAAATAAGTGATCGGTTGATGTGCGCCTTAGCATTGTGAAGCAGAATGCATGACCTGCAAAGCTGGCACGTACATGTCAGTGTCAAATAATGTAAGCATAGTGAATGGCGTCTGTGGAAAATAGGAGCCGAGACCCTGACATTTTGGGCGATCTCGAGGTCTGGTCTGGTGCGCGGGTCCGATGCACGGATGGTGGGGTAGCAGGAGGCGGCTTGGCAGAAGAGCTCGGGCAGTCCCGGCCGGACATGTCCGGGAAAAAGAGGACCTATGGTCACCCCTACTACTCAGCTTTCTCCTCAGAGCAAGAGCCTCTTAGCTTAGCTTAAAAAAGATGGCTGACACTGTTTGTAGATTCTGTGAGTGAGATCCCACCCTCTATGGGTGGGTTGAAAACATGCAGATCTAGATCCTTCTACTGGCTGTAGTCTTTAGCCTCTGGCCAGGAAATATTCAGATGACGCAAACTTATGATTGTTGCATAGGAAGATTGTTTCTAGACAAAAAATACATAAATCTCTCGTCTCAGGGGGACATGGGGGGGGGGGGGGGCACGGTAATTAGAAAATACTACAGGTTTTCTACTGATACAAAACATTAATCCCACCTGTAAAAAAAAAAAGTTTCATTTCTAAGGCTATAAAAATGTTACTGAATGATCTATCAATGCATTTCCAGCAGATATTGAAATAATAAAGGGTCTCAATGAAATATGTGCAGTGCCGCATGTTTACTGTAAATTGTCACATGACCAGAGCTGTTTATTTCCTGTTTGCGCCAAGAGAAGAGGATGGCAGCAAGAAAGCTCCCAAAGAATATGTTAGTAAAGTATGTTAACATAAAGATAGGACATAGATTTTTGGTACATATAATGTTTAAGGTGTCTAGTATTGATATATGCATTTGCAATTACTCAACTTTGTTTAATGTGGTCATAGAACTCACAAACATGTCAACGGCAACAATAGTGACCGGTGGGATAACCCATTGTATCTACATGCTAATACACATAGGCTAACTGTTCTACCTTACTATCTACATAATTTTACACACAGACACACACACACACACATACAAGGTCACGTCTTCTTTGATGTCTGATCTCCACACACACAGAGAGAAACACACAGAAACACACACACACACACACACACAAATACACATACACAAACACACACTCAAATGTGTCACGTCTCCTCTGATGTCTGATCTCCCCACACACACAGACACACAAAAAACACACGCACAAAAACACACACAAACACACTGCATAGGTCAAATAGACCTATATTAAATCAATACAATGGTTGATACAACACAGTATTCCACCGGTCACAATTGTGACCAATCATAAAACATACTTTTTCACACACTTTTCCATGAAAATTTCTAAAAATTATGACTGATTGTTTCAAAGGGATACTAATGACACATGATTTGGATATTTTTGTGTCTGGGAAAAATTTGGGATTAAATGGGTTAATGCTAATCGGTGAACTGTCCTTTTATGTTTACAGTGTCCATAGAAATTCCACATACTGAAAGTCAAGAGTGACCGCAGCTTTAACTAGTTTTAAATTAGCATTTTTTATTAGCATTATCAGTGTCCTACATGTTTCACTAAACCCTGTTACTCCTGACATCATTTCCCTTATAGTTACTGATAAGGTTGTATTTCTTATAAATAATATGTATCATATTTATTGAGATAATTCTTCTTATAATAACTTTGGTAACAGAGTTGATGAATGTGATCAACACTGTACAGTTTGTGTAAAAACAGAGACAATGGATTGAGATTATTTTCTAGTCCTCCCATCATGCAGTAGAAAGAGCCCAGATGATGTCACTTCCTGTGTCACAATTTTAAGAAATGCTCTGTTTTTAAAATGAGTCAAGTTTTGCTTAAGTTATGCTTACAACCCTGTCAGCCATTCTGGAAAGTTAATTTACTTGTTATAGTTTGTCATTTACTCTGTTAATTGCTAATGTAATTATAATGATAACTATATTGAAAAAATGTAAAAAATATTGGCAACATTGTTGTAAATAAATGTTACATAGCTAGAATATTTAGTTTGACCTGATGTTAACAAACAGTATAAAAGTGTATAAACCTCCCATTACTGACCATTTGTTGAAAACTAACAAACTATAAAAATTTTACCCATTTTATAGTTTAACTGTTTATCTAAAAGTGATGAAGTGCTTGAATGTTTCTAACATGAATGTTCTTCAGCATCATGAATGAATGAAGAATAAACACCAACCTCTTTGTTCTTCAGGATCTTCAGTGTGTTTCATTCTGCAGGGTTCTGGATCACTCATGTTCTCACTGTCCTCTTTAATAAACTCAGTCTTTACAGATTTCAGCTCTTCCTGATGCTCTGATGCTCGTCTTCACTTGTAGTTGATGGGAATTTACAGCATTTATGGGTGAATTGCAGTGGGAGGAGCTTCACTGATGATGTGATTGATGTGGGAGGGGCTTCAATTATGTTCAATTTTAGTAAGAGGAGCTGATCTGTCCAAAATAAAAATAAAATATCTCAGTTACTGAGTTTGTTTTTATACTTAATATCACATATTAGCATTTATTTCTTTTTGTCTGTCAAGCTCTGCTAATACACAACTGTTTTTTTGTTGTTGTTTTTTAGGGGTTTTTTGCACACAAAAAGTATTCTCGTCACTCAATAAACTGGTTTTGTTAATAAACTGGTACATTGGTTGAGCCACTGTCGTCACTTGGACTATTTTAACGGTGTCTTTACGAACTTTCTGGGCAGGCAAGTTTCAATTACAATAGAAGCCTATGGAGGAGTACACACTAAAATGACAGAAACAGTTCTACCTTTTATGTTTAAATGGAGTCAGACAAAGATGGAGAGACTCGAGAAGAAGTGACAACATGTAGAATGCAACAGGACGTCTCCGAATGGTCAGCTGATGAATTTATGTTGCTGATGTGGAGTTAACTATCTTCAATTAAGATATTCTGTCATGATAATCTATAAATTGCTCAAATAGGAACTGTTGTGAGATGCGCACATGCCCGTGTGGAATGTTGTGTAGTCCCTACCAGCCGTTTGTTGTAGTCCTTAAACTATTTCTTTAAAAGCAAATATCTCCCTTTGCTTTGAACTTTGAGCATTGTAACTTTGCAGATGTTGTTTATGCTCAAACAGCAACATTACACACTAACTAAAGTTAAAAAAGTGAAATCATAATCAAAAATATCTTAATTTGTGTTCCGAAGATGAACGAAAGACTTAAGGGGCTGGAATTTACATTTTTGGGTGAACTAAATAAATAAATTATTTAAATAAATAAATAAATATATATATATATATATATATATATATATATATATATATATATATATATATATATATAAATACCTCAGTCTGTTGGCGCCAATGAAATTAGTTTTAAGTCGCAATTTACAGGAGATCTGAAGGCATCAGCATAATAAATGAGGTGAAAACAGGAACTTTTGACGTGAAATATGGGTAAAACTAGCCCATTTACTGCCCTGGTACAGCAGTTGTCACTTTAAAAGTATTCATGTGAATTAAATGAGGGTCAATGGCCTCATCATCACAGTATGCTAATGCTGTGAATCTGATGCGAGGGAATCGTCATTATGCAGATTGAGGACTGTTGTGTCTCTTACACCTCTAAAACACATGTGCCATTTGTTTCACAGGACAAACATGCTTCTTCCCACAGCATACTATTGATGTGTCCTAACATGTTTGGTCTCATCTGACAGCTTATAAACTGAACAGAATTGTGTTTAACTTAATAGAGATATTAAAGTATCGTAATGTATAGTCTAGGCACAGCTGCTGAAACATGCACTGAGGAGAATATGTTAATGTAGTTATTCTCTTGAATAGGATTAGCAATAATTTCAGATAAATAGTCAGATAAATAACTAAATTCTGCTCATTCTCCTTCAACTGCTTTTTGTTCTTTTTGCACCGCAATAGCACCGAAACCTCAAAGACTTACAAAATACAGTGTTTTCAGCAGATCTGTTAATATTGATGAGCCTCAGACTATCAACACTCATTCAACAAGCCATTCAGGATCATCAGCAGAACATCTCACTTTATTCTGAGTGTTTGACCGTTAAAAATTCCTGACTTCCGGTGTGGCGATGAAGGAGAACGCAGCAGAACGGACGGTCTCCCGATTGTTTCCTTTTCATACACACTTTTTGCAGTGAATTTCACTGATTAAACAACTAAGGAAGAGTTTACAAACTAAACGGTGCACAATGAGTAATGTTAATCCTAAACAGAGAAGTACAGCGTCGCAGTCGAAAAAGGCTATCGTAGCTAGCAAACTAGCGAGCATGGTAACTGCATCGTCTCAAGATGAAAACCAAAATTCTGAGGGAAATATGGACGACTCTCTGTCCATGACACAACTTATTGCTGAACTAGCTAAACAACGGGAAGTTCTCAAGGAGGACATGGCTGCCCTGATACTAAACTCTGTAAAACCACTCCAAACCATGGTGGATGCGTTACACAAGACTGTAAACTCCTTTCAGAGTTGACTGACACCAACAGAAACCATTACAGGTGAAAACTTTGAGCGTCTTGTGACAGCGGGATCTACTATCAGCTCCCTTAAGGCTCAAAACATGCTTCCTAATAATATCTCCTAATGGTAGCATGTACAGGGTGAACAGCAGTGGTCCTAGTACTGAGCCTTGTGGTACACCATACTGAACTTTTGATCGATAAGACATCTCTTCATTTACTGCTACAAACAGAGCATCAATTAAATTACATTTTTACCCTTAGATGGGTTTGGAAATGTTTTGTATTTTCTAATTCGAGGAACAGACACAATCTCTATATAGGTGAAAGAGTCTCTATGTTATGATTTCTAGGTGAAAGAGGCTCTATGTGATGGGATTTATCTGACCTTGGTGACGCGAGGCCGCTAGCAGACGGTCGGTTTAGCCAGTCTGTCTGCTTCCTGACCTGAGCCCCAGATTGTCATGTTTGAGCTCTAAGACTATGTGCCATATTACTAGAGAGAAGAGCAGCACCATCCCAGGAGGGATGAATACCATCTCTTTTCAACAGGTCAGGTCTGCCCCAAAAACTTTTTCTATTGTCTATGAATTCAATTAGCGGACACCACCGCGACAGCTAGCCATTGAGTGAACACAATCTACTAACTATCTCATCACTCCTGCGAACAGGAAGGGGGCCAGAGCAAATTACAGTGCCTGACATCGTACTTGCGAGTTCACACACCTCTTTAACGTTACTTTGAGTGATCTCCGACTGGCGGAGTCAAACATCATTAGTGCCGACATGAATAATAATCGTAGAGAATTTACGATTAGCATTAGCCAGCACTTTTAAATTTGCTTTGATGTCAGGCGCTCTGGCTCCCGGCAAACATGTGACTATGGTGGCTGGTGTCCAGTGGCGGACTGGGACAATAATTCAGGCCGGGAATTTGACTCCACTGCCAGGCCACCTCTGCTGCTGCAGTCCCCAGCACCCTATTCATGTAATCTACTGGACTGATAAACTTGTAGGCTAACCCTATTAATGTAACAGGTTATAGCATAATTTCCTAAGTCATTTTTTGTTTCTTCTTGTTTTCCAAAGACATTGAAATATGACTTAGGCAAGTATGCTATGAGGCTAACGATATCTAAAATAATTTTGTAGACATAGAGATGCACCGATTATAATTTTCTAGGCTGATTCCGGTTTTTTCATTGAGTTTGACCTGCCGATTCTGATTTTTTTTTCTAACCCCTTTACAGCACACACAAATATTTATTTTTTATATTTTCTTGACTTTAACCCTTTCACGCGTAAGTTTAAAATATTCTAACTGACACCCCCACCCCCAGAGTGAGTTTTTTCAAGGCGAACGTTCCCTTTAATGTTTCCATGGCCACGCGTCACGCGATATTATATTTGAAAATATTGTTATGGCTGCTTCCATAGACATCAGTGTGTATTTTACAAACTCCAAATGTATTGTTTTACTCGTGCTTATGTGTATTTAAATATCTGAAACCTAAAATAAACATTATGAGGTTGAAAACACCGCTTAGTTGTGATATATGACAGCGCTGTATGCGTCCGACTCTGGCTCAGCGCCAGCCAACGCGCGAAAGCACAGTTTGAATCTGGCAGTTATGCGACTCAAATCGGTAAAATTAAATGTGTAAAATTATAGACGTAATGAGTGGCACATAACGTGAAGTAACATGGCATTTTATTTTGTTTGAAATTTAACTTGTCCAGTGGGACAACTAATTTTCTATTCCACTTGTCCTACAAAAAAAATCCACTTGTCCCGGACAAGCAGACAAGCCTTAATGTTGAGCCCTGCACTAACACTCTTCTGTCTACTTTTTATAAATTTTTATTTATTATATAAAAAATATGCTACATGTAGACGAAACGAGACTTGACACAGCACAGCAGCACTTACATATTGTTGCTCGTTTGTTGGTTTAATTTTATCTATTGATTATCTAAGTGATTTGGATGAAAGCATTCGTCTGCCAAATTATTATAAATATAATGTAAATGTAATCTTGACCGACCTGTTCCCTTACTGGCGAACATAGCTGGGATTTCGCAGCAGCTTGCTGCGTCTGTGGCCAGGGCTTTTTTCCTTTTTATACGCTCCCTCTCTGCTCCTCCTTTGCGTTTACGCTCCATTTTTTGAACGATTTAGTCAGATATACCCTGTCTCTGGATATAGCAGCCAGATATTAGGCAGTGCGTCGCTGACGTTGGGTGGGAGTGTCATTTTCACTCCGCCATTGCCTGATTCCTCGATTGAGAGATCCGTAAATTAATTCGTAGTTGCAAACCAGCCTATCACATGCCAGGCTGATCGTCTGCACAGCGGCAGCCGGCAGGCCAGAACGACCGTCAGGCCACCGGGAAATGTCCCGGTGCTCCCGATGGCCAGTCCGCCCCTGCTGGTGTCTCTATTTTCACGTTCCGTGTAATATAATCGGCAATAACTATGTCACATTCAACAGGATTCTCAGTGGGTGTGTTATTATTCCTGTTCGCAGGAGTGATGAGATAGTTAGCAGATTGTCATCACTCAATGGCTGGCTGTCTAAGTGGTGTCTGCAAAATAATGTAGAATTCATAGACAATAGGAAAAGATTACTGTTATAAACATGAGCCTCGTCTGAAACACAAAGGGGGAGGTGTTGCTGTAATTTATAGTAATATTTTCAGAATTACTAAGAAGTCTAGTTTCAAATATAATTCTTTTTGAAGTGTTGGTGCTTAATATAACAAGATCTAGTGTAAATGATAAATCACGTTTGAGATTTGTGCTGGCTACTGTATACAGGCCACCAAGGCACCATAAAGACTTTATCAAAGAATTTGCTGATTTTCTATCAGAGTTAGTACTAGCTGCAGATCAAGCCCTAATTGTTGGTAATTTTAATAAACATGTAGATAATGAAAAAGATGCATTGGGATTGGTCTTTAAATACATTCTGAACTCTATTGGAGTTAGACAACACGTGTCAGGACCTACTCATTGTCATAATCATACTCTAGATCTAATATTATCACACAGAATAAGTGTTGAAGCCGTTGAAATTCTGCAGCAGAGCGATGACATCTAAGATCATTATAGTCTCATGTAAATTACATTTAGCCAAGGCTCCAAAGCTGACTCCGTGTTACAAATGTTAGACCTATCACTTCTGCCACTAAAGATTGCTTTTCGATAATCTTTCTGATCAGTTTCATCATCTCAGCATCCCATATAGCTTAGAATAACTTGATATTGCAAAAGAAACTTTGATTTCTGAATTCAGACGACACTATTGTCAAAATAATCCCCATTCACACGGATCCGCGAAAACAACTAAAACCGCTGTATTATGCTGCCAGGCCAGACCACTATTTTGTGTAATTAATGTTGAGGTACTCTTTAACTTGTTACTTTAATACATGGGCGTCAGAACCATTGTATATGGGTGGGACCAGTGGCGTACCGGACACCCCCGCAGCCCCCGCGGTGCGTGGGGGCCCCGCCTCTTTGGAGGGCCCCGCCCAGGCCCTTCTAAAAGGCGTTCACATACCACATAGGATAGAACGTGTTTTTGCTTTGAAAAACTCAAGACGCGGCAAATGAATTTGAGATGAATTTAGAATGCCGTGTCATGCTGGAGAAACGGCACGCAAAGCGTGAAGGTAGTGCAATGATTGAAAAAGTACGTGAAAAACTCTTAATAATGCTAAATAATTTTCTAAAACAGCAATCAGGGAAAATCAATTTTCTCTTACATTTGACTTGTCATTAACACTATAGCCTACAGTGATGCGCGGGTTGATCCGAAATGAGCGGCTGCCTGCGGTCACCCGCGGTTACGAGTCATCCAAAAATATTTTTAATGATATTCGGGTCGGGTCGGTCGGGTCGTTTGAAATAAAGATGCCAATTAAACCTTTGTAATTTATATATTACTAGACACTATTTTCAATGAAATACATAGGTCTACACTTTATTGGCTGAATAACTGGCAAGAAGTACGATGACGCACGAGCTCAGTCTGCAGGTAGAGATGGAGGCGGCAAGAGAAAAGGTGAAGACTGGGGAGTGGAAGCTGTGGGAGTGTGGGAGACATTTGCCGAAATAATGAAAGATGATGACCAAAGTGCTGGTTTTGTCATGTGTACTTCTTGCGATGCTATTTACACATTTGATAGCCACAAAACTGGCACGACCAACCAGGCACGGCGCCAGGATTTCAGTTTTGGATAAGCCAGACCAATTGTGGGTGGGCCTTAAATTAAAAACGTTAAATAAAAAAATAAAAAACGTTATCCAATCACTGCTTAACTTAATAAAAAAAAATATTGACTAATATAGCTGTTATTATCTGTGTGTGCGTATACATAATATAGATTTTAATAGCTTGATGCTCTTTAAATATTTTGTTGCATTGTTAAAAGTTTCGGTGCATAGGATGGACCTATCCGCGATCGCTCTCCATGGTTCTGACCAAAGAAGAGCGCTTTGGAATCTCCATTACGCATCATACCTGGGCTGCATTTTCCGAAAATATTGTCTATTAGCGCACTACGAAGACTCTCAAGTATAACTTAACTAAAGGTCAGTAGCGGTTTTAGGCACGGGCGAACCGGGCAATCGCCCGGGGCGGCATTTTTGGGGGGGCGGCACCGCCCGCACGAGCAGAAAAAAAAAAAATCTGCGCCGCGAAGCGGGTTTCTATTATCTATCATTTCACTGTGTGGGGAATTGGCTAATTTGCGCCCCCTGCAGCTGCAGGCGCCCCTGCTTGCTGAGAAGATGCCGTGCACAGAAGCTGTTTGTTTGAGAAGCGGAAAGGGGAAGGGGCGCGGAGGCGCGGGCGCGGATGACGGTTCACCTCTGGGTCTCTCCCAAATGGAACGGACAAGGGGGGGGAGGGATCCATATAGTTATCGAAGTCAGTCACACCTCGACTTTCTTCCAAATAACGCACATTTCATTCATAATATTATAAATACGGGCCTCTATATTTCCTGCACATTTTACATTTTACTTTTATTAGTCTGAATGGCTAATAAAAATAGTTAATACAAAACGATTACTTGGTCACCACCACCAAGGTGAATTGGTTTAGTCTTGACTTCTGGTCGTGACTCGTGAGCGTGAGTGACAGTTATGGGGGGATCAGGAGATCTGTTGATTGTCGATGTCGAGTGCCAAATAAGAGATGGACAAGAAAGGTCAAAGCCATTAGGTTCCCAATTTAGAAACGAGCGAAAGATAAAGGTATGCAACTATGTTTTATTTATATGATTACGGTATCCATGTCATGAATGAAGGGGTAATATTAATTGGTGGGTATAACTCTTATTTGTTAGCCTTTTTGCTATGATTCTTGTTATGCTTAATAATAATTCGTTTTTAACTCAAACACGAGATCTAATTTCACCATAATATTGTTACTACACTGCAAAAATGCTTTTCTTTGTATTTTTGTCTTGTTTGCAGTCCAAATATCAAACATTTCTTAAATAAAGATGCATAACGTTATTTTACTAAAGTAGTAAAATTACATAAGATATTAAGTCTTGTTTTCTGGGGATATAAATAAAAATGTAGTTTTTAGATAAGCAAAACATTATCTGCCAATGGGGTAACAAAAATTATATTGGGGGGGGGGGGGGGCGCTCGAAAGGGGTCTCGAAAGGGGTCTCGCCCAGGGTGTAATTCAATGTAGAACAGCCACTGCTAAAGGTATACTACCACTAATGTATAGGCTATCATTGCTAGGCGTCTTCATCATCCACTCGCGAGGCAGAGCTGCTGAGAGGCCAGAGATGTATAGTAACGAAGTAGAACTACTTCACTACTGTACTTAAGTACTAAAAGGCTGTATCTGTACTTTTCTAGAGTATTTTTTTCTCCTACTTCCACTTTTACTTAAGTACATATTTTCGGCGAGTGTAATACTTTTACTCCGATACTTTTTTTTTGTGCTGCATCGTTACTCGTTACAATTATAAAAATGTTATGAATCATTCCAAACCCACATTATCACTGCCAGAGCGGTAGATGGCTCTGTCACCAGGTTTGATGAAGCTAGCCCAGCGAATCAAACGATCAAGAAGACCGCGCGTGCTCCCGTTCTGCCTTTCGCTCTGCTGCCTGCCTCCACTGAGAACACTTGAGCTTTGTTAATTTGTTTCGAGATGGAAGAACCAGAACTTCGAGTGATCGTGGCGGTGAGGGTGAGGGTGAGGAAGGAGACCACTCCTGGCCCTACTAGTCCATGTTTTCATTTGTCGGAGTGAAAGACAATTCAAATACATTGAAGTGCGTAACTGTTAGCTGTCATGAGGACGCCGATGCACTGAATCGTTCCTTGTTTAAATAGTTTAAAGTTAGGCTACACTGTTAGACCTTACCGGGTTTTTTTACAGTAAAATACTGGCAACACTGTTGCCAGTAATTTACTGTTAATTGTGCAGTTCTTTACTGTAATCTACAGTATGTTACTGTAAAAATGCACTAAAACTCGAGTTAACTAATTTCACTTGCAGAAACCGACTGTCTTAAATTAACCAACTATCATTTAAATTTATTAACTAAAATTTATAATGCATTAATAAAGTGAACAAAGTATTACTGTGAACTTATTTCTTTTGAAACCACAAAAAAAAATTGGTAAATAAAGAGATTTCCACTGGATCAGCAACTACACAGTCACCGCCTGTTAAATAAAGCAACATGCAGCATATCATCAATGTTTGTAGATCTTCTCCTGGACTGAAGCACAGGCTCTACTCTTCAGCACAATGGTGACCCAAAAAACAAGATTATACAGTAAAATACTGGCAACAGTGTTGCCAGTATAAACCTGTTTCATAACTTACAGTTTATTACTGTTAAAATACATTTTGTGGGTGTGTCTTTTTATCTTACACTGTTAACCCTTTCAACCCCACAGGGAAATCCACACTACAAAGAGTAAAAAGTAACACTGACGCAGTGTTGCAGTGAGATAATTAAGAGAATATGTAAGTGATTGTTGAGCATTAGCGATGAACACCTGCAGTTACAACAGAAAATAGAGAAACACAAGACCTAAGACTGACTTCCAGCCATTACACATTATTACACTTATTATTAACCAGTATGACTTTATTTCTGTCATCTACAGAAGTTGTTGTTGAGATGTTTAATTAAAAATGTTTGTTTGGAAGTTACCATTATAGAGATCAGTGCTTGCTTTAGTTGGGATGCTGATGCTAAAACATTAGTGTTTCATTTGCCGCTTGAGCTGTTTTTGTGCAAGTCACACTTGTGTACACACACAGCTTATGAATGATGGTGGTTATGTTGATTATGGTGATAAAATCATCATATTGCCTGTTCATTCACTAAGGAATTCATTCCTACTCATTCAGAGTTTAATCCTCAATCAAAAGTGTTACATTATCACCACTGTGAAACCACAGCAATACATTACAATGACTTATTTTTTTAACACATCATGCATAAACCAAAAAGAAACAGAGCTACACATTATTTTAGAAACACAGAGATATCACAATTTAGCACATGAATCTCAACAATGGTGGCAATATTTTTTTTATTATTCATGCAGCAGTGCAAGCTGGGAGTTTTATATTATCCTGGAACCCAGCATGCATTGCAACATGACACTTTTGATTGTCACCATTGTTGAGATTCATCTGCTGATTGTTGATATCTGTGTGTGTCTGAGTCAAGCTGGAGTGAAACATGTTTTAATGCACTATATGATTATGATATTCTTCAGAAGACCTGTTACAGAAATGTTGATTTCATGTTGTAGATTCACAGATAAATATGATATACCCATAAATTCAAAAGAATATATACAGGAAAGATCTGAAAGTCAGACATGTCCAGGATGAATGTTAAATTATCCCAAAAGCCAAAAACAACTAATCATCTTCCTCTTGACTTTTTATTGCCATAACAAATGTGTTTTATAAACGCACTGTTACAGCAGTCAGAGAGAGATGAATGGTAAGAAGTCAAGGGACAAGAGCCCAACTAAAGCAAACACTGATCTCCATCATGGTGACAACTCAATCTCTGTTAATTCTCAACAAGAACTTTTGTACATGTATGAAAGAAATAATCATAAACTGGTTTGTAAACTGGTTTCACACTCAGTGTTACTGGAAGTCAGATGTAGTTTCTGTGTTTCTCTTTTTCTGTTCTTGTTTCTCTGTCCTTCGGTGATTCTGCTTTCCAGGTGTTCATTAGTGTCTCAATTCACTCACTTCTTTTCATTCACTCTGTCAAGGGGACTATATTAGTGAACTAATGTAGTGAATAGTGATTGAGGATACAGGGTGTGATTGGGAAAACAGCCTCTGAGCAGCTGGGCTCACAGTATATTCCTGTAGGCTAGTTTTGTTTTCTACGGTATATTACTGTTTTAATGGAAAATGGTATGATATTGTCCTTTTTTTACAGCAAGGGTTAACAGTGTACTATTACTGTATATGTAATGTTATTACCTTGACAAACTATACATCATTAAAATGATATAAGACTCAAGTTTCAGTATTTGAGCACTATTTTATTCTGCGAAACTTATAGGGACAGTTATGTCTTAATTGATGTCAGTTATATATCAGGAAAAAATAGTCGATACCTTTAATATGAATCATGAGCGTCAGCCGCACCCATTCAGAAAAAAAACAAAAACTCATGTGCGGTCGTCATGAAAGCGCTTGACCAAACAACGTCCCTCAGGGCTTTTAGCTCAAAAATGTGCAGATTTTGATAGATTGATAGATTTCATAGGTTTACGTTAGATTTCTATAGAGAGGAATAATATTTATTTAAATTATTATAACCAAAATGGGCGATGTAATCATTATGAGCGCTGGATACTCTGATGTAGCCTACTGTGTTTTCAGTCCATACTGGCAGCCAGAGGGCGCCCTATGCACATTAGACCATATAGGGAACACATGAAGAAGAGCCATTCCAGGAACTCCCTGACATAAACAAAGCTTCCAGAGATCGCTGTTACATGCTGATAAAAACCCAATAAGCAGTGGAGAAAAAAGGCACAAGCAGGGAAGGGAAGAGAGGGATGCTTTAGAGCATTGGTTCCCAACCTGGGGTCCGCGCCCCCCTCAGGGGGGCGCCAGAGTTCACAGGGGGGGCGCGGGAGCGGATATGCTTTGAGGTGAATAAAGATGCATAAAATGTTCCACTAAAAATTTTATATAAAAATATTTTTTCAAAGTTTTTAAAAAATCATATGCTTACAATGCCGATTTCAATTACAATTTCGTTATTTCAAATGTAGGCGCGTTGCGCGTGGCAAGCGCGCTCATAGACGCCGGCGCGACCACAACATTGCCCAACATCAAATTGCACACGTAGTGCAAGCGGAACGGAACTGCTCGTTATTATGTGGTTGAAGGACCGTTTATCAGTTTGGACCAGTGCAGCGCGAGCCGATCGTGATCATGCGACACTGTTACTACACAGCGCTAATAAGAGATCCAGTAAAGAAAGCATTTGAATTCGCCACAGAAGTAATAACATCGCTGCGAGATCTAGTGAGAAACATTCACATTTCTCCGTTATTAACGGATCAAACAGCGCTGACGTGGAAACCTGGAGAAACAATGTGCCATGAATGAACCATCCAGTGTCATCAGCAACATTCACCATGGATTTACTGTAGTAACTGCAACAATGGAAGTTTGGCAGGAAAGTAACATTACGTCGGTTTTATTTTGACATTATGAATACAATTGCTGCCCTCAAATGTTAATCTGAAATAAAATAAACATTTGTTTATAACTACTACAATATTACATTTATTTTTTTTCCAAGGAGCTGTTTTGTTTTATATGCTCATAAGAAGAGTGAATTATAGCTCTAGAATTGCTCAAAGTAAAAAAAAATCATACTTTATTATGTTAGTTTTAATATAAAAAAGAATAAAAAAATGTATTGAAGGAAATTTCTCTGGCATTTCTACTTTTTGCTGTATCAAAAACGTACCGAACCGAACCGTGACACAAGTGTATCAAATCCGAACCGTGAATTTTGTGAACCGTTAGACCCCTAATATATATATATATATATATATATATGGGGGGGGGGGTCACGGATTGTTAAATATGTACATGGGGGGGGGCCCCAAGGAAAAAGGTTGGGAACCACTGCTTTAGAGGGGGAAGGGACATATTTGATCTGTTTTTGTTTACAAAGAGTTAAGCTCAGTGTGTTAAGGTGTTCTTGAACATTCATGTCCTTGTACTGCTGCTTCAGCCAAATTAATTGTGTGTCCTAAACATTTGAAATAACATAAACAATATGATGTTCAAACTTTTGACTCTTTTCTTTAATAACTTCATAACACAATACTTGTACTTTTACTTTCAGTACTTGAGTAGTACATTTTTAAATAAACTACTTGTAATACTTAAGTACAAAAAATGTTGAATACTTTAGTACTTCTACTTAAGTATTTTGCTTAAAGAGCACTTCAACTTCTACTCAAGTCACTTTTTTGATAGTGCACTTGTACTTTTACTCAAGTCTGGGTCTCTAATACTTTATACATCTCTGTGAGAGGCAGAGGCGCTGGCGCCCTCCTAGCAACGGCGCTGTTTTTGGTAAAACATGATTTTGACGACGTTTTGTTTTATTGTAAACTCTTTTTAAAAGATTTTCGTTTTGTATAAATTGTATCTTAATTTTGATCAATGTTTTATCAATCAATT
This sequence comes from Scardinius erythrophthalmus, assembly GCF_964197995.2. Classification (NCBI taxonomy): domain Eukaryota; kingdom Metazoa; phylum Chordata; class Actinopteri; order Cypriniformes; family Leuciscidae; genus Scardinius; species Scardinius erythrophthalmus. The sequence continues at coordinate 18,253,217 of NC_138221.1, read as the reverse complement.
GTCTACTTTTAAACGAAAATATTCAAACCAAAAGAAATAGTCTACTCTCTGATTATGTAGCCTAATGAAATGTGCATTTCTCTCTGGCGTTCATGGCGAGTCCGAATTGTCAACTTCATCTTTGCAGCGACACAGAAAACACCAGTTTATTACTAAACAATTAAATGTCTCCTTGCTAATTTAGACACATTCATAATCATTCCGGTTCTTTGTGGCAAGCTTTATGCGTGCGGTCATAACGCTTATTATCCATAGGCTATAGCCTATTTAAGTAGGCTAATTAAATTAATATAAAGGGGCGATTTGTCCACGTATGGCTTAAATGAACAACTACTAGTCGACTAGAAAAAAAAATAAAATAATTAGTCGGAGGTAGCCCTTATTCCACATATTTTCGAACCAGCAGGCCATTCTGGATTGAGCGAGCGACCCTGCGGAATGAGTGAGCAGAGCGGAATAGGTTCAGCTCTCCGCTCACGAGCTCGGAACAAACCCGAACCTCACTGTCTGCTGAACTTGCACAGAAACATCAAAATTAGAATAGCCTAGGCTATATTCTTTTTTTTTTTTTTTTTCAACGACGCAACGAAGAGCATTTACTTTTAAAAAATGCGGGTCAGGAAGCGGGTCGGGTACAATATTTTCTTTTTCTTTTTTTTGCGGTCCGAGTTGCGGGTGGGTTAGTTTAAAACATCGGTCGGGTGCGGGTTGTTTATACATTGACTCGCGCATCACTGCTGGTGGGAGGGGCCCCGTCGCCTTCTTTGCGGGGGGGCCTCAGAGATGTGCGGTACGCCACTGGGTGGGACAAGACCCACCCACTTTTTAAGACCAATGATATTGGACCCAATCACTTTTACATTCAGCGCATATGTCTGTTCGCTTTTCAGAGCTGTGTCAGTCAAATCCATTCCACTTGAGGAATGCCCTAATAAATTAATCTCCATTTACGCTGAAATAGCTACATTATATTTCTCAGCGAGCTACAACTGACGAAAAAAACGCCCGTCGTACCCTTCCAGTCAAATATTGCAAACATCGCTTTAAGTTGTCAATGCTGGCAAATGACCGTGGTATCAGCAGGTTAATCCATGGATAGCTGTGCATTTAATGCATGACGTGGAGGCGAGTTTAGTTTACTTGTTTAATTAAAAGGCATCAAAATATATGAAATGGCATTAGTCAAATTTTTCTGAGGGAGGACCCACCCACTTTTTTTTGCTTCCGACGCCCATGTAATAAATATATACTTTTCTATGGGTCATTCTAATTTGCGTGTGGCCTCGCCCTTCATGTTAGCTTGCCTAGAGCCAGGTATTGATATCATTAGGAAGCAAAATTAAAATGCCCTAACAGAGAGAGAAATTCTTTTTTAGTGATGGAATCGTGGTTTAAAAATGTTTTAATAACCTTCCTAATACGATCGAGTTTATTAAAAAGTAAGGAAGCTTGCATGAGATTGCTGTCTAGGATGATGCCAAGAAATTCGATTGAATTTAAAGGCCCCACTGTTTTTTCTTCTGAGAGAGGTATACCTAGTGTATTAAGGGTTCTTTCAGAATATTAATACATCGTTCGGGTTTAGATTTTGGATATTGTCTAACAAATGAAGCACGAAAGGCAGCTTATATTCATTTAAAAGGATCCAACATAAAATTTTCGGGAAAAAAATAGGAGGGCTGCTGCGGCAGCCGAAAGTAAGCCTAACAGAATAAACCATTTTTTACGCCATTGAACTCCAAAAAGGTAGCACTGAGATGGGTGAAGTGGTATGATTTTAAAAGCATCAATGATGTCGGCTTTGCCCAGCCAAGCGCCTTTACCAGCTGATTTAATGAACTGAATGGCGTGATCTACTTAAGCATAAAACAAAGAAAAACTGGGAAGAGGAATCAAACTGTTAATGCTAGGTACATTAATGTTGTCACGAGGAGCTGAAGAAACTATTATTAAACGTTTTTAAATATTTCCTTGTAGCTACACCTAAAGGATTAATGAGAAAAACTGGAAAGGGGGAACTATCGAAAGGACCAATCAAATAACCTTTCTTTACCTCTTTTGCCAATAAACTATCAACTACTTTGGGCTCTTTGATGAAGAAATATGTTTTTGGGAGAAGTGTTAAACCAGCCAAAAAAGTCAAGTTATCAAATAATGCACAAAACAGCAATTGGGATGCTTTCTTAAAGCTTTGTCAAGTTAAGGAAGATTGACAGGTGTAGAAGGCTTTATTTTTTATTTTTCTTGACATGTGTGTTCTCCGCAATAACTGCAAGCTTGAATAAATTTACAATTAGAAAACCTACACACATTCGCATTAAAGTTAAAACCCATTGGAGTATGAATCATGGGGGGTAACCTTTTCTGCTGCTTCATCTTTAGGTAAACGGCCTGCCGGAGGTTTAGCACTTTTCGGGCACAGAGAAGGAGTATGCGCAAAAGAACCACACAAAGAGCAAGACAAAGCGTGATGACCGGTAAAATGTCTGCTTATTAAAGCCAAATCTACTACTAGCCAGTCCAGTCTTTGGTTAATCCGTTGAATATACATGGTTGTCTTAGACGAGAAAGATTTATTGTACTGGTAGAAAAGAGTCCCACCATAAGTCATGGCAAGGTCTGAGATAATGGCTAAATAGGTGTCTAATTCTGATCTGCGCTCCGGATAGACTTCACAGATTATGTCTCTGAAGACTCCGAAAGCCACGTTAAACTCGGGCATGGTTAGACAATTAGAAGGCCGTTGATCATTATCTTTTAACATGACAGATATGCCTCCACAGTCAACTATGTGTTTATCTTGGCTCTCTGAGCACAGCAGGATTTTTACCAGATTAATATTGTTACCTGCGAGGATGTGGGTGCGTAGCTGGGAAGAGATAGCAGCGGCTGCTGGAAAAAAAGGGGCTCCGGTGGTGGACGCTGGGAGAGCCGTGGCCAAGGATCTGCGCGGTAGAAGGTCAGCAGGTCCCATGATGAATGATGTAGAGGGAGCAGCATCTGCAGCAGCAACGGGAGCCATGGGAGCAGGTGTCGACGAAGTTGATTGGGAAGAAGGCTGATTTTCCAAGACTTTGATCCTAGTGTCTAAGCTGGTTAAGGGAAATTGAATGTTCTAAAGGGCTGACAGCACAGGATCCTCTGTAGACTGGAGCGGTGCGATGTTATCGGATCGTTCCGTCCTTTTCTTCGGAGCTGGTGGGTTGGTGGAAATGGAGGAGTGCTTTCGTTTGGCAGTGGCTTTCCTGGATCCGGATGGTGTTGGAGTCGATGGAGTTGCGGGCGTTTCTGGGATGTTTTCCAGGAAGAATTGAAAGAGTTCTTTGTGGCTGATTCCGAGAGGAGACTGGATGTTGTGGCTGTACAGGGTCGCGAGAATTTTTTCAGCAGGCCAGTCAGCTATAATGAGCAGAGGACTTGTTTTATTGGCCAGTCACAAACTTCTGCGCACACTTGGAGCATTGTCCAGATCAAAATTCTTGCCGGCGTTTTCTAAGAAGAGCTGAACTTGTTCTTCGTCTGAATCCAGATCAGACATGGTGAGTAATGTAATAATGACTTGCGCTAAGAATAGCAGTTTCCTCATTGCCGATGTTGAATTAACTTGCAGCCATACAATTGTCACGGGGTGACAAGAGACAGGCGGAACCATTTCTCGTGGGGGATGTTTTCCTGCCAGAGTAGTTCTGGTGCGACACCTGGCCGGTTCCGGTTGCCCCATGAGCTATGCTCAGACGCAGGGATCAAAGAAATGAGTATCAGGTGCGCGATGAGAGGGTGGCGGACGGTGATTGGGACATATAGCAGGAAGGTGGCTTATAAAAGGACACTTTGGAGTGGAGGAGGGCGCTGCGGGAGAAATCGGCGAGAGAGAGAGAGAGAGGCCGAGGCCGCGGCTGCGGATGGAGGCCGCGGGGAAGAGAGAGAGTGAGAGAGAGAGAGAGAGAAAGAAGACTTCGGCTGGATTGCGGGTGTAAGCCTTGGTTGCACCGTGAGTCTGTTGAATTGCAGTTTTATTGTGGAAGTGAGCACGAGTGAAATCTTGCAGTGTGTTGGTGAATATACGAGTGTGGGAATTGTTTCTGCTGTCCACTCGCAGTCACAGCTGTTCATTACTCTCCCCATCTGAGCCCTGTTGAAGGAGAATGCTGGAGCTGCTGAGGTGCGTTCCTGTTATGCTCATATCTCTCTCTGTCTGAGCCCGAAGAAGAGAACGCGGAAACTGTGAATTATGTTCATTCCTCTCTCTGTCTGAAAGTGCTGAGATACGTTCATGTTATGCTCATATCTCTCTCTGTCTGAGTTCAGTGAAGAACCTGCTAAAGCTGTGAGTCATATGTATCCTCCACTCTCTGTCTGAGTCCAGTGAAGAGCCTGCTGAAGCTGTGAGTGATACGTACCCTCCATTATCTGTCTGAGGCTAGTGAAGAACCTGCTAAAGCTTGAAGAGCCTGCTAAAGCTGTGAGTGATACGTACCCTCCATTCTCTGTCTGAGTCCAGTGAAGAGCCTGCTGAAGTTGTGAGTTATACGTAACCTCCATTCTCTGTCTGAGTCCAGTGAAGAGCCTGCTAAAGCTGTGAGTCATATGTATCCTCCACTCTCTGTCTGAGTCCAGTGAAGAGCCTGCTAAAGCTGTGAGTGATACGTACCCTCCATTCTTTGTCTGAGTCTAGTGAAGAGCCTGCTAAAGCTGTGAAGTATATGCACCTCCATTCCCTGCCTGAGTCCAGCGAGAGCCTGTTAAAGCTTGCACCATTTTTAAAGACATTCATTTCAAATAAATAAATAAACGTGTTAAACCTCTGAATTCTTGGTGACCGCCTCTTCTTGGGTATGGGGTAGCTCCTCAAGGTGGTGTGGTATCTCGGGCGTGACAAAAGTGGCCGGGGTGGGGATAGAGCCCAGTAGCCCACCACCCGTACCAACTACCACTCTGAGGAGCTGTTATGCTCATATCTCTCTCTCTGTCCGAGCCCGAAGAAGAGAACGTTGAAAAAGAGAACGCGGAAGCTGTGAATTATGTTCATTCCTCTCTCTGTCTGAAAGTGCTGAGATACGTTCATGTTATGCTCATATCTCTCTCTGTCTGAGTTCAGTGAAGAACCTGCTAAAGCTGTGAGTCATATGTATCCTCCACTTTCTGTCTGAGTCCAGTGAAGAGCCTGCTAAAGCTGTGAGTCATATGTATCCTCCACTCTCTGTCTGAGTCCAGTGAAGAGCCTGCTAAAGCTGTGAAGTATATGCACCTCCATTCCCTGCCTGAGTCCAGCGAGAGCCTGTTAAAGCTGTGAAGTATATGCACCTCCATTCCCTGCCTGAGTCCAGCGAGAGCCTGTTAAAGCTTGCACCATTTTTAAAGACATTCATTTTAAATAAATAAATAAACGTGTTAAACCTCTGAATTCTTGGTGTCCGCCTCTTCTTGGGTATGGGGTAGCTCCTCAAGGTGGTGTGGTAGCTCGGGCGTGACAAAAGTGGCCGGGGTGGGGATAGAGCCCAGTAGCCCACCACCTGTACCAACTACCACTCTGAGGAGCTACACCAAGGGAACACCACGAGGCAGGACATGAGATACGATAAAACAGTTGACTTTATTGGAAATTAAAACATACTTAAAATAGCATCAGCATGGAGAACTGAAGCTCTTTCTCTTCTTCAGAGCGACCAGGGAGCTCAGGATGCTCGGCACCCAAGGATCTTCAGACGAGTAACCCAGAGCAGCGGGAGGAGCTGTCTTGCTCTGTTTCTTCAAGACAGCGGTGGAGCTCTGAATACTCGGACTACAAGGATCTTCAGGTGAGTGGCTCAGAGCAATGTGAGTGTCTGGCTTTCTCTGTTTCCTCAGGACAGCAGTAGAGCTCAGGATACTCGAACTATGAGGATCTTCAGGTGGGTAACTCAGAACAATGTGAGTGGCTGGAATTCTCTGTTTCCTCGGGACAGCGGTGGAGCTCAGGATACTCAGACTACAAGGATTCTTCAGGTGAGTAACTCAGAACAGCGTGAGCGACTGGTTTTCTCTGTTTCTTCAGGACAGCGGTAAAATGCAGAATACTCTGAATATGAGGGTCTTCAAGTCGATAACTCAGGGCAGCGTGAATGACTGGCTTTCTCTGTTTCCTCAAGACGGCAGTGGAGCTCAGAATACTCGGACTAAGAGGATCTTCAGGTGAGCAACCCAGAGTAGTGGGAGGAGCTGGCTCGCTCTGTTTCTTCAGGACAGCATTGGAGCTCGGAATACTCAGGATACATGGACTCTTCAGGTGAGTACATCAGAACAGCGTGGGCGACTGGCTTTCTCTGTTTCCTCAGGACAGCGGTGGAGCTCAGAATTCTCGGACTGCGAGGATCTTCAGGTGAGTACCCCAGAACAGCGGGAGGAGCTGGCTTGCTCTGTTTCTTCAGGACAGCGGTAAAACGCAGAATACTCTGAATATGAGGGTCTTCAAGTCGATAACTCAGAGCAACGTGAGTGACTGGCTTTCTCTGTTTCCTCAGGACGGCAGTGGAGCTAAGAAAACTCAGACCAAGAGGATCTTCAGGTGAGCAACCCAGAGCAACGGGAGGAGCTGGCTCGCTCTGTTTCTTCAGAACAGCAGTTGAGCTCGGAATACTCAGGATACAAGGATCTTCAGGTGAGTACCTCAGAGCAGCAGGAATGCTGGCTGGCTCCGTTTCTTCGCTCTAAATACCTGAGGTACGGGGTCTTCAGAACAACCAGGGAGCTCAGGAGGTAGCGGCCTTTGAGGTTGGGTAACTCAAGGCGGCGTGAGTGACTGGTTTTCTCTGTTTCTTCGATACAGCAATAGAGCTCGAAATACCTGAGGTACGGGGTCTTCAGTACAACCAGGGAGCTCAGGAGGTAGCGGGCTTTGAGGTCGGGTAACTCAAGGCGGCGTGAGTGACTGGTTTTCTCTGTTTCTTCGATACAGCAATGGAGTTCGAAATACCTGAGGTACGGGGTCTTCAGAACAACCAGGGAGCTCAGGAGGTAGCGGTCTTTGAGGTTGAGAAACTCAAGGCGGCATGAGTGACTAGTCATTTCTGTTTCTCCAGGATGGGGGTGAATGGGCACCTGCACACATCTATACACACAGTCAAATTTTAGAACGCTCCCCACGCCCAGAGGGCTGGATGTTCCCAGGAAGGATTTGGAGCGGCAGGGTATGTCAAACTTCCTCACACTTGTGCGTGCATTAATCACTACACAATTCCACATGTGAACACTTCAATTCGTAAGCACTGCAATTCTACAAATACCTCACAGTGGATTTAAGCCTTCACTCCATTCAGCCTGTGTCTCTCCATCAGCAGCTCGTATTCAGACAGGAGGGGGGGTGTGACGTTATTCTGACTGCATGAAACTTCTACGAGAAAATGAACGTGCCTTCAAATCACCAACTTCAAACACACATAAGAGAGAAGCAGCAAACAGATACAAGCCCTCCAGTATATCACAATGCCTTTATGAACACGGACGCGGTACTTCTGTTGCAATTAGGAATCATGTACTTAACTTCTTTCCAGATAATGGTCTTCACACTCACAATGACAATCTTCCCAGCCAGCTCAGATATTAACACTCACTCGCTCTCTTCTGCCTTGTCCTTCGCGTCCTATTTCTTCCCCGAACTCTTTTAGATTCTCAAATCTCTGCTTTTATATCCCCTCTGGAATTGCACGTCCTAATCGCCACCATAATCAACTCCGATTCGATGCAGCTGCCGCTAATTTCCCGTTTACCTTTCTGGTCGGCCATGACAGTGAACCGGAACAGGCCTGGTGTTGCCCCGGAAGAGTGCTCCCCAAGGGAATCATGCGCTGATTTTTTTAGTTCTGCCTTCGTCACCCGGTGACACAATATTTTAATGCGAGCAGCAATGCTATGGGAGTTTATATGTGCCGCTGTGATAGATGTCGACACTGGATTGGTAAACGTCATGAACAGCTGGCTATCAGCTGATGCGAACTTGGCTGACGTGGCCTGCCTGAACTAACGCGATGCTTGATTTTAATCAATGATTAGTTGAAGCAAATACAAACAATAAGCAGTGGTGACTGGTAGGGTTGGGTATCGAGAACCGGTTCCATTTTAGAACCGGTAACAAATTCCCAAAAACCGGGTATTCGATAAGACGCACGCATTTCGATTCCAGACTATCCGTTATTTCAAATGTAGGCGCGCGGCAAGCACGTTCATAATAGAAGCGTCATGGGCCGTGGGCGCGACGAGCATACGGTGCGTGGCACTCATTTTTGCAGGCGCACGCGCCTATGCCTCATCGAGATGAAAATCTCAACTTTTCAGAATGCCGCAAGCGGTGCGCAGGTCAAGTGACAAAAACCAACCGACCTTTCTGTAACATCAAACGCTCGGCTGAACAGCTGATCATATCTGAACAGGGCGGGTTTTCTCACATCTCCATAAATATATCTAGTAGCTAGTGAATGGTTGGGTTGCATAGCAACGACAGACGCCACGGGAGCGCAAGCGCTTGTGGAAAGAAGGAGAAAGCGGCGCGGCCGTGCTTTTCCATATGTGAACGATCCCTAATTCAGGAATCTATGTGGCTTAAAATCATTAGTCTAATAGTCTATTTTTTTTTAAATAGTTTGAATAATTAATTCAAACACTATTAATTCAGTGTCTCATAAATACTTGTTTAGTGAATGAATGATTCGCCGTTTTTGACCGAATCTCTCAAGTCTAATTCAATAAATAATTAAATGAAAAAAAAAAAACAGTCGATTTTTTGCCACACTGCTGGAGTAATAATGTAGGCTAATCAACACCTTTATATGAAGAGACTCCTTTCACTTTAGCCATTTTATTGGTTATTGCTTAAAATTGGCAAGAATAAAAGGTAGAAATATTTTTTCTTCAAGTATTTGCCCTTTTTTTTCTCCCTCCAAAAAATATTGGAATCGGAAACAAGAATCGATAAGAACCGGATTCGCTAAGCAGAATCGGAATCGCTAAAAATGAAACGCTACCCAACCCTAGTGACTGGTAGGTTTTAAAATCAAGGAGGCACACGACATTTTAGCGGTCTGATAAGTTCACTCACCTAGTCCTAGCCTATAACTTGAAGCAAAAATCCTTCTGTCCTTTTAAATGTCTGTGTTGAAAGACAACGTTCAGTCATTTAGCGAAGCTGATTGCTCTAGCCTTTATCCAACTTAGGCATGGGGTCTTCCTTCATTCTTAATTGTTGTTTCAATGGTTGTTTAGTAAATTTGTTTGCAATCAAATATTAAATATCTCTACTCTCCATGGTTACATCAGGGATAGAATTTATAAAAATAAGACGTGGTAATAAGACGCACGTCTTATCCCCGTGAAATGTTTCCAATCACATTTCGCGGGGATAAGACGTGCGCGAAATGTGATTGTTGTCCATCATTCTGCGCAATTGTTGAAAAAGAAAAACGTCACGTCGCAACATTTGAAATATTTGCGTTTTAAACTATGAAGGCAAGCACTTTGAGCAAGAGTTATGTCGGTGAAGAAGTACTATCAAATCCCATTCAATTATTCACTATAGAAAGTGAAACTAAAAACTGACCGATGAGAGCTGAATCTACTCAACATGTGCTGATAACGTGGCCTAACCTTAATTTATTTTCTTAATATTTCTCTTGTGGCCCATGGTGAAAAAAAATAGAATTATTTCGTGTTAAACACGTTGTTTTTTAAATGAGGACTGAATATAACATCTTCATCGCTGCGCGTCGGTTATGCAGTGATGCGCTATGAGATTATTGCGGGGCTAATTAATTGTAATATTGATTTGATAATAAAAGAAGACACGGTCTTCAGGTTTTCCTCTCACGTGTGTGAGACGTTTAATAGCCTAAAGTAAAGAACAGCAGGCAGTTCTCGTTTATTGTTATCTTATTCATAAGTGTTTAGGCGAACCCTGCACAAACGCTCAGTCACATAGGCTAACATCATTCAGACCACCACAAGGGGGGCTTGAGATCATCTTAGGGGGGGCTAAGCCCCCCCTTGACGCCGGGCCTGGGCGCACGGTGGTTACACTTAAAATTAAAAACAAGAAACACACATTCTGACACATAAAATGAATAACTGGAAATTTTATTAACATTAAATCGTTCCTCTCCCATTTTGCATGATGCTTTGCTGATGAGCAAAGCATCACAGAGAAGTGTCCAGTTTAAATGATACATGAAAGTATATACTGCATTTGCATGGAAGAGTAGAAGTGGAAGAGAAACTAGATTTTCTAAAGAAAAACAATGAAGAACGATTCAAAATTAATATTAGATTCATGTCTCTCTTAAAGGTGTTACGGCCTCTTCTTCAGCTCCTGCATTGATCACATGTGTAAACTTTTGCTCCGCTGTGGATCCTCATGTGAATCTTCAGCCTTGATTTAGGGCAGGAGACAGATTTTTCTTTCTTGATCACATCCATCAGGTCTAAAAGACAAATTAAATCAAGTGAGTTTCTATGGACTACTTTATGCAAACAACCAGCTAATCATGGCTTACTTATGCAGTTTAAAGTGACGTTCTAGATTTTTTCCTGACTCTACCAATACTCTACTAAAACTCTAATGAGAGTTAGTCAGACATGAAGGTGCAATGTTACTTATAGTCAACAGAATGTTTTAAAGGGACCATCAAAATAAAGTGAAACCATGTTTTGTAATCTTTTAAACTAAAGTTACACCTATCTCTTGACCCCCTTGCTTGTCAATGCAGGCGTCTGTTGTTGTTGTTCTGTCCCTATAGTTTGGTTTTATACATAGACAGTAAAAGAAATGGACACAGCGACCCCATAGACTTCAACGGAGAAAAGTGAAGTCCATTAGAAGCACTCATTTCCTGATGGCCAAGCGTACTGCACACACTCAAACTGAGCTTGACGACATAGATGTGACGTGAGTAACCTGTCTGACAGTTGTAAGTCTTCTAGTAGCTGTGCCGAGAGAAATCTGAATCATTCCCTCCGAATCTTGCAGAGATGGCGAGTGTGAGTAGGAGCTGTCCATGTCACCTGTTACCACTTTTGGTAAGTCTTCTGATTAATTATTTTGCCTCCACGTCCCCCTGATTGCCTGCGAGCTTCTCCTCCTGTCTATACGGTAATCTCTCTACTGTGCGACAGAGAGTTGCGTGGTTATGACGCAATCTTTAGCCTACTTTTACAAAAACGGCTTCTACGGGGCCATAGCGTAAGATACAAGGTAATGGAGCCTTTTATACATTGTCGTGTTTCTTTAGAAATAAATAATGGACAAATAAAGTCTTTAAATGCTTCAGATGTAAAGTTACAGTATAGAAGGTACGCTTTCCGGATGCTGGATTACCCCCTTGGTTTTATACTGGGAATAAACTGCCCAGCCCAGTGCTGCCACCTTGTGGAACAACTGAATACTGCAAAACAATGCAATTCAATGTGCGACCTGCATGGCAACGTTAAATCAGGTGGCGCACGTTCTTTACTGATTGATTTTATATCACATGCACTGTATGCGGACCCTTGTGTACACATAAAAACCTAAATATACTTGAATAAAAGAAATAATCTTGAAGCGTCTCATCTGTGTATCTTAATAATCCCAATAGCAAATACAAAATTCTGAATGGCTATTTGAAAACATGAAAACACTGTTTGACATTCTTCTCCATAAGTCAATGTCAGGAACAGAAAGTTGTGCTGCGCTGCTTCGTATAGTGCTTTATTTCTGCTTTTCCAGGAGCGCCACCTACAGTGAGAGAGTGAATTTGCATCTACTGCTATTTTTTGCATTGGTCTGAACAGACAAATTGCATGTGAAAATCAGACTGAACTTTCGTGTTGGTGTAAACATGAGTTAGTAGAAAGATACCAATCAACCAACAAAATGTGCTCTCGCTCAACGTGGCTGTTGGGAAACTAACTTACACAGAATTGTTTCTCAGCACATAAAGATGAACTACTTACCGTGATCTCAGGCTGTGTTGGATGGTTACACACGTTACACATGGATCTTCATGTGTTTCTTCAGGTGACATTTAAAAGAGAAACTCTTTCCGCACTGATCACACGTGTGCAACTTCTCTCTGCTGTGGATCTTCTCATGTGTTTTCAGAGTTGATGACAGACTGAATCTCTTGTCACAGTGTGAACACTTGTAAGGTTTTTCTCCAGTGTGAATCCTCTCATGTGTTTTCAGACTTGTTAACTGACTGAATCTCTTGTCACAGTGTGAACACTTGTAAGGTTTTTCTCCAGTGTGGATCCTCTCATGTGTTTTCAGACTTGTTAACTGACTGAATCTCTTGTCACAGTGTGAACACTTGTAAGGTTTTTCTCCAGTGTGAATAATCTGGTGCCGTTTTAAATGGTTTGATGTTGTAAAAGTCTTCTCACACACAAAGCACATGTACTCTCTCACAACAGTGTGTATTTTCTGATGTTTTTGTAAATATGGCAGCTGTGAAAAACTCTTTGCACACACAGAACATAAATGTGGTTTCTCATTTATATGAACTGGCAGGTGTCTCTTCAGGGCTGATGGACAGGGAAATGTTTTGCCACACTGATCACATGAGAACGGCTTCTCTCCAGTGTGGATCCTCATGTGAATCTTAAGATTTTGTTTGTTTGAAAATCTCTTTTCACAATGATCACACGAGAATGGCTTCTCTCCAGTGTGAACTCTCATGTGAAGCTTAAGACATTGTTTGTTTATGAAACTCTTCCCGCACTGAGTGCATGTGAACGGCTTCTCTCCGGTGTGGATCCTAATGTGTTCTTTAAGGTTTGATAGTTGTGTGAAACTCTTCCCACATTGATGGCATGCGTACGGCTTCTCTCCGGTGTGGATCCTCGTGTGTTCTTTAAGGTTTGACAGTTGTGTGAAACTCTTCCCACATTGATGGCATGCGTACGGCTTCACTTCGGTGTGAACTCTCAAGTGATGATCGAGACACCGTTTGTTCGATGTTCGATGATCGAAAGGTTTTTCTCCAGGTTTGACATGATGTTGCTCCTTCACTTCACTCAGTTCTTCACTCTCCTCCTTCACTTCACTCAGTTCTTCACTCTCCTCCTTCACTACACTCAGTTCTTCACTCTCCTCCTTCACTTCACTCAGTTCTTCACTCTCCTCCTTCACTTCGCTCAGTTCTTCACTCTCCTCCTTCACTTCACTCAGTTCTTCACTCTCCTCCTTCACTTCACTCAGTTCTTCACTCTCCTCCTTCACTTCGCTCAGTTCTTCACTCTCCTCCTTCACTTCGCTCAGTTCTTCACTCTCCTCCTTCACTTCACTCAGTTCTTCACTCTCCTCCTTCACTTCACTCAGTTCTTCACTCTCCTCCTTCACTTCACTCAGTTCTTCACTCTCCTCCTTCACTTCGCTTAGTTCTTCACTCTCCTCCTTCACTACACTCAGTTCTTCACTCTCCTCCTTCACTTCACTCAGTTCTTCACTCTCCTCCTTCACTTCACTCAGTTCTTCTCTCTCCTCCTTCACTTCACTCAGTTCTTCTCTCTCCTCCTTCACTTCACTCAGTTCTTCACTCTCCTCCTCCACTTCACTCAGTTCTTCACTCTCCTCCTTCACTTCACTCAGTTCTTCTCTCTCCTCCTTCACTTCACTCAGTTCTTCACTCTCCTCCTCCACTTCACTCAGTTCTTCACTCTCCTCCTTCACTTCTCTCAGTTCTTCACTCTCCTCCTTCACTTCACTCAGTTCTTCACTCTCCTCGCTCTCTTCCATCAGGTCTGACATGAAAGAAAAAATTGAATTTACATGATTCAATACAATTTAATAATAATAATATTCAATAATAAATGAAGTGCATACAAATCTTACCCAGGACCTAGACTATTATGAGAAACAGGTGCTTGATCAGAAGGGAAAGTGAGATTGCATTTGTTTAAAATGACGTGACTTGTCCATTCAAGAGACTTCTTCATGAAGTAGGCATGTAACATTTACCGTCACCAGGGGAGTGTTCATGACAAAAACTAATCAGGAGTTTTTGGAGTTTGTTGTTTTTTCCCCCCTTATTTACATGGCCTGTTTGCGATGTGCAGGTATCTTGGACAGAACTTATCCCAGAGAGGTAGGGCTGGGCGATTTAAATCGCGATATTGTTATGCGCATCTCATCAGTAAAGCCGGTTCCTTGATTAGTAGTAAATCGCCATCACCTGCTTTCAGATGAAGCAGCATTCACTACAAAGAGCCGTAGTTAACTGACAAGCTGAGCCAAATCACATCAATATCGCGGACGTATCGCCAGCGATATTTAATGCGATATGGCTCAGCTTGTCAGTTAACTACGGCTCTTTGTACACAGCAAAACCTCCAGTGTCAAATTAACACTCCTGGGAGTGTATGAGTCCACACTCAAGAGTGTTTAAGTTAATGAGATAACTAAGTGATTAATTTAGTGATGATTGAACATTATTGAAGACACCTGATGTTAACAAGTAGAATCGTTGAAGGAGAAAATTGCAAATTGTAAGTTACCATTATTGTGATGGGTAGTTGCTTTAGTTGGGCTCTGACCCGTTTACATGTACTTTAGATTTTGTTTGGTGGTTTTATCTGAGATAAGACTGCCAGTTGAACAAAGAAAAAAATGTGCTCTGATGGTGTTGGTTATATTATGATAATCATCATCTGAACTTGATCACTGAACTCATTAAAATTCTTCTTTCTGACTTCAATTGATGTTGTTGGTTACAGCATAACTGTGAATCTGTATAAATGGCCAGCATTTTTGATATAATATAAAGGATTTCTTTAAAGTGGTTTAAAAAAAAATCATTCTGTTAGGCACACACAGACGTCAAGATTCAGTCTATGCATCTCAACAATGGTGAGGAGCAGAATATTCAATTAGGAAAAGTAAATTACATAGACAATTCAGATCATAATTTATTCATACCGCAATGCATGATGGGAGCCATTAATGAGTTGTGATTGGTGGCAGCCACTGCAACATGCTTTATTGTCACCATTGTTGAGATTCACAGGCTGATTATTGATGTCTGTGTTTTAAATGAATTTATCTGAATGTCTATTGATCAGAAAAATGTTTATTAAATATTTTGAATTATAAGTAAAGTATTGATAATCATAGGCTGAAGAATCACTAAACTGCTGCTAAGTTAAACCAAACTATCTCAATAAGTTTCCTTTTTCGGATCACAGCCTGATTATGTCAAAACATAACCAACACTATAAGAAAACATTTTACTTTGTTCAGTTAACTGTTATAAATCAATAACAGCAGACGAACAACAGTAAATATTAAAGTAAACATATAATGGTCTAGAGCCCAACTAAAGCAAACACCCATCACCTTAATGGTAACTTACAATTTGTGATTTTCTTCTTCATTGATTCTGCTTGTTATCATCAGGTGTCTTCAATAATGCTCAATCATCACTAAATTAATCACTTAATTATCTCCTCAGCCCTAAATGCCGCTCCATCTGAAAGCAGGTGATGGTGATTTACTACTAATCAAGGAACCGGCTTTACTGACGAGATGCGCATGACAAAATCGCGATTTAAATCGCCCAGCCCTACAGAGAGGTACTACTTTGTTAATTATTTTCTCTTCATCTCATATACATTTGTCACCAGATGGTTAATGAGTTCAAATGCTCTGAGATATATCTTTTGAGTATTCGTTACTTATTTTATATGAGCCTTCTAAGTTCACTGTTATGTTTGATAATCGGGAGACTTCCACAGGAAAATAGACTATCGTGAGATCAACGTAATGAGGGAGTCAACATATCGGAAGCATAATGGTACAGGGATACAGCCTTCTTGTATAGAGAAGGGTTTAGTTGGGGAAGGGAGTTTTTTATTTTTTGTTTCTTCTTTTTACTTTTTTTGCTTTGATACTTTGTCTTATCTTGCCTTACTTACTGGGTGCATATTGCAGGTTTTGGTTTAGACTTTACAACTTTATACAATATACATAACTATGTTAATGGAGACAACACACTGTTTAAGATTTATATCAACTACTCTTATGTGACTAATAATCTATAAACAAGAGACATATTATGGGATTCAAAAAAAATATTTCATGGAACATATCGGGATGTAACCATGTAATAAAGCGTAAGAAAATCCTCACCTATCTCAAGCTAAACAAATCAGACATAGCCATGCTGCAAGAAACTCATCTAAGTGCTAAGGAATCTGATAAATTTAAAAGGGGGTGGATTGATCAGGTGTACTCAAGTACATTCAACACTAGGAGCAGTGGTGTTGCTATTTTGATTAGAAAAGGCTTAGACTTTAAAGTCCACAAAGCAAATAATGACCAGGGGTGCGTTTCCCGAAAGCATCGTTGGCCAACTATGGTCGCAAGTTCATCGCAATGTCCATTGAACTCTATTGGTAACGACGGAACTTGCGACCATAGTTGGCCAACGATGCTTTCGGGAAACGCACCCCAGGAAGGCAGGTGGATAGCCTTGGATTCTAGTGAAGGGGGTGGATTGGAATCCACTGCTGCTTCATATATGTAATGAGTGATTATAATCAAGGTATAATTTTTTTTTTTTTATATCAAATGAGTTGAATAACTTCTCTGGAGATTTTACTTTGTTATAGAAGTTACCAGTGTGATTACTGAAATGTTCTTTTCATGTATTCTTTAATGTCCGTATTTGATATCTGAATGCAGCTTGGTTATTTAGCCCGGCTTCCAGAAATGAAATGGGGACATGTTTTGTGTTTGAGAAAGGTCTTTAATGTGTTAAAACATATAGGGTCATTGAAGTCTATAGTTTAAGGGACCATTTCTCAGTTAACAGTTCTCACTCCAAACATCGAGACAATCACACAAACGAACACAACATCGCTCAGGTCTGAATGAACTCAACATATTCTCCTCATGCTCGCTGCTGCTGCACTAAATGTTTATTTCAGTAGGAAGACGCCAGAAAAGATGCACAAGTATCGCTGTGATCGATGAAAACAATACAGAAATGAGTCTGTCGCTTAATCAAACTGTATAAAGTTTGTGTGATGGGTTGTGTACAGGGGTTAAAGTGTTCTGGCACCTCAGATAAATTAATAAATAAATAGATTAATTAAAATCAATGATAGCGCGATGGTATTGATGGTAGGCAAACACGCTTCACACACGGGTTCACACATGCAGACAAAGTCCTTCCTCTCCTCTCTGCTGAACCCCAGAGATTACAAATGCGTGAATGCACGGTGTTTGAGCACGGCAAACTTAGTTTTAGGTTCGATATTCGCCAGACATTTGTTTGCCCTTGCCACTGTTCTATAGGGTCGGCAGTCTTACAAAGATATCAATAGCAGGATTAGTATTAACATTATGTGACCAAATCACCTATGTGCGTTATAGCTGCATATTTATACCTGAGAATCCCTTGACGCGTTTCCACAGTGCATGTCTAAGGGAACGTTTGACAATTACATCAACTGTGGTAAACGTAGCATATAATTTGTATTAAATTTAAAAAAGTATAACTTGTAAAAAATTACTTTTAACATTTAAAAACAGACGTCTTCAAATTTCAAAGCTTGTAGAAGGTTCCTATTAGCAATACTGACTTAGGCTACAGATTTCCTGGTAGCCTTGAGTAAATTAACTTGTCTAAGAAATTATTCATAAAACGTATAAATATCAGTTGAGGCTTTGTTTACTTTCTTCACTGACACAGACGGAAATGAAAAGACTATCAGTCAAAGTTCAGCTTTAGGAGGGGAAGAAATAGGGCAGGATAAAGAGACTGAGAGAAAAAGAAAGATGGAGATGAAAATGAGGAAAGAACATGTATTGACAAACAATCTAATGCCCACTGACATGGTTTTGAAGTATTTCTTATCCATTTTTTTTTTTGGCCTTCAAAAGTGTTAAATTGCACATACTGTATGTAACCTTCCAATTAAAACATTGCAGATGTTTTTGTATAATGACCTGTACAGAGCTCTGAAACTAGCTTAATACTGCATTTAATAAAATGTAGCAATTCGATCCATCAAAATGTATTATAATGTGAATGCGAAAAGCACAGAAATCATTAATTGGTGGATTTGTTTCTCTCTTCATTTACTGCACGTGCTTTCTCTCCAGTTTAAACATTAATTGTCATTTTATTTTACTGGTTGACTGAGTAACATTCGTTTACCAATCTCTTTGTTGAATTACTTCAATAAAAAAATCTATAACAATTTTCTTTCAACATGGGGACAGGAGAACTGTCAGTAAATAAATGGGAAAACAATGTAACTTGTGTTACTTATTTGAAACAGTAACTCAGATATTCTGTTGTACATTTTAAAATGAATGCGTTACTTTACTAGTTACTTGAAAAAGTAATCTGATTACGTAACTCAAGTTACCCCATGTGACTTATATATGTAAGAATAGGTATAGGGCAACGTATTTTACATATATCCTGTTGCTTCAGAGATATGAAGCTTACAAAACTGCAGTTAGCTGTTGGGCCTAAAAAAAAAAAAGTTTGGTTCCGGTTGGTTGTCAGTTGATGTCATGGGTCGGTAGGTTTTTTTTGTTTTGTTTGTTTTTAGTGGCAGTTTTACACACACACACACTGATTTTAAATGTGTGTACTTTTTCTACTAAAAAAAGAGACATCAAGCAATGTTTCATATAATACATTTAATAGTATTAACCTCAATACAAACCTTCTCAGAAAAACCTTCAAAATAAAATGTAACAGTTTAAAACGTTGAACTTAAGCCATACCACTGAGGCATGAAAGGAAACTCATGGCAGCCATTGACACTGCTCACTTTTGTTTCCCGTATGGTCTGGCCACAATGTGCTTCTTGCCAGCTCTAATACAAACTTGGCAGCAGGGTAAGACAGTTTAGAATTTTTCCAACAGCGATTGCAAGGTGTTGCCTTGAGGCTCACCACAGTGTGCGCATAGATCCAGCCTCCCAAAAGGTGCATGGTAGTAGGCCAGCTCTATGGGATCCCCACATGAGACAGCCAGCCTGACCTGGACAGTTGATGCAAGAACATGTCTTGGCTCCAGGATGTGACTCCCACAGGTATAGTCCATGCTGTCATCTGAGAGTGCCTCTGCTAGTATGGCCTGGTGGCGAGAGGAGCCGCATTGAGTAGATAACTCGTGGTTTGGAACATTCCATGCAGTCAACTACTGCCCGTGCATGTTGGCCAGTAAACAGTCCGGACTCTTTCTGCTGCTTCTCCAGTGCGTCCGACATGAAGAAGTCGACACACACAGCATGCTTGTTCTTGTGGGACTGTTGGGCAGAAGGTTGATGGGCGTCAACTGTGTCTTTGCCCATAACCTCAGCCAGAGTCAAGTAATAGTCACCTATTTCAATAAAGCACAACACAAACATGCATTAAAGTATTTTGGTTTCAGCTGTGGGCGTAATATGAATGTGAACAGGTGTAGTATTAGGCTAAAGCATGTTAAAGGTATAGTGGAGGATGTTTTACTTCCTGGTGGGTAACCTATACTATTGGTCCTCCTAATTGTCAATCATTCTGGTGAATCAATCAAACTTTTCAAAAAGTGGAGAGGGCGGGTCTTATCTAAAATTTGGAAAAGCAAAATTTGGTAAGCAAAGTTTGCTTACTTTACAGTGTATTGAATGTTAAAGTAAAATTCTTACCAGAAGCATCAGGCATTGGGTCAGGAAGCCAGATCATCCTTTCAGGAGGGAGGACTGGTACTGAACAGCATTCAGTGTCATCACATTTGCGTAGCTGAAAGAAGAAAGAAAGAAAGAAAGAAAGAGACTTATTTAGCTATATTGCATTTTTCATACATGAAGTTCTTTACAGCCAACATATAATAAAGGAAACATTACGAGTTATACAGAAAAACACAGTGAAAATACCTGTAACAGATACTGGCGTTGCCGGCAGTGTTTCTGCACCCACTCAGTGAATGCTGGATCCCTTGTCTGCTTGTTGCTTGGTCACTGTTGCAGGATTGATTGCTGGGAAGAGTGTGGAGATAACCTGCATGACAGAATCTTCCTCTGCATCTGTGACCGCATCTATGATCGTGATTGGCTCTCCCTTTATCGACAGCCGACTGTAGCGTCCTGCCACTGTGTCCAGCACTGGTGCAACTGAAGTGCTCCAAGCCTCAGCAAGCTGTGGGTTTTTCCTCGCCAGCTTTGCGGATCTCTGCCATAGAACTGCACGTCTTCAGCAGGTTTTCCATGTCCTCTGCTGTCTTGTCTCTCTCCAATGCACAGTTCTGCAGGCCGATGAGTATAGCCATCACCCTCTCAACTGGATTCTGCCAGCTCTGGCCTGGAGCTGCTCTGCAGGCAATGAGCATGTCCAGTTCTAGCATCTTAAATATTGCGATCAGACTGAGCTGAACTTTGACCAGTAGGGTGCGATGTTCTGTTCACCATCACTGTACTTGACATGGATTGGTTTCCATCCTGAAGGGTCTTCCTGTGCGAGCCTTACTGCTGCTGCATTTCTGTATGCTGTAGACTTTTGGAAGACGGAGCCCTGCACAATGATCTTTACCTTGCCACTGCCTTGCCTCCTTCAGTGCTCTCCAAGCATCAGTTGAGGACATGTATGGTCGTTCACACAAAGACAACAGGGCTTTGGTAGTGACTCTTCAGAAAGGCAGCACACATGGGTTGCTCCATTTATTTTCTTTCTCTTCACTTCATTGTATTCTTCAAAGCTCCAGCAAGATCGAACAGGAATCACATCTTTGTCATGGTGAGACGCATCACGTATCACAGTCTGCTGGTTTGTAATCTACCAAAGGCAATTTGTTAGAGTCTGAAAATACAAAGAAACAAAATGGTGTAAAAAAAAAAAAAACATCTGAGTGTTGCCCTCTTCAGGTTGAACGGTGGCTACTGCAGTTGAATTTTCCTATTGGATGTTCGTGGTGGCAGGTGACGTAAGCAGGTTCCAGCCATAGACATTTTAATCCGTCACCGCGGGTCGCGGGCCTTTATGTGTAGCCTATATGCATACAAATTGATTATGATATGATATGATATTTAAAAATTCCTTACAAGAGTCTGTGGCTAAAGTAGAAAAGTGGAACTCATTAACAAATGTCATAATACCATATAATTCAAATATTATAATTCACTTACCGTCAGGAAAAATGAGCCTTGGTTTGTGCTCTCTGGAAGAGAAAAGCCCACTCCCCGGGTCCGCAGGCTCCCCAGAATGGCATTGTTCAGCTTGTCTTTTTTGGTCTGAACAACCTTTGGCGGGGGCAAATGAGTATGTTGCTGTGCCCAAAACAGCATCTCAAATGCGGACGGAGTCGGGGTAATGTTACTTTGAGCCGCAGAGGGCAGAGATTCTGGGGCGCACTTCAGTGCTAAATATCTGAACTGAAAAAAGGACATCACACAACTCACAACCGAACCAAGCTGGTCAGTGGGAGTCGACACCACATCGCTGGCTATGTCTGTCCATTTGTCAGCTCTGTCAATTTTGCCCGCAGCTGATACGAATTTACAAGAGCACTTTCTTCTGTTGTTGCCATAGATACGCAAAACACACAAAAAAGCCTTCGCAGCGCGGGAAGGGGAGTGCTGCGGGGGCTGCAGCCCCCCTCGTCATAGCATCAGCCCCCATGGTGGGGGGCTGTGCTTGTGGACTAATATTGTACTTAAAAACGTGAAATGAAATGTTAATGCGCAGTTTATAAGATATAAACTAATGATTATACGAAAATAAAATAAAGTATGAATTTGTCATGCTTTGTTCCAATCAGAGCATGTGAGCGGAGAGCGAATTTCTGAATATTCCGCTGCACTTGCGGCTCCACTCATGGTGCCCTCAGGGTCGCTAGCTCAACCCATATGGCCTGCTGGTTCGAAAATATGTGGAATTGGGGCTGCCTCCGAGTAAAGTTTTTTTTTCTAGTCGACAAGTAGTTCATTTAAGCCATTAATGGACAAAGCTCCCCTTTATATTAATTTAATTACTTAAATATGCTGTATAGGATAATGAGTGTTTACTATAGCCGCACTCAAGCGCATGACCGCACGCATAAAGGTTGCCACAAAGAACCGGCAAAGTTATTATTATGAATGGGTCTAAAATGGCAAGGAGACATTTAATTGTTTATTAATAAACTGGTGTTTTCTCTGTCGCTGCAAAGATGAAATTGACGATTCAGAGAAATGCACATTTCATACGCTAGATCACATAATCAGAGAGTGGCCTATAGCCTTTTTTTTATATTTTTGTTTAAAAGTGGACATTTCAAACTTTCTATAATAGGCTCAATATTTCCTGTTATTTAAAATCTGAGAGGCACAAGCTGAGTTTCGGCACCCTCCAGTTCATGCAAGTGATTGTGCCGGCGCCTTATTACTAGGGTTGGGTATCGAGAACCGGTTCCATTTTAGAACCGGTAACAAATTCCCAAAAACCGGGTATTCGATAAGACGCACGCATTTCGATTCCTCTTATCGATTCCTGACTATCCGTTATTTCAAATGTAGGCGCGCGGCAAGCACGTTCATAATAGAAGCTTCATGGGCCGTAGGCGCGACGAGCATATGGGTGCGTGGCACTCCTTTTTGCAGGGCACGTGCCTATGCCTCATCGAGATGAAAATCTCAACTTTTCAGAATGTCGCAAGCGGTGCGCAGGTCAAGTGACAAAAACCAACCGACCTTTCTGTAACATCAAACGCTCGGCTGAACAGCTGATCATATCTGAACAGGGCGGGTTTTTATTTCTCATCTCCATAAATATATCTAGTAGCTAGTGAATGGTTGGGTTGCATAACAACGACAGACGCCACGGGAGCGCAAGCGCTTGTCGAAAGAAGGAGAAAGCGGCGCGGCCGTGCTTTTCCATATGTGAACGGTCCCTAATTCAGGAATCTATGTGGCTTAAAATCATTTTTGTTTTGTTTAAAATGGAGATCACGATTACATACATCAGACAACTACTCAGAATAACATGTTTAGTCTAATAGTCTATTTTTTTTAAAAATAGTTTGAATAATTAATTCAAACACTATTAATTCAGTGTCTCATAAATACTTGTTTAGTGAATGAATGATTCGCCGTTTTTGACCGAATCTCTCAAGTCTAATTCAATAAATAATTAAATGAAAGAAAAAAAAAAGTCGATTTTTTGCCACACAACACCTTTATATGAAGAGACTCCTTTCACTTTAGCCATTTTATTGGTTATTGCTTAAAATTGGCAAGAATAAAAGGTAGAAATATTTTTTCTTCAAGTATTTGCCCTTTTTTTTCTCCCTCCAAAAAATATTGGAATCGGAAACAAGAATCGATAAGAACCGGATTCAATAAGCAGAATCGGAATCGCTAAAAATGAAACGATACCCAACCCTACTTATTACATTGTCTGCTATATATTTGCTTCTTATATAAATACAGGCAATTATCAAAAAATGTATCAAAATTAAGATACAATTTATACAGAACGAAAATCTTTTAAAAAGAGTCTTTCTACAAAGCAAAACTCAATAAAGTGTTCAAAATCATGTCTTAAAAAACCAGCCCCCCCCCCTCACACGAAATTTTAGGTCTGGGCCCACCCATTTTCTACAATAGTTTTGCACATTTCTTCATTCGGATCTATTTGCGATCCATTCCATTCTAAACAAACAACACAGTTTACATGCTTCGTCCTTGTTACATTATTCATTTAAGATAATCATTAATAAATGCACGCATAATTAACAGTGAACTTGATAAATGTTGCAGATATGTTTTATGCACAAATAAATGCTTTTCAACTTATGTGTCCAAAATTCAGAATAAAATGAATGTGCCGCAATTTGTACAAATAGAGAGTCTGTAGGCCTACTAAACGTGTTGTAGTCATTAAATAACAGGGTATATACAGAAATTCTAAAGTTGAATTTAATACCTTTTAATACCTTTTTTAACACCTTCACAATATTTTTTAATACCAGCACGACTTCAAGATGCAACTGTAGCACTATAAAGTAATGAAATATCTTTCCAAAAATAATAAAACATTTCGGTGATTATAACTTAACTTCAACCCTGGACTCAAAAACCAACACAGAGACAGATAGAGATTTGTGGCCGATCCTTTCTTACCCTCTTTTTTTTTTTTTTTTTTTTTAAAGCTGTGATTTTACCACTTGATTTCATAGCTTTGGAAGATAAAATCCTTCTTTGCTAGACCTAATAATTATTTTGGTCTATAATCATATCAATATCAAAAAGTAGAATAAAAAAGTATAGAATTAAAAAGTTTATTTTAACTAATAGTGTAATTTTCTACCATAAACTGTACAATTGAATAAAATTAGCTGCCAGATAAAAAATTAGCTATTAGATAACTTGCTTTGCACTTTTTTTTTTCTTGTTTCACCTCACTCCAGTCTAAACTAAATGATTTTTTTTGTAATGTTTCTACACATTATGATATAAATAACCTGAAAATACTATGTAGTATACATACATGAATACATGAATTGTTTGTTCATGTTACTTAACAGTGCATTAACTAATGTTAACAAATACAACTTTTGATTTCAATAATGTAGGCTACTAGTAAATGGTGAAATTAGCATTAAGAAAGATTAATTAATGCTGTAGAAGTGCAGTAATTAATAGTTAATGTTAATGTAGTTGACTAGAGTTTAATAAATGGAACCATATTGTAAAATGTTACCGATCTGTTACACACCGATTCAGACGTCTCGTGAGTTCAGTGTCGGACAGATCAGTTATTTTAACCATGAATCGGTTCAAAGGAGTCATTAGTTCGTGAATTATGCGATGTGTCATTAGCGGACGTCTACGTGTTGTGATTATACCGGCAGTTAGGACATCGCACAAGATTTGTGTCAAACACAGAAAACATTTCATTACTGGATAGTTTTGTTTGTTTATTGAAAATGTGGTTTATGTCAGCTGAATGGGCGGAACGCTGCGGCTTTTCAGAGAAGATAAGGCAGTGTATTTTAGCACAATTCACACCCAGCGGTAATGCAAGAAATAAATATCCAAATGCGCCACTTGAAACTTCGGTCTTCCGACCTTTTACCATCGTGTCAATAGATTTTGATTAATATGAGCGAGGGAGAGAGAGCAAGAGTGGAGAGAGTGCGCGCGCGCGACCGTGGCTCTTTCTCTCTGCTCATTCTTTCAGTTAACATGTCATGCAGCTGTCACGAGCGCAGCAGTCATCTACATTAGGCTACTCACCGATCAAATAAGGCTTTGACGGCCGCCAAAAAAAATTCAATGCAGTAAAAACCCCGATGTCTCTTAAATGACTGAAATAGAAGCGAACTTGCGAACAGGTTTGGCAGCAAGCCAGCCGGGTACCCAGTTTGTTTCAGCACGCGCGCGAACAAAAAACACGTCACATGATATCGCTCAGGTTCTACTCGCAACATATTAATAAATCCACGCGAATGTTTTAAGAAAGGCCTGCACTTAACACAAATTGAAACTCATTGGCATAGCTGGATTGGGGTTCGAAAATGTAATACCTCGACAGATGACATTTATTACTTTTTAATACTTTTTAATGGCCTTAATTTTGGCTAATTTCATTTACTACCTTTTAATACTTTTTACAACCCCGCGGACACCCTGAATAAGCTCATTTAGTTTCATATTAGTTAAAATATTATAATGTTATTTTTTCATCTATGTTGATTAAGACAAGCACAAGGAAGATAGGATGCGCAATATATCGAGAGACGTGGCGTGGGTCAGACATGATTTTGACCACTTAATTAAGTTTTTTTTTTTTGTAGAAAACCTTTTTTAAGTGAATTTCGTTTTGTATAAATTGTATCTTAATTTTATTGATTTTTTTATCAACCAATTTAATTGCCTGGATTTAATAAATAAGAAGCAAATATAGCAGACAATATATAATCATGGAGGCGCCCGCGAGGTCACTTGCATTGCTCGTGAACTGGAGCGCATCTCATCCTAACTTAACGAAACTCAGTGTATGCCTCATAGACATGAAATATATCATAAAAAAGCTTGAAATGTCTTTTTAACAATTTAAAACGAAAAGAAATAGGCTACTCTCTGATTATGTAATCCATGATGTGCATTTCTCTCTATAGGCGCGTTCACTACGGAGATGGCGATCGTCAACTTCATCTTTACAGCTGTTGTTGCTGTTAATAAACTAAAAATAATAGGCCTTTAATTTTATTAAACAAAAAAATAAATGAAATTGTAATTGTATTAAAAAAAGCAACAAAAAGTTTAAGTTTAAGTTTTTTTTTAACCTATGCTAATTACGCATTCAATTCAGGTAGGCCGCAGAAAAGCGCTGAAACGGAGATGAAGGGGAACACTTTTTTTATTAGGGTAAGTGTACCCATTAAGCCAACCAAAATCTAAATCTAGGTTTTTTTTCATAGATATTGACATAGTTTATAAGAAAAATAATTTGTTAAAATGCAAGATCAATCTCTCATTTAAAAATGTATTAATTAGTTGATGTACATTTTAGAATATAAAATTAAGATAATTTAGGAATAAAGTCAGAAGTCTGGCATGGGCTTAATTGGTACTTTTGGCACCATTTAAGCCCGCATGTGTTCCAAATAAGCCCACATCATCTTTGATTCACAAAATATACTTTTTTTTACTGATTTTAAAGAAGTAAAACATCAATATATTTATTCAGTGACATGGAAGAATAAAAAAAATCCTTTTGCTAATGTTTGATTAGACCCCTGGGTGGGATGGGTTGGTGTTAGTGGCCGGTGGTCTGGAGCCTTAAGTTGGCTTGACTGGAGTTGTAGCTGGAGTCAAGCTGCAAGTTTGACCGGGTGTATCTCGGGAGCCAAGCCGGGTTGGGGTTCCAAATTCTGGGCTTAGGGGGGGTGGGCTCCTAGTGGGTGGAAGTGACCATACCTTGGGAAGAAAGCCGAGTTAGGGCTCAATACTCCCGGCATAGGCGGCCCACTGGGTGACCCCCTCCATGCCCTGAGTCCAGAGCCCCATCTCGGCTTGGGCCCCAAGTTTTGCCCGGTCAAAGCTGGACAGGAAGTGGCAGTATCTCGGAGCCGGACGGTGCCAGGGGCTCAGGACTGTGGGGAATGTAGGGTCCCTCTGGGAGCTCTCCATGCCCAGAATCTCAAGCCTTAACTCAGCTTGCCTCCCGAATTATGCCCGGTTATACATACAGGACTTTAGGACAAACCGGGCTCTATCTCATTTGAATGAATGTGTGTAATATGTGTGTAAGTAAGGTAAGGTTAAAAGGTTAGTAAGGTAAAAGCACACAAAGACATGTTATCTTTAAACACTTTCAAAAAATGTATCAAAGTTTGCAATTAGAGGGATTCTTCATTGAAATACATGAGGTGGGTTTAAATGGTACACAGTGAGTAATGGTGAAAAAAGACAATGTTTTCCTTTAAAAATGTAAGATATGTTTACAAATACATGCATGGAGCTTAAATATACTGTGGACTAGTATCATAGTAATTTTCATTGTGCCCACACTGAGAAATGTTAAGTTTTTTTCATTCAAGGTTAGCTTGTGTTGGCTCGAGTTTGCATGCGTTTTGTGGCGCTGTACCATTTAAGCCCATCTTAAAAAAAAGTTAATTTATAAAAATAATCTTCTCTACAAAACAATGTATGATGCATTTATTTGTAAATTAATGTAAAATGAATTACAAAACATTCATTGTTTGCAGTTCACATGCTTAATTCTTTGGCAGTCTATCTTTCTGTAAGGCTAATGGCTTGACCTAGAGATTAGCTTTGAACGCAAGCTAATAAAACTCATCTTTCCATTTAAAGGAAAATTATATAAAATGATAAAGTACTATTTGTTCATACACAACATTACATTTATCTCTTATTTGACATAATATCAATGTAGTTACCAAAGAAATGGCTGAAAATTGCTGAAATGTGTTGATTTCTGAAGGGTCCCGAAACACCAAAGTTTTGGGGTGACTTTGTGTGAGGTCCCCTGAGATGGCATGCACATGGGTGGGGCTAACTCAACATTGCCAAATGTGATTGGCATGCAATTAAAAATGCCAGGGAAGTAACAAATCACTGGATTGGTTAAAATAATAAGCAGCATAAAATATTATTTTCTCTTTTTTTAATTTGACTTCAGAGTTGAAAGTGGGCTTAAAGGGCACATGGGCTTAATGGGTACACTTACCCTATTTATTATTTTGTATTCTTATTTTAACTGGCCCATCCAGTTTTCTGGAGGCCCAACTACAATAAATCCGCTAGTGCTCTTAAGGTTACGATTTCCAAACTTTAAATTATAACTTACTTAGGGAAATGTCCGTTAAGGGGTTTTAGGCAATACTTAACGCTTTTTAAGGGATTAATTAAGTGGGAAAAAAAAGCATTTAAGGGAAATTGTAAGTGACGACAACGATGTGTGAACGACCGTTCTTCCCCAAGCTCATAAAATAATTTGGGTCGCACATAAATTGACAGGGTCGGTCGGAAACCGGAACCAAACAAATTTTTTTTTAGGCCCTAGTGCATGTAGGTTAGAGCCCGACCGATAAAGGATTTTTAAGGCCGATACCGATATAAATATTTGATGATTTAAAAATCCGATATTCCGATATATATTTAAAAAAAAAATCCAGAAACACGTAACAAAACATGAACAGATTTCCCTAACATTAGTTATTTGTCGTTATTTAAGAGTCCTCAGCCTTACTAAAATAATATGATAATGCAGTTTAAAAATAAACTTGTTTGTTTTATTGTCACAACAGAACAGAATATATTAAAGTTCTGATAAATATAATGTATAAAAATACAAACTTAAGATATGAAACTTAAAGTCCATTGAACAAAAAAAAGTCAACTATTATTATTAATATTGACAGTAATAATTCAATTATGTAATAATGTGTGTGTGTGTGTGTGTGAAGAACTGATAAGATTGTAAATGTGTACCTTGAATGTAATGTAATGTAAGTCGCTTTTGATAAAAGCATCTGCCAAATGTCAATGTTATAAGCTACTAGGGGTGTAACGGTACGTGTATTCGTACCGAACCGTTTCGGTACAGGGCTTTCGGTTCGGTGCACGTGTGTACCGAATGACTGAATGCAATATTTTGTGTGCGGAACATAGGTACATTTTCGTGTTTCCACACGAACATATTAAGTGGCGGAAGTCTCCGCGTTCAGCGCCAATCCCGCCCTGCAGCTGATTCTAATGTTTTTTCCTATTAGACATTCTCTGGTTTTACCCGTGTTTTACCCGTCGTCACTGTAACAATGAAATAGACTGCATGGCGAAAAAAACCTTTTCCGCTTCGTGTGCGCCGCCGTACTCTCCGTTCCGTGGCGCGCGTGTGTGTGTGTGACGACCCGCTGCGCTCTCTGCTCAATGTTCGAGTCCGTGTTTGCGCTGCGCGTTCTGCTCTGTCGTTAACGGCCCAAACACTCCAATCATGTACCGATCACGCACTGGAAAAGCAAAGTCCGCTCAAATAAGGTGACATTTCTCAGTAGTAGACTTCTGTTTGCTGAGCTGGTATAGTCATGCTGGCAACAATGGTAAAATGACCTGCTCTGATCACATGCTTTGGTAACAATAACTTTGTACTATAGCTTTGGACTATATTTTATTTTGATAATTATTAAAAAAGTGGAAAAAAAAAATCTTAAATTATGTTGATTGATTATTGAAAAATAATAATACATTAATATATTTGTTTAATATAGGGCTATTTTCTGTTCCTGCACTGTAATCATAGTTATTTATTTATATTTTTCATTATATTTTATTATGTGATATTGGTTTGAGACTGAGAGTATTTTATTTAGTGGAGAACTTTGCAGCAGTATTTTATTTCTTATTCATTTTTTATTTTATATCTATTTTATTATATTTTATTAAAAAGTGTTTAAAAAAGTGTAAACAAATTGTTAAAAAAAGTTTATAGTAATAAACAACCTGCAGTTTAATGTTTGCATTTCTTACCCTTACTGTACCGAAAATAAACCGAACCGTGACTTTAAAACCGAGGTACGTACTGAACCGTGATTTTTGTGTACCGTTACACCCCTATAAGCTACCTTATAATTACAATGTCAACTTGCTTATCCCTTTACCTGCACTCTTTTAATTCTATCCATCTATTCCATCAAGCTACAACAAACCATTTTCAATCATCATTTGCTGCCTGCCTTCTAAAATCTACTACTTAGTGATGCACTATACATTATGTGACTCGTTAATGCTGCGGCTAAACAAAGTCAGCAACGCACACTTGGATTTCACACACGTGTAAAAGAAAAGCTAACTTTAATGCACAGGCTATGTTTGATACTTTTTCTCTATGTCTAAATGTTCACTCCTCGCATGCCTAACTTACATTTTACAATGCAGAGACTGGAACTACAGATATGCTAGTTATAAATACAGTAATCATTACTTTATTTAGGCAGAATAAGTTTGTTGTGATTTCCAAGCTCATTGATGTTAGCGATCTTCCTTGTATAGTGCCCTCTGATGGACAAACTATGCAGCGCCAACACTCATAACATGGTTGAAGGGTATTCCATCCGCTTTTATTTTATTTTTTAAATATTCATTTATCGGCCATTATAAATGCCGATACCGATAGTTTGGAAAATGCCTAATATCGGCCGATAATATTGGTCGGGCTCTAATGTAGGTCAAGGGGCATATGGAGAAACCGAGGCACGTATTACTTCTGCTTTGCTATGACATATTGAAGAAAGTGTTAAGGTAAAAAACGTTGCTATGAGACTTGCAGAAGGAAGAGGTCAGCAGAAAAAGTTCAGCTATGGGGAAGAGAGAATTGCAAAAGATCTGTGAGGGGTTCCAGTAAGCAGAGGGGCATAAACTGACTGTTTGCTGTATAACGGTCTTGCCAAATGCAGTATTTGGCATTCAATAAATATATGCAGATGCTTTGTGCTTACGGAAAACCCTGTGATCTCTGAAGGGTATCAATTGTGAGACTTTCAACAGTTCGAGTACGAACCTTGTGGTGAAAACTACTCCTATATTCTCAACACTCATTCAGGATCATCAGCAGATCATCTCACTTTATTCGGAGTGTTTGCTGTTAGAAATACATTATTTGAGTCAGGATATATGATAAAAGCCTGTAAAACTGCTCTAATGAAAGATGATACTGTTATTTCTCACAATATGACGTAAAACATCAATAATGCAAAAACATTAATAACACTTAAGAAACAAAAGAATAATAAGTCCATATGAATCTAAATATAGTTCTACTTTAATTAATAATGTATTGATTTAAAATATCTCACGTGGTTTGTAAGAGGCTGAATGTAAATCTGTTTCAATAAATTTCAACAATGTAAAGTAACTAACAAATTTGATGTGTCATGTCATGTCAAAGATGTTAAAAGGGTAGAAATAAAGTGGCAGCAATACGTGAGATCAATTCCCCTCACTCACAGATCTCAAACTTTGACTTGACATTCAGTAACAGTTCTCACACAAACATCGAGACAATCACACAAACGAACACAAAATCGCTCAGATCTGAATGAACTCAACATATTCTCCTCATGCTCGCTGCTGCTGCACTAAATGTTTATTTCAGTAGGAAGACGCCAGAAAAGACACACAAGTATCGCTGTGATCGATGAAAACACTACAGAAAGGAGTCTGTCGCTTAATCAAACTGTAAAAAGTGTGTGTGATGGTTGTGTAAATGTGAGAAATACCATTAACTGCTCTCCTCATCTCAGAAGACTCGACGCTGACTCGGGTTGCGCTTAGTCTTCTTCTTCTTAAGGTTTTATTGGCGGTTGAGAAACAACAAAATGGTGTATTACCGCCACCAACTGGTATGGAGTGTGGATCAAAATGACATTTTATATCCTCTCATACAAATTATTTATTCTAAGATACTGAAAAGTAAAACTATAATTTTGTAAAATATCCCCTAGTATAAATTGCATTTTTATTTTTCTTATTTTTTCTATTAAAATCCTTCTTTCAGGCTTGTATTTCTGACAGTATATCATAACATGTTCCACAGTTTCTTCTTGCCCACAAAATTTACACCTTCCCGTATCATGTTTACCCATTTTATAAAGTGTACCGTTTAATCTTGTATGTCCAAATCTCATCCTTGATATTACTATCTCATCTCTCCTGTTTTTTTCCTGCACTTCTCATCTCTCCCACTTTCCTTTGAATTATGTTAAACCATCTACCTTTCTTCTCCATATCCCATTGTTTTTGCCACCTTACCTTCAACCTTTCCTTAATAATATTTCATTCTTACTTATACTAACACTTAAGTTAATTTCATTATTTTTAATGGCTTCCTTTCCTGCCTTATCTGCCATTTCATTTCCTTGGATATGTGCAGGTACCCATAAAAAATAAGAAGTATTCTGTGTAATGTTTGCTGTATTTCTATTAAAGGGCACCTATTATGCAAAATTCACTTTTACATGGTGTTTGAACATAAATGTGTGTTGGCAGTGTGTGAGCAAAACCACCCTAGAATGATAAAAATCCACCCAGTAGTTTTTTTACTATCTCAATAAATCATAAGCACTGTCTCAGAACACCCTGTTCTAGATTTCCCTCACTGTGACGTAGAAATGAGCTAAGCCCCACCGACGTGATTTGATTGACATCTGGTTTTGGCATAGACCCCGCCCTCGGTGATCTGCATCCTCCATTGTTTCAGCGACAGCCGGTAATGTCTCCTAAGAAGTGTGTTGTGGGATGTAAGAATGGACATAGTAGTATTTATTGACATCAGAGCCACTGAAAACGCAGCGGATGGATTTTATTTATGAAGAAAAGGCACCACTTAAACTTCCTAAATACGAGATTCATTTTCTGACTGACTGTTTAGTAAACGAGGGTCAAAGTTAATCCTCAAGTGTGGATCGTTGCCTACTGTTCGCGATCCAACGTCACCTCCAGAAGTAAGTGTATTTTATGATTTTTGAGCAAATAGTCATTTCAATCGATGTCAGCCAGTTCAACAACAAATGCGTCTAAAGCTATTTATTGTCGTCGTCATAGGATGTCTCAACAAACAACGTCAGACAGTTTTATGTCACGTAGGCATTTTTTTTTGCAGCATTTACAAATGTAAATAAATTAACGTCTGCTCTATCTCCATAGACAGTAGACTATATAAATGTCTATCTCCCTCCCCTTAAGAAATAAATTAAAAAAAATCGTTTGTACTTAGCAAACGTTATCACAGTAGTGTGTGTGTGGTTTCAAAAAATTGCGCGAGCGTTATCACAGTTCGTGTGTGTGTGTGTGTGTGTGTGTGTGTGTGTGTGTTGCACATCCATAATGGCAAAAGGGACGCGATTAAAACTCTGTAAGTACAGAAATGTATCAAATAACCATTCCGAGACGTTTAGTCCATTCTCATTCGTGTTTATTCTGTGCCGGACTCTCTTCATCATCTGGGTCCAGCAGGGCGGGGTATGCAGCTCATTTACATTTAAAGTGGTACACGACAAAACAGCTCTTCTTAAAACAGGCCCCAAAAATGACATTTTCAAATGGTTATAATAAATTAACTGTGGGGTATTTTGTGCTGAAACTTCACAAATGCATTCTGGGGACACCCAAGACCAATATCACATCTTCTAAAAAGGGGCATAATAGGTGCCCTTTAAAAAATCTGGTCTACTTTCCGAATGACTGTAATGTAAGCTAGCCAATGACGAACTCGAGTCTGAACAAACAACTGATTTTGATCTTATCTCCTCTATCCACTGTATTGCTAATAATATTGCAATCATTTCCCCTGTATAAACAGATAACTCATCACTAATCCTTTTTCATTATTGCTAACTGAAATTCTGGAACAGTAAAAGCGACTCTTATCCTGTTGTCTATATTCTTTGATGCGTCTGTATATATCTGAACATAGCTATGGTAATCATTAATATATTCCTGCACATTACATGAATTACATTCCTTATCCCTGTTTTTCTTTTCTAGCAATGTAAAATCTACTGTAGCATCTGAGAGTAACCAAGGTTTTATTACTGGTAGCGGAATAGTTGGACTAATTGATTAACTTTGAATTCTATTGCTTTCTGTATTACTGTCCATCCGAAACGTTTAGTTTTTCTCCTCTCTTTTTCCCAACAGGGCTTTAAAGTGTCTTGTGTAGGATGCTCTTGACTATGGCTTTGTAAATTAGCCCAATAACTCAGAGATAACTGTATCCTTCTCATTTCTAATGACAATTCCCCCATTTCTACCTACACCAATCGTGCTATACGATTGGTGTAGTTTTTACAGCCCCAGTACATAATCTCAATACCTGATGCTGAATACTGTCTAACTTTCTAAGCGATGTATCTGCTGCTGCTGATCCATACACCACACAACCATAATCAAATACAGATCTAATCAGCCCACTATATATGGCTTTTAATGCCTTCCTATCAGCCCCCCATTCACTTCCTACTAAACACCTCATTACATTTAACACTTTCTTACATTTGTCCAATATTTTCTGGATATGCATCACCCATGTAACTCTTTCGTCAAACCACAACCCTAAAAACTTAAAACTTTTCACTCTTTCCAGTTATTGATTATATAATTTTAAATTTACCTCACCTCCAACTTTTTTCCTTGTAAAAAACATTATCTATTGTCTACTGAAAATTTAAAACCCCACCTATATGACTATTCTTCAACTACTTTAATAGCCTCCTGTACTTTTTAAACAATAAAATCTATGTCCCTTCCCCTTTTCCAGATTGCCCCATCATCAGCAAAAAGCGAGAACCCCAACCCATTCTCCAGATCCTCAAACACATCATTTATTATTATCGAAAATAATAAAGGACTCACTATACTTCCTTGAGGAGTTCCATTTTCTATCATAAATTTCTCTGAATAACTGTTTCCTATTCTAACCTTTATTGCTCACCCTAATACAAAATCCTTAATCCATTTGACCTTTAATACCTAACTTACCTAATTTGATTAACAGCCCTTCTCTCCACATCATGTCGTATGCTTTCTCTATATCGAAGAAAACAGCCACAACACTCTCTCTATTTATTTGTACTTTTCTTATATCATGTTCTAAACATACAGCTGGATCCATGGTATTTCTCCCTCTCCTAAAACCAATTTGATATTTGGATAAATTAAATGTCAAAGCTATTGGTCTATAATTTTCTGGATTTGTGCAATCTTTCCCTGGTTTGCGTATTGGAACAATCACCGCCTCCTTCCAACTTTGTGGTAATTTTCCTTCCTCCCAAATTTTATTGTACATTTTTAATAAAACATCCTTGGATGATTCACTGAGCTGATTTATCATTATATAGCAAATCTGATCCATGCCTGGAGCTGATTTCTTGTTTTTTTCTGAGAGCGCGATTTAACTCTGTCTTTGTAAATAACATATTTAATTGGTCATTAGTGTATTCCTCATTCTGTAATAGTTCTCTTTTTCCCTCTTCACTAATATTATTTCAGTTATGAATTTTAACAAAATTTTTAACCAGCATTTCTGCTTTCTCCTCATCACTTACTGCTGTTGTTTCTCCATCCCTTAATATTGGATACACAAATTCTCCTTTTACCCCATTCATTCTTTTTTATCATTCCACATACTTTACCAATTTCTGTTTCCCTTCCCACTGTGTTACAAAATTTTCTCCAAAAATCCTTCTTTGTATTTTTTTATTATTCTCCTTACATTTGCTTGTCTCCTTTTATATTCAATACAATTCTGAAACCTGTGATTCTTTTTTAACATTTTAAAAGCTTTATTTCTAAATTTAATTGCCTTATCACATTCATTTGTCCACCATGGTACAATCTTCTTTTTTTTTTACCTCCTTTCTTCTGTATAGTCTGACTTGCTGCTAATAATATCGCATTACAAACAGAATTATTAACATTAACAACACCTTCTTCAATATCTTTTTTTTTTCATTTCTTGCTCACTAATATACCTAAAAGTCTCCCAATCAGCATTTTCAAAAAAAACATTTGTCCACTCTTCCTGTATTACCTTCTTCTATACTTAAATTAACTTCAACTACTATAGGGTAACGATCACTTCCTATAATCATTTCTCTATTTACATCCCATAAGCATTAGCCTGGTAATACCAAACTCTGCTACTTCGCTTTGCAGTCTGGAATGGCATAATAGAGAAGTGTTTTCTCTCTTGCGGGGGGTCACTTGTCTGAAGTTTAAAATCATTGGTTCACGTAAGCCAATCACATAATGTTTAGTTATGGCGTGTGTTATGCGCTTGCTCAGCCGCATCTAACTTCCACTGTAAACACATGTATGATGCGAAAACAAAACCATCGAGCGAAATACCGGAGTGAACATGGCTGTGAACGACTTTTGCAGATTATGTGAAGTAAATCTACGCATCCACGGTACAATCAGCATCTACGTCACGGCTCTCAGCCCGCCCTCTGTTCGTTGATTGGCCCGGCCGTCCGAAGGCCGCTGGAAAACTGAAAGATAGGCTGCTATCTCAGACTGACTACAGAAGCGAAATGAAATTGAGCGGAAGTAGGACGTTGAACTGAGGCTGTGGTCAGTATTTTATAGAGCTTGCTGATGAGGCTGCTGATTGTGAACAGGTGCAGGTGATTATACTCAGGGAAGAGTCATTGCAGGTGCGCAAAAGAGGATCCCGGGGAAGGTAATGCAGACGGTGACAGGTACTATCTTCACAAGTAAGGTGTACATTTTTAACGTTTTGTACGTTTACACTTTCAGTTCTAATATCACAACAGATCATCAAAAGTGCACTTTTTACAAACATTTCAGCATGTTTTCAATTGTGTTAGTAGAATACACAAAATCACAAAAGTGTGTGCGTGAGAGAGAGAGAGAGAGAGAGAGAGAGAGAGAAGGAAACAGAGAGAGAGATGTGATTTGTGAACATATACCAGGACAGTGTAAACAGTAAATGACTGTATAACATCAGATTGATCAGAGATGCATCAGAAGAAGGGAGATCGATGGCATCAAACACAGCATTTTACATTACAGTATGTATGCCATGTGATACTGTAAACAGATTACCATGGTAGAGACATTACTGTAACTCACCCTTCATCCGTAAAGATCAACTACAGTATAGATTCAGTCTTATGGTTCAGTGAGAACATTTACTGTATTGGCAGCAAACTCTGTTCACAAAACCTCATGGGAGTTTCATAACTTCATCACACCTTCCCACATATCAATGTTTGTCTGGTCCAGCTCCGGTCCACAAAGCCCCTTTTCCCTCGGTCTGATCTGGATTAAAGACAAGGGCCACACATGGGCCATAACTGGCTGAGAGAAGGCCAGCAGTGCCAGCGGAGGCCACATTCAGGCCAAGATCACTTGCTGTCTGTGTGTGTGTGTGTGTGTGTGTGTGTGTGTGTACCATGAAGCTTTTATTAGGCTACTAAGTTTGTGCTTGTGAAACTACAACTTCCAGAAGTGTTGCATTGACAGATGCGTCATGATCACACTTCATCTATATATACACAGCAAAAACTCCAGTGTTAAATGAACTCTCCTGTGAGTTTAATTGCACACTCAAAAGTGTTACAATAAGGGTACATTAAAATGTCAAGGGTTGTGAGCCCAACTAAAGAAAACACTTATTATTATTATGCTAGGGTGACCAAACGTCCTCTTTTGCCCGGACATGTCCACTTTTTACGCACTGGGGTTTATAAATTCATGAAAATGTCCGGTTTTCACGGTTTTTAAGCCGGACCATTAACCCTCTGAGGTCTGAGCTGTTTTCTGGGCCCTGGAGGTGTTCTGACATGCTCTGACATTTGTGGTTATTTCTGTTACTTGTGACATTTTCATGGCTAAAGTCTAATTACACTGTATTCAGCACAAACTCTGCTACAATAATATATCAGCAGCATGTATGTAAAAGTTTGTAGTTTTGAGATAATGACATTTATGCGTGGTTTGTGAAAATACAAAAATAAATTCTCACTGAAATAAGGTCATGAAACCCATACTGATTATTTCTTCACAAGACTTTTGAAAATTATATCACGTAGCCTAGAATATTTGCTCTAAAACTATGTGAGAATCACCCTGACTGCTCATTCAGAGAAGACAATATATTGATTTAAAAATTTTACGACGTGTTTTGTGTTAGAAAGCAATATGCGAAGGGGCGGATCACCTCATTAATATGAAAGCTTTCCACACCTGAGAAAGACAAAGAACCTCCCTAATGGCCCTATTAGGAGCTTATCAGGGCCCATCATTCTGACCAACCTTGCACAAAGAATGAGGAGATTTAAAAAAGAATGGCTTTTAAAATTGTTTGGATTTATTTACAACACAACATAATCTAAAGATACACAACAAAAAAGCACTTATTGAAGAAAGAGACCTTTGTGCCATTCCTAAAAACATTGTACATACCTTTCATTTTCTAAGGTGTTTGATTTTCACTTTACCATGTTCATGTACAGAGACATGTACTGTGAATGTTGAAGTCAGCAGGACTCAGTGGCATCTGGGCCCTGAAAAAAAAAAAAAAAAGTGAACATACTGATATCAAGAGAAAGGCCTGCACGATTTTGGGAATACATTTTAGATTTTTCTTGTTAAAATTGCTTTTTAAAATTCACAGAATACACACACACACTCACACAAATGTTTCCAAAAATATATAATGAACACCAGGTTTGTTGTGCCTTGTAGGTATAGGCTATGCGCAGTGCTGCATAAAATAATAACAATATAGCAGCCTATATATATTTTCAAAAAGATTTCAGTAACAACTAAGCTACAGAAAAATATATTGATTATCATGTTACTTCAAATGTTTCCATTCGTTATGATGATATGAAATGAGATAATAGTAAAAACATGAAGCCGTTTGGAGCGTTTTGCTTTTCCAAAATATGATACATTCAAACGCGATCGCGATCAAAAATATGATACATTAAAACGCGATCGCGATCAAAAATATGATACATTAAAACGCGATTGCGATCAAATATAAAACATTATGGTTAGGCCTACCATATACATAGCCTATCTACGTTTGAGCAGATATCCACAAACACAGTAACAGTAAACACGGGTCTAAATATTATAATATTCACCATATATCTAGCAACAGTTCAACTGCAATGTGAAATTTATGCAACAATAGCAAACTAATATGTAAGAATTTCGTACCTTATCTTTCTTGTCTTCAAATATCGTTCTTCTTCTTCTGATGTAAATCCAATGTAAGCTCAGGCACGTCTTTCAAACTCGACGAAAAGTGAAGTGAAGTGTTTTGTTGTTGAGGTAATGAGGGCGATCGCGTTCCATGTGGAGATTTGCATGTGAATATCTTTTGCGCGAGTGGGCGTGGCCGAATTAAAAATAATTAGGAAGCGTTTGAGAAGCTGGAAATCTTGTTGGTTTTATACAAATTACTTAAACAGAGAATATTTGTTTTCGTTTTGAATCCGATAATTTAAAAGTACACACTTAAATGTTTATAAAGGTGTATGGCTCATAAATGTGTAACAAGTATTCGCTGAGTTTTGTTTCAGTTTATAGACGTGCTCAAGAAAAAAAAGTTCACCGCGACGGAGAGGCAGAACGCACACACTGTTTATTTTCTTTATTTTACAAAAGCACAATGTTTTGATTTGATTGGAAGTGGACACATACAAAAGTAGAAATACCACAGATTCTTTTTTTATATTTATTTTTTCTGTATGACCATAAATGACGGAGAAATTTAAGTTTAAAGTGCTACAATGTGGAGAAAATCCAGCAAAACGCGCCGGCGCGTTTGTCGACCTCAGAGGGTTAAGCGTGTGTAATGTATTGTGTTGCCACTAGAGCGCGCTGTTACGTTGTCTGCGCGAGTGCTTTTTGTATACATATCAGCATTAGCTGCTCTTCCGTTCTCTTCAGTAAAATCAGCTATCGTGCAGTTTCACTCGCTGTCTTTATTGTCTCCAATATCTTACATGGTGTCAGAAGTGTAACATGGCTTCCCCACAATTTGAGCACCCAAAGATTGACTGGGAGGCTGCAGATTTATACCAGGAATTCGACCGTTTTCGGAGCCATGTCACGTTTGTTTTTGATGGACCACTATCCGAACTAACTGCAAAGCAGCAAGCCGGCTGGCTGGGTACGTGGATAGGCGGTCAAGGCAGAGAAATTTACAAAACGCTCAACTGGGCTGAAGGTGAGAAAGAGGATCCCAAAAAGGTGTTAGACAAATTTGAGAAATATATCAGACCAAGGAAGAATAAGAGGATAGCTCGCCATCGTTTTAAACAGAGGAAACAAGACGTGAGTGAGAGTTTCGACCATTTCGAAGATTTACGGCTACTGTTAATGGATTGCGCATATGCAGACCCCTGACGACATGTTGATTGACGCAATTATCGCGGGTGTGCGTGAAAAACTAGTGCAAGAGAGACTATTAGACAAAGGAGAGGAATTGACACTAGCCAAGGCTATTGAAATCCCTCAGCAATATGAGATGTCTCAGAAACAATTGAAAATAGTCAAAGATGATGTCACATGCTCTCAGGTGTCCACTGTTGCAGAACGTGTTCAACCTAAGCCTTCTGGCCAAAGCAGAAAAACACGCTACCCAGATCGCAAGTTCACTCAGTCAAAACCATCAGCTCTCTGTGCTAGCTGCGGTAAACATCCCGATCACAAATGGAACAAGGGCAAATGCCCAGCCAAGGGCTCAACGTGCTCTTACTGCCACAAGCCCAACCACTGGATGGCAGTGTGCCGTAAACGTGCTGTTCACACACTGAATGTTGAAGCGCTGGAGGTGTCTGATGATGAAATACTGAACATTAGCCTAACAGACATTGTCCATCCAGCAGCTGCATTAACTGTGGACAAATGGTCCGTGCATTTGATGATACTTTCACAGAGAGTACAGTTCAAGATAGATACTGGTGCCAAGTGTAACACTTTGACTCTTGACAGCTACCAGCAACTTGTGCACACGGGTGAATTAAAGCGTTCTAACAAGCTGTTGCGTTCCTACTCTAATCATAAGCTCAAACCAGTCGCTGCTGTAGATTTATCAGTGCACTATAAACAGTGTGTCACTGATGCAGAGTTTGAAATTGTGGATATTGCACAGGAAAGTGTGCTCAGCGGGGCCACAGCTGAAGCTTTGGGTTTGATAGCAAGGCTGAACTCTGTACAAAATGTTGCTGAAGCTGAGGCTGACTCGCCTGTGGAGGGCATTCTCGAACAAGACATTGTTCCTCAAGGCCTTCGTGACTTTCCTGAGCTAATACGGACCACAGGGACTCTACCAGGGAAGTACACAATCAAAATAGAGCCCAATGCTAAAGGTGTTGTCCACCCTGTGCGCAGACAGCCAGCTGCACTCAAGGGACAGATTGTCAAAAAACTGCATGAAATAGAGGAAAATGGCTATATAAAAAAGGTCGAGCAGCCCACTGAGTGGGTCAGTTCAATGGTGGCGGTCTCTCGGGGAGACAAGAAGAATTAAGAATTTGCATAGACCCCAGCGATTTAAATAAGGTAATTAAAAGAGAACATTACCCCATGCGCACCGTTGAAGAAGTTGTGTCATCTATGCCTGGAGCACGTATATTCTCAGTCCTCGATGCCAAGTCGGGTTTCCTCCAGATCGAGTTAGATGAGGAATCATCATTCCTAACAACCTTCAACACACCCACTGGTAGGTTTAGGTGGTTGAGGCTACCGTTTGGAATTAAATGTGCTCCTGAGATCTATCAGAGGATCATGGATGGCATGCTAGAGGGCATTATGGGAGCAGTAGCCATTATGGATGACATCTTGATTGCGGCCCCCACTGTGAAGATGCACGATGAAATCCTATGCAAAGTCATCGAGAGAGCAACAAGCTACAACCTGAAGCTTAATTTCAATAAGTGTCGCATTCGCCAGAGCCAAGTCCCATATATTGGCCATTTACTCACTGCAGAAGGTCTGAAGCCCCCATGCGCATACAGAGGATGTGCCTGCGCATCCAATGGTATGATTTGACTGTCAGGTACAGGAAAGGGAAAGATATGGAGCTGCCCGACACACTTTCCAGGGCGCAACTGTCACACAATACTCCAGAATTGGAACATTTGGAGTGTGTATCCATGCTGAAATATGTGGCTGTAAGTGAAGAGAAGTATGCTGAGCTACAGGAATGCACAAAAAAAGAGCTGAGCACTTTACAACACATCATCCAGCAAGGTTGGCCAGAGCACAGGAGAGACGCCCCAACTACTGTTCAGCCATATTGGGACTCAAAAAGCCAACTGACCATATGTGATGGAGTGGTGTACAAAGGGCTGCGTATAGTAATACCACCCACCATGAGACAGCACATGTTAAAACTCATACACCAGTCTCATTTAGGGATTGTGAAAAGCAAGCAGAGAGCACGGGAAGTGCTCTACTGGCCGGGCATGAGCGCAGAGATAGAGGAGGTGGTGAAGAATTGCAGCAAATGTGCAGAGTTCCAAAACAAACTACCAAGATTGCCTCTAAAGCCATCTGAAACCCCAGAACTGCCATTTGAGCTAGTGGCCTCAGACATCTTTGAATTTAATGGCAAACATTTCATTCTTCTCGTGGATTATTTTTCAAAATACATTGAAGTGGACGAGCTTAAAGATCAGAGAAGTCGTACTGCCATTGAAATGTTGAAATCACAGTTCAGTCGTCATGGGATTCCTACTGTCCTACGAACAGACAATGGGCCCCAGTATGTGTCAGAGGAATTCAGAGATTTTTGTGAGAGCTATGGCATATCACATCTCACATATCGTGCAAAATTGTGGGCAAAATGGCGGCGCACATAGATGCTGCGGCTCGGTGCTCTCTCAGTTGGTGCTACAGTTTGCGTTGTTTTTTCGTGTTTATATATGTCCTGAGTGTTTTCTGTCAGGCCAATAACATCTACGGTCGGCACGATCTCCTTAAGATAGGAGTCTGTTATGAACAGAATATTACAGCCAAGTTTCTCTACACACACAATATACCGGAGGAGATAGCACGGCACCCCGGCTCCTCGTGGATTATCATCCCCGCCGGAAAGAGGCGAAGGCGGCGTAGAGAGAGGAGGCAGAAGCGGGGCTGCAGGGCTGGCCCACTCGCCAGGCTACGGAGGCAGCCACTTAAACCTCCGCTTCCCAGCCTGTTTCTCGCTAATGCTCGATCACTTGTCAACAAAATGGATGAGCTGAGGCTACAGAATGCAACCAACAACACCGTAAAAGATTGCTGTATTCTGCTTTTCACGGAGACCTGGCTTCACCCACTTATCCCGGACTCGGCGATGGAGCTAACAGGCTACACCGGGCAGCGACAGGACAGGACGCAGAGCTCCGGTAAGAGCAGAGGAGGGGGGCTGTGTGTGTACGTGAATAACAAATGGTGTATTAACACAGTAACTGTGGACAGTCACTGCTCCCTGAACTTGGAGTATGTGTCTGTGAAATGCAGACCCATTTACCTCCCGAGAGAGTTTTCTGTTGTCATGATAACAGCTGTTTACATACCACCGGACACTAATGCTAAAATGGCTAGCAGTCATTTGCATAGCAGCATTATTAGCCAACAGAGTAAATATCCTGACGCTGTACACATTATAGCAGGGGATTACAATCACGCAGACTTGAAATCAGTACTCCCTCATTTCTATCAACATGTTAAATGCACAACTAGAGGAAATAAAACTCTGGATAAGGTTTATTCTAATATCAAACTTGGTTATAGGGCTAAACCACTACCTCACCTGGGCCAGTCTGACCATTTGTCTTTGCTGTTAATTCCTGCATATGCCCCCCTCAGGAAAAGTACACCCAACATCACAAAAACTATAACAATCTGGCCTGATGGAGCCATCCACTGGCTGCAGGACTGTTTTGATAGGACCAACTGGGATGTGTTTTTACATCAAGACCTGGAGATGTTTACGGACAGTGTACTGTGTTATATACGTCACTGCATAGGCACTGTTACCGTGGAAAAACAGATCCGGGTCTATCCCAATCAGAAGCCCTGGATGACTCGGGAGGTCCATCAGCTGCTGAGGGAGAGGAACACCGCCTTCA
Organism: Scardinius erythrophthalmus; assembly: GCF_964197995.2. Lineage (NCBI taxonomy): Eukaryota > Metazoa > Chordata > Actinopteri > Cypriniformes > Leuciscidae > Scardinius > Scardinius erythrophthalmus. The sequence goes on along the minus strand of NC_138221.1, from coordinate 18,209,121 downwards.
GGTCTGGTGACCGGACCCTCTACACTGTGGCCCGGGCTGACCTGAAAAGAGGCATTAAAAGGGCCAAGTTGGATTATAGGCGGAGGATTGAGGCATACCTGGGAAGTAATGACAGCAGGCGGGTGTGGCAGGGAGTCCAACAGCTCACCAATTACAAGTCCACCTTAGGAGCAGCTGAGGGTGAGGCCTCGCTGGCAGAGGAACTGAACACTTTCTTTGCCCGCTTTGAGGTGGAACCAAGTATGGCAGCGACACCACACCTCACGGTCCACAGCAACTTCACCTTCACTGAGCATGAGGTGAGGCGCACACTGCAGGCCGTGGACCCGAAGAAGGCTGCTGGGCCAGATGGCATCTCTGGGCGTGTTCTAAAAGCTTGTGCGGATCAGCTGGCTGGAATCTTTATGAGGATTTTCAACCAGTCCCTGGCTGAGTCCACAGTCCCACCATGCCTGAAGTCCTCCACCATCGTCCCCCTGCCTAAAAAACCTCATATTCCAGCCTCAACGACTACCGGCCAGTTGCACTCACCCCAGTGGTGATGAAATGCTTTGAAAAGCTGGTCCGGGGTCACATTACATCATGCCTGCCAAAAAGCCTGGATCCACACCAGTTCGCATACAGAGCTAATAGATCCACAGAGGACGCCGTAGCTACAGCCCTTCATGCTGCATTGTCCCACCTAGAGCAGCAGGGGAACTACGTACGGATGCTCTTTGTGGACTATAGCTCTGCTTTCAACACCATCCTTCCTGAAAAACTGATGAACAAACTGATGGACCTAGGCATTCCATACCCCACCTGTATGCGGATTAAAAGCTTTCTCACCTGTCGCACCCAGAGGGTGAGAGTGGGCCATCACACATCTACGGCCCTTAGTCTCAGCACCGGCTCCCCACAAGGCTGTACACTTTCTATACGCACGACTGCACCTCCACCCACCACAACAACATCATAGTGAAGTTTGCGGACGACACTACAGTTGTGGGGCTCATCACTGGAGCAGACGAGTCAGCCTACAGAGAGGAGGTTAAACACCTGTCGGTGTGGTGTAGGGAGAATAACCTTCTCCTTAACACTGTAAAGACCAAGGAGCTGGTGATTGAAGTATGTCAAGTGTGGTACCTTTGTTTAATGTCACTATTTTACCATTTAAATCGGCTTAGAAACTTTCAGTTATTTAGTCAGCTATCTATCCATGATGTCTCCCCAACTAAGCTGAAGAAGGGGAGATGTAATGTATTGTGTTGCCACTAGAGCGCGCTGTTACGTTGTCTGCGCGAGTGCTTTTTGTATACATATCAGCATTAGCTGCTCTTCCATTCTCTTCAGTAAAATCAGCTATCATGCAGTTTCACTCGCTGTCTTTATTGTCTCCAATATCTTACAGAGTGTACTTTAAATTGACTGGCACTTGCCTTTGCACACAAAACATATGAAACCGGCTTCGGCTTCGCCCCATCTTGTCATAATCAGCGCGTTCCTCAATCCGCAGCGGCAAGCAGAGAGCACGTCAAAATACAGAGGCCTGTGTGTGTGTTCATCTCAGCCTCATTGGTCTGTCACTGCTCGTCAATGTCAGAATATTTGAAATGACCAATCAAATCAAAGTTGGCGGACTTTATGTTCACAGAATTTTAGCAGCGTGACTCAACGCTTCAGTTTACGGTCAAGTGCGAGATGAGATGTAAGTAGCTAACAGCGAAAAAAACAAAAGACCAAATGTAAATTCACGAATGATTTACAGAAAAAAATTATGTGTTTTCGTTTCGGTCGGGATCAGTGCATGACCTGCAAAGCTGACGTACGTGTCAGTGTCAAATAAAGGTGCTGGCGACCTAGAAGCCCACATAAGGAAAGTATAGGCTACACGAGAACATCAGGAGGATGTTTTTTACTGAAATAGTGTAGTAGATTTTTTTATTTTATTTTAACCTATGGTCATGAAAAGAAATAGTGTCATGTAAAAGGTGTTAAAAGCTAAACAATTTTTAAAAAAATATTATTCTATTTTTGCGGGCCAAACATTGAATGGAAAGGATGTAATATTTTATGTATTAAAGAACAATAACATAGTTGCAAGGTTGTGAATGCATTTGTCAAGTATTTTTTGATGCATTCACCCCCCAAACCATGACCCCACCCCTTAATCACGCCTCCCCAAACCACGCCTTAAAAATCTGCTCTCTGCCTGGACTCGATTTGTGAAGCAACCCACACTTTGGTGATCCGCTATCTCTCATGATGCCACAGTGGATACAGGCAATAAGACATGACACATCCGCTGGAAGAATGGGTTAATTGTGGGATCCTTACACTCAACATTTTGTCACTTAGTCAAATGTCAGTTTTATATATTATATTTCTGTAAGCTAAGCTAAGCTATACTGGTCGCCGATTACATTCCCCTCCCGTGGCTCTGTCTCAGTTGCCTGTATCCATTTTTGTGCCCTTAAACGCTTGTTTTTTGGGGTCAACAGCTTATAAAAACTTGTTTCTAGGGTTTTGTAGCTTGTTTGCTGTATACCTTGTCACATAGCAGCTTTTAGACATTGTTCTTTGTTATAAGTTAGAAATGACATGGAGGCGGCTTCAGGCAATACAAAGTCAATGGAGACGGTTGGCCTAAATGACTAAATGCACTCTGTTTCTGTTTCTATTTCAATTATTTTAGTGAACAGTGTGTTTTAAAACTCTATCAATATATGGCCTAGTAGGGAGTTAATAATTTAACTGGGAAAATGCACAAGAAAAATGGCCTCTTTGTAAAAATATGTTTTATTTTGGTCCATAGGGTTAGAAAAAACAAAAAGCTCTAAACAAACTGTAGGCCTATATATATAATAATATATAATCATATAATGCTTATTACACATACTGTACATTACAAAAGCACAGACGTTGACATGTAAAACATATATTGCCAGCATCAAAACAATACAAAATGTTATGTATGAAGAAAAACTAACATTAAAATAAGCTAGAACAACAAAATTCAACGATTTTTTTAATTGTTTTGGAAACCATCTTGGAAACCTTGATATACAAGATAGCCATTTAAAAGAGGGATTTTCTAGACCTGGAAAAGAAGATCTAAAACCAGTATGATCAAATGATGCCTTCTTTTGTCCTCTTTGTGTTCTGGCTTTGAGTTCTAGCGCTTCCAGAACTATTTTAATTTAGTTTAAATCTAGTTTAAATGTGGAACTAGTGTGACTACGTATTTTCCATGGGCGTAGATTACGCGGGGGACGTGTCCCGCACTTTTTCGTAGGGCAAGTGTGTTCAGGACAAGTTGAGATTTTCGCGGGCCAATGTGTATTCATTCGATTCACATGACGTCACTTTGCGCCGCCATCTTTGCGACTGACGGTCTCAGTAATGCCTGCAATATGTTGTGCAGTTGGCTGCAAAAACAGCTGAAAGAGGAACCCTGAACTGGTATTTTATTCTATACCAAAAGAAGAGAGAAGAGAGAATCATTTATTTAATAGACTTGAAGTCTCATGTTGGTTTGTGGTTAATTATATTTCCATTATACTCTCAGTGGCCAACATTATACAGACAGATATCGACAGATAATGTTTTGTCTTCATTTTATTGTTGGATCTGTTTAAATGCACTTTATCATGGTAAGTTAGTAAGATTTGGGGTTGTTTTGTTTTTGAACTGTATGTCTGTCTGCCTGTTATTTATACCTACCTAAATCTAATAAATATTTTTCTGAAGTTCATAAAGATATTGTCTTCGTCACATGCGCTTTAGATGTTATTTTGTGTAAGTTACGTTAACGTTATCTCTGCAGACGATGCATAATCTCAGCCTTGAAATGCATATTTTAGGACTAACGTTAACGTTAGTTCTTCCAAAAATGACCCTTCTTACGTCATTTACTCACCTTCATGTTCAAATCCTTAAGTTTACTTTCCGTGGAAGACAAAGGGACATTTTTGAATATGTAAGTTAGCCTAATGGAGACTCTTCTTGTCGATGTAATGAAAGTGAATGAGTAACGTTAGCCTACTGGGGGCTGTCACGCAAAAAAAAAAATAATAATAATAAAAGACAAAAAAAATCACAAAAGTATCATAAAAGTGATCTAATACGACTCGTCCGTTATATTAATATCGTTATTTATTCATATGATAGCTTTATGTGACGAACAAACTGCAATTTGAGTCGTTATATTATAATCACTGATGAGCTTACCTCTTGATAGCTTTTAATCGCAGCCGAATCATTCAAAAAGATTCGACTCGAAAGAGTCTTTCATTTCGATATTTGTGTGTATTAAACCTTCTTCTCTGTAATTGAACATCTGTTCTTTCGGACAGATATGGCAGTCTTTTATGATATTCGGTTGATGCCTTTGGCTGTGCTGATGGACGGATTAGATAGATTCATTCATGCCAGCCGAACAGCTGCAGATTCATAGATTCATTCATGACATCGCCTCGACTCTCATGAACGCGCGCCATGAAGCTCTATGACTTAAGTATTTCTATATCATGAAAGGCCAAATGGGATAAGCCTGGGGCAGATAATAATGGACTAAAGAAAACTGGGGGTAACAAATAAGGATCGGAGCCTAAAATAGAAATTTTCTCCAGGTATCTCTGTCTCTCTCGCTCATTCAAATAGGCAGTTTGGGCGGCCATACCGGGCGAGTCGGTCGCAAATATGGCGGCGTTCTATTTATAGTGACGTAGGTGGCATCTATGAATACATCCAGATTTAAAAGTCAAAGAGTCAAGATAGTCTATACATGACTTTCACATTTCAATGTTAATCAGTCACTTGTGCATCACGACACACCCACGCTCGCACCCGCGCTGTATCCATCATTTTCATAGAGGTCGCAATGAGTTCAAAACGACAAAAAACTCTTCACTCCTTTTTCACGAAAAAGTCGAGCACTGTAAGTTGCCATGTGGTCTCCAAATTGTGTTGCACAATGATGAATAGCAATGTGTTACGGCGTCTAGTGAGATCCCCAGTACTCGGTCTCGAGCGCCTTGCCCTGAATACTAATGATGCACACTAGGAGTATGCATCATTGGCGCTCTGATTACCTTCCACCTGTCAGCAATTTACTCTGAGTTCAAGCCTATATCTAGCTTGTCTTCTCGGCGTCTGTTGCGAAGTATTGTCTCACTCCTGTGTTTCATGTCTGAGCTTCTGTTGAAAAAACCCTGTTACTTTGGTATTCTGAACCTTCGCTTGAACTAACCTCTCTGATTGTGTGCAGCCCGCCTTGTGAAATTCTGCCTGTGACCTGACTCTGATACTCGCCACCTGCCCCGAACTTCTGCCAGTGACCTGACTCTGATACTCGCCGCCTGCCCCGAACTTCTGCCTGTCACTGACCTGCATGCTTGCTGACAGCCCCGAACTCACGCCTGGTTTACTTCGATTCAGCCTGCTGCCTTTAATACTGTTTTGAGTGCCTTCACTACGATCGTTTCGGAGACCCAAATGGACCAGGAGCTGTGTAAATTGGAATGCGGCTACTCGTCCCAAGACCAAACAACCCTAATCTTATCTGCTTTCGGCCCACCTCTACCAGCACTGGCCTTGGCCGAGGCTGCTGCTGGAACAACAACCTCCTCCAGGAAAGCACTGCAGCGAGACGCTCTTGCGTTCCTTCCCCCTCTCCACACTGACACCTGCTGATTGTTGACTCTGTCTGGGACCTGATCAAGGTTGACTCCATGGCAACTGCTGTGTATCGCTATGACATCCTGCGGACTGAGGCACCTAGATTAGGATGTCAGGCGTAGCGACTCTCCGGGCCTACACATACACGAACTCTTACATATATACAGATATGCAATCACCCCCCCCACCCCCCATCCCTCGCCTTCGACGCTTTGTACCCCCAGTCTGACAGGCGGGTCTGTGACCAGCGCCGAAAATGGCTGCAGGACCGGATGGCTGCTTGCCACTGCTGGGTTACCTCCACCCCACACTCCCCTCCCCTGTTGCAAGTCTTGTGTGTTCATGTTGTGTACTGATTATGTGCTAATGTTGCTGGGTTTTTTTTTACTGTTCCCAAACTGTACTCCTTACAGGAGCATAGTCTGGGGGTTGCCTTTTTTTTCTCCTCACCTCTCCTCATGTTATGCTGTATTTTTTCCTCAATGCTCTGTCTTCCTGTTCTGTCTACCCCCTTGTCATATTGTATGTATGTTTGTATGGACAGGTTGATGGCTAATTTCGCTGGTACTTGTGACTAGTGACAATAAAGGCTACTTACTTACTTACGTTATTAATAAATTGTTGCACATGGATCTGTCTCCGCCTTCTGAGTCTCAACAGAATACTTCGCCGAACGAAGATCCAGCAACGATGTCTGTCTTGACAGCCGCTTTCACCGCACAAGCTTCACAACTCGCTTCTCACCATCATCAGCTGTCTCGTCTAACTGCTGTGACGGAGGAATTAGTGAAAGCGGTTCAGAGCATGCAAAAGCCCTCAGTGGAATCCTCAGCGCACGCCGCGCCCTCTCAGGCACCTGTTCTCTCGTCCGAATCCTCAATCTTCAGCACTCGCCTCTCACTCCCTGAGAAGTATGAAGGAGACCCAGGTAAATGCAAAGGCTTTTTAATTCAATGTTCTCTGTATCTCGCCCGGCAGACCGCTCAGCACGCTACGGATATGGACAAGATTACATTCATCTGTTCATTACTCACCGGATGTGCACTGGAGTGGATCACCGCGGTCTGGAGAACGGATGGATCAGCTTTCGCCTCGTACAACGAGTTCTTGGAGCGCTTTCAAGCCGTCTTCGAGCATGCAGTGGAGGGAAAGGGAGCGGAGGACCGCTTGCTGGAGCTCACTCAGCTTCCTCTAAATACATAGAGGAAGAACTGGCCAAAGGATTCATTCGTCCTTCCACCTCTCCTATGTCAGCTGGCTTCTTCTTTGTCAAGAAAAAGGATGGCGGGTTACGTCCATGCATCGATTACAGAGCCCTCAATGACTGCACAGTGAAGTTTCGTTATCCCCTACCACTGGTTCCTGCTGCTCTTGAGCTTCTCCGCACAGCGAAATTCTACACCAAACTGGACCTACGCTCAGCCTATAACCTGGTTCGTATTCGAAAGGGAGATGAGTGGAAGACGGCTTTCTCTACAAGCACTGGCCACTACGAATATTTGGTTATGCCCTTCGGGCTTTCTAACAGTCCAGCTGTTTTCCAGTCCTTCATCAACGACGTATTCCGAGACATGCTTCAGCGCTGTGTGGTCGTCTACATCGATGATATATTAGTGTACTCGGATACCTTTGAGGACCATGTACAGCACGTACGAGCCGTGCTCCGAAGACTCATTCAGTTCCAGCTTTACGCCAAGTTTGAAAAGTGTGACTTCCATCAAACCTCCACTTCTTTCCTGGGCTACGTGATCAGCCCCGAGGGCGTGGCCATGGATGAGGGTAAAGTCAGGGCGGTGGTGGATTGGCCCCAACCTACCACTCTAAAGGAACTGCAGCGCTTCCTGGGGTTCGCTAACTTCTACCGGCGGTTCATTCGGGGATTCAGCTCTGTGGCAGGACCTCTGACAGCTCTGGTGCGGAAAGGAACCACTCGGCTCCCCTGGAACGAGAGCGCTACGCAAGCGTTCAACCAACTCAAGCTCCGCTTCACCACAGCTCCGATCCTGCATCATCCCAATCCTGAACTGCCATTCGTGGTCGAAGTAGACGCCTCCAATTCGGGCTTGGGCGCCGTTCTCTCTCAGCGTCAAGGTGACACTGCTAAGTTGTTCCCATGTGCATTCTACTTCAGGAAGTTAAACTCTGCGGAACGGAATTACGACGTTGGAGACCGTGAGTTACTGGCAATGAAGTCAGCATTTGAGGAGTGGCGGCATTGGCTTGAGGGAGCTTCCCAACCGTTTATTGTCTACACTGATCACAAGAATCTTGAGTATCTTCGCACAGCTAAGAGATTGAACCCACGCCAGGCCAGATGGTCTTTGTTCTTCTCGCGTTTCCAGTTCACTGTAACCTACCGCCCTGGGTCAAAGAATACTAAGGCAGATTCCCTATCTCGTCAGTACGACTCCGAGGTTTCCAGTCAAGCTCCTGAGAACATTCTCTGTCCCGATCTGGTCCTTGGTCCCATTCAGTGGGACATCGAAACTGAACTAGAGCAAGCCAACGCTGAAATTCCGTCCGATTGTCCTCCCGAGAAGATATACGTGCCAGAGGCACTCCGTGAAGAGGTGTTGAAACACGTTCATGCTCTGCCCAGCTCCGGTCACCCAGGTATCACTGCCACCGTTCATCTCCTTCAGAACCGCTACTGCTGGCCCACGCTACTCCAAGACACGACAAAATTCATTCAGCAATGCCAAAACTGCAATACACAGAAGTCATCACGTCTCTTACCTGCCGGCCTCCTTCAGCCCTTACCAGTACCTCAACGCCCATGGTCGCACATAGCGATTGACTTCGTTACGGATCTGCCACCTTCTGATGGTCACACGACTATTCTCACTGTAATAGATCGCTTCTCCAAAGCCTGTCGACTGATTCCCCTTCCCAAGCTGCCTACCGCTTTGCAAACCGCTGAACACCTCTGCAATCTGGTCTTTCGGTTCTATGGTCTACCTGATGATATTGTTTCCGACAGAGGACCACAGTTTACCTCTCGTGTCTGGGCAGCCTTCTTTCGGATGCTACAAGTGAACGTCAGTCTCACGTCTGGGTACCATCCTCAGGCCAATGGCCAAGCTGAGCGGCTGAATCAGGAGATTTTCCGTTTCCTGCGGTCATACTGTCACCTTCATCAGGAGGATTGGAGCCAGTATCTCATGTGGGCCGAATATGTTCAGAATTCTATTAGCAAACACTCCACGGGTCTCACCCCTTTCAAGTGCATTCTGGGTTTCCAACCACCCTTGTTCCCCTGGTCCGGCGAGCCGTCTAATGTACCTGCTGTGGATGACTGGCTGAAACGCAGTGAGGAAACTTGGAACCTGGCTCACACTCACCTTCTACGTGCGGTCAACCGCAGTAAGAGGCAGGCTGATCGACACCGTCGCTCCGGTCCCGTATATCAACCCGGCCAGTGGGTGTGGCTTTCCACCCGGGACCTCTGGCTCAATCTGCCATGTAAGAAGCTCAGTCCCAAATATATAGGTCCCTACAAGATAATTCGTCAAATCACTCCAGTGTCCTTCCGCCTCGCTCTGCCCAGTCATCTCCGCATCGCTCCCACGTTCCACGTCTCACTGTTGAAACCGGCCACTGCTCCCTCTGAAACCAGGAATGTGGAGTCTGAAGGTCTTGCTTCTCAACCCATCCTTGTCGAGGGCGAAGAAGTGTACCTCGTGCGCCATCTGCTGGACTCTAGACGTCGTGGGGGGCATTTGCAGTATCTTGTGGACTGGGAGGGCTTTGGCCCTGAGGAACGTTCCTGGGTGAACTCAAATGACATTTTGGATCCCCTTCTAGTTCAAGACTTCCATCGTGAACACCCTGACAAGCCTGCTCCCCGTCCCCGTGGCAGACCCCGCCGCTGTCAGTGTTCTCGCGCCAGGAGTCGCTCCCAGGGGGGAGGCTCTGTTACGGCGTCTAGTGAGATCCCCAGTACTCGGTCTCGAGCGCCTTCCCCTGAATACTAATGATACACACTAGGAGTATGCATCATTGGCGCTCTGATTACCTTCCACCTGTCAGCAATTTACTCTGAGTTCAAGCCTATATCTAGCTTGTCTTCTCGGCGTCTGTTGCGAAGTATTGTCTCACTCCTGTGTTTCATGTCTGAGCTTCTGTTGAAAAAACCCTGTTACTTTGGTATTCTGAACCTTCGCTTGAACTAACCTCTCTGATTGTGTGCAGCCCGCCTTGTGAAATTCTGCCTGTGACCTGACTCTGATACTCGCCGCCTGCCCCGAACTTCTGCCAGTGACCTGACTCTGATACTCGCCGCCTGCCCCGAACTTCTGCCTGTCACTGACCTGCATGCTTGCTGACAGCCCCGAACTCACGCCTGGTTTACTTCGATTCAGCCTGCTGCCTTTAATACTGTTTTGAGTGCCTTCACTACGTTACTACTTTTACGTTATTAATAAATTGTTGCACATGGATCTGTCTCCGCCTTCTGAGTCTCAACAGAATACTTCGCCGAACGAAGATCCAGCAACGATGTCTGTCTTGACAGCCGCTTTCACCGCACAAGCTTCACAACTCGCTACTCACCATCATCAGCTCTCAACACAATGCCTATTTCTCGAGTTTAATAATTAATTAAATAATAATAACAAGTTTTGTTGGAAATTGTAAATATTCACTACTCGCACAAACGTGCGCTTATTTTCAGTCTTTTTTTTATTCGTAATGTCTTTTATTTTCACAGATATGTAATCAAAGCCCTTCAAATTAGAATAAAGATGGTGATTGTTAATGCTGAATTTGGATTTTCATGCATTAACAGCCACTATATCTGCTTAAATCGGGCAGCGTTGTAACATGTGTAGCCTACATGGTGTTTATCATAATTCAGTAACACTTTACAATTGTTAGATAAAAAAATTTGTAGACAAACTTTAAGTTGTCTTAAAAAGCCTAACCAGAAAATTTGAAGTAGTTTTAAAAGCTTGAAGTTTGACGTAGCCTTTTTTTTTAAATATGTAAACAATATAGTACAATATACAATACTAGGCTATGTGCAGTATAAATGTCACATGCCTGTCCTGTCTTGTGCTGCACATGGGTGTTTTGTTATTTTGGGCCATGTGCTCATGTCATTGTCTGGTCCCTCCCCCTTGTTATCTGATTATTGTTTGAGTTCTCCCACCTGTTCCCCCTTGATTAGTTTCCCTTTATTAGTCCCCTCTGGTTTGCAGTCTGTGTCGGTTCGTTGTCTGATGTTTCCTGTTCTCTGCAAATCCCTTCTAAGTTCTGCGTCTGTTTTTGGTTTTGTATTTTCCAGTTATGTTTTTCCCCCTCGTGGGTTTTGTTTTGTATTCGTTTTCCCGTTCGTAAATAAACCATCATATCTCTGCACTTGAGTCCTCGCACCTTTTTGCAATCATCCCTACCGTGACAGAACGAACCGACCAATTGAGGACTCAGCAGAAGAACTCACTATCCAGCAGCATGTCCGGCAGTGTTTCTTCCCCAGTCACCGAGCGGGAGAGAGGACAGTCGTTTTTGGGAACCCGGTTGGTCATATTTCGCGGGACCCGTGGAGGCTGCAGGGGAGGAGGTGGTCGAGAGGAGTCCCGACACCACTCTCCACTCTGGCCCCTCTTCGACCCTGGGCTGGACATCACCAACCCAGGGTCCCATTCGCCACTGGTTCCGTCCAGCACAGAGCCCGTTCCGGTGGTTCCGAAATGGAGGAGAAGGAAGAACCCCTCTGTGGCCATTCCGGTGGTCCCAGTACCGGTGGTCCCAGTGCCGGTGGTCCCAGTTCCAGTGGTCCCGAGTCCGGTGGTCCCAGTTCCGGTGATCCCGAGTCTGGTGGTCCCAGTTCCGGTGGTCCCAGTCTCGGAGGTCCCCGTGCAGTCTGAGATAGACAGAGCAGCTGAAACTCTGTTGTATTACTTCGAAAGACTACATCAGATCCTGGAGAGTGCCAAGACTGTCCACGGCACGTCTGCCGAGCCTGTGTCTCCGGACAAGATGACCACCGCTGAGCCGGTGTCCCCGGACAGGATGGCCGACGCTAAGCCTGTGTCCCCGGACAAGATGGCCACCGCCGAGCCTGTATCTCTGGACAAGATGGCCGACGCTGAGTCTGTTCACGTCACGTCTGCCGAGCCTGTGTCTTCGGACAAGATGGCCGCCACAGAGACTGTTCACGTCACGTCTGCCAAGCCTGTGTCTTCAGACAAGATGGCCGACGCCGAGCCTGTTCACGTCATGCCTGCCGAGCCTGTGTCTTTGGACAAGATGGCTGCCGCCGAGCCTGTTCACGTCACGCCTGCCGAGCCTGTGTCTTCGGACAAGATGGCCGCCACAGAGACTGTTCACGTCACGGCTGCCGAGCCTGTGTCTTCAGACAAGATGACCGACGCCGAGCCTGTTCACGTCACGTCTGCCGAGCCTGTGTCTTCGGACAAGATGACTGACGCCAAGACTGTTCACGTCACGGCTGCCGAGCCTGTGTCTTCGGACAAGATGGCCGCCACAGAGACGGTTCACGTCGCGTCTGGCGAGCCTGTGTCTTCGGACAGGATGGCCGCCACCGCGCCGGTGGTGTCTGTTTCTGTTTCTGAGCCGGTGGTGTCTGTTCCTGTTTCTGAGCCGGTGGCGTCTGTTCCTGTTTCTGAGCCGGTGGTGTCTGTTCCTGAGCCTGAGCCGGTGGCGTCTGTTTCTGTTTCTAAGCCGGTGGTGTCTGTTCCTAAGCCGGAGGTGTCTGTTCCAGTTCCTGAGCCGGTGGTGTCTGTTCCAGTTCCTGAGCCGGTGGTGTCTGTTCCAGTTCCTGAGCCGGTGGTGTCTGTTCCAGTTCCTGAGCCGGTGGTGTCTGTTCCTGTTCCTGAGCCGGTGGTGTCTGTTCCGGTGGTGTCTGTTCCTGTTCCTGAGCCGGTGTCTGTTCCAGTTCCTGAGCCGGTGGCGTCTGTTCCAGTTCCTGAGCCGGTGGCGTCTGTTCCTGTTCCTGAGCCGGTGGCGTCTGTTCCAGTTCCTGAGCCGGTGGCGTCTGTTCCTGTTTCTGAGCCGGTGGTGTCTGTTCCAGTTCCTGAGCTGGTGTCGTCTCCGCCGTGGCCGCCCGAGGTGTCGTCTCCGCCGTGGCCGCCCGAGGTGTCGTCTCCGCCGTGGCCGCCCGAGGGGTCGTCTCCGCCGTGGCCGCCCGAGGGGTCGTCTCCGCCGTGGTCGCCCGAGGGGTCATCTCCGCCGTGGCCGCCCGAGGGGTCGTCTCTGCCGTGGCCGCCCGAGGTGCCCTGGCCGCCCGAGGGGTCGTCTCCGCCCTGGCCGCCCGAGTGGTCGTCTCCGCCCTGGCCGCCCGAGTGGTCGTCTCTGCCCTGGCCGCCCGATGGACTGTCTCTGCCCTGGTCTGTCCCTCCCGTCCCGCCCTGGTCTGTCCCTCCCGCCCCGCCCTGGTCTGTCCCTCCCGCCCCGCCCTGGTCTGTCCCTCCCGCCCCGCCCTGGTCTGTCCCTCCCGCCCCGCCCTGGTCTGTCCCTCCCGCCCCGCCCTGGTCTGTCCCTCCCGCCCCGCCCTGGTCTGTCCCTCCCGCCCCGCCCTGGTCTGTCCCTCCCGCCCCGCCCTGGTCTGTCCCTCCCGTCCCGCCCCGCCCGCCCTGGTCTGTCCCTCCCGTCCCGCCCCGCCCCGCCCCACCCCACCCCACCCCGCCCCACCCCACCCCACCCCGCCCCACCCCGCCCTACCCCGCCCTGGTCTGTCCCTCCCGTCCCGCCCCGCCCCGCCCTGGTCTGTCCCTCCCGTCCCGCCCCGCCCTGGTCTGTCCTGGTCTGTCCCTCCCGTCCCGCCCCGCCCGCCCTGGTCTGTCCCTCCCGTCCCGCCCCGCCCCACCCCACCCCGCCCTGGTCTGTCCCTCCCGTCCCGCCCCTCCCTGGTCTGTCCCTCCCGTCCCGCCCCGCCCTGGTCTGTCCTGGTCTGTCCCTCCTGTCCCGCCCTGGTCTGATGGAGCGTCTGGTAGCCGCTCCGTAGGGAGGGGGTAATGTCACATGCCTGTCCTGTCTTGTGCTGCACATGGGTGATTTGTTATTTTGGGCCATGTGCTCATGTCATTGTCTGGTCCCTCCCCCTTGTTATCTGATTATTGTTTGAGTTCTCCCACCTGTTCCCCCTTGATTAGTTTCCCTTTATTAGTCCCCTCTGGTTTGCAGTCTGTGTCGGTTCGTTTTCTGATGTTTCCTGTTCCCTGTAAATCCCTTGTAAGTTCTGCGTCTGGTTTTGGTTTTGTATTTTCCAGTTATGTTTTTCCCCCTCGTGGGTTTTGTTTTGTATTCGTTTTCCCGTTTGTAAATAAACCATCATATCTCTGCACTTGAGTCCTCGCACCTTTTTGCAATCATCCCTACCGTGACAATAAAGTACAGAACATCTGCCTTTCTTTCTTTCTTTCTTTCTTTCTGTTTTATTGCTTTAAACATAAATAGCATATTAAGCCAATTAAGCAAAAACCTGTCAACAAATGTCTGCAAAAAAAAACTAAAACAAAAAAAAAACTGGTATTACGCTTGCCATTCTGTCCCCCTCACTTTTGAAATGATGGCTACGCCCCTGGTATTTTCAGTAGTATTTTCAGAGCGGTGAACTCACTGTTGAGGTTTGGAAACATGTTACTGGTGAGTGTGAGAACTCTGTTAATTTAACCACACATCTTTATTAGAGAAACGTGTGTGGTTAAAGAAGAAAGAAAGAAGAGGAACTGACATCTTAACCCACACAGAACTGATCATCTCTGAATCCAGTTTGGACTGAACCTGGTAAAACAAAAATAACTTATTTAATGGATAAATACAAGTATTAGTCTGGTACCTTTTATTGGATACTGAATAAGACAAAACAAGAGAAGATTAACTTCCATATATTGCAGATCCTTTATGTATTCCTTAACATGTTTTTAATAGCAATTTATGGAAGTTAATTTACTCTTGCAATATTAATAAGGTTATTAATGCGATATGTACAAATAACTGTTTTTATGTACATATGGGACTGAATACTAAGTACATTTTAAAATGTTTTGTCTTATTCAGCATCAAACCAGACTAATACTTGTATTTATCCATTAAATAAGTTATTTTTGTTTTAGCAAGTTCAGTCCAAACTGGGTTCAGAGATGATCAGTTCTGTGTGGGTTAAGATGTCAGTTCCTCTTCTTTCTTTCTTCTTTAACCACGTGTGTTTCTCTAATAAACTAATAAACTCTTCCAAACCTCAACAGTGAGTTCACCGCTCTGAAAATACTCCTGAAAGTCACACTAGTTCCACATTGCTAAATTAAAACTAGACCAAAGGTTATTAAAACAGTTCTGGAAGCGCTAGAACTCAAAGCCAGAACACAAAGAGGACAAAAGACAACAATTCATTACAATTTGTTTGTTAACATTTAAAAGACATTGAAAGTATTAACAATGAATGAAACAATTAGGATTGAGTTATATTTGACTGATATTCATAAAGTTGACTGCAGTTCTCCTGAGCTCCAGCTTTTGCTCCTCTGATGGAAGCATAAGTCACTTTATAATCACAGCGAACCTGAATGAACATCATAGTTGTTTCAACCCACGATTATTACAGCATGTTTGAGCTCAATTCATGAAGAACTGCATATAATCACACAAATCAAGAAGAACTGCATATAAGAGGAAAATACAAACTATCCTGTTGAGAGAAGATGACTTCCGTATAAGTCCCATCATCGGTCTTCTCCTAAACATCAATGGAAATATGGAAAAATCAAGCTATTAAATGCCATCCATCAATGATATTTTCCTCAGGTTCTGCAAATGTCCAGGTAATATATGTGTAAAACGTGTTTCCTGGCAATTTCACATAAATGTTTTGTGAAAATCTATTATAAAGACATGACGTTATGATGACAGATCCTATTGTAACATGACAGGATGATTGACTTGACTTGACCCACACAACAGGAACAACACATGATGAAATCCACAACTAGAGCAATGGGCAATTAGTAACAATAGCACAACACACTCAGGGTACGTTTACACGAAAACGATATGCTTAAAAAGTTTTTCCTTTGAGTTTTCTGCGTACAGACGACACCGTTGTGAAAATGATCCCCATTCACACGGATTCGCAAAAACGACTAAAAACGCTGTATTCTGCTGCCAGGCCACTAGAAGGTCGATGAAACACTATAGACTGAACACGTAATACGCATGTGCATGACCTCATCATCTTCACAGATTCACGTTTTAGTTGTTTACATGGAGACCGTTTTCAAAACTTAATACCGTTGTCGTGTAAATGAACGGCCAAAACGCATACAAATTTTAGGTTTTTGGTTGAAAATGGTCTCATGTAAACAGCCCCTTAATTACAACGAACTGGCAAAACATGAAGGAAAGAAAACACAATGGCTGCATCTGAAAACGTAGGCAGTGACGTTTGCACACGAAGGCTCCTCACGAAACTGATTTCAGACAGACTTCTGAGGCAGTGTTACGGTTTAATGATCTACAGCAAATAGAGCAAGCTTTGGTGAAATCTAAGTGAATATTTAATGACACCAAAAGTAATTTCTCGCTAGAAATGGCATCATAAGTGGAAAACGTTGATCAAAAATGTACATTTACAAACAAACTGACGACCAGCTGAAATTTTCAGACGCCATCTTTCAGACAGGGAGTGAAACTAACATTGCATTTGGCAGTATTACATACTCAGACAAACAACAGGTGAGCACACACTCAGACTGACGAGGACTCATCAGCGGCTGCTTTTACACTTGGCATTAACATGCGATCACCGTGATCTGATCAAGCAGATCGTATCATCAGCCAATCAGGACACGATGCGTTTACACCTGTCCACATCAAGTGGCTTCTGTATCTGGATAACAGATCGGATCGTGCATTCCCGCGAAAAAAAAAAAAAAAGAAAAAAAAGGATGTCTCCAGTGCAAAGTCGACCTGAAATGGTGGGTTTTCTTTTAAAAACTGTTTTCAGTCGGCGGACATTTTACAAATCTCGCAAAATGAGGAGGATGAAGAGGCTGCAAGTGCTAATAATGTGGATAGATACCGTAATGGAAACGGTACAGAGAAACGTATGGGTCCGAGACGTTGTGTGACGTCCACCTGTGAATGTAGACACGATGGCTGGATTGTGTTCACATTACACTGAGATCTGATCACAACGTGTCCTCGACTATCTCTGAACCTGGACACACTGATTTAGATAACATTCCCATCAGAAGCGTGTTTACACTCGTCTTTTCAATGTGTGTGTGGACAACATCCAGATACAGGTCGCATGTTAATGCCAAGTGTAAACACAGCCAACAACTAAACAAGAGGGGTGTGGTAACTGGAAACTAGGAGGCAGGACAAGAGGAACATATGGCCAACACAAATAGAGACAGAGCCATGTCCTCAAACACAACACAGTTTACACGGAGAGCGTTTTCAAAATCTTGCACTTTGAAACCCATTTTCAAAACTTTGCGTTTTCAGGGACCCAAAACACAATTGTCGTGTAAATGAAAGGCCAAACTGCATAAAAGGTTTTACGTTTTTGTCGTGTGAACAGCCCCTCAGACAAAGAACAGGTGAGCACACACTCAGACTGACGAGGACTCATCAACAACTAAACAAGAGGGCATGGTCACTGGACACTAGGAGGCGGGACAAGAGGAACACATGGCCAACACAAATAAAGACAGAGCCATGTGCTCAAACACAACACAAACAAAGACAGATTAAACTAAGACGAGACTGACAGAACTGTCTGCTGAGAACCCTGACATTTCAGGGTCAGTCCTTATGAACATTAATAACTCATGGATCAACCTGCAATACTTACCACAGAGTCACCAGTCCCTCTTCTGTTGCCTGAAACATAATGTCACGGGAAAGTTTATGATCAAACACACACACACAGTCTCTAATGCAGATGACAATCAGTTTTTAAAAGAGTCTAGAAGAATCTAGTGCTGTAGAATAGAAACATTATTTTTGTTAACTCATTGATTTCTGAAATATGAAAAACTCACCTGCTCTTTTTTTACAAATCATCCAGAGAATAAGAGCCAGAACGAGAAGAGCGAATGAAGCAGCAACAACAATCACAGTCACAACCACAATCACTGAGAGAGAGAAAGACAGATTCAGCAGGACTATCTTACTGAGTTTAACCAAATACATAATACTGGCACATTCAATAGCATAGATATCCTTATTTACCATGTAAATTGATGCTTGTGATGATGATTTTATAGAAATTGATATGTATTGAAAGCCATCTGTAAACTAACAGACTGTACCTCATATGTTCACTAAATGAATGTGACATGATTGTTTAGGATTGTCTGGATGAGAATGATGTGTCTGACATTTAATGACAGTTACTTTTTACATTACGATATTTGTTTTCATGTTTATGATTGTTGGTGATGTACAAGAGAGTGGAATTAGAAAGTGATGTAGATTACAAATTAAACATGGCTTGAGTCAAAATCTATGACTCGAACAACGAGTCGGTCAAATGAGGATGATGTTCACACACACCTGGATTCAGAGAGTTTGCTGTGGTTTCTGGAGTCAGTGTTGTTGCTGTAGTTGATGTTACAACTGTTAAAAACAAAATGAAAATAGAATTATATAATATTTTAATGCATGAACACAATATCAAGGCATTTTACAAACTGCTGTAGTCCAGAGCAACAGTATCAGTGCTGAAAGCTGCTCACACTATGAGTAATGGAAATCAGCCCGATTATCTTTTGGTGTGTATCCAGCATTATGTTCAAAATATCAGAGATCGTAGTTTCCCCGCCTCCTCAGACTCGACGCTCACACGGGTTGCCAGTTTGAGGACACGCAACAGAACAAGCTCAATTGACAATGAAAGCCGAGGAGACTTTCACACTGTAAGTTGATTTATTCATGTTTTAATATACTCTCGTTCATAGAGATGTTTAGATGGATATCAAGGCTTTTTAGGTTGTGTTGAATCTGCAATCTCTGACCCAGTTTGTTTGCCCGTTTCCAAGGCTACAGTACATTGTGTTTCCTGCTTTCTGGCATATCTGGGGTGTGGAAATACTATTGGCTGAACTGGCAGTGGGCGGAGTCACACAGACCAAAACAAAAAACCAACTGACACGGAAAGTAAGAGGATCAGAAAAACTCAGAGTCGGTCAAATGAGGATGATGTTCACACACACCTGGATTCAGAGAGTTTGCTGTGGTTTCTGGAGTCAGTGTTGTTGCTGTAGTTGATGTTGCAACTATTAAAAACAAGATGGAAATAGAAATATAATTTTTCATATTTTATTTCATGTTTTAATGAATGAACACAATGTCGCATTTCTTACAAACTGCTGTAGTCTAGAGAAGCTCATCAGTGTGACGCTCAGTTCTGGTGCTGGAAGCCGCTCACACTAACATGGGATGAGTTGTGTTTAATAAATCCTCACTATTTTATTAATTTATCATGTGAGTGGCGTGACTTACACTAGCTGTATATTATGATTATTTTGCATCAGACAACAGACTGTACAAGACTGGTCATATGTATCAAAACTCACTGACAAATCTGACTAAAGAGCTTTTTTTGATGCTAATATGTGTGATGATAAAGCAGTGTGTGAGAGCCAGTGCAAACCACTGAAGCGAGAGACTGATGATGTGTGACAGTGATCATGTGATCATGAACCTTGTGTAGAAGCTGCTGCTGTAGTTCGGCTTGATGTCTTCTCAGAGTTTGAGCTTCTGACTGGAGTCAGTGTTGTTGAAGCGACTGGAGCTGCAGAAGATGAATGTTCAGACGCATCAGGACATTAACATCATATTTTCATATTGATCATGACATGCAGTTTGTGTTCAATCATCACAGCTTACAGTGGCAGTAGTTGAGAAGAGAGATGTTACTGTATCATTTATTCCTGGTTTATATGAGAGTGAAACACAGTGAGCTGCTTCCCATAAACCTTCAGCTTTCCTGAATCATTGACATTATTAAGCCTTAGAATTCCTCAAACTGCATACAAATCCTTATAATTCCCAATATTGACGTCCCTCATGGGTCACACATGAAATATTGCATAAATCAGAAGAGTCTATTTTAGCCTAATATGTCCCATAGGAGGTCAATATTGGGGATTATAAGGATTTTTATGCAGTTTTTGACTTTGACCTCTAATATTTTACATTTGCCAAACGTATGAAGCCATCAGAAAGAGTAGAGCCAGTGTGTGAAAGTTTCCACAAATCTGTCTGAAAAGAGTGTTTTCTCACCTGAATACTTGACAGTGTATCTGACTGAGGTCTTGACTTGATTTCTGTGAGTAAGCCGACATCTCCACTCTCTGTTGTCATCTTCATTCAGGAGTGTTGTAGTCAGAGTGATGATACAGTGATATTGATCTGATGATGATAATATCTGATATCTGGAGTCTGTCTTCATAACAACATCATCCTGATTAACCCACAACAGCTCAAATCCCTCAGAACGAACCCGATCATCACAGGAGAATACAGTATCTGAATACAACTGACAGGAGAGAGTCACAGAGCGGCCTGGACTGATCTCAGTCTGTGAGGATGAAGATGATGATGATGATGGAGACACTGACTCAGTCTCTCATGTTTCTCTGTGTTCCTCTTTATCCCTAAAGTAATCAGTGCAACTGTCCCTGAGTTTCTGAATCTGTTAGTGTAGGTCCATGTAGTTTTAGATTTGCAGTCAGAAAGAGCATTATTACAGGACAGACACACATTTCCACCAGAACTGATGAACACATGATCCTCCACTCCACTGATACCTGAAACACAGAATATCTCAGTGATCATTATGATATTAATAAATGAAAACATAAACCATACCAGCATAAGCAGAAGATTAAAATCATACAGTCTTTTTCCAGTGTTTGATAATTAATGCATTAATTAACATTTATGGATAAACCAAATCAAACGCCTCTTTAAGAAGGAATAAGAAATACCCTGACTCTGAAACAAATGTAACTAATGTAATATCATCATATCTTGAACTCTTGATTTCAGCTTTGTCATAAACATTACTGGACGGCACAGGATTAGTTGATCCTCCTCTTCAACCGTAGAAAATACACTAATAACTGCCCTTAAAAGCTCTTTATCTGTTCTGTGTTTCTCTCTTTCCTTCAAACTCACCCTACTGTGACTTATGCACAGCTAAATACAAAATAACAATTCAAAACCCACAAAGAATATTTGTGGAACAGTTCCCAAAGGAAGGAGCAAAACTCAGGGAAGGTTTGCTGGGATCAGTAGTTCACTCTCCATCCAGACACAGTCGTGATGATCCTGTACTTCTGTTCTCTGACCACACAACATCACTTCACTGAGCTGAACACTCGTTGTGTGTTTGATAGTGAGTTTATGATCAATCATGAGCTGAGTTTGGGAAGTAGTAAACAGTGAATTTGATCATGATTAGGGTCATCTCAAGTAAAAGCCATGACAACATAATGCATTAACAAACCATTTAATACAATGATTAAACATGCACTAGGAGAGTGATTGTATATACATTTTTTTTTTTTTTTTTACATTTTTAATAATACTCATACTATGATCTCGATATCAATATTGTTAAAAGCGCTATATAAATGAAGGTGACTTGACTTGACAATATGAGCTCATCCCAGATAGAAATGTTGTTGTTCTATGAATGTTTTGAGAGCAAAATGTAGAGTGATTTTTTTTTAATTTTTTTTAAACATTTTTTTACATATTTAATAATACACATAATATATATATATTTTGGTTTACTTCTCATCTATACATTGATGCTATGTTTTGGGAGATTTGAAGTACTTTTGTATCTATTTACTGCAAAATCCCTCAGCCACACCATTAGCATGCATATGAAATATTACCTTTTTATGAAAAAAAAAAAAAAACATTAATGATGATCGAAATGAAATATGAGTTGTTTCTGGATATTGATCTAGCTGTGAGATGCATAATTCTTCATCGGCTGGTTAGAATTTTTTTTGCAGATAATATAGTTTTGCCAAAAAGTGTAATTACCATTCACCAGCAGAGGCGCCATAGAGATCCATTCATTTTTTGGATGTGACTGACTGCTCTTAATACAGCTTTTGTTATGAATATATATATATATATATATATATATATATATATATATATATTTAAACATTTTAAAATACATTAAATCAGTTTTTTGTTGTTATTTGAGGTCTTTTGAAGTGTTTTGTTTTTGCAATAATGCCACATACATTTTTAGTAATGCCAAATAAATTTGCAGTAAATGACACCAAAAGAAAAGACTTGAATGCAGTTACATATTATTTATTTCAATAATCCAAAATGTAGATGAAATCATTAACTTTAGAATAAGAAAAACATTTTTAGTACATAAAATTGAATTTATGTAAAAAGTAAAAAAAAAAAAAAAAAAAAAAACCAGCAATAAGCAGACAGGAACACGAGTAAAGAGTAAACACACGTTGATCACGTTCGTTCCACATTGCATTTGTGCTCTAGTACATTGACATATGGAAATGTTCAGATTTATTCTGGATTTATTTATTTTTTGACAAATGAAAAATTAATAAACAATTTTCATTTCAAAGGTCTTGAGTGTGACTTTTAAAAAGAAAAAACGTCCAGAACAACCAAATCAAGCCCAGTTTTTTGTGTGTGTATAGATAGATAATTTAGAAAAAGTCACAAAATCTTATTGCACTGAGATGAAGGAAACCATTATTTTTAACTAAAGAAAAGTCGACTGGGGTCATATTGACCCTAAAGGACAAATTAGGGTTCGGTCCTGGAGGGCCACTGTTATACTGTTATATATGTTGTGTTTTATTTTCCGAGTGCAAGCATGATGTTGAATCATCATCATCACATTGTAACATAAATTCAATGCCATTATCATTGATTTTTGGATGAAATCTTAAATCTCATCATCAAAATGATGGGTGCTAAAGTGATGTTGATTCAATGCAGTTAACATTGACACATTAACAATGATTTAACATTGTTTGGATGGTTGCTTGCTATCTGGGACCCTCATCAAACACAGCTAATCAATGTCTCCAGGATTAAAGCTACAGGCAGGAGAGGTTATCAGGGTTGGAGATAAACTCTGCAGGACAGTGGCCCTCTAGGACAGAGTTTGCCCATCCCTGGTTTTCTTTATGAAGCACGTCACCGTTATTGAGTTTGGGAATTAAATTAATTTTGAAATTAAAGAAATAAGAAAGCTATAAGAAATGGAGATTGAGATCAAAAACGCAGCTTGTAACTGTTAAAAAACTGACTACACGCTTGTTTATAAGAAAGTTTGGGAATTATTAACTCATTTATGTGTCCAGCGCTGTCACATCACGTCAGGTGTCAAAAGAACGAGAGACTCAGAAGAATCAGACCCGAAGACTCAAGAGATGAACTAATCATTTCTCTTTCCGGTACAGAACCCCTAGGATTTTGAAGTCCATTCAGAAGTCCTGAGTCATATTAAAGATTTGTTCAAAATTATTATTATTATTATTATTATTATTATTATTATGACCTTTATTTTACCAGGAAAGAAGCACATTGAGATTAAGAATCTCTTTTACAAGAGCGTCCTGGCCAAGGCTGACAGACACAGCACGTTTGAGTTTAACAAATAACATCCAACAATACATACACCTATACACACACAAGCAAATCCAATAAAATTTCAATATCAAATACATAACTAGCTAAAACATCTACAGCCCGATGTTTCATTCTCCAAATCATTTAAAACTATTTTAAAAGTGTCCAACGGGACCAGTTTCCTCAGTTTCAATGTACTTTGCAAACAATTCCAGGCAGAAGGAGCAGCAAATTTAAATGTCTTTTTCCCAAATTCAGTTCGTACCACTGGAACAGACAGTAAAAATAATTCCTGTGACCGGAGGCTGCCAGTGATCAAACACATGCCAGTGTTTTTGTCTTCGGATGGACAACGCAGACCAGCCAACCCGAGCATACAACACACAATGATGAGTGAGAGTTTTAAGATTTGTTATGAACCTCAGTGCACCATGATAAACAGTGTCTAAAGCATATAAACACTGTGAAGATGCATGCATATATATAACATCACCGTAGTCCAGAACAGACATAAAAGTCGCTGCAACAAGCCTCTTTTTTGCCTCAAAGGAAAGACAGGATTTAATTTAAGTAAAAACCCAATTTCACTTTCAATCTTTTCACCAGTTGCTGGACATGAGGGCCAAAGGAGAGAGCGTCATCAATTAAAATCCCCAGATACCTATACACTGAGACACAAACTCAATTTTTTAACCTTGGGACGTAGTAATAGGCAGAAGATTGTTATGAGGGATTGATTTGGATTTAGAAAACAACATGAATTTTGTTTTATCCACATTTAAAACTAGTTTTAATTCAATTAAGTTACGCTGAACAATATGCAAATGCAAGCTGTAACTGAGAGAGAGCCAGATTGGGTGTGGATGCTGAACTATATATAACCGTATCATCGGCGAAATAATAAAACTTTACACTATGAACATTATGATCAATATTATTTATATATAGAGTAAACAGGAGTGGTCCTAGGACTGACCCCTGTGGCACACCTTTAGTTACATTGAGTGAACCAGAGATAAAACCTTCTGCCTGTACACATTGAGTTCTGTTTGAAAGATAGTTATTAAACCAACCAATTGTATGTTTAGATAATCCAATACTAGATAATCGTTGTATCAGTAAAGTATGGTCAACCGTATCAAATGCTTTTGATAGATCGATGAATAAGGCTGCACAGTGTTTCTTGTTTTCAACAGATTCAATAAAATCATTTAGTACCTTTAAGGCTGCCGTAGTTGTGCTATGTTGTTTTCTAAAACCAGATTGAAAATCAGACAGGGTATTATTAACAGACAGAAATTATTTTAACTGATTGCTGACAAATGTTTCGAGGACTTTGGCCAAGACTGACAGCTTGGAAATGGGCCGGTAATTATTTGGGTGTGTGGGATCTCCGCCTTTAAACAGGGGAAGAACAAAAGCTGATTTCCATATAAGTGGAATTTCATTTAAGTCAAGTGAAAGGTTAAAAATATAAGTCAGAAGTGGGGCAATAAAATCGGCTGCTAGCTTTAAAAAGTAAGGTTCTAGATTATCAGGACCTGCCGATTTTGAAACATCATAAAATAAAATAACAACATAAAATAAACGATTCGTTCATGACCGACCCATCACTAGAACACATTCTCTCTTACTGTTCTTGCCATAACACACAGTTCCTGCAGCCAGAGAAAAACTAACATTAAAACATCAAGAGTCAAACTGACCAACTAAAGCAATAAATCATAAATCATCAACATCTAAACCTCTGTTAATCTCAATAAGGACTTTTGTACATACATTACAGAAGTAAATCTGTTTAGTAATAAGTGAAGCTGGTAATGCTGTTTGTGGAGTTGTTTAATGAAGTTAGAGCCTGACATCAAACAAATGTTTAGACGTAAACCCAGTTTTCTTTTTTCAACCATAATTTGACATCTGAGCGATGTTGGAGTCCATGTCCAATAACATTTCTATCTGGGATGAGCTCATATTGTGATCATAGTATGAGCACACAGCGAGTGCGCTGTAAGGTTACACTTTTAGCTCACTGTGACATTGATGATCATATGGAGAGATCACTGTGAGATCAACGTGTTGACTGGGTGAGAGGGCCCAATCATAATTAATTAACTATTAACTACTTACCAAATTCTGCTCATGATTTATCTTAAACTTTCTATCAAATGCACATGATGTTCTAACACAACAAGTATTCAGCCCAGTTAAGTTGTTGTGTGACTTTTCCAGAAGTCAGAGAACGGAGGTGCAGTCAGGGTACTTCTTATTCCTTCTTAAAGAGGCAGTTTGATTTGGTTTATCCATAAATGGTAATGAATGCATTAACTATCAAACATGTACTAACATGTAGTTAAGGCTGTAGTCATTGGTTCATGATTAGTTCATGCTTTTAATTATCATTAGTTCATGTTGAATTAAGCATTAATCCAGGTATTAGTACATGATTATTCATATACCCTTATTGTAAAGTGTGGCTGTTTTTTCCTCACTTAAAGCAAACAACACACTCTCACACACTGATGAATTGTCACACCTTTAGTGCGGTGGGGGAAGTTTGAATTATCTGATTGGTCAGTTTAAACGTCTCACAGTTGGGTTAAAGTCACATGGTCAGGAAAGGATAAAAAAGATTGAAACTGTTGCTCTGTCTTTATTTATGCTCTGGCTCTCTTTCTTTACTTCCTCTTTTCTTTGTCTCTTACTCTTACCCTCTATCTCTCTCTCTCTCTCTTGTTATGGCGAATACAACCCCGACAGGCTGATCAGACGCGAAGCGGAGCTTGAATCACCCTGAAGGGGTAGTATTTGCTTTAACAACCGCCTCGCTATACATTATCACGTTTATTACATGGCTACCTAACAAATAAATCAATAATTTGACTCAAAATATTGATTTAAAAAGGAGTTTATTGATTTAAAAACGATTACATTGCCAGAGTGAACAGAACTGCGTCCATAGCAACGCACTGTTTTTCATGGCAACGGTCTGTTATACTTCACAGCGGTTATCAAGAAATAACACACCGCATTCTACATTGGAATTCAACCAAGCCATGTAATAAGTATAACTATAACCATATTTTGTCATTAGACCTTTTCAATTACAAATAATGTGTTTTGATTTGATATTGATTTTGAAGTGCTATCTATTGCAATACAATATCATCACTCTCTATAGCAATGCTCTCCCACATATTAATCTATTGTAACTGCGCTTATTTCCATCGTTGGTATAAGTGGCAGTGGGTGGAATAGACAAGAAATGTACAGTTTTCTACCATCTTGCTGACAACTTTTTTTTTGGAAATCCACCCTTACACTCTTAATATGAAGATAATTCTTCATCATCAGATGTTTGAGTGACACTATGTCCAGTATCAGGAATAATACAGTATGATCTGTGTGTATCAATACACAACTCTGAGATCACAACGTGAATGTGTGCAAGAATAAACTGAGCATGTTCAAATGAACTCTTTCCAGACTAATTCCACTAAATGTCTTTAGAGAAAATACAGATTTCTTTACCTGTGAGAAGTGAAGAGAGAATGATCAGTCCCAGCAGA
Source organism: Scardinius erythrophthalmus (assembly GCF_964197995.2). Taxonomy (NCBI): domain Eukaryota; kingdom Metazoa; phylum Chordata; class Actinopteri; order Cypriniformes; family Leuciscidae; genus Scardinius; species Scardinius erythrophthalmus. The sequence continues at coordinate 18,182,284 of NC_138221.1, read as the reverse complement.
CACAGATCACACTTATCAGCCATTTTGTGTTTATGTCAGTCTTTCTCGTCATTATATATAGTTACAGCTCTTCCTTTAAACATCATCAGCTCCTCTGGTTGGTAACTTCCTCTGATCTCTTCAACTGAGTGTTTAGTCCTGACTCTATGACACAGCTGAAGAAGCGATCAGAAAGATCTCTGGTGTGAAACTGTGTTGACTTTGAAAAGCTCTGGATCAGAAAGTGAGCTGAACTGTACAGTGGCGTCCAGAAACCAACCAAGTCCATAAAGAAGTATTATGTTTTACACTGAACAAAGTGCTTTGAATGAACAGTTCCACACAAATCAATACAAACATAGTTATTTTTAAGTGACCCAATACAGTGTCCTCAGAGTAATTTTTATGTCTCTTTCCTTTTTTTTCAGTTACACTTTTTTTTTCCATCACTAACACATTGTGTTGATATATGGGTGTGTACCATGAAGCTTTTATTAGGCTACTAAGTTTGTGCTTGTGAAACCACAAATTCACAACTTCCAGAAGTGTTTCACTGACAGATGCGTCAAGATCACACTTCATCTATATATACACAGCAAAAACTCAGTGTTAAATTAACTCTCCTGGGAATTTATTTCAGACCACACTCAAAATTGTTAAAATAAGTCTGTCTCAAATTTTATGTTCATTTACACGACAATGGTGTTTTGAGGCCTGATATGGCAAATGTTTGTAAACGGGTTTCAAAGTGCAAGTTTTTGAAAACGGTCTCCTCGTAAATAATCAAAATGTGAATCTCTGAAGACGATGAGGTCATGCACATGCGTATTACGTGTTCAGTCTATAGTGTTTTCATCGTCATCTAGTGTCCTGACAGCAAAATACAGGTTTTAGTCGTTTTCGCGGATCCGTGTGAATGGGGATCGTTTTGACAATGGTGTTGTCTGTACGCGAGAAACTCAAAGGAAAGACTTCCACGTTTTAAGCATAACTGGGTTAACAACCAGACAAGAGAAAAGGTGACCAGGTGGTGTTTGGTTATGTTTCGACATAATCATCATTTGACCTGAATGACTGAACTAATGTATAGTCTAACCTCTGAGTTTGATTTACCTTATTGATTACAGCCGCCCTGTGATTCTACAGCATAAGATCCAGCATTTTCAATATAATTCTAAGGATTTCTTAAAGTTGCTCTGATAAAAAAAAAAAAAAAGCTACACTGGGATAAACAGAAAAATAAGATTCTCCTGACTCCTGTAAAGACAATAGAGTCATTATTCAGATCAATTCAGTTCAGTGGTGATTTGCTTCAATAACTGTGTAAGGTTCATCAATTATGAAATGATTCGGCAACTCTTCCCCTCATTCTTCAGCACCGAAACGGCTGAATAAACGGGACTAAGTGAGCTCACGCCAGTCTATTTCCCGCACGTCTCACTATCTCTGTAGCAGGAAAACTCCAAAAACAGTGAGAGCGAGCACAACGCTGACTACGCTCAGCTGAGCACAGTGCTAAGTGTGATGTTCTCCGCTGTGATTATCAGTTGAGACTCATTAGAACATCTTTTGTCGCCGTTTATTCTTAAAGCGGCGCGCCTCTGAGTGTGTCACTTGCTAGGGTTGTGCTCACGCAAGCCACATTCTCTCACTGGGAGTGCGTGAGCTCCGCCTAGCAGCATTTGCGGACCACTTGGGACCAGCTCACAAGTGAGCCAATGCCAGCCTATGTCCCGCATGTCTCACTCTCCTGCTGGAGCAAGCACAGTGCTTAAGGGTCTGCAACTGAAAAACATATCTCTCCCCTGTGGCTATCAGGGACAATTATTGAGCATATCACTCTCTAAAGAGCATCTTTAGCCAGTGGTTGTTTTACAGCCCCGTGCCAATGTGCTTGTCGTAAGCCGCGCCTCCGTCTGGCCAAACCGCTACTTCTATGAACACTAGTCCTCGACCCAGCGTGGCGATCTGCCGTCTGAACTAAATCAGCCCTTAGCCACCCAGGCCGAGGCTTGGAAAGATATCCCCGGTGTGTTAAAATGGGTTCTGGACATGATGACATGAGGTTACTCACTCCAATTCGCTCACAGACCACCCCGCTTTGTGGGCATATTCAGTGCTTCAGTGAAGAGCAACGTGGCTCACGTCCTCCACACTGAAGTACTGAACTTACTGGTGAAAATGCTGTCAGGCTTCTATGGCCGTTACTTCCTCGTTCCCAAGAAGGATGGCGGCATCAGGCCCATCACAGACCTTAGACATCTGAACTACGTCCTCACAAAATGGCTGTTCAAGATGCTAACTTTGAAACGAATCCTCGCGCTAGTATGCCCAGGGGCTTGTTTTTTCTCAGTGGATCTGAAAGATGCATACTTTGATATCCAGATTGCCCCCTTCACAGACCGTTCTTGAGGTTTGCATTTCGAATGGGTTGCACACCAGTATACAGTCCTACCATTGGACTGTCTCTGGCACCACCTGACTGCATCATATCCTACAACATCTGGACAAACCTGTGACTTATGTGAGGATCCTGTTTGTGGACTTCAACTCGGCCTTCAACACCATCATACCAAACATCCTCCTGTTCAAACTAACCCAGCTCTCTGTGCTCGCCTCCATCTGTCAGTGGATCTCCAACTTCCTGACAGACAGGCAACAGTTAGTGAGGCTGGGAAAATTCTCATCCACACCTGCATAATCAGCACTGGCGCCCCCCAGGGGTGCGTTCTCTCCCCACTGCTCTTCTGCCTGTACACCAATGACTGAAGTTGGCAGACGACACCACACTTATCGGCCAAATCCAGGACGGTGACGAGTCTGCTTACAGGCTGTTGAAGGAGGTTGAACACACTCAAAACAGTGGAGATGACCGTGGACTTTAGGAGAAACCCTCTGCACTCCCCACTCTCACCATCATGAACAGCACTGTGGAAGCAGTGGAGTCATTCAGGTTCCTGGGCACCATCATTTCTCAGGACCTGAAGTAGGAGTTCCACATATACTAGGATATATATAGGAGTTCCTACTTCCTGAAGAAGTTCAGCCTGTCACAGGATCTGCTGAAACAAGTATACTCTGCTGTCACTGAATCCTCTGCACTTCTAGAACTGTCTGGTTCAGCTCAGCTATCAGATCTCAGAAGACTACAGAGGATAGTCTGCTGAGCAAATCACTGTACACCCTTCCCCACTCTCCAAGAACTGCACTCATCCAGAGTGAGTAAAGTGCTGGCAGAATCACCCTGGACCCCTCACACACAGGCCTCTTCCTCTTTGAACCGTTGTCGTCTGGTCGGCTCTACAAAGCTCTGAGCACCAGAACGGCTAGGCATAGGTACAGTTTCTTCCCTCCGGCAATCCACCTCATGAACAGTTAATGCCTCCACTTGGCAATAAACATGTGCAATACTTAAACCCCATTTAAACATTCCTATATTTAACACACCACACGTCTTATTTACATGTCCTTGCATTTGTATTTTGTATATTGTGTATTTTACTAAATCTATTTTATTTTATTTGTATTATCTGTGTCCTGTCACTGTTAGTATGTTTGAACTGTTAGTATGTTTGAATCTGTCACCAAAACAAATTCCTCGTGTGTGCAAACATACCTGGCAATAAAGCTCTTTCTGATTCTGATTCTGATTCTAACAACAAACTGTACAAGACATGTATCAAAATGTCATAGACTGACAAATCTATTCATTTTTTTTTTTTTGTAGATGGTATGTGTGATGATAAAGCAGTCTGTGAGAGCCAGTGCAAACCACTGAAGCAAGAGACTGATGATGTGTGACAGTGATCATGTGATCATGAACCTTGTGTAGAAGCTGCTGCTGTAGTTTGATGTTGAAGTAATCATTAAGACCTTGATTAGTAATTATACAGTTTATTTTATTAAAACACTTTTGGTTGTCATACTGTAGAATTTATATAATCAATTATATGAAATTAATAACACACATGACAGTCTAGAAGAGATAAGCTGATCAGAGCACAACATGATGATTATATCGTTATCATCATCATCAAGTAGATGACATCATCTGATCACATTTTCCTCTTACTGTTCTTGCCATAACACACAGTTCCAGCAGCCAGAGAAAAAATAACATTAAAACATCAAGAGTCAAACTGACCAACTAAAGCAAACACTGATCACCATAATGATGGCATCAAACCGAATTATTATTATTAACAAATCATCAACATCTAAACATCAACATCTAAACATCTGTTAATCAAAATAAGGACTTTTCTACACATATGACATAAACAAAGTCAGTCTGGTTAGTAATAAGTTAAGCTGGTGATGCTGTTTGTGGAGTTGTTTAATGAAGTTGGAGCCTGACATCTAATGTTTAGGCTGGCTACACACTGGCTACACAGCGTGGCGTTTCTGTTGCGTGAGCGTGGCGTTTTCTATGTCTTTGCACACCAGAAACATGTCTGACGCGGCGCTGCTGCTGCTAGGTGACGATACAGCAAAGACAACTTCGGCAGTTTTGACGGCAAAATAGGCTACAGAATATTTTGTTCTGTATTGACAGGTGCAATATTTGAAAATCGATAATTATTATTGTTTATTTTTTAAATTATATTTATATCTGCATATGTCAAAACCTAGTGACTTTCAAACATCAAAATATAATTTATTAATATGTTTTCATATCAAAATGACATATAAACATCTTTTCTTATTCTATTTTGCCTGGAAACGCCTCTAACATGCTTGTGTGTCACGCGAAAAATAGGCTCTCGAACATAATAGGTGTAGAGGCATATAGGCATAAAATAGGCGTTGGTTCATATTTCTAGCATGCATGCGTTTTCTTCCGCACCTGAGACGTGTGTGTCACGCAGGCGGTGTGTAGCTGGCTTAACACATCAACCCAATTTTCATTTTCAACCAAAATTACACTTGTGACTTTGACTTTCATATGGAGAGATCACTGTGAGAACAACAAGACTGGGATGTTAATGAAAATAAATCTGGCCTTTTATTTAAAAAAAAAAAAAAAAAACACACACGTTTAAATCTACACTTGGTGTCTCTATTTCTTCAGGGTGATCAGAGTTTTTTCTTTGTTTTCTGAGAAGAAAATAAAATGATAAACAATCCTTTGTAAGTTTTTGCTATTTTAAATATTGTTGCAGATTTTGCTCTAAACTCCCCAGTATTTTATTGTAATATTGCAGTCATCTCTATTTCCTCTGGGTGCTTCGAGTCCTTCCTCCCTGCAAAATAAAAGCATTGACTGACCTCTCGTATGTGTTTTTATCATGATTGCAGATTGTTCCAGATCAGATGAGTGTGAATCATCAGATTGTGTGCGGCTCAAAACTCACCAGCTCTTCTTGCACAGATGATCTGAAGAAGAATCACAGTAGGAGCAGCAAACACTGCCATCTCAACAATAGTCACAATCACTGCAGGAAACATGAGAGGAAGAAGAGAAACTGTACATGACTGAAGTCAAGGGTATTCAACTATCAACAGTTATTGATGAAGCTTTTACAGACTGACTGATAGTTTAATGTTATAAAGCTGTCAGTATAAATGAACGTGTCGTACCTCTGTATAATGATCCAGCAGTCACACTGACTTCAGTTTCTCCTGGATCTGTGGATCACGTCTGTTAGTTCAGTTCAACACATAATGCCACATATACACAACATCATCATCACATAATACTTGAGCTTCACATCACAGAAATGATGGATATGTGCACGAGTCTGTCATCATTATCTTCTTACTTCACTCTCAAGGTGTCAAGAGGAGAAAGACTATCGCCATTGACCAAAAATAAATCTATTTGATGCTTTATTCATTCATAGATACTCATGTTATAACTTATAATGAGTTTCTAGCACACTTGCATTTCTAAGTTTGTAGAAATATTGAAATGTTGAATATCTATTTATTGACAGCATCTAAAACATACATTTCCTGTATGAAAACATTAAAATGCACAAATATTGAGGAATCCTTCGAGGTTGATGTGTGTGACAGTGATCATGTGATCATGAACCTTGTGTAGAAGCTGCTGCTGTAGTTCGGCTTGATGTTTTCTCAGAGTTTGAGCTTCTGACTGGAGTCAATAGGCACGTTTCCATCAAAGATTTGCGCAAAACTTTTGTGATTTTTTTTTCTAAATATAACTAAAAAATGATTGCGAAATGGCAGCGTTTCCATTAACCAATGTTATGTGACTAAAACGGAATTTTTTCCTCTTGCGATAAGTCATTCCGAAAATCATGGCAACGGACGTTGGTAAGTTTATATATATGACAGCAACACTAGACATTATTATTATTATAATTATTAATGGAAGGAAACGTAGGCGTGTTATTCAAGCATTAATGGCAAGGAAAGACCCTTATACTGTGAGCGGCACATATGAGGTGTTTCTGGGTGTTTCTCACTCATTTCTTCTCCGAGGTCTTGATTGTTGCATTTCTTTGAGGTTTAGAATCCAGTATTTCTGTCATTCTTTTGTCTTTTATGAATTTAATAAAGAACTATGTCTCGTATTCTGTCCAAAAACACAGCGCCTTTTAAGTCAGGCACCTGTAAATGCGCAAACACTGTTTCCATTGCAGTTTTGCGAAATTAATTCGCTAGCCTGTTAACGCGCCACCCGTGCGCTCAGCTATTTTTATTTATTTATTTTTCTCTCGCGCGTCTGCGCCTTTGAGTTCATAAAAAGCTCAGGTGAGTAAGAATCAGTCAACAAACACGGTGAGTAATGTCTTGTCCTGTTATTGTCACCTGCACTTCATGTCACATGTTTAGAATAGAATTCTCTGTGGGCAATATAGGATTTATATGTGATAAATGTAAGGAGAGTTAGGTTGACAGAGAAGTTTTCAGAATTAGAAACACGCATCCAAACTTTAATTGAGGATAGTAAGAGTGTTAGTGCTTTAGATGTTTTGGATGCGCATAGCATAGTGAACTCTTTACATGATTCGGTTCTGGCTGAAGTAGAGCCTGTGCAGCCGGGCAAATGGGTGACAGTGAGGGATCGCTCTAGTCGCGGATCTAAAAACCACTCTTCCGTTCCGATTACCATAACAAATCGATTTGCCCCGCTCAGTGAAACACCCACTGAGAATGATTGTGCCCTAGTTATTGGCGATTCTATTACACGGAACGTGAAAATAGAGACACCAACCACCATAGTCACATGTTTGCCGGGAGCCAGAGCGCCTGACATCAAAGCAAATTTAAAAGTGCTGGCTAATTCTAATCGTAAATTCTCTAAGATCATTATTCACGTCGGCACTAATGATGTTCGACTCCGCCAGTCGGAGATCACCAAAATTAATATTAAAGAGGTGTGTGAACTTGCAAGTACGATGTCAAGGACTGTAATTTGCTCTGGCCCCCTTCCTGTTCGCAGGAGTGATGAGATACTTAGTAGATTATGTTCGCTTAACGGTTGGCTGTCTCGGTGGTGTCCGCTTAATAATATAGAATTCATAGACAATTGGAAAAGTTTTTGGGGCAAACCTGACCTGTTGAAAAGAGATGGTATTCATCCCTCCTGGGATGGTGCTGCTCTTCTCTCTAGTAATATGGCACATAGTCTTAGAGCTCAAACATGACAATCTGGGGCAATCAGGAAGCAGACAGACTGGCTAAACCGACCGTCTGCTAGCGGCCTCGCGTCACCAAGGTCAGATAAATCCTATCACATAGAGCCTCTTTCACCTAGCTATCATCATATAGAGACTGTGTCTGTTCCCCGAATTTGGAAATCCAAAAAACGTTTAAACCCAACTAAGGTTAAAAATTTAATTGATGTTCAACAAATAAAAAACAGCTATAATACAGATGAGCAAATACTAAAGCTTGGGTTGCTGAATATTCGATCGCTTACTTCAAAAGCACTCGTTGTTAACGATATGATTTCAGATGTGCTGTGTTTGACAGAAACCTGGCTAAAACCAAACGATTACATTACTTTAAATGAATCAACCCCGCAAGATTACTGTTATAAACATGAGCCTCGTCTGAAACGCAAAGGGGATGGTGTTGCTGTAATTTATAGTAATAGTTTCAAAACCACTAAGAAATTAAGTTTTAAATATAATTCTTTTGAAGCATTGGTGCTTAATGTAAAAATATATAGTGTAAACGATAAATGACGTTTGAGATTTGTGCTGGCTACTGTATACAGGCCACCAGGGCACCATACAGACTTTATCAAAGAATTTGCGGACTTTCTATCAGAATTAATATTGACTGCAGATAAAGTACTAATTGTTGGTGATTTTAATATACACATCGATAATGAAAAAGATGCATTGGGATTGGCATTTAAAGACATTGTAAATTCAATTGGAGTTAGACAACACGTGTCAGGACCTACTCATCGTCGTAATCATACTCTAGATCTAATATTATCACACGGAATAGATGTTGATGCCGTTGAAATTCTGCAGCAGAGCGATGACATCTCAGATCATTATCTAGTCTCGTATAATTTGCATTTAGCCAAGGCTGCAAAGCCGCCTCCGTGTTTCAAATATGTGAGACCTATCACTTCTGCTACTAAAGATTAGGGCTGCACGATATTGGAAAAAAAATTACATTGCGATATTTTTTTCCCATTTTTTTTCCCATTTTTTTTCCCTATTTTTTACCTTTTACGCTGAGTTTCGGTTCATGGATCATTGCTTATAATCTCCAGTTCAGGCGCTGGCTGGAGTGGCTGCTATATTTAATTTCTATTTAATAAATCCAGGAAATTGGATAATGAAATTCTGATTAAAATTAAGATACAATTAATACAAAACGAAATTCGTTTTAAAGAAAGGCTTTGTGCTTTCTGTTTGAGCTCTCTGTGAAAGTTTTAAAGCAGTCTTTTTGTGCCGCTTTCATAATGGTCGCGTCCGTAATGTCACGTAACATTGTTTTTTCCTCATAAATGCGAACACGAAAAATAAACGAATTTTTAAAAAAGACAACCTTCCACAACTTTATAACACTCCAGCAAAGTAGCCTACCCCTTTTTGGTCAACATCCTTCTTTTTGTAGACGAAATAGGCTAGTCCCAAATAGCTGATTTTGACATTTTTTGCGGCGGATCCTCTTCGTCGCGCATTTTTGAATGTTGGCTGTGAGCGGTGAGCGCGGTGAGCTGCGGCACAGCGAACCAATCACTGTGCAGGCACGCAGAACGCGTATGTCACCCCAGCAAAAAGCCATACAATAAACTCGTGTTTACTGTGTGCTACCGTTCTCTTACACTACGGGTACTACTAACGTTACCCTTCACATCGCATGTTCCGGCGATGTGACTATCGCTCATTCGCACATCGCGATGTCGATGTTAAAACAGAATATCGTTCAGCCCTACTAAAGATTGCTTTATTAATAATCTTCCTAATCAGTTTCATCATCTCAGCATCCCAGATAGCTTAGAAGAACTAGATATTACAACAGAAACGTTTAACTCTCTCTTTTCCAGCACTTTAGACACAGTTGCTCCGTTGCGCTTAAAGAAGATTAAAGAAAATAGTCCAACGGCGTGGTACAACGAGCACACTCGGGCCCTTAAGAGAGCAGCCAGAAAAATGGAGCGCAACTGGAAGAAAACAAAACTAGAGGTATTTTGCCTACTGTCAGCAGAGAAAAAAAATGCCACAGAAAAAAAATATGAAATATAAATAACATAAATTAAATAGGACAAAGCCTATCACTCAAATTTCTAAGCAACATAAATGAAAATCATATTGCTCTACTGACAAATGAAGTAGACTATTTTCTGCCGAACTATTTCAAACATCCTTGCAAAAAAAGAATGTTGTTGACTGACAATGGTTTCCAAACAGCTCTTCAGAGGTGTACAGGCGGTCAGAATGAAGTGCGGATCCGCTGTCAAAAGATGTCGGGAGTGGGCTATTGTCAGTCAGCACGCTCCGTCCAAAGTACACCAGAGTTCCGACCGCAACCGTCTTTTGACGCGCGAATGGACACAAAGTGGTCAAGCGTATAACTAGACGCGGCAGGCGCGAATTTGACGCGCTTTTCGCTTTCGGTGTGAACGCACAGAATACTTTAAAATTGAATCCCGCGCCGCATGATTCCCTATGGGCGTTTCACACAGTGAGTATGCGGTGGTGAAATCGCCGCGCGACTACGGCTTTTCTCAAGAAGTGGAAGAGATTTGTGCAGCATTTAGGACTTCCAAAATAATCCGGCAGGCCAGAAAATATTGCTGGCGGGCCAGTTTTGGCCCGCGGGCCGCCAGTTGTCGTTCCCTGCTGTACATGCTACCCTTAGGAGATATCATTAGGAAACATGGCATTAGCTTTCACTGTTATGCCGATGATACTCCCCAGCCAGCACAGCCATGTGGGGCCCAAATGGGTTTGACCTGGGCTATCTAACTGGGACCCAGCCAGTTTTGTCCTCGGTTTCCATGTTGGCCCCACATGGGTTTGCCCAGATGAAATGAACACTGCTTAGTATGCACAGTACAGGCTGTTTAATGTAACACTTAATCAGTGTTGGAGGTAATGAGATAATTAAGTGATTGAATAATGATTGTGCATTAATGATGAACACCTGCTGTTAACAAGCAGAATCACTGAAGGAAAGAGAAACACAAGAACTACTTCCAGCCACAGCCTTGGATGAAATCAACTGAAGATAAAATACATTACATCTCTCAAGATCTGATTAAACAACTCCACAAACAGCATTACCAGCTTCACTTATTACAAACCAGACTGACTTTATTTATGTCAGACATCTAACGAAAAGAATTAAGAAGAGATTTAGATGTTGATTACTTTTTTTAAAGTAATAGTTTGATTTGATGTTACCATTGTGGCGATCAGTGTGTGCTTTAGTCAGGCTCTTGACTTTTTAACATTAGTTTTTCTCTGGCAGCTGTGTCTGTTTGTTATGGTGAGAACAGCAAGAGAAAATATAATCAGATGCTGTAAGCTGATTGATGATAAGAATATACTCATCATATAGTGGCTTAACTCATTGATTATTTTTGAGGTTCATACGGGTAGTATGCACAGAGTATGCACAGAGACATCAAGAATCAGCATATGAATCTCAACAATGGTGACATGCTTCATGCTGCAATGCATTCTGAGTGCATCATACAAAACTTATCCATGGCTCCCAGAATGCATTGCAGCATGAAGCATGTCACCATTGTTGCGATTCATATGTTAATTCTTGATGTCTGTGTGTGAGTAAGATTAGGAGGAGCCCACAATATGTAAATGGAGTTTTAAAAATAATTTGACGTTCTGATTAAATTCTATTATTCTCTTGTTGTAGAATCACAACAATAAAACAAAATTAATAACATACTACCGTATGAACCTCACAAATAATCAATGAGTTAAGCCACTATATGACGATCATATTCATATCATCAATCAGCTTACAGCATATGATCATATTTTCTCTTGCTGTTCTCACCATAACAAACAGACACAGCTGCCAGAGAACAACTAATGTTAAAAAGTCAAGAGCCTGACTAAAGCACACACGGATCGCCACAATGGTAACATCAAATCATACTATTACTTTCAAATAAGTAATCAACATCTAAACCTCTTCTTAATTCTTTTCTGTAGATGTCGGACAGAAATAAAGTCAGTCTGGTTAGTAATAAGTGAAGCTGGTAATGCTGTTTGTGGAGTTGTTTAATCAGATCTTGAGAGATTTAATGTATTTTATCTTCAGTTGATTTCATCCAAGGCTGTGGCTGGAAGTAGTTCTTGTGTTTCTCTTTCCTTCAGTGATTCTGCTTGTTAACAGCAGGTGTTCATCATTAATGCACAATCATTATTCAATCACATAATTATCTCATTACCTCCAACACTGATTAAGTGTTACATTAAACAGCCTGTACTGTGCATACTAAGCAGTGTTCATTTCATCTAGGCAAACCCATGTGGGGCCAACATGGAAACCGAGGACAAAACTGGCTGGGTCCTAGTTAGATAGCCCAGGTCAAACCCATTTGGGCCCCACATGGCTGTGCTGGCTGGGTCAGCTCTATATTTCTTCAAAACCTAACAAAACTTATCAATTTACAAAATTAACGGAATGCATAGCGGATATAAAAAATTGGATGACTCGTAATTTCCTACTTCTAAATTCTGAAAAAAACTGAGTTTCTAATTATTGGACAAAAAACTTCCTCACGTAATAACCTAGAATACTGTCTAACACTCGATGGCTGCTCTGTTAAAGGGATTGTAGGATTGAGTGCGAAACAAACACAAATGAATCTTCCAGGTGAATTGTTCAAACATAATTTCTCACAGAACTGAATATTCCAGACACCAAATCACCAACCCCAGAGCCATAAAAGAAGGATCCAGCCAGCCAGTCTCCGTTGACCAACGAAAACCCCCAGCTAAATACTTTATGGCCATGCAAGCTTCAAAGAAGATGAGCCCAACTAAAGGAAGAACTGGTTAATGTAAGATAGCTTGGAAAAGAATGATTGGCTCAGAGATAGCACAATTCAGCCCGATCAAGATAACAGCAGAAGCTGCTCGAGCCCACAACATTCCAGACTCCCCCCTCCGTAAGGACCTCTGATAGACCTCAGGGTGTAAAATCGTTTCAAACCACAGAGCTGAGATTTTACCTATAACATAAATAAAATCATTCAAGAACAATTTTCAATGGACTTATAGATCAAGCATCATGCAACGACATGATTCTATATTGTTCCTACAATAGATGGGTGTATTTGATATGCTTAGATGCCATACAATTCATGTAATTGTTATAATTGTTAGATTTTTGAATGAAAATGTGTTGTGTTTCATATCGATATGATCATATGTTCTTAATTCAAAGGATGGCTTGATTGAAATCTGTGGAAAATGTTTCGGATTCTTATAATAGTAATAATGTCTTAGCTGTGGCCTCTGTACTCTTTGCTAGAGCTTAGAGAGTAAGGAGAGCACAGATAAGCTTGATTTATGATAAGAAGTGAAGAGAACGCCACCTCCTAAACAAAGACAGTGTCTAATTGGTTAGAACTGATCCAGGAGGCTGGGCGGACATTTGAGTTTAAAATCTTAACACCAGAACAAAGTTTAGAGTTTTCAGTGCAGAACCAAAAATGCAGCGGGAGATGAAGATCTAAGACAGACAAGTAACCATGTAAAACGTGCAGACGAAATAACCCAAATCAAGATCTGAAGAACATGGGTTAAACATCTTCATTCAAGCCATCATCTACTCTTCTCAATTTCCTTTCTTTTCTTAGTTTCCTTTCTTTTCCGTTGTGAGTCTCGGTTCTAAGTTAAGTTTTGCGACAAGATTTCGAGCCACGTTTCTTCTGCAAAGCCAGCTTCAAACAAAGACTTTCATTCCGCCAGCACGCCACGTGACTGACCACGTGACCCAGACATCAGGCACGCGGAGACCAGCCAACGAACGGACCGGGAAAACCCTTTACACCCAACAAAAGGGAATCCCCAAAAGCAAAGACAAGCAAGTACTGCCTCCAGACTCTTAAACTGAACTGGTGTATTTGATACTGATTTAATAACCTAGGAAACGATAAAAGGGTTAAACTAATGATTGATGGTTCATTCAGGTTGTGTTTTATAAGTGCATAGAAACTTGGGATTACATCATCTCACTCTTAAACTCACTCTTAAAACTTAATCTTTCCTTACTCTCTTTCTTTCTGCAACGCGTATGAATGTGTGTGTCTGTGTTAGATATTAGTTGTATGTGTTAGAATAATCAATAAAGTCTTGTTTGTATTTTAAAGAGAAATATTACTTGTGTTACTGTGCTTACAAATTTAAAGTCTTAAACTTCTGATCTAAGTTACCTTGCTAACTATATAGTGTTTCACTATAGTTCAGATATTTATATCCGTTGCAGAGTTGATAATTGCAGCCAGTTCAAATGAACCGCGAACGAGTCATTTGCTCGGTTGTAATAAGTGACTCTTTTGAATTCCCTATAAATTAATTAATAATTCCTTTGAGCTAAATTGTAATCACTACAAATTACAAATATCTTACAGGATAGTTCACTTTGAAATTAATTTTTGATATGTTTTAGCTTAAGGGCATCCAAGATGTAGGTGTCTTTGTTTCCCCAGTAGTTTCAATTTTGATATTTTTAGGTCAAACCGTTCTTGTCTATCAGTCATATAATGCAGGTCGATAGTCACTGTTTCAAAACACAAGCACAGAGTCCAAATTAAAACAATTCCCCATCGTCCAAATGAAACAATTGCTCGTTACGTGTCTTAGGCCATCAATGTGTACTTATGATGGGGAATTGTTTCATTTGGACGATGGGGAATTGTTTTAATTTGGACTCTGTGCTTGTGTTTTGAAACAGTGACTATCGACCTGCATTATATGACTGACAGACAAGAACGGTTTGACCTAAAAATATCAAAATTGAAACTACTGCGGAAACAAAGACACCTACATCTTGGATGGCCTTGAGGTAAGCTAAAACATATCGAAAATTAATTTCAAAGTGAACTATCCCTTTAAGTCTTCGTTGTCGGTTAGGAACCTGGGTGTGCTCTTTGATACCAATCTTTGTCACAGTGTCTGGTTGTGTTCCCCGTGTATCCACTAGATGTCCTCCTTTTCCCCACGGTGTCATGCACATGAACTTCATCCCCCACAATTCCTGTCTGTGTATTACACCCAGGTGTTAGTAATTGTACTTACCAGCTGTTTCTCGTTTTCCCCTCGTTGTGCATGTATTTAATGCCCTGTTTGTCTTGTGTTCCTTGTGCACTTCCTTGGGTGGTGTGTTTGCTGGTAGAGCGGAGGAGAGTCGCTGGTTAGCAGGTTGGCTATCTGAACTAGCCTCCTAGTACGGACGGAGTCGGAAGTGAAGCTACACTGGAACTTAGCGAGCTCGGGTGAATGGTTCAAACGTTTAAACAAGAACTGACGGATGATCCCAGGAGAAAGGGGCGTCTGGAAGTTGGAGTTTGGAAAGAGGTCAACTGAAAATAATGGAGAAGCTGAAGAAGGCAGCGGGTAGGCACAACTATGTTGAGAATGGGTCAGAGTGGGGGGACACTGATATGGGTGATAGTGAGGGAAGTATGGATATAAGTCAAGAAGGTGAAAGAAAGAGGGACAAAAGAGGAAATACTTTTGCTGGGATCAGTACAAAGAGGGTGAGGAGTAATGAGGATAATGGGAAAGTAAAAAAAGATAAAGGTACGGAAGGACTAACGTTGGAGTTTAAAATCATTTTGAGATTTGGTGAGGAGAGGGGAATTTCGTCAATAAGTCCGGTGAAGTTAACAACTGTATTGAGAAACCAGATAGGGGATATTGTAGTAGCCAAGGTGTTGAGAGATGGTAATCTAATGATCGGATGTAAAAATGAAGAACAGAGAGAGCGGGCTGGAAGGATCAAAGAAATTGGGAGGTTTAAAGTAATAAGCACAAGTCAAAGTGAAAAAGGAAACATGTGGAATAAGGGAGTGATATGGGGGGTACCAATCGGGGTTACAATGGAGGAAATCAAAGCAAATCTTAAAGGAGGAAATCTAAAAGGTGCTCGAAGGATGCAGATAACTCGGGATGGAGTGAGGAAGGACAGTGAGCTTGTGATTCTGGAGTTTGAGGAGGAAGTGCTCCCAAAGAATGTAACACTAGGATTTTTGAGTTATGGTGTAAGAGAGTATGTTCCAAAGCCAATGAGGTGTTATAACTGTCAAAGGTTTGGACATACAGCAATAACATGTAAAGGCAGAAGAAGGTGTGCAAGATGTGGAGAAGATCATGAGTATGGACATTGTAATCACGAGCAACCAAAATGTTGTAATTGTGGGGGTAGTCATAGTGTGGCTTACGGTGGATGTGAGGTGATGAGAAGGGAAATGGAAGTACAACGAGCTAAAATTCAAAATAAGATCTCATATGCAGAAGCTGTGAAAATGGTTAGTAATAGTGATGAAAGAAATAGAGTTGAAAGACAAAATACAAAAGTACCAGACCAGGCAAAGGAGGGGATAGTAATGGTTGATCTAAAGAAGTTAGTCACTTTCATTGCAGGGGTGATAAATGCAACTATGGAGGTGAAATCTAAAACGGAGAGAATACAAATAATCGTAAAAGCAGCAGTTCATCACCTAGATATCAGGGAGATGACGTGGGAGGAGGTGAGGAATGAGTTAAGCAGTCAAGCAAGCCAGGAGCAAGTAGGGACTGGATAGTATTAATAATGGTCCTCTTGCTACAATGGAATGCTAGGAGCTTGATGGCCAATGGACAGGAGTTCAAAAAGTACATTGATGATCTTCCCAATAAACCAGACATTATTTGTGTACAGGAAACTTGGTTGAGATCAAATTTAGAATTTAGGTTAGATGGATATGCCTCTGTAAGGTGTGATAGGGGGGATGGAGTAGGGGGAGGATGTGCTACATTTATTGGAAATGATATTTCATTCAGAGAAGTGAGTGTAGGGGGGAAAGAACAAGAATTTGTTAGTGTAGCGATATGGACAAATGAGGGAGAGTGTGTAATTATAAATTATTATAATCCTTGTAGGAAATTAGATTTGGGGAAGATAACACAAATAGTAGGGATGGATGGTAGCAAGGTGGTGGTATGTGGTGACTTTAACGCACATAGTACGTTATGGGGAGGAGTAAGAACAGATGCTAATGGTGAGGTTATAGAAGGTTTGCTAGAAGAGAGAAATATGGTTTGTTTAAATGATGGGAGAGGGACTAGAATGGATGTGCATACAGGGAACACCTCAGCATTAGATTTAACTTTAGTTTCTAGGAATTTAGCGGGAATATGTGAGTGGGATCTATCTGAAGAATCATCGGTAGGCAGTGATCATTTTCCAGTATGGTGTAGTGTTTTATTGGAAATAAATAAGAATCAAAGGGAATTAGTGGGGAAGTGGATATTTAGTAGTGCAAAATGGGAAAGATTTAAATATATGTGTGAGATAGAAATGGATAAAATAGATCTAAATGAGGAAATAGAGGTGATTGATAAAAATATTAGAACAACAATACTACAAGTTGCCAAAGAATCGATCTCTAAAAGCAAAGGGAAAATGAAAAGAAAGGCAGTTCCCTGGTGGACAGAGGAGTGTGGGAAAATAGTGAAAGAAAGGAATAAGGCACTCAGATTATTAAGAAGAACCCATAATTTTCATAATTTGATTAAATATAAAGAAACACAAGCAAAGGTTAGGAAAATTATACGAAAAGCAAAAAAGCAAAGCTGGCAGACTTTCTGCAACAAAATTGGTAGAGCAACACCTGTTGGAGATGTGTGGAACATGATTAAGAGTATGCGAGGAATTAGAAGGGAGTGGAAGTATCCAATATTGAAGATGGGGGAGGAAGCAGCAGTGTCTGATCAGGAGAAGGCAGAGATGATAGCGAAGGCACTTACTCTTATTCATAGTTCCGATAACTTAACGCAGGAGGGTAAGAGAGGAAGGACAATGACAAGATTAGCATATGGAGATTTACTTGAAAGAAGGGAGGATAGTAACAGTACAATGGATGCGCCAATTACAATGGAAGAAATGAGAAGGGCAATAAAAAGATCCGGATTAACATCTCCGGGTAAAGATGATATCTGTTATGTAATGATAGAACATTTAGGTGTTTTAGCATCTACAAAGCTGCTGGGGTTTTATAATAAAGTATGGGAGTTAGGGAAATTGCCAGCTGGGTGGAAAGAAGCAGTAATTATTCCTATCAGGAAACCAGGGAAAGATGTGTCAAGCCCAATGAATTACAGACCAATAGCACTTACGTCACATGTAGGAAAAATAATGGAAAGGATCATTACAGATAGATTATCCTTTTATATGGAAAGTAGAGGAATTTTATCACCTCATCAGAGTGGATTTAGGAGAGGTAGAGGAACGATGGATCCTGTTATGTGTTTGGAAACAGAGATAAGGAAAGCTCAAGTTAATAAAGAATCTGTAATGGCAGTGTTCTTTGATGTAGAAAAAGCCTACGATATGGTTTGGAAGGAGGGAGTAATGATAAAATTAAAAATGATAGGAATAGCAGGTAAGACATATAATTGGATTAAGGGATTCTTGGATGAGAGAAGTATACAAGTAAGAATTGGGACAGCTGTTTCAAGAAGATACATTGTAGAGAACGGTACTCCTCAGGGCAGTGTTATTAGCCCTATACTCTTTTCTATAATGATTAATGATGTTTTTTCACAAGTACAGGGGGATATCGGACAGTCACTGTTTGCTGATGACGGAGCCTTATGGAAAAGAGGAAGGAACATTAATCATATTAAAGGTAAAATACAAGAGGCAATTAATGTGGTGGAGAGATGGTCAATTGCATGGGGATTCAAGTTTGCAATTGGGAAAACCAAGACAGTAATTTTCACTAGAAAGAGAGGGGTTGAGGCGCAGGTAAAGATGTATGGGCATGATATAGAGCAAGTAAAAGTTTTTAGGTTTTTGGGTATGTGGTTTGATGATAAGTTAACATGGAATGAGCATATCACAAGGATAAATACCAAGTGTAAAAAGATACTAAATGTGATGAGATGCTTAACAGGGTCAGAATGGGGGGCAAGTAGGGCTGCTAGTAAAAATGTGTATAGCATTGATAAGATCGGTATTAGATTACGGGTGCATTGCGTATGGATCGGCAGCAAAAACTTCATTAAAGAAGTTGGATGTGGTGCAAGCTCAAGCTCTAAGACTATGCTGTGGGGCTATGAAAACAACTCCTGTGGCTGCTCTTCAGGTTGAGATGGGGGAAATGCCGCTGCACATTAGACGTAAGCAGTTAATGATGCACTACTGGATAAATTTACAAGGACATTCTGGGGATCGGCATCCTACAACTAAGATACTTCTCCCATGTTGGGAGAGTGAAAGAGCTAAACGGGGATGCTTTGCATGGAGATGTGAGGAAATAGCTGGAAATATGACATTAAATCAAGGTGGATATATCCCGACAGTGCCATTATCAGTGACACCACCTTGGTTGTTTCCATCAGTGTCAGTAGATTTATATTTTCTGGGAAAAATACAGGGTCAAAAAGGATTTGGAAATATTGCAGTTCTGGTAGAAGATAGATTACAAACACTATATCAAACATATGTACAAATATATACAGATGGATCCAAGGATCCTAATACAGGGAAAGCAGGTTTTGGTTTTAGTATTCCTACATGTTTCTGGTAAGAGAAGGACTTCAGATCATCTATCAGTGTATACAGTCGAGATGTTGGCAATTGTAACAGCTTTACAGAAGGTAGAAGAATTACAAATTAAAAAAGTTATTTTATGTACAGACTCATGTTCTGCTTTAATGTCACTGCAGTCATTTACATCTAACAGCAGACAAGATATAGTAAATGAGATCTATGAAGCATTGTACAGAATTACAAATATGAACATGCAGGTAACATTTATGTGGATCCCAGCACACAGAGGGATTAAGGGAAATGAAGAGGTGGATGCATTAGCAAAACAGGCTCTGATGCAGGAGGAGATCTTGTGCGTTCCACTCAGTAAGTCTGAAGCTAAAGGAGTAATTAAACGAAACATCATTAAGGAGTGGCAGAACAGTTGGGATACAGGAAACACAGGGCGACATCTCTATATATTACAGCAAGATGTGGGCCCAGGAAGGATAGCCAGAAGAAATAATAAAGAGGAGAACATCTTGACAAGGCTAAGAGTAGGTCATACTAGGCTTAATAAAACTTTGTTCTTAATAAATAACCTGTTAACCGTTGCCAGAGCGCGGGCGCACTGAAGCGGTTTTATTTATATATAGTTCAAAGTTACTATCAGATTTAATGTTATACCTTGACAAACTATACATCATTAAAAAGATATAAGACTCAAGTTTCAGAATTTGACCACTATTGTATTCTGAGAAACTTATAGCGACAGTTATTTCTTAATTTGTGTCAGGAGTTATGAAATGAAAAAATTAGTCGATACCTTTGATATGAATTATGCGTGTCAACCGCTTTCATTCATAAAAAAACTCCCGTGCCGTCGTCATGACAGCGATACACAAAACAACGTCCTTCTAGGCTTTAGCTCAAAAATGTGCAGATTTGGAGAAATATTGATATATTCTCATAGGTTTACATCAGATTTCTATAGACAGGAATAATATTTATTGAATTTATACCCAAATGCGTCGATGTAATCATTATGAGCGTTTGCATACTCTGTTAATGTGTTTTCAATTCATACCAATAGCCTGAGGGCGCCCTCGCCGCCCTGTGCACAGTATTAGAACATGAAGAAGTGCCATAATCATGTGACAATCCAGGAAGCCTCGAACACACACACAGCTAACAAGAGATCGCGCTGTAACTATGGCTGTAACATGCAGATACAGACATTTTGAAGACAATAAACATGTTTGCTATGATATTTGAGGTACCTGTGTTTTTCAATCCATGCCAGGTATTTCCATAATAATAGATTATATTTATAATGTAATGCTAATCTATATAGAATCGTTGTGCAGAACACTATCCAATAGTATATTTTCTGTCTGATTTTTTTATCTGAAGCCAAATTAGATCACAGAAAATTATTTAAAATACTCGATTTGCTTTATAAAGTAAGTTTATAAGCACAAACATGGTTTTAATCTCATAAATTGTCGTGTATTGATGGTGTGCTAAGCTAACATGCTAGCTAGCCCTAGGTGCACCTGCCACCTAGAAGTTGTATTTTTATTATTTTTTGAATGCTTACTGAAATGTTTCTTTATTCAAGAAATGCATTTGATACAGTTTAAAATGTGAGGTGAACTTTGAGAAAAGAAATTAGTGACTGAAACCATATGAATAGCCTGTGAATAGCCAGTCGTTAGCAACTATAATGCAGACAAAAGAAATGCATATTTAGAGCCATAACCAGGCTGGAGAGGTGTGAATCTGTGCAGGGGGAGACTGAGACTGAATGGGGCTCGTTTGCACCACAAAACAATAAAGACAATATACTGCATAGATGGTAAGAAGATGACAATAAATATCAGTAGCATTTTAGCGTCAAATCAAAATAAAGTCACATGACATGGTCTTGAAAAACATTTCACTAAATACAGAGTTTTGGACTTATTATCTTAAGATTTTAAACATAAAATGTTTAGACATGTGGCATTAGCTGTAGTGCATTTCTAGATTGCTCCAGTGCCAACTTCAATTTTATTTTCATGAGGATATTTCATAAAAAATAATTTCTAATAACTTTACAAAACTTTGAAGCTATTTATAACAATTTTTGTCATTATGACAATAAATAATTCTACATTTACAATAAACTGCCAGGTGTCAGCTTTCAAATGAGATCATACTTGTGCTTTTAGTACAAAGGGTTCATGAACTGTATCTGTTTCAGTTTGGGTATGTCATTTCTTGGGATTTTTCAAAAGTGGGGTTGCAGCTTAACAGGTTAAGCACCCTTCAGGAATGTGTGATCATTGTCAAATAGAGGAGTCAGTCGAGCATGTAATTCTTCACTGTCAAAAATTCTCTCGAGAGCGGGAAGTGTTAAAGGAGGAAAGTAGAAAGCTTGAACAGGAAGAATTAAGTTTAATAAATGTTTTTGATATTGAGGTAGGGAAGTTATTATGTTATTTGAGAGAAACTGGATTGGTTAATAGAATTTAGGAGAAGGAAATATTATTAGTATTATTACTATTATTATTTTTATTTATTTATTTTTCATCAAGGGAAGGAAATCTCTGGCCCACACTCCAACATAGTAGGTGGCGGTAATGCACCATAATGCTGGTTGCCACCCGCCATTAAACGTTACAAAGAAGAAGAAGAAGAAGTGTTCCTTGTGGATCAATGTTGTATGTCACGCCGCTCCAGTTCTCGTGTTTTCCTTGCCTGTTTGTTGTTTTGATATTGCCTGTCTGGATTTTCGACCCCTGCCTGTGTTTGGACCTTGATTTTTGGATTGCCCTGAAAATAAAGCCTCACCACACTGCATTTGGATCCTGTGCCCTTTTCTCTCTGTGCGGTCGTGACAGATTGATCCACCAAAATGAAGGGATCCAGCAGTTCGGTGGTTGAGGCTCCTTCCACCATCACTCAGAAGGAGAGGAGGAGAAGGTTTCAGGAATTGATGGGCTTACGCCAACGGGGTCAAGCTGTAAGTGAATTTTCTAAAACCTTCTTCAGAATGGCACAAGACCTAGGCCACAATGACGCCTCCCTTAAGGATATCCTTAATGGTTGTTTGGACGATCCATTGCCCCAATGGGAAATGAAGGGGCTGGAAATTTTGGATTTTGTGAGGTTCACGATGTATCGCCACCATCGAAGCCAGCGGGATACAACCGCCTCCCCTGCATCATCGCTGCACAGTTCAGAGAAAGCTGCATCGCTGCCCAGTTCAGAAAGAGCTTCATCGCTGCCCAGCTCAAAGAAAGCTTCATCGCTGCCCAGTTCAGAGAAAGCTGCACTGCTGCCCAGCTCAAGAAAAGCTTCATTGCTGCCTAGCTCAGAGAAAGCTTCATCGCTGCCCAGTTCAGAGAAAGCTTCATTGCTGCCCAGCTCAAGGAAGGCTTCATCGCTGCCCAGCTCAAGGAAGGCTTCATCGCTGCCCAGCTCAAGGAAGGCTTCATCGCTGCCCAGCTCAAGGAAGGCTTCATCGCTGCCCAGCTCAAGGAAGGCTTCATCGCTGCCCAGCTCAAGGAAGGCTTCATCGCTGCTCAGTTCAAAGAAAGCTGCATCGCCGCTGCCCAGCCCGGAGAGTGCATCACCGCTGCCCAGGAAGGAGGAAGCTGTCCCTGAGGCCGCTGCTGTTGTGGAGGAGGAAGCTGTCTCCGAAGCAACTGCGGCTGTGGAGGAGGAAGCTGTCTCTGAAGCCACGGCGGCTGTGGAGAGGGAAGCTGTCTCGGAGGTCGTTGCTGCTACCGTGGTGAGGAGGGCCGCCCCGGAGGCCGTCCATGGGCTGCTAGCCCTGCCGGCCCCGCCCACGCTGCTAGCCCTGCCGGCCCCGCCCACGCTGCTAGCCCTGCCGGTCCCGCCCGCGCTGCTAGCCCTGCCGGCCCCGCCCGCGCTGCTAGCCCTGCCGGCCCCGCCCACGCTGCTAGCCCTGCCGGCCCCGCCCACGCTGCTAGCCCTGCCGGCCCCGCCCACGCTGCTAGTCCTGCCGGATCCAGAGTCGGAGCCAGAGACCTGCCCAGCTGATCCAGAGTCGGAGCCAGAGACCTGCCCAGCTGATCCAGAGTCGGAGCCAGAGACCTGCCCAGCTGTTCCTGAGCCAGAGCCAGTGTCTGTGTCTGTTCCAGTTCCTGAGCCTGTGTCTGTTTCTGTGTCTGTTTCTGTGTCTGTTTCTGTGTTTGTTCCTGAACCGGTGGTGCCAGTTCCCGAGCCGGTGGTGTCTGTTCCAGTGCCTGAGCCGGTGGTGCCAGTTCCAGTGCCCGAGCCAGTTCCAGTGCCCGAGCCGGTGGTGCCAGTTCCTGAGCCGGAGCCGGAGGCGTCTGTTCCTGAGCCCTCAGTGACCGCGACACTGGCCATTATGGCCACAGCCATGTGGTGTGTGTGGGCTACGCACACACTTGGACCGGTGGTGTCTGTTCCTGTGCCGGTGGTGTCTGTTCCTGTGCCGGTGGTGTCTGTTCCTGAACCGGTGGTGCCAGTTCCCGAGCCGGTGGTGCCAGTTCCAGTGCCCGAGCCGGTGGTGTCTGTTCCAGTGCCTGAGCCTGTGGTGCCAGTTCCAGTGTCCGAGCCAGTTCCAGTGCCCAAGCCGGTGGTGCCAGTTCCAGTGCCCGAGCCGGTGGTGCCAGTTCCAGTGCCCGAGCCGGTGGTGCCAGTTCCAGTGCCCGAGCCGGTGATGTCTGTTCCTGAACCGGTGGTGCCAGTTCCCGAGCCGGTGGTGCCAGTTCCAGTGCCTGAGCCGGTGGTGCCAGTTCCAGTGCCCAAGCCAGTTCCAGTGCCCGAGCCGGTGGTGCCAGTTCCAGTGCCCGAGCCGGTGGTGCCAGTTCCAGTGCCCGAGCCGGTGGTGCCAGTTCCAGTGCCCGAGCCGGTGATGTCTGTTCCTGAGCCGGTGCCTGTTCCCTGGCCGCCCGAGGGAGAGTCTCCGCCCTGGCCGCCCGAGGGAAAGTCTCCACCCTGGCCGCCCGAGGGAAAGTCTCCGCCCTGGCCGCCCGAGGGAAGGTCTCCGCCCTGGCCGCCCGAGGGAAGGTCTCCACCCTGGCCGCCCGAGGGAAAGTCTCCGCCCTGGCTGCCCGAGGGTTCTTCACCACCGTGGCCGCCCGAGGGGTCTTCACTGTCCTGGCCGCCCGAGGAAGAGTCTGCGCCATGGCCGCCAGATGAACTTTTCGCATCGCCCCGGCCACCCGATGGTCCGTTTCCCTTGCCCCGACCGCCTGATGAACTATTTGTTTTCCTCTGTTTCCCCGTTCTACTGTCTATGTTTCCCTGGTCCTCATGGAGTCTGTTGCCCCTTGTGTCTGTTTCCCCGCATGGACCTGGCCCCCCATCCCTCCCCCTGGTCCTCCACCGGGCCACCTCCCTCCTGAGCTTTTGTTTTGTTTCTTGTCCTGTCTTGTAGTGTCTGGGAGCCACTCCGTTGAAGGGGGGTAATGTCACAGTGTCTGGTTGTGTTCCCCGTGTATCCACTAGATGTCCTCCTTTTCCCCACGTGTCATGCACATGAACTTCATCCCCCACAATTCCTGTCTGTGTATTACACCCAGGTGTTAGTAGTTGTAATTACCAGCTGTCTCTCGTTTTCCCCTCGTTGTGCATGTATTTAATGCCCTGTTTGTCTTGTGTTCCTTGTGGATCAATGTTGTATGTCACGCCGCTCCAGTTCTCGTGTTTTCCTTTCCTGTTTGTTGTTTTGATATTGCCTGTCTGGATTTTCGACCCCTGCCTGTGTTTGGACCTTGATTTTTGGATTGCCCTGAAAATAAAGCCTCACCACACTGCATTTGGATCCTGTGCCCTTTTCTCTCTGTGCGGTCGTGACAATCTTTCATTTGAAAGTCACGTGTCTAGTATCTGTAAAACTGCATTTTTCCATCTTAAAAATATATCTAAATTATGCCATATGCTCTCATTGACAAATGCGGAACAATTAGTTCATGCGTTCATGACCTCAAGGCTAGATTATTGTAATGCTCTACTGGGTGGTTGCCCTGCACGCTTAACTACAGCTGGTTCAAAACGCAGCAGCTCGAGTTCTTACCAGAACCAGGAAGTATGACCATATTAGCCCAGTTCTTCCAAAACTCCATTGGCTCCCTATTAAACATCGCATACATTTTAAAATATTGCTGATTACTTACAAAGCACTGAATGGTTTAGCTCCGCAGTACTTGAGCGAGCTCTTAACGCATTATAGTCCGTCACGTCTATTGCAATCTCAAAATTCCGGCCAGTTAATAATACCTAGAATATCAAAATCGACTGCTGGCGGTAGATCCTTCTCCTATTCCTACCGTCTTCCTACCATTGTCCGGGAAGCAGACACACTCTGTCAGTTCAAAGCCAGATTAAAGACACATCTCTTTGACCTAGCTTTCACATAATACATTATAGACTTCTATAATTTAATGTTAGGCTGCATAGATTAGTTCAGCTGGAACCGGGAACTCTTCCCATAAATCCTGATGTACTCATTACATCATGAGAAGAATGGCATCTACGCTAATTTTAGTGTCTGTGTTTATCCTGAGGTTTTCCTGCAGCCTGCCGGATCCAGGCCGTATCCAGATCTGATGAAGGACCTTCGCCTGGACCGATGACAACGCAGTGCTGAAGTGCCAACTAGCCTCTCCCTATGGAGGATCCCACTACCACTCTACAGATAAGGCGTTGTCGGGAAAATTCGTTTCGCGTTCCTACCCTAAAGCAACAAAATAAAATAAAATTCTTTATCAAAATTTATAAGGAAAGACAAGTACTTTGTTTAGGCTTGGCTTGTAGGGAATTCCAAACCTGCGTATATTCAAACGCACATAACTTTAGAACCCATTCTAAATGCGCATGTGAACGCCATCAGCGTTTCTCACAGGTTCGCGTTTAAAGTCTGTGTAGAGGGAATGGTGTCGTCTTAGCGGCCCCTAATTTAATAACAAATGATCGTTGCGACGGAAGCAAATCAATCAAAACTAACTTTAGATGGAAAATAACTTAACTCTGCTATAAAGCCAAAACAATCTCTGTTACCTTAAATTATACGCTTATCTCTGTGAAGCTGCTTTGAGACAATCTACATTGTTAAAAGCGCTATATAAATGAAGATGACATGACATGACATGACATGACATATCAAGGCTTTTTAGGTTGTGTTGAATCTGTAATCTCTGACCCAGTTTGTTTGCCCGTTTCCAAGGCAACAATACACTGTGTTTCCTTCTATCTGGCATCCCAGGGTGTCGAAATACTATTGGCTGAACTGGCAGTGGGCGGAGTCACACAGACCAAATCAAAAAACGACTGACAACATGGAAAGTGAGAGGATCAGAAAAACTCCATGAGTCGGTCAAATGAGGATGATGCTCATACACACCTGGATTCAGAGAGATTGCTGTGATATCTGGAGAAAGTTCTGTTGCTGTAGTTAATGTTGCAACTATTAAAAACAAGATGGAAATAGAAATATTATTTTTCATATTTTAATGAATGAACACAATGTCAAGGCATTTCTTACAAACTGCTGTAGTCTAGAGAAGCTCATCAGTGTGACACTCAGTTCTGGTGCTGGGATGACACACTAACATGGGAAGAGTTTTGTTTAATAAATCCTCAATATGATTTTATTAATTTATCATAGCAGTGGCGTGAGTTACACTAGCTGTATATTATGATTATTTTGCATCAGACAACAGACTGTACAAGACCGGTTATATGTATCAAAACTCACTGACAAATCTGACTAAAGAGCTTTTTTTGATGCTAATATGTGTGATGATAAAGCAGTGTGTGAGAGCCAGTGCAAACCACTGAAGCGAGAGACTGATGATGTGTGACAGTGATCATGTGATCATGAACCTTGTGTAGAAGCTGCTGCTGTAGTTCGGCTTGATGTCTTCTCAGAGTTTGAGCTTCTGACTGGAGTCAGTGTTGTTGAAGCGACTGGAGCTGCAGAAGATGAATGTTCAGACGCATCAGGACATTAACATCATATTTTCATATTGATCATGACATGCAGTTTGTGTTCAATCATCACAGCTTACAGTGGCAGTAGTTGAGAAGAGAGATGTTACTGTATCATTTATTCCTGGTTTATATGAGAGTGAAACACAGTGAGCTGCTTCCCATAAACCTTCAGCTTTCCTGAATCAATGACATTATTAAGCCTTACAATTCCTCAAACTGCAAACAAATCCTTATAATTCCCAATATTGACCTCCCTCATGGGTCATACATGAAATATTGCATAAATCAGAAGAGTCTATTTTAGCCTATTATGACCCATAGGAGGTCAATATTGGGGATTATAAGATTTGTTATGCAGTTTATGACTTTGACCTCTAATATTTTACAATTGCCAAACGTATGAAGCCATCAGAAAGAGTAGAGCCAGTGTGTGAAAGTTTTCACAAATCTGTCAGAAAAGAGTGTTTTCTCACCTGAATACTTGACAGTGTATCTGACTGAGGTCTTGAGTTGATTTCTGTGAGTAAGCTGACATCTCCACTCTCTGTTGTTATCTTCATTCAGGAGTGTTGTAGTCAGAGTGATGATACAGTGATCTTGATCTGATGATGATAATATCTGATATCTGGAGTCTGTCTTCAGATCAACACCAGCCTGATTCACCCACAACAGCTCAACTCCCTCAGAACGAACCCAATAATCACAGGAGAATCGAGAATATGAATACAACTGACAGGAGAGAGTCACAGAGCGGCCTGGACTGATCTCAGTCTGTGAGGATGAAGATGATGATGATGGAGACACTGAAACTGAACACAAGACACAAATCACAGACTCTTCAATCATCATCTGAGTTTAAAGGGAGAATCTGCCCTTTTTAAATTGACACATAATCATAAACTTACCATGAAGAACATGGAGATAAACATCAGCATCAGGTCCTTGTTGTCTGTCGTTCTCATATTGTCTGCAGGTGTATAATCCAGAATCTTCTTCTGTGACGTTCTTGATGTTCAGAGAGCAGTCAGACTCCAGACTCAGTCTCTCATGTCTCTCTGTGTCTTTATTCTTTATCCCTCCAGCAATCAGTCCAACTGCTGTTGAATGTCTGAATCTGTTATAGTAGATCCATATAGTTTTAGATTTGCAGTCAGAAAGAGTTTTATTACAGGACAGACGCACATTTTCACCAGAACTGATGAACTTATGATCCTCCACTCCACTGATACCTGAAACACAGAATATCTCAGTGATCATTATGATATTAATAAATGAAAAAAAAAACAAGCATAAAAAACAGAAGATTCAAATCATACAGTCTTTTTCCGGTGTTTGATAGTTAATGCATTAATTAACATTTATGGATAAACCAAATCAAACGCCTCTTTAAGAAGGAATAAGAAATACTCTGACTTTAAAACAAATTTAAATAATGTAATATCATATCTTGAACTCTTGATTTCAGCTTTGTCATAAACATTACTGGACGGCACAGTATTAGTTGATCCTCCTCTTCAAGCGTAGAAAATACACTAATAACTGCCCTTAAAAGCTCTTTATCTGTTCTGTGTTTCTCTCTCTCATTCAAACTCCCCCTACTGTGACTTATGCACAGCTAAATACAAAATAACAATTCAAAACCCACAAAGAATATGTGTGGAACAGTTCCCAAAGGAAGGAGCAAAACTCAGGGAAGGTTTGCTGGGATCAGTAGTTCACTCTCCATCCAGACACAGTCGTGATGATACTGTACTTCTGTTCTCTGACCACACAACATCACTTCACTGAGCTGAACACTCGTTGTGTGTTTGATAGTAAGTTTATGATCAATCATGAGCTGAGTTTGGGAAGTAGTTAACAGTGAATTTGATCATGATTAGGGCCCTCTCAAGTAAAAGTCATGACAAAATAATGCATTAACAAATCATTCAATAAAATATGATTAAACACGCACTAGGAGAATATTTGTATTCCTTTACACCACCAGTACAACAAAACAAACAAACAAACAAAAGATAAAGGTTATTTGTAGTTATTTTATGATTTATTGACATTATTAAACACAGACTCAGCAGTCAACATATATTAGATTAAAATGCCAGCATTACCGTAGCAACACAACTAACACACCGAGAGCACCTATAGTGAAGATATTTTAAGTTGAACAAAATAGTATCCATCTCTTTTATTTTTTACAGATTGTGGAACATCTAATGCAAGAGCTGTATACACTAAGCGTCACAACCCTTCAGTTTTGGATAATATTCTTCATTTTAATGAATTCTCATTAACCATGAGTTCAATCAGGCCTACACGAATGCTTACTGGTTTTAAATGTGTTCGTTTGGGAATAAAGGCTACATTTAACCCACAGTCTGGTAAATATATCGTTTTGTTGAATAAAAATAGGAGTTTTGAGCAAAATGTGGTGATTAACTTAATAATTATGTAAAATACCACTAACAGAAATGGACCAATAATAAACCTAACATTGTATTATTTAAACTGAACTTAAGCATTATATTGAGGACCTAAAAGAAGCAAAAAAGGAAAAAAAAGCGAACGGTTATATAGAATTTTTGAATCCTTTTCTGTTTAGAATTTTTCATAAAGTTTCCACTGTATAGTTTTTTCAATTTTTTTTCTTTCTGTTGTTTCCTTTGATGCTCTAATGAATGTAATAGATAACAGTTGAACACACTGTGATCCTCTGATATGTGTATGTTGTTCTTGTAGCATTTAGGCAGATTTAAACTATCTCATGTTTACTAATATCTTATACAATGTTAAGTATATTTAATACAGGCTGTTTTACTTTTGTTCCTTACTTACGTTATAAACATTAACACTTATAGTCCAGGCAAAGTAACTCATTTTGGAGCCAAAAATAGAATTAATTATATAAAAAAAAAAAATCAGCATAGATCATTTCTATGAGGTGTCCAGAACAACATACTAAAAGTCCTAAGAAATCCTAGTTGATTATGTTTAATTCTCATCAATCCGAAATGTGTGCCAATAAGGCCAGGCAACAATACACCCCAATGGGGCTATTTTTTGCCTTTTCTCCTATCAAAATGAAACTTTACACAATGAAAGTACCCATGAAAAGTAACATTTTTTGTATTACAAGTTTCTTTGAAAATGAATTTGAATATGCAAATAAGCTATACACTAATCAAATATGCCCAAAATACACCCAAATAGGCTTAAATTTTCCTTTACTCCTACCACAAAAAAAAAAAAACTTTACACAATGAAAGTCTACAAGAAAAGTAAAACATTTTGTATTAGAAGTTTCTTTGAAAATGAATTTGAATATGCAAATGAGCAATATACTGTTGAAAACTTTTTCTTCATCGAAGCAAGAGACCAGGAGACGTTGGGGATCACGTTCAAACAAAGTTATTCTTTATTGAGGACTTCGCTGTACGCGGCTGCAGTTCTTCCCAAATCATTCTAACTAACATACTTTACATGGTTTCTTTATAGGCCTTTCAGTGGGCTGTCCTTAAAGGTGCTAAACATACACACAGCCTTAGAGGTAACCACTAAATCTAATCATCTAAAGACAATAGAGGCAATTGCCCCCGACTGACTTCCCCAAATGTTATAAACACAAATGGTCCCGAGAACTAAGACTATGTAACAGTCACACACAGTTCAGCTCTTAGTTGGAAGATCAAAGATGGTATAAACAACAAATGGTCACGAGACCTTAGACTAGGTAACATTCACACACAGTCCAACTCTTAGTTGGAAGATAAAAGACTAACAAGACCCCTGACTATTACAATGTTTAGACAGCTGTCACCTTGAATGCCCAATACAGTGTAATTCACCTTAGTTTTTCATGTGTTGTTATGTAAGGAAGTAAGATCAGCAGATCTTAAACATTCTTAAATTTGGATTCTTCAGTCCCCCGTTTGAGAGTTCTTAAAAACTCTCACAAAATAGAAATTTAAACACATAAAGTTAATTCTTGTAACTGGTGTAAGTTACAGGCACATCGCATATGTTCATTCTTGTAACTTGAAAAAGGTACAGGCACATAGCATATGTTCTGTGTTGATTTTCTGTAATTGCATGTTGACACAGAAACAAACATGCACTTAGGGTCCGTGAAGTCTTACGGGTAATATTCTTTTATGGTTGAATCAGTCATTTTCTCGTGCGAGGTGTGAGTCATTCGTTGAATGAAACACTTGATACTGTGGAAGCATACGTAGAATGCCAGTAGGAGAAACAACAGCAGAATTGCTATTTCTTTAATCCACAGCCAGGGTTTACCAATCAAGTTTCCGAACCATGAAGAATTGTCTTCAGTCATCTGGTGTAATTTTGTTGAAAGATCAAGAATGTCTTGTTGGATTTTGTTTAAGTTCTCTGTTGGATCCATTAACCCAGTGCAGCACTCAGGGCCGATAATGGTGCAGGCTCCTCCTTGTGTTGCAAGAATGTAATCCAAGGCTACTCTGTTATGTAAGATCATTATCTTGTGCGAAGCGAGAGCGTTCGTGATGTTGCCCAGGGCCAAAGCCGTATCATTGGCCAATTTCTGTACAGAATCCGACAGGCTTCTGACTTGATCGAGAGCCTGCATGACACCATACGATGGGATTAAGGCTCCAAGAGTTCTTGACCACCACGTTTGAACACAAGTGAGTCCTGGAATGCAGCCATCTTTGTTGGTAGAAGGAGCTGAATCTTGTAACTGTGGAGAGCTTGGAGTGTAGTGTGTGTTTTCTCTGATAGCTGGCAGAACATAAACCAAGGTGCACCTGCCGTTGAACTGGCTGGGTAGGATGCTGTAGACAGAAGTTCCACATAACCAAAAAGTGCCAGTTGGTGGAGGAATCATACACCACTGATTTATTGCAAAAAGTTTCGGTAGGGATGGGTTCCTGAAGAGACACTCGTTTAAGTCATTTTCCTGTTTCTTCTCTGTAGTAGTAACGTACACATAGGAATCATCTGTTCCTCTTTCAATCACAAAACTGCAACGTTCACGAGGAATCTCACCCAGTGGAGTCGATGCTGGAGCATAATTTTCCATGCACCAGTGGAACATCATTGGCAGGAGTAGATCTGTCATGATGGGAGTAGCTGAAGTTAGGTTGCAGGATGGTAGTCCAGGAATGCAACACTGAGAAGCTGGAGGAATGGTTACGTTGTGACATGTATCCTTTTTGTCTAATCCACTGTTCTGACGATCGAATAAGGAACACGTGTCACATTTGGACAGAGGGTGTGCAACCCATGGGATTCCGGCTCCTACTGAAGGTGCATGTGGCATGCAAACGTTCTTTCCAGCAAACAAGGCATTTCTTGACATATTCATCAGCTCTAAGAATATGTTGTTTCTGGGGTCTACACTTTGCGCTATGTCCATGATGGTTAGTATTAAGGCAATCTTGATCATGTTGCTGATCATGTTGTGTATTTTTATTTTTTTTTCTTCTTCTGTGTTGGTTGTAGTCTCTGCAGTTGGTCTAGTTGTTTTCTGGAGGTTGGGTATATGCAGGTGTGTGGGTCAGTGCATATGGTTAAAAACAAACAAACAAAGAACAACTGCAACAGACCAGTATTCATTGTAAAGACTACAAACATTAGGGTTGTATCATCTATTCAATCTGAGTCTGCTAATTGTGGTTCCTTCTTTCCCTATTTCTTAATTTATGAGACACCTAAAAGGAACAGTGAGGTGAGGAGAGACTATGGTTGGGAAGGGCCTATAAGGGAATCTTCACCACAGGGTTGGCCCCCGAAAGCCTGTTGCTTCCAGTTCTTCCTGGGCTCCTCACTGGTCCATGTGTCCTATCCTATCCCTGTAGGGGGAGGAACCACTTTGCAATGTGACACATGAGTCCAGGTTTTCCTTCCCTGGCACAATACTGCAGCTGCTGTAATCAGCATAACTTGATGTGGTCCTTGCCACTTAGGCTCTAATGGTTTGTTTTTGAATGACTTTATCATGACCCATTGACCTGGGACGATTGTGTGTCCACCTTCTGGTGGAGTCTGCCAACAAGACTCAACTCTCTCTTTGGCACTCTGTACTGCCTTTGTGAGGTTTTCACAGTAAGCAATCAGGGCATCTGAGGCAATGTGTACATCAGCATTTCTAAGATCAATCACACCTGGCATCTGCATTGGGCGTCCTGTAATAATTTCATGAGGGCTCAGCCCTACTGATCTGTTAGGTGACGCTCTCATACTACACAGTACAGCTGGCAGTGCTTCAACCCATGACACTCCTTCCTGATGCATTTTGCTTAGCCTGGTTTTGATTGTTCTGTTTGCCCTTTCAACCTGTCCTGATGCTTGTGGCCTGTAGGGGCAGTGCAGATTCCACTTAATCTTCAACATTTTAGACACTTCTTTAACTACCTGTCCTGTGAAGTGTGTACCTTGATCTGAGTCAATGCAATCTGGTAAACCCCATCTGGGAATGAAATCAGTGACAAGACATTTAGCAGTATGTGCAGCGGTAGCACGCCCTGTTGGATAAGTTTCAATCCATCTTGAGAACTTGTCTATTACTACCAAAACGTCAGTTTTTCCCTTACAACGAGCCAACGATATGTAATCAACTTGCAAATGACGAAATGGTCCTGGTGGAGCTGGGGGATGTGCTGCTGGTGTAATGGCTGCTGGTACATCATTATTTTTCTGACATGTAACACACCTTTTGGCTGTTTCTGTGCAAACATTTCTGAATTTTGGATTCCACCATTGATTTGAGAACCTGTGATTCATCGTTGCTGGACCACTGTGACCCAAATTGTGTATTTGTTGAGCCAAATATGGCAGCAGTGATTCGGGAGCAACATACTTCCCCCCTTTGGTCCAGCAGCCAGATGAATCAACGGTGGCTCCTTTGTCTAACCATGTCCATGCTTCATATAGAGGAACATCTTTGTACAAATCAATGATAGATTCAGGGGGCAGAATTGTCTTCTGTGCTGTACTACCTGAACACACTTGTACAGTTACATAGAAACAAGCCTGTTTAGCTGCTACATCTGCAAGAGCATTACCTTTAGCTTCTGTAGTGTTAGTTGTGAGATGTGCTTTCACTTTGATCACCGCTAATTTCTTTGGAAGTTTCATGGCAAACATAAGATCTTTCACTAATTCAGCATGCTTAATGGGGGATCCAGCAGAAGTTAGAAACTGTCTGCTTTGCCAAATGATGCCAAAATCATGAATAACCCCAAAAGCATATCTGGAATCTGTGTAGATATTTGCAACTGATCCTGAAGCTAGTGTGCATGCTCTAGTTAAAGCTACCAGTTCTGCAGCCTGAGCTGAAAAATGATCTGGAAGACGACCTGAAGCTACCACCTCAGTGGTGGACGTTACTGCATAACCTGCTCGTCTGTTCCCTTCAATTACTTGAGCTGAACCATCAACAAACAACTCAAATTCTGCATTTTCTATGGGAGTCTCTGCTATTTCACTTGTCGCTGCGTATGTAAGCGTAACACAATCATGAGTCATTTCGCCTTCATCCTCTAACACAACTTCAGTCATTGCAGACATCATACATGAGGAGGGGTTCGTGACTGGTGCACGCTGTAAAACAATGTTCGGGGCTGTGAGAGTAGTTAACCAATTTCCCCAACGAGAGGAAGTGACAGAAGTGACTTTTGCTTGATTCATTAGTGCGGACACTGCGTGAGGGCATTTTACATTTACCGTCTGACCTAACACCATTGCTGATGAAGCCTGAAGCGCTAGATGAACTGCCTGTACTGCTCTGAGGCATGGTCCCATACCTTGAGCTACTATGTCAAGTTTACCAGAATAGTAATGAATTGGACGTAAACTGCCCCCATGATCTTGCATTAGACATGCAGTCATAAAGCCCAAGTGTTCATGGACATAAAGCACAAAGGGTCTATTAGATTGGGCAATTCCTAATGCTGGTGCTTGACATAGTGCTCTCTTCAAATCATTGAATGCTTTGAGGTGAAGCTCTTCCATACAAACAATATCTGAATCTTTACCATGGCCTTTCAACAAGTCATAGAGAGGCTGAGCAATCGAGGCATATTCTTCAATCCACGGTCTACAGTAACCTGCAGTTCCTAAAAATGAGCGCAGTGTTTTAATGGTAGTAGGCGGAGGTATGGCTTTGACTGAAGCCGCTCGATCCTGTGTAATAGATCTATTTCCTGCACCAATTGTTTGACCCAGAAATGTGACTTGCTTTTTAGCAATTTGAGCTTTGTGAAAGCTGCATTTGTGTCCTTTTTTATGCAAATAGTCCAACAATGATGCCAATTCAGTTTGATGTACCTCGTGGTCTGTTGAGGCAATCAAAATATCATCGACATATTGGATCATAGTGGACTGTTTTACTGGACATTCTGGGTCACACAAATCACGTCTGACAGCCTGATGGTATATGGTCGGGGAGTTTTGAAATCCCTGGGCCAATCGGGTCCACTGATATTGTTCATGGTCAACTGTGAAAGCTAACCATGGCTGGCTGTCAGAGTGCAATGGTACAGAAAAGAATCCATTAGACATATCAATTACTGAAAAAATCTTACAATCTAATGGTAAGCCATTACAAATTGTAGATGGATCTGCCACTAGCGGGGTGATTTTATCAATGTTTTTATTGGCTACTCTGTAGTCTATGGTAAGTCTCCATGTTCCATTGGATTTCTTGATTGGCCATATGGGTGAGTTACAGGGACTGTTGGTTTTAACTAGCACTCCTTGCGTCAGCAGCTTTTCTACAATAGGTTTGATTCCCTGTATGGCTTCCTTACTGATTGGATACTGTTTGGTAACCGGGGGTGGAGTTCCTGTCAATTTGACTGGTTCTACACCTGTCAATAAACCACAATCATCCTTGTCATTAGCCCAAATTGGATGATTCAGTAAGAAAGCATACTCTGGAGGGATTGCATTATTGGTAGAAACGTGTGCTGAGGAAATTTTAATGCTAGCAGATTCTGAGGACATGTCTAAAGTTAGATGTACTTGTCTCAGAAGATCCATGCCTAAAATTGCACCTGTATTCAATGGAGCACATAGCAATTTTGTAGTCAGAGTTTTCGGGCCAAATTGTACCTCTATGGGCGGGGTTTCATACAAAACAGAATCTTCACCTATTACGCCAGTTAAAGAAAGTTTGGTTTTCTTGTACGGGATGTCTAAACCTTTAGCCAATTTTGTAGGAATTATTGTAATCTCTGCGCCTGTATCAAGCAAAAAATCAATCTCTTTTTCTTTTATGCTACCTTTCACAAAAATTCTTTTGTCATTATGATGGATTACAGGGGAAAGGTAGCTACTCACAGCCCCAACAATTAGTTTTTTTCCTGTTCTTTTTGTGCTCTTAGAAGAGCCTGCGCGAGCTGCCCTAAAGTTTCAGTGGACATTTGCTGAACTACATCAGGATTGTAGGCAGGTTGAGAAGGAGCAGAATTATGCATTCTATTTCTTTTATTATCTTGCAACTTCTTCCTACATTCTTTCTCCCAATGCCCTGATTTTCCACAGTAGTGGCATGTGCTTTCTTTTTTAGTCCATCTATTGTCTTGTTTCATTGGGTTAAACGTAGCTGCTGCTATTCTCACTTGGGTTTTAACATCAGCATCCCTTTCCCATGTAGCTAACCTGTCTAGGTTACTTCTGAGAGTTTCGTTAGCCCATGTAACATGTAGGAATGGCAAGGCTGATCTGTATTCAGCTATAAGACCATCTGCCCAAATACGGATTAGAGCTCCTCTATCATCTAGTACACTTTCAGAATCCTCCACTATTCCACTGTACGTGGCAGCTGCCTGAGAAAATCTTTCAGTGTATTCACTTATAGTCTCTCCTTTCTTTTGTACACATCTAGTAACTTTTGACCAGTCTATTTTGGGTCCTAAGAGATTCTTTAGGATTTTCAAAACACCTTCTTTCAAATCGCCTTTACTGGCATGTTGTAGTTCAGACGTAACAGCAGACTCAAAACTGTTGAATTCAGATTCAGTTAGAATTTGTGACATTAGCTGTGTAACTTCTGGCAACGACATGTCATAAAGACGCATTTTACTGATCAATGCTCTTCTAAATTCAGAAAATTCTGTGCGTGCTGAGGGTAAGCTCTGGGATAGTCTCTCGATATCTTTGGGTCCTAGCGCTTTGGCAACAGTTTGTACTTGGACAACAGAAGAGTTGAGAGGAACACTTTCAGTTCCCTCAATTCCCTGAGACCTTCTCCTAGCGCCACACACCTTCACTGAATCTACTGGCTTATCAGTTACTGATTGGATGGCTACATCTGTTTCAAAAAAAGCTTGTAAGTCAGGGTAAATGTTATCTGGCTGACTAACTTCTACATCAGTTTTTTCTATAGCTTTGTTGCGGCTCAATTTCTTAGTCAACGAAGATATTCTAGCACGTAGCTCATTTACCTGTTTCTCTAGCTCTGAGTTGCGCTTAGACTGTTCTGTGGCTTTTGCTAAGACGAATTCTCTATGAACACAAATAATGCCCTTCATATTGTTTTTGCGGATGCTTGCTCCAAGCACCTTTTTACACTCATCTACTGACCAAGTTTTGTCTGGGTGAATTTCATATTTCTGAGTTAGTTCCTGTCTAACTTTTTCAGTGACTATAGTGTCCATTTGTTCTCTTAACATATTTTTGAATTCGCTTTCTGACTACGATGGAGTCGCAAAGCCACCTTTTTCCGTTGTGGGGATCAGTCTGGCATTTTTTCTAAACATTTCTGAGTTTTCTTTGTTACCACACAATAAACAAAAAAACTAAAACTTCTCTCTACTGTCTACAATAGAGGGTACACTTGTTAACACAGCTTAACTATTGTTAACTTTCCAAATGACCAACACTTCACACTTAACCTCCCTGCCTACAAAAAAAAAAAAACAGAGGATAAACCAAAATAACTAGCACGTAAAGCTAATTCTTCTCTGCCTGAAGCAAAGGATAAACCAAAATATTAGCACATATGCTAAAATCATGAATAACCCCAAAAGCATATCTGGAATCTGTGTAGATATTTGCAACTGATCCTGAAGCTAGTGTGTATACCAATCGAATATGCCCAAAATACACCCTAATGGACTTATTTTTTCCTTTACTCCTCAATCAGACCTCACACAGTGAAAGTATACATGAAAAGTAACATTTTTGTTTTACAAGTTTCT
This sequence comes from Scardinius erythrophthalmus, assembly GCF_964197995.2. Lineage (NCBI taxonomy): Eukaryota > Metazoa > Chordata > Actinopteri > Cypriniformes > Leuciscidae > Scardinius > Scardinius erythrophthalmus. The sequence continues at coordinate 18,143,999 of NC_138221.1, read as the reverse complement.
TTGAAAAATCTATTTTAAATATGAAAATGAGCTCAACACTAGGCCTAACTAGAAACCATAAAGTCACAAGTAGAAAAAACAGGGGCCAAATAACTAACACATTCATGTCCATTCAGTAAGATGCATAAACACAATAAATTTGAAGGATAAGTTCACCCCAAAAATGAAAATGTCCTTATAATTGACTCACCCCAATGGCATCCAAGATATCTATGTCTTTCTTTCCTCAGTGGGAGAGAAATTATGTTTTTTTGAGGAAAACATTTCTGGATTTTTCGTCTAACAACGGACTTCATTGGTTACCATCGTTTTTAAGTCCAAATCAATGCAGTTTCAAAAGTCTTTGAAGTGTTTAAACGGGCTGTACGCAATCACAGCTGAAGAAGAGGATGTTATCTAGCGAAACGATAGTTCATTTTCAAAAAATGGCGCCGGCGTGAGCTTTCAACGTGATGATGTAGTTTCCTGTCCGTTTGTTGATCAGCTCAATCCGAACTATTGAAGGTAAAAAGTCTATAAATTATGTATATATATATATATATATATATATATATATATATATATATATATATATATATATATATATATATATATATATATACTCACCTAAAGGATTATTAGGAACACCATACTAATACTGTGTTTGACCCCCTTTCGGGGTCATTGATTCAACAAGGTGCTGAAAGCATTCTTTAGAAATGTTGGCCCATATTGATAGGATAGCATCTTGCAGTTGATGGAGATTTGTGGGATGCACATCCAGGGCACGAAGCTCCCATTCCACCACATCCCAAAGATGCTCTATTGGGTTGAGATCTGGTGACTGTGGGGGCCATTTTAGTACAGTGAACTCATTGTCATGTTCAAGAAACCAATTTGAAATGATTCTAGCTTTGTGACATGGTGCATTATCCTGCTGGAAGTAGCCATCAGAGGATGGTTACATGGTGGTCATAAAGGGATGGACATGGTCAGAAACAATGCTCAGGTAGGCCGTGGCATTTAAACAATGCCCAATTGGCACTAAAGGGCCTAAAGTGTGCCAAGAAAACATCCCCCACACCATTACACCACCACCAGCAGCCTGCACAGTGGTAACAAGGCATGATGGATCCATGTTCTCATTCTGTTTACGCCAAATTCTGACTCTACCATCTGAATGTCTCAACAGAAATCGAGACTCATCAGACCAGGCAACAGTTTTCCAGTCTTCATCTGTCCAATTTTGGTGAGCTCGTGCAAATTGTAGCCTCTTTTTCCTATTTGTGGTGGAGATGAGTGGTACCCGGTGGGGTCTTCTGCTGTTGTAGCCCATCCGCCTCAAGGTTGTGCGTGTTGTGGCTTCACAAATGCTTTGCTGCATACCTTGGTTGTAACGGTTATTTCAGTTAAAGTTGCTCTTCTATCAGCTTGAATCAGTTGGCCCATTCTCCTCTGACCTCTAGCATCAACAAGGCATTTTCGCCCACAGGACTGCCGCATACTGGATGTTTTTCCCTTTTCACACCATTCTTTGTAAACCCTAGAAATGGTTGTGCGTGAAAATCCCAGTAACTGAGCAGATTGTGAAATACTCAGACCGGCCCGTCTGGCACCAACAACCATGCCACGCTCAAAATTGCTTAAATCACCTTTCTTTCCCATTCTGACATTCAGTTTGGAGTTCAGGAGATTGTCTTGACCAGGACCACACCCCTAAATGCATTGAAGCAACTGTCATGTGATTGGTTGATTAGATAATTGCATTAATGAGAAATTGAACAGGTGTTCCTAATAATCTTTTAGGTGAGTGTATATATATATATATATATATATATATATATATATATATATATATATATATATATTTTTTTTTTTTTTTTTTAAATGAACTATCGTTTCGCTAGATAACAACCTCTTCTTCAGCTGTGTGTACAGCCCATTTAAACACTTCAAAGACTTTTGAAACTGCATTGATTTGGACTTAAAAACAATGGTAACCAATGAAGTCCGTTGTTAGAAGAAAAATCCAGAAATGTTTTCCTCAAAAAACATAATTTCTCTCCCACTGAGGAAAGAAAGACATGGATATCTTGGATGGCATTGGGGTGCGTAAATTATAAGGAAATTTTCATTTTAGGGTGAACTAATCCTTTAAAGTCACTTGCCACACTTACCTGGGTCACTTGCCACAAAAAGACTTATATTGACCTTAAGAATTGATTGCACAATCTTGCCTCCAGTTGCTTTCTAAATTCTTTTCTTTCTTTTTTTTTGCGAACAAGCCTTACCTAATGACATTCCCCCACAGATAACATCCGAAGAAAGTCAGAATAGCCACCTTAGTCATTAGTAACGTGGTGAGATCAAATTTCGGGCTGGTAGATTTACAAATGATTGGTATTGTTGGTAAGATTACGAGATTGCAGGCAGAAGTCATTCTTACCAACTAAACGATTCACTCTCACACAGAAGCTCACAACAAAACTGCTTCTCTTTTTGTAGTTAGCAAGTATTTCAGACCAGTCGGTCTACACATCAGACTTCCACCATTTGTAAAGTAGCTTTGCAGTGTTATGAGAAGCTAGCAACAGCAATATCTAGGTTAGTTAAAGAAAAACAAAACAAAACAAAAATAAAATAAAATAAAAAACACCAAAAAGAAATCTCCCCTGTTGTTACCTTGTCGTGGTGGGGAGGGTTGTGTGCCTCTGTGACCCTGAAGACTATACCGGCGGGGGTTATACTCCTGCCAGGTACTACCAAGCCAGGCAGTTTTCAGGTTAGAGGCCAGTCTAAAAGCAGCATTGCCATCACCCATTGGCAGTAGGATGATTGAATGAATATTGGGCCGATGTATTTGTCATACATATGAATGGTGTTTCTGCCTATGCAAATTAGGACATATTCAATAAGTGTGGCGTGCATGTGCATATTCAAATTCATTTCAAAATAAACTTGTAATTCAAAAAAAGTTACTTTTCATGTATACTTTTACTATGTAAAGTTTTATTGTGGTAGGAGTAAAGGAAAAAATTAAGCCTATTTGGGTGTATTTTGGGCATATTTGATTAGTGTATAGCTTATTTGCATATTCAAATTAATTTTCAAAGAAACTTGTAATACAAAAAATGCTACTTTTCATGGGTACTTTCATTGTGTAAAGTTTCATTTTGATAGGAGTAAAGGAAAACAATAGCCCCATTGGAGTGTATTGTTTGCTGGCCTTATTGGCTCGGATTGATGAGAATTAAACATATTTCCTCAACTAGGATTTCTTAGGACTTTTAGTATGTTGTTCTGGATACCTCATAGCAATGATCTATGCTGAAAAAAATATTTTACAATTAGTCTGTCGTAAAACGCTACTGTTACGGAAGCAGACGGACAACAAGGTAAGTGAAGCTGTAATGTTTTTTTGAAACAACAGAATGTCAAGATGGATCAACGAGCTGGATATTGGTGAGTATCAGAGTTCAGAGGAAGGGAGTTCTGGAATGTAACTCGTGATGACTGATGATTGTTTCTTTGCAGGGACGGCAGGATGAGACTTCAGAGCGGAGATGAACTTGGGGTGTAGACGATGACAGGTGACAGCACACACTCACGCACCACAGGATGATTCTGAAGGGCTTACGGCTCGTACACCACTCGAGTTGATATCTGGATTGACTGGAACAGACAGGATACGTCGTAGAGAACTGGTAAGTAAACACAGGTAAGTTTAGTAGTGAAACTCGCAGAGAGAAGCACTAGAGTCCGCTTCGGATAAACGAGCCCGGACAGTGAAGAGTGCGTGAGGTGTGCTTATGAAGCAGTGGTGATTGAAGGGGTGCAGGTGTGACTAATTAATATTCAGGTGACTGTGATCGCTGGGTGATTGTGGTGGATGAACCTGGCCAATCCGTGACATTACCCCCCTCCCCAGGGCCCGCTCCTGAGGGCCGAGATCTCCGACGCCGTGGTGGTCTTCCTCGTCCACGAGGTCCAGGGTACTGCGTATGACTGGAATGGAACTCTTCCATGAGCGTGGGATCAAGGATGTCGATTATTGGGACCCATGATCTCTCCTCTGGTCCGTATCCTTCCCAATCGACCAGATATTCCAACTGACCACCACGACGTCGGGACTGCAGGATTTCTCGGACGGAGTAGATGGACCCTTCTTCCATCATCAAGGGGGGAGGAGGTTCCTCTTCATGGCCAGGTTCTGTGGAGGGAACAAGAGGTTCGTGAAAGGGTTTGAGTAGTGAGACGTGAAATGTGGGATGGATCCGATACTGAGGTGGCAACTGGAGTTTGTACGTGACGGGATTGACCTGTTCCAAGATGGTGAAGGGGCCAACAAACCTGGGACTCAGTTTTTTGGAGGGCAGTCGCAGACGAATATCGCGAGTGGAGAGCCAAACCTTGTCTCCTGGGACGTAGACTGGACCCGAAATCCTCCTCCGATCAGCGACTGACTTGGATCTGCGAACTGCCCTCTGCAGGTGATGGTGAGCTTCGTCCCAGACTCTCTCGCTCTCCTGGAACCAGTAATCCACTGCGGGGACCTCAGATGGTTCACCATCCCAGGGAAACAGAGGAGGCTGGAATCCGAGAACGCACTGGAATGGTGTGAGGCCTGTAGTGGGTTGCCGCAGTGAATTTTGGGCATACTCCGCCCAACCCAGGAACTGGTTCCAGGAGTTCTGGTGGCCGCTGCAGAAGGTCCTGAGGTTCCGCCCCACTTCCTGGATCTTCCTCTCCGTCTGGCCGTTGGTCTGAGGGTGATAGCCAGAGGAGAGGCTGACGGTCACACCTAGGAGCTTAAAAAACGATCTCCATACTCGGGAAATGAACTGGGGTCCCCTGTCGGACACAATGTCTTCTGGGATCCCATAATAGCGAAAGACATGATTGAAGAGGAGTTCAGCAGATTCCAGGGCAGTGGGAAGACCTTTTAGTGGTAGTAATCTACAGAACTTGGAGAATCGATCGACTATGACGAAGATGCAGGTGTTTCCATCCGATGATGGTAAGTCGGTCATGAAGTCAACTCCTAGGTGTGACCAGGGGCGGTTAGGAATTGGCAAGGGATGGAGCTTTCCTGCAGGGAGATGTCTGGGACTCTTGGACATGGCACACTCCTTACATCCTTGGACATACCTTTTCACATCCCTTGCCATTCCTGGCCACCAGAAGCGTTCTGATAGCAGCGAGAGAGTGTTGTTGGCCCCAGGATGTCCAGTGCCCAGTGAGGTATGTGTGGTGTGGATGAGATCTACCCGTTGTGTCCTGGGGATGAATCGGCGATCTGGTGGACAGCCCGGCGGAGGACGAGGGTCAGGAGTGGCGACGGCTGGAGGGGCAGACCATTCGATGGGACTGATGATGATCTCTTTGGGTAGAATGCTAGTGGTTGTCTCGGGAGTCTCAGGAGTATCATGTAGTCTGGACAAGGCATCGGATCGGACATTATTTGGACCAGGACGGTAGGTAATGGAGAAGTGGAATCTTGAAAAGAATAGTTACCATCGGGCCTGACGGGGACATGTCAATGCAAGAGAAATGGCAGTAGGATAATAATATAGTCTAACGTGGATAAATTGATAATGTGCAAATAGATGCAATAACAGCCATTTAGTTGAATATGTGCAAAAATACATAAGACTTTGTTCGCAAAGAGCATCAACATGTACAATGGTCCGTCAGTAATTTTAAAAGTAAAACTTTAAAAGTAGTGATCGAAACAATAGATTCTAATTTGAGAGACTTTTGTAAAGTGTTCCAGTCATTAGCAGCAGAAAATTTAAAAGAAGAGCGGCCAAAAGAGGTACGGGCTTTTGCAGGGTCTAGAGAGATATATTTACTCGAACGCAGATTAAGTACAGGCACTGATATGGTTATTAAAGTACTTAGGTAAGATGGTGTCTTCTGTCAAATGCAGAACTCTGATACTCACCAATATCCAGCTCGTTGATCCATCTTGACATTCTGTTGTTTCAAATAAACATTACAGCTTCACTTACCTTGTTGTCCGTCTGCTTCCGTAACAGTAAGCCCGGACCATAACAGACTGCGGCAGCATGAGTGTTCAAGATCCCTTTCAAGAGCTGGTGGATTCGTTGAAGCGGGTATTATCATTAAATCCAACCATTCTGCCTACTTCAACCTTCACGTCTTCCGCACCACCAGCATCACCACCAGCGAGCACTTCTTCGACCACCGCATCCAGTCCCATGGCCCGACCAGCGCCCTACTCTGGCGGGGCGGGGGAGTGCAACGGTTTCCTACTTCAATGTTCTCTCATCTTCACCATGCAGCCCACATTATATCCCACTGATCAGTCCAAAATTGCTTTTATTACGTCCTTACTCACCGGTCCAGCTCTCCAATGGGCGGAAACAATCTGGAAGCAAGCCGGGCCTGCCATCAGTTCCATACAAGCCTTTGTCACTCACTTCAAAGAAGTATTCGGCTGAACGGATGGAGAGATATCAGCCGGTGAGCAACTCTATCATTTATCTCAAGGAAAGATGTCTACTCATGAATATGCCCTTCGATTTCGTACTCTAGCGGCAAGTGAAACTTTCTCACTTGTAAATGAACTGATACCAGTGATTTAGGCGCCGGTTGTGTAACGAAGGCCATCCAACTAGTGAGTAAAGAGTGCAGTGGTGGGTGTTGTATGGGGCTTTAGTAATAAAGCGAATAGCAATGTGGTAAACAACGTCCAATTTCTTAAGTAAAGAATTAGGAGCAGTTCTGTAAACGACATCACTAAAATCAAGCATTGGAATGATGGTCATTTTCACAAGGGCCTGTTTTGCAGGAAGAGTAAATGAAGCTTTGTTTCGAAATAGAAACCCGATCCTGGACTTGATCTTTGACTGGAGATGGTTTATGTGGTTTTGAAAGGAAAGCGAGGGATCTAGCCAGACCCCTAAGTATTTGTATTTCTCCACATATTCCAGCTTAGACCCATTCAGGGTGGTGATGTTTATTGGGCACGAAGATACAGAATGTGTCCGATTAAAAATCATGCATTTTGTTTTACTAGAGTTTAGAGACAATTGAAGATCACAGAAGGCTAGTTGAATGTCTTCAAAACTCTTTTGAAGTTTTTCTAAAACGTTTTCCAATGTTGAGCCTGAAGTGTACAGAACGGTGTCGTCTGCGTAGAGATGAATAAAAGAGTTGCCAGCAGCACAAGCGACATCATTAATGTAAACAGAGAATAACAACGGGCCAAGAATCGAGCCTTGGGGCACCCCCATAGATACAGCCAGAGGCTCAGACAGCAGGCCCTCAGACTTAACACACTGAAATCTGTCAATGAAATAATTAGAAAACCAGGAAAGGCACTTGTTTGAGAGACCCAAGGCCTTAAGTTTTCCAATAAGAATACTGTGGTTGACAGAATCAAAAGCTTTGGCCAAGTCAATAAAAACAGCAGCACAATGTTGTTTTTGGTCGAGAGCTGTTATAACATCATTTAGGACCTTTAGTGTTGCTGAAGTGCACCCATGACCAGCTCTGAAGCCAGATTGCATATCAGAGAGGAAATGATGTGACTCAAGATGACCTATTATCTGTTTGTTGACTTGACTTTCAAAGACTTTTGAAAGGCAGGGCAGGACGGAGATGGGTCGGTAACAGTTTGGGTCTGTAGTGTCACCCCCTTTGAATAGGGGGACAACTGCAGCAACTTTCCAGTCTTTAGGTATTTCCGAAGAAACACATGAGAGATTAAAAAGGCTGGTTATGGGTGAGGCAATGATTGCAGCTGACATCTTCAAAAAGAAGGGGTCCAGATTGTCAAGTCCAGCTGATTTATATGGGTTGAGGTTGTGTAGCTCTCTCAAGACGTCTTCAGTTTGAATTTCAGCAAAAGAGAATTGAGGGAGGTTAGAGCCAGGTGCTAACGTAGGTTCTGTATAGTTGGGCCGGGTGGATGCAGCCAGATGGAATGCATGGCCGGTCGTAGTGAAGTGCTTATTGAATCCCTCTATTATAGTCGACTTGTTGGTGGTGATAATGTCTCCTAGCTTTAAAGCCGTGGGCAATTGGGCGGAGGTGTTCTTGTTCTCCATTGATTTAACTGTGTCCAAAAACTTTTTAGAATTGGTACTGCAAGAAGCAAATTTATGTTTATAGAAGCTAGCCTTAGCTTCCCTCACTGCCTGTGTGTACCGATTTCTTGTTTCCTTAAAAAGCTGCATATCATGAGGATTAGTTGAGGCAAGTGCAGTCCGCCATAGGACGTTTTTGTGCTTGCTAAGGGCGGTCAATTCCGGAGTAAACCAAGGACTATATCTGTTTTTAGTTCTGAACTTTTTAAATGGAGCATGCTTATTCGGGATAGAAATAAAAGCATCCTTAAAAAAGATCCAGGCATCTTTCACATATGGTATCAGGTCAATGTCCTTCCAGGATACCTGGGCAAGATCTATTAAAAAGGCTTGTTCACTGAAGTGCTTTAAAGAGCGTTTGATAATGATGAGGGGAGGTCTTTTAACTGCGGACCCATTACGAACACATGCGATAAGACAGTGATCACTTAGATCCTGACTGAAGACCGCTGGAGTATATTTTGAAGGCATATTAGTCAGAGCTATATCAATTAAAGTGCTTTTATTTACAGATTTTAGATTGTATCTAGTGGGTTCATTAATCAATTGTGTAAGGTTGAGTGCATCCAGCTTAGACTGTATATTTTTTGAGATGTTTAACATGTCCAAATTTAAATCTCCTAGTAGTAAGAACTCAGAAGATAAGTATGGGGCAATCAATTCACATAATGTATCTATGGCACAACTGGGAGCTGAGGGAGGTCTATAACAAACAGCTACTGTAAGTGACTTATCTTTGGAAAAGTGGATTTTTAAAATTAAGATCTCAAACATTTTGGGGGCAGACCTAGATAGAACAATGGAGCATTGTAGATTATCTCTGCAATAGAATCCAACTCCGCCCCTTTTGCAGTTCTGTCTTGACGAAAGATGTTGTAGTTTGGGATAGATATTTCAGAATTTTTTATGGATTTCTTAAGCCAAGATTCAGACACAGCTAAAATGTCAGGGTTAGCTGAGTGTGTCAGTGCAGTGACTAAGTCAATTTTAGGGAGGAGGCTTCTAATATTAATATGCATGAAACCAAAGCTTTTACGATAACAGAAGTCATCAAATGAAAATATATGGGGCGTTAAGTTTTCAACAGAGGTTACAGGGCCAGGATTTAACTGGACGTCACCTGAGGAAAATAGAAGGAGGAGAATAAGAGCCCGGCTGATGGCTATGAAAACAGGCCGTTTAGTGCACTTAGGAAAATAAAATAAAGGAATAGGATTATGAACATAATACAATGAATACAGAGATTTGGGAACGAACAATGATATCACTGCCTGGGTATGAAAAGGAGGTGAACTTAAGCATTGTGTAACAATAAAGGTAATTGTATCTCTAGAAGAACCAGTTAAATCAGATGAGGTTAAAGAGAAGAGGGGAATTGAAAAAACAGATGATCTTGGTTCATGATGAATGGGAGATTTACAATGAAATAGTGTAATGGTAAAGATCCAAAGCAATAATGAACGAGACATATTGGTATTGTAGGCAGCAGAAAACAGTCAACCAGCCAGCGCGATCACCAGCCAAGCGACACGCATGCGCACAGGGTCCCGCGTCAACACCAACACAATGCAAGCGTGTTTCTCCTGACACAGTACTGTTTTGGCGAAACAATGTGTAATCCAGTAAGTAATCCAAGAGTCCCGCTAAGTATATGTGGTCCAAATTGCAGAAATTCCAGAAAAACAGCGAGGATCCGAAAGCGCGTTCGGGGGCAGGGTTAGCCACCAAAGCCAGCCTGCCAATGTTTACCTCTATACAGCCACAGATCCGCTAAACCAGCTGCCCATGCTGGAGCCGATGTCAGGGTAGGACCAAGCAGGTCCAACGGAATCAGGAAGATTACTCACGACAAGCTCATCATGCTGGAAATCCCGCCATAGTCAGGGCGCATCTGAAGAACACGTCAGCGATGCAGTTGTTCCTTTTTAGATGTCGGCAACAACAGGTGTCCTGGAGCTGAATCCCCTCCTCGACCCAGCGAAAAAGTAAGATGCAAACAGGGCTAACGTTATAAAATATAATATTAGTCCCGGAGTAGAAAAAATTGATGAGAGTTTTGCGTCTGGAATGTGATAGTATACTAATAAAACTTTAAAAACTTTAAAATCAGAACAGAAACATTAAGACAAAGACTAAACACAAGACGGACTGAATACACGCCTTACACGATACACCATCTTGGATGTAAGTAGGCACATGGATGGAGTAATTTCGGTGTCCCATGAAGTTGTGAAAGGACAGCTCCAACTCCGGAGGTTGAGGCATCCACCTCCACGACAAAAGGAAGCTCAGGATCAGGATGAGTCAGGAGAGGTGCTTGAGTGAAGGCAGACTTGAGGGATTGGAAGGCTGCGGCCGCTTCAGGATCCCAGAGGAGACTTTTGGGTTTTCCTTTGAGCAAGTTGGTAAGTGGAGTGGTGATGATGCTGTAACCTCGTATGAATCTTCTGTAAAAGTTGGCAAATCCAAGGAATCTCTGGAGCTCTTTGATTGAGGTGGGTTCTGGCCAGGTGGTAACGGCAGTGACTTTCCTCTCGTCCATGCGAACCCCCTGGCTGTCAATGATGTATCCTAGGAACTGGACTGATGGGAGATGGAAGGAACATTTCTCGGCCTTCAGGAAGAGATGATGAGCTCTGAGTGTACGAAGGACCTCCGCAACGTGGTGACGGTGTTCGGCTTCGCTCCGGGAGTTGATGAGGATGTCATCTATATAAACGACCACGAAGCGATGCAGGAACTCCCGGAGGACCTCATGAATGAAGTTTTGAAACACGGAAGGGGCGTTGACCAGACCATAGGGCATAACCAGATATTCGTAGTGGCCTGTAGGGGTCACAAAAGCGGTTTTCCATTCATCCCCTTCTCGTATTCTCACCAGGTTGTAGGCGCTGCGGAGGTCCAACTTCGTGAAGATGGTAGCTGTACGGAGTTGTTCAAGGGCCGCAGGGACGAGAGGAAGGGGATATTTGAACTTGACGGTGCCTTGGTTAAGTGTCCGGTAATCAATACATGGCCGCAGCCCTCCGTCCTTTTTAGCCACAAAGAAGAAGCTGGATGCTGCGGGAGATGTCGAATGCCGGATGTATCCCTGATCGAGAGCTTCCTGGATGTACTCCTCCATGGCCTTGGTCTCTGGAAGTGACAACGGGTAGATCTTACCTCTGGGCAAAGAAGCATCGGGGAACAGGTCTATGGCACAGTCCCATGACCGATGAGGTGGTAGCTGGGAAGCTCTCTTGGGGCAGAAGATGTCTTGGAAAGATGAGTAGATATCAGGAATCTTCGTGGACTGTTTCTCGACTGGACTTTCGACTGACGTGACATAAACTGGAACAGGATTCAGAACAGGACGTGGAAGGACTGGAAAACATCTTGGACTACAATCTTTTCCCCATTTCATCACTTCCCCGGAGCCCCAAGAGATGATGGGATCATGCTTCACCAGCCACGGACGGCCCAGGATGATGTCTGCATTTGCTCCCTCCAGAACCAGTAGCTGGATCTCCTCTTGGTGAAGGGCTCCGACTTGAAGGATAATGGGTTCACATTTCCGGTGAATACGTGGATGTACGTTGATGAATTTGGTTATGGGTTGGATCTGGTAAACGATGGACGAGGCTTCGGTACGGAGCTGGAGCTGGCGACAGAGGGTCCCCGAGATGAAATTTCCAGCTGACCCGGAGTCGATGAGGGCGTGAACTGAAACAGAGGATGTTTGGGTGGTTAACTGAACACAAGAAGTGAGTGGTTGCATCTTTTCTTCATCAATATGGAATAAACTCACCGATGTACGTATGGGACGAGTGGGACAGTTCAACCGAACATGTCCACTAACTCCGCAATACAGGCAGAGACCCCGGGTCAGCCTCCTCTGTCGCTCAGCGGCGGTAAGTTTACCAGATTCTAAGATCATGGGTTCTGGTTCTGGAGGGCTGGCGGTCTCAGATGGGCGGAGGAGTGCAGTGGAATCAGAATGGGACAGATAAGATTGTATACGGTCTGAGCACCAGATGGATTGTTGGATGAATTTTTCAAGCCCCATATTATCGTCCAAGGCGGCTAACTGTAGACGGAGTTGAGGTGTGAGACCAAGCCGGTAGGTGGTCAGTAAAGACCGCTCGTTCCATCCACTGGCTGCCGCTAGAGTACGAAAGCGAAGGGCATATTCATGAGTAGACATCTTTCCTTGAGATAAATGATAGAGTTGCTCACCGGCTGATATCTCTCCATCCGTTCGGCCGAATACTTCTTTGAAGTGAGTGACAAAGGCTTGTATGGAACTGATGGCAGGCCCGGCTTGCTTCCAGATTGTTTCCGCCCATTGGAGAGCTGGACCGGTGAGTAAGGACGTAATAAAAGCAATTTTGGACTGATCAGTGGGATATAATGTGGGCTGCATGGTGAAGATGAGAGAACATTGAAGTAGGAAACCGTTGCACTCCCCCGCCCCGCCAGAGTAGGGCGCTGGTCGGGCCATGGGACTGGATGCGGTGGTCGAAGAAGTGCTCGCTGGTGGTGATGCTGGTGGTGCGGAAGACGTGAAGGTTGAAGTAGGCAGAATGGTTGGATTTAATGATAATACCCGCTTCAACGAATCCACCAGCTCTTGAAAGGGATCTTGAACACTCATGCTGCCGCAGTCTGTTATGGTCCGGGCTTACTGTTACGGAAGCAGACGGACAACAAGGTAAGTGAAGCTGTAATGTTTATTTAAACAACAGAATGTCAAGATGGATCAACGAGCTGGATATTGGTGAGTATCAGAGCTCAGAGGAAGGGAGTTCTGGAATGTAACTCGTGATGACTAATGATTGTTTCTTTGCAGGGATGGCAGGATGAGACTTCAGAGCGGAGATGAACTTGGGGTGTAGACGATGACAGGTGACAGCACACACTCACGCACCACAGGATGATTCTGAAGGGCTTACGGCTCGTACACCACTCGAGTTGATATCTGGATTGACTGGAACAGACAGGATACGTCGTAGAGAACTGGTAAGTAAACACAGGTAAGTTTAGTAGTGAAACTCGCAGAGAGAAGCACTAGAGTCCGCTTCGGATAAACGAGCCCGGACAGTGAAGAGTGCGTGAGGTGTGCTTATGAAGCAGTGGTGATTGAAGGGGTGCAGGTGTGACTAATTAATATTCAGGTGACTGTGATCGCTGGGTGATTGTGGTGGATGAACCTGGCCAATCCGTGACAGCTACTTTGCCTGGACTATTAGTACAGAAATGTAATAATGAGAATTGTCTGTGCAATATATTTGTGAATTTTACAAATGCTTTTTTTTTCTCTTTTTCTTTTTGCTCACTTGTTCTTATATTGTACTTATCTTATATTATTTGATGTTTATCCTCAAAATCCTTAGTTATATTTAATTACAATTATTTCTAATTATATTTAGCTATATATAATTTGTTATATTTGTAATTTTATGCTACACAATGAATATCAGAAAATCTAAAAGACAAATGTCTGCGTTTAATTTTTTTTAATAATTTAATATTTTGGATTTTTTAATCGGTGAGTTAATGCCTCGGACATTCCAACTAACAAATTTCAAACCCTTTTTTATCATTTTTTCTTTTAGGATAGACGGTGTTGCACATTATCATTGTAATATCGTATTGTAGTTTGTATATTCCAGATAGTCTGACATAATCCAGATATTTTTGCAGATTTCCTGTATGTGATGTGTTTAGTAAAACGTGTGACAACATACAACATTTAACATATAACAAATACATTTTAGAAAGTGGATGGCATACATTGAAGTTGGTGAAAGACATGTTTATGAAATACGAGTTTTGGACATAACATTTTTATGCATAGCTGATCGGCGACCTGATGATCTAGCGTTGTCAGATATTAAATCCAAGTGGTCTCGGAGTCTCTGCCATTTCTTTAAATATCACACAGTAGTCGATTGTCGAGTTCGGGCGCATGATCGTACGTACTAAACCTACGCGCGTGAACTCGACAATCGACTACTGTGGACTTCAACCGAAAACAGGATGTAAATACAGGTATGTGCGCTGGCTGAATTAACATCATTTTTATACATATCTTTCACATCTACTGCAGTCAGATTCACCTGTGTTGACTCTGAAGGAATCACTCACATTGGCTGGGCACTTGTAATGACACATCAAGGATGTTAAGAGGCTAAAAGCAGGTTTAGTACTTGCCCCATTGAAGTCAACAGGGTGCAAATTTTAAAAAGAGGATAACACAGTGTAGGTAACACCGATTTTTGTCGTTGTTCTCTGTACTGACAGCACTCCAAATTTACAACAAAATGAACTCAATGTTAAAATTGACCGGAGTTCTCCTTTAAAGAGGCACTTTGATTTAGTTTATCCATAAATGTTCAAAACTATCAAACATGTACTAACATGTAGTTAAGGCTGCCGTTATTCATGTGTGAATCTATAATGACTCCATCATTCATGCTTTCAATTATCATTAGTATCAAACTATTAGTATTTATCAGAGAGCTGTTCAAATCACTGACACACTCTTAATATGAAGATAATTCTTCATCATCAGATGTTTGAGTGACACTATGTCCAGTATCAGGAATAATACAGTATGATCTGTATGTATCAATACACAACTCTGAGATCACAACGTGAATGTGTGTAAGAATAAACTAAGCATGTTCAAATGAACTCTTTCCAGACTAATTCCACTAAATGTCTTTAGAGAAAATACAGATTTCTTTACCTGTGAGAAGTGAAGAGAGAATGATCAGTCCCAGCAGACACAGATCACACTTATCAGCCATTTTGTGTTTATGTCAGTCTTTCTCGTCATTATATATAGTTACAGCTCTTCCTTTAAACATCATCAGCTCCTCCTCTGGTTGGTAACTTCCTCTAGTCATGTTTTCATCACCCTGTTTTCATGCGCACTGAAGTACTGCATCAGAAACGAGTGATGGAAATGTCAAATTTCCACACAAAAAAATCCTTTAATTCGTAAAAAAGGTTTCACGCTCGCTTGAGGTGGTTTTTGACTTCTGCGAGTTAAAGAGTTAAAGTTCCCCAATTATGTTTTTTTCGAATATTCCCTATCATGCAGTGTAATATTGCTGTTTATGAATGTAAACGTTCTGCAAAATTTTAAATTCGAAAGTGCACGATAAATAAAGTTATTGTCTCCCAAAAGAAAGAATCATCTCTGAACCGCCGTGACGAGTCGTTTGTGTTTCGAATCCTACAGCTTTACGGCTCTACGTCACTAGAAGACACATTTGCATATAACGCCTTCGCTTTATGTTTGGATGGAAACCCAGCTATTGTTGCTACTGATTATTTGTCAGAGAAAACAATTTCATCATAATGAAATATAGTTATTTTTAAGCAGCAAACTCTGTTCAAAAACCTCATGGGAGTTTCATAACTTCATCACACCCTCTCACATATCAATGTTTGTCTGGTCCAGCTCCGGTCCACAAAGCCCCTTTTCCCTCGGTCCTCATGCTGCAAATAATGACGGTCCTGGAGTGGCCTAGATCTGGATTAAAGACAAGGGCCATATGGGCCATAACTGGCAGAGAGCAGTGCCAGCGGAGGCCACATTCAGGCCAAGATGTGTGTGTGTGTGTGTGTGTGTGTGTGTGTGTGTGTGTGTGTGTGTGTGTGGCATGAAGCTTTTATTAGTCTACTAAGTTTGTGCTTGTGAAACTACAACTTCCAGAAGTGTTGCATTGACAGATGCGTCATGATCACACTTCATCTATATATACACAGCAAAAACTCCAGTGTTAAATTAACTCTCCTGTGAGTTTATTTGCACACTCAAAAGTGTTACAATAAGGGTACATTAAAATGTCAATGGTCGTGAGCCCAACTAAAGAAAACACTTATTATTATTATACTAGGGTGACCAAACGTCCTCTTTTGCCCGGACATGTCCACTTTTTACGTACTGTCCCCGGACATGGGACCATTAAGCGTGTACTTTAAATTGACTGGCACTTGCCTTTGCACACAAAACATATGAAACCGGCTTCGGCTTCGCCCCATCTTGTTATAATCAGTGCGTTCCTCAATCCGCAGTGGCTCCAAGCAGAGAGCACGTCAAAAAACAGTGACCTATGTGTGTGTGTGTGTGTGTGTGTGTGTCAGTGTGTGTGTTCATCTCAGCCTCATTGGTCTGTCACTGCTCGTCAATGTCAGAATATTTGAAATGACCAATCAAATCAAAGTAGGCGGACTTTACGTTCAGAGAATTTTAGCAGCGTGACTCGATGCTTCAGTTTACGGTCAAGTGCAAGAAAAGATGTAAGTAGCTAACAGCGTAAAAAAAAAGCCCAAATGTAAATTTACAGATGATTTACAGAGAAAATTCCCGTGTTTTCGTTTTGGTCGGGATCTGTGCATGACCTGCAAAGCTGACGTACGTGTCAGTGTCAAATAAAGGTGCTGGCGACCTAGAATTTTATTAAACCTATGGCGATGAAAAGAAATAGTGTCATGTAAAAGGTGTTAAAAGCTAAACCAATTTTTTAAAAATATTATTCTATTGTTGCATGCCAAACGTTGAATGGAAAGGATGTATTACTTTATGTATTATAGAACAATAACATAGTTGCAAGGTTGTGAATTCATTTGTCAAGTATTTTTTGATGCATTTACCCCCCATTAACCTGGTTAAGGGCATTTAACACCCCTTAACCACGCCTCCCCAAACCACACTCCCACCCCTTAACCACACCTCCCCCAAACCATGCCTCCCCCAAACTACGCCCCCACCCCTTAACCACGCCTCCCCAAACCACGCTCACACCCCTTAACCACGCCCCCACCCCTTAACCACGCCTCCTCAAACCACGCTCACACCCCTTAACCACGCGTCCCCCAAACCACGCCCCCACCCCTTAACCACACCTCCTCAAACCACGCCCCCACCCCTTAACCACACCCCCCCAAACCACGCTCACACCCCTTAACCACGCCTCCCCAAACCACGCCCCCACCCCTTAACCACACCTCCCCAAACCACGCTCATACCCCTTAACCACACCTCCCCAAACCACGCTCACACCCCCTAACCACGCCCCCCCCAAACCATGCCCCCACCCCTTAACCACACCTCCCCAAACCACGCTCACACCCCTTAACCACGCCCCCCCAAACCATGCCCCCACCCCTTAACCATGCCTCCCCAAACTACGCCCCCACCCCTTAACCATGCCTTCCTAAACCATACCCCCACCCCTTAACCACACCTCCCCAAACCACGCCCCCACCCCTTAACCACACCTCCCCAAACCACGCTCACACCCCTTAACCACACCTCCCCAAACCACGCCCCCACCCCTTAAAGGCACAATATGTAACTTTTTTGCTTTAAAAATAGCAAAAATCACTATATCTATGTTATATATTTTTTTTTGTTGTGTACTGACATTATCCCGACTGTTTCCAACAACTTTCAAACCAGGAGAAATTTTTAATTTAATTCGAAGACACGTCCCGTTTCTTTATTTTCGTTTTGTCGCCACCAATGGCGTCATATCCGCGTTGTCCCTGGTTTCCGCTCGTACTGCCATAGCAACCAGAGCCCTCTGATAGTAACCAAAGCCACAGACGTGGACAACTGTGTAGTTCGCAATGTCTATTTGCACGCTGTTGTTGTTTCGTTCAAACATTATGGACCATGGCAAGCAGACTTTGGATAAAAAAGGAGAACTAAAACGAGAATCAATATCAGCACTGTGTTTTCGAGATGCCGAGAGCTCCCATAGACAGTATATAAACAAGAGCTCCACGTCCGAGACACCGCTCCTATGTACTTTATTAAACACGTGAGCACATTTACATAAAACTTATTAATGTTATATAGTTCAACAATGATAAAATGTTAGAATATTATCTGTATGTTATTCTAATGTTGATCTAGCTTACTGGTAGTCTCATACAGACAAACTAACACATAAATTTAAACACATTCAAATGCAGTTTAGTGTGATAGTGTAATGTTAGCTAGACCAAGTGAAACAGCGCTGCGTTACCTCACAAGTTTAATTTGTCTAATAAACTGACCTGTGAGTTGTAATTCTGCACTTGCGTGTAGTTCGGTAGAATGAAATGTCCATATTCCTTTTAACTGTTATATCCGCGGGACTCGCGTCGCGTGTGGAGCTGATAGCTGTCTCTTAGCAATCCCGAACTGCTTCATATCACAGTCATGATAAAAACATCGATGTATTCACTCATCCATAAACATTATTAGATCGGTCGGCTTGACGTTGACGACAAGATCCATAATTCTTAGCAAATGTTGCGTCATCAAACTACGCCTTTGTTATTAAAGAGGTTAGCGACCCCTAGCGGCGAAAAAATTACATACTGTACGTTTAACAATAGGCTTATTCGACTTCATGCAGCTCTGCGCAGACCGATCAGCGGCTGACTTGAAGCAGTGCATGCCGGTTCGAAATTTTGTCCGACTTGATACAGCGGCGATGCCACGTGACTGTGACGTATGCCATCAAAGTACCGCGAGAGCGATTCGAGAGTAGCCGGAGAACTCAGCCAGCGCAGCTTCTCTCGCCGATCGGTTACATCCAGCCGCAGCCGATGTCCAACACACCTCACGCCTCCCCAAACCACGCTCCCACCCCTTAATCACGCCTCCCCAAACCACGCTCCCACCCCTTAACCACGCCTCCCCAAACCACACCCCACCCCTTAATCACGCTTCCCCAACCATGCCCCCACCCCTTAACCACGCCTCCCCAAACCACGCCCCACCCCTTAATCACGCCTCACCAAACCACGCCCCCCCAAACCATGCCCCCACCCCTTAATCACGCCTCCCCAACCACGCCCCACCCCTTAACCACGCCTCCCAAACCACGCCCACATTTCTTTTCAGAAAACTAAAATATGCTCACCCTATATTATACACTTAAAATTGTGCTTTTCTCCATTGGTGATTCTGCTTGTTAACATCAAGTGTCTTCAATAATGGTCAATCATCACTCAGTTAATAATGTTGACAGCACTGTCACACTATGGCTCAGCGTGGCTTCAACAAGAACACGATGAACACGAAATAAGAATAAACAGGCTTTAATAGCAGAACACATACATAACCAAACTTAACTAGTGATTTAACGAGAACCGACAGGAAACAGAGAACAATGAGGAACTAAATAGCTAAGGAACATGATGAGTGACAGCTGGTGAGATGGGTGTCCATGGTAACTGATCATGGCGGGAAACTCAGACATGGGAAAAAGGGAACTAAAGAATACAAACTAAAAGTCCATGAGAACAAAACTAAAAGAACATGACTGTTACACACTACTTGTACATTGCTGACAGAAAATGTTGCGGTTTTAAGTGGACTCGTTTTCATGGTAGGCCTACAAAATGTTTTTCTTTAGTAAGCTACACAGAATGTTCTACATTACATATTACATTTCATAATGAAGTTACCAAGCAGCAGTGTATGTTAACGTTAGCTCAGTCAGCGTAAGGCTAACATCAACAGGTGTAGACAGAAAATCTGCTCTCTGTCTGGACTCGATTTGTGAAGCAACCCACACTTTGGTGATCCTCTACCTCTCATGATGCCAGAGTGGATACAGGCAATAAGACGTGAAGCATCCGCTGGAAGAATGGGTTAATTGTGGGATCCTGACACTCAACATTTTGTCACTTAGTCAAATGTCAGTTTTATATATTATATTTCTGTAAGCTAAGCTAAGCTATACTGGTCGCTGATTACGTTCCCCTCCCGTGGCTCTGTCTCAGTTGCCTGTATCCACTTTTGTGCCCTTAAATGCTTGTTTTTTGGGGTCAACAGCTTATAAAAACTTGTTTCTAGGGTTTTGTAGCTTGTTTGCTGTAGCACATAGCAGCTTTTAGATATTGTTCTTTGTTATAAGTTAGAAATGACAAGGAGACGGCTTCAGGCAATACAAAGTCAATGGAGACGGTTGGCCTAAATGCCTAAATGCGCGCTTCTATTTCAATTCTTTTAGTGAACAGTGTGTTTGAAAACTATATCAATAGATAGCCTAGTAAGGAGTTAATAATTTAACTGGGAAAATGCACAAGAAAAATGGGCTCTTTGTAAAAATGTGTTTTATTTTGGTCCATAGGGTTAGAAAAAACAAAAACAAAATAAAAGCTCAAAACAAACTGTAGGCCTATATATAATCATATAATATATGTGATCAAAACAACTCGCAGAGACCCAAAAGAAGTAGGCAGAAGCTTTGCTTATTACACATACTGTACATTACAAAAGCACAGACGTTGACATGTAAAACATATATTTCCAGCATCAAAACGGTACAAAATGTTATGTATGAAGTAAAAAAACCTAACATTAAAATAAGCTAGAACAACAAAATTCAACGATTTTTAAAATTGTTTTGGAAACCATCTTGGAAACCTGGATATACAAGATACCATTTAAAAGAGGGATTTTCTAGACCTGGAAAAGATTATCTAAAACCAGTATGGTGAAACTAATACACATGCGTTTCTGCCTAATTGTTGTCTTTTGTCCTCTTTGTGTTCTGGCTTTGAGTTCTAGCGCTTCCAGAACGGTTTTAATAACCTTTGGTCTAGTTTTAATTTAGCAATGTGGAACTAGTGTGACTACGTCTTTTACATGGGCGTAGTCCTTGTCGTGTCTCCCCCCCCCCCACACTTTTTATAAAATGTAAATTTGTCCCCCGCACTTTTTCTTAGTGCAAGTGTGTTCACGACAAGTTGATTTTTTTTGCGGGCCAATGTATATACATCCAGATTTAAAATTCAAAGAGTCAAGGTAATCAGTCACTCGTGCATCACGACACGCACCCGCGCTGTATCCATCATTTTCATAGAAGTCGCAATGAGTTCAAAATGGCAAAAAACTCTTCACTCCTTTTTCACGAAAACGTCAAGCACTGTAAGTTGTCATGTGGTATCCGACTTGTGTTGCACAATGATGAATAACAATGCCTTTTTCTCGAGTTGAATAATTAATTGAATAATAATAACAAGCAGGGACGGACTGGGGCTAAAAAACAGCCCTGGACTTTCTCCCAAATAGGCCCATCATCCGGCCATTCGCCTCTAGCCGTGTGCGACAGACACTAGCCAGGATGTCCTGATACTACAGCCTATGCCACAATACTGTAGCCTATCAGACAAGGTATTCACAGCAAGTAACATCTCAAAACCAATGATGATAATTGGGGTTGTGTTTATTAATGAAGCCTCAGCCTTCAAATAAAAACAAAAAATGTAGCCTACAATGCCATAAAATACAAATAATGAAATGTCACTGGCTGTAACCCCAAATTACACAAACTTAATTATACGTAATTATAAAACATATATAGTTACTATATACCAGGGGTCTCTAACCCTTTTTGTGTGCGAGGGCTATACCTCAAGGGATAAAATAATCTAGAAGGAATTTTTATTTGTCATACTCCAATATTTATTATACATAACATGGTGAAGCTTTTTTACTTTTCACCATCATATGGGAAATAATAAAATATCTTGATATTCTGGTTCAGACTTAAAAGCGTTAAAAAAAAAATCCTGAAAAATTATGAAAATATAATTGATTTTTTTGTTGATTGTCTATAAACCTATTGTATGTGTTATCAAAAACAGTAGACCAAACATTTATAAATATAAATGAAAAAAATAAATAAATAAATAAACTGCCATAACTTCTAAACAAAAACATTACTGCATTACATTTAATACATTTATACATGACTATATTAATATAACAGCATTTTTAATATGAATACAGGCACATTTCTGCCAAAAAAGTTTGTTTTACTAAAGTTAATTCATAAGTTGTGGTGTGAATGTCTTCTAACTGGTTTGTTCACTTCTCGGAACAATGTTTCGCCTGTTTTTTTGTTTTTTTTTGCGTCAATATGTTGAGAATATCAGCGCTGTTTCATCTGGCTTTTTACAAGCTTAAATCACATAGTCATCTGTGGGTTTATAATAGAGATAGAGAATTCTGCGCTGAATTTAAATGCTTCTCAGTGGATCGCGCATCACTGTGTAATGTTCGCGTGATCGAGATCAGCCCGCACAGAGCTGCTTTGTCCGCGATCGCTGTTGTTTGGGCCGATCTAATAATGCGCTGCTCTGATCAAACAAGTTTTGTTCCGCTTTTTAAGCGTTTGCCATTTGATGTTTCTCATACGCAACGCAAATGACAGCGTATAATCAAAGAGAGTTGGGTAATTTTGTAGAGGCAAAAGTTCAAATTGAAACGTTTAGTTGAAAAGGTCGCAAAATTATACCATTTATTCGAAGTCTGGAACCCCGACGACAAGTTGGGGCTATTTATAGAATGTGTTAAGCGGGCAACTCACAGGCACCATGTTGGAGACCACTAGCTATTCAAATATAATGTAAGCAAATTTAAAAGTGCAGCCTTATAAAACTAACTTTCTGTCAGTGGCTATAGCCCATATAATACAGTAAGCTATAGCCTAGGCCGACTCTTCTTCCTCAGTTGTTGTTTTTTACACGTAGTATAAGTGATCGTATTAGTGCCCCTGCTGTTGGCTGTTCATATTGCTTTATTAGCTTTATTAGTTTGACATGATCTTTATTTTTATTTTTTTTTTGGTGCCGACGGCCCTCGGTTGGACGGCCGTTCTGGACTTTTCCAGAACGCACAGATTGTCAATCCGTCCCTGTGTCAGACTGTCTAAAATGGAGAGTTTGCTCACAGTGTCGCAAGACGACGTAAATATGCATCTGATGAGTTTTATCGAGTTGATGTCAATAGCGCGTGCTTTCTATATACATATTCATATTTTGCCGCTGCTATGTGAAAAAATCCAGCAAAATGCGCCGACGCGTTTGTCGACCCCAGAGGATTAACTTTAGCCTAACCATAAATTGTGATTAAAATATATATGATCACTCACATCAAGACGCCGCTGCGGTGGTGGAGTCCATGCAGGAGGAGCAGCGTTTGGCACTGCGTCGCTGTTCAGCGCGAGCTGTGTGGAGAAGCCCATTTCCACCTCTATTGCGTTGGAAAAGCAATTCCGCGTAAAATGCAGGTTTTACACTCACGGTCTTCCAGGCCAAGTGCATGCAAACACTGGCGCCTAATTTCCAAGTCTGCTGGAAAGCTATGCAGTCCAGCAGTGCTGTTGCACCCAGCAACACTACACCGTAGACTGTACTACACCTACCACTGTACTAAATCTACGCTAGCTCATCGAAGGGCGTGGTAGCTCGTACCAAGGGAGGGCGTGGTAAGCTGGAACCTGCCTACGTCACGCAGTACCGCTTAAGTCACGCAGTACCGCAACATCCAATAGGAAAATTCGACTGCAGTAGCCACCGTTCAACCTGAAGAGGGCAGCACTCAGACGTTTTTACACCATACACTCTTAGAAGAAAAGGTTCTAAATAGAACCTTAAAAGGTTCTATCAGGCGCTACGTATTTGGAACCCCTAAAAGGTTCTATATAGAACCATTTTTAAGGGTTCAATCAAAAGAACCCTTTAGGGTTCTTTGTAACCAGGAAAAAGGTTCTATATGGATGTCATGTCAGCCAAGAGCAAAGAAATATTCCAGAACTGGACCTTATCTGAGACACAAAGTCTGTGTATATTACATATAGAGTCATCTCAGCCTTAATAAGCCTGTTAACAAGCAGAATCACTGAAGGAAAGAAGAGAACAGAAAAAGAGATGAGCAGAAACACAAGAACTACAACTGACTTCAGACACAGCCTTAGAAGAAATCAACTGAAGAGAAAAGAAGACATTAAATCTGTGAAGATCTCAGCAGAGGAGGATTAAACAACTCCACAAACAGCATTACCAGCTTCACTTATTACTAACCAGACTGACTTTATTTCTGTCAGACGTCTACAGAAGTTTTATTGAGAATTAACAGAGGTTTAACTCGTATGTGTTTCATTTGAAGTCACCATAACAGTGATTAGTGATTCCATTAGTTGGGCTCTTAACTCTGATTGTATCTTATGTTTTTTTTCTGGCTGCTGTGATAGTGTGTTTGTCAAACACATTTGCAGCAGCAAAGAAAGCTAAAGTGAAACGAGATCAGGTGATGATGGTTATCTCTTGATGGTTTTTTAATCATCATGAAATAACCTGTTTCACTGATGTCTTTGGAAGCTAACAATTGTGTTGATCCATTAATACTTTCACATCACAAACCCTGTGTTACTACAGCATGAGATCCAGCAATATTATAACAATCAGTTAGAAGACTTTATCAAACATGAGCACGAAAAAAGCAGTTTAATATGACACACACAGACATCAACAATCAGCGTATGAATCTCAACAATGGTGTCGTTTACATTATTAAATTGTTGGAAACGCACATTTATTTTCGACTTGTCGGAGTCTGGCTTTAAATACAGCACAAACTGTTTGCATTGACCTAAGATTATTTGCGAGTGGCTCTTTACTTTACACTATTGGAGATACGGAGAACTTGATGGAAAGTGCTGTCTGTCGTGTCATTTGGAGTTTACCTGGCGCTTTTAGGTTTAAAAAACAGTTTTTTTTTGTTTTTGTTTTTTTTTGGCATTTCCAAGCCACTTAAGACCCAATGTTGTAAAGCAGTTTTTTTTAAAGCAATTTCTTTAGGCTATCATCATTTTTTATGAAGATCATACAATCATGACCATGCCGATTACAGTATGTCACTCAGGCTTCACTAACGTGATTGGTACCATAGACTATAGGCTGCCATCAAGGCCTCAATGAAGGGGATTATGTGAACAGAAAGGGGGTTCACAATGTAAATGTGCAGCCCAGTTACAATTGGGATTCTTAATATTCCAGATTAATAATATTATATCAAATAAAAAAAAAGGCAGTTGACTAAAATCTTCCATAATCACAAATGTGAAAGCAAAACGGCCAGGATCTGTGCATGACTTAAGAATTTTCAGAGATTCACATTCCTGCACATTATTTGAAAGTGGTAAGGAAAGTTCCACAATTAAATATCAAGCTCACTGTATTACATACACTTATTGATCCTAACAGAACTGCATTTTTTCATAGGTGATTATGACATGTTCCTGCAGACAGGTGTTTTATGACCCCATTCCCTGACCCAAACCAGTTACAATGCAGCTCTAGCCAGGACAAGGGCACACAATAAAAATGAACTTCAGCTAACTAAAGGGAAGATTTCAGTGTCTAAAAAAAAGTCTGAGGGTTGCACACCTGACAGGGCCTGTGACATTGCTGCATGTGCCATATTACACAACATTGCCAAAAAAAAAAAAAAAAATTAAATGTTTAATAAAAGACAAATATGCTTAGTTCCTTGAGTTTTATTTAAATTGTTCTTTGTAAAGAAAAGCCAGTGGTCAAGTGCCTGCAACAAGAGATATTAGACACATGCCTCATGCAACAAATAAAAAGGAAAAGTTGGCTATACACTGCCCACCTGTAGGCCTATGTCTCCTCTGTCTGTGCAGACTCTTCTGTAGGCCTTTCTATAGATGTGGAATCCTGCAACTTATATTGCATCCATAAAGCATACAAGTATAAATGAAGTAAAGTTATTTATGCACTTGCAGGTAGGCTAGTTCCTCCATATGACAGTTATCTGAGAGGCTTTATTCAGTGTCCAGTGCAATGGAAACAAATAGACATTACAAAGTCTTATACTTTCTTTCCTTTGGAAAGGTAGAAAATGTCCACTTACTGCACATATTTCAGCCACCACTTTCTTGGGAACAGATACAAGTGTGTATTATGTAAAAGTGCACAAAAGAGGAAAACACAATGTCATTACAATGAACTACACTCGGGAAAATGTGATCAATAACTCATGGCAAAATATTTTTACATTAACATAAGTTTATCAGTTTTCACTTTCACAAGTCAAAGCAATTCATCACTTTTAATGCGGCCTTCATTTAATGCAGCAATATGTACAATTATTTTACAGTGTAGGCTACTAAGATCTTTTCTTTTTTTCAGCCTTTTTCTTGGTTGCTTTTATAAACAGACAACCGTTTATTTAACAGTGCCTTTTATAGAAGAGAAGAGACTATAATATAACTAAAAATTACCATTAGGCTATGTAGAATATTTTTGTACTTCACTTTTATTTGTTCCCATGTTCTAGTGTGGTGACTCTGACATTACAATGAAAAAAGTAGCCTAATTATGCAATTATTAAAATACAAATAAGGCTAATAAGTGATAAAAACATCTAACATGGCCACTTCTAACAGATTTAAATTGTCTGCTACTTTTTGCCAGCCCTCTCTCCTGGCTTTTGCAGACTTTGTGTTCCCTGGCGTTTTGATTAAACATTAACATTCCGAATAATCTTCGACTATTAGTTCTTGCTCTGCTGAGGAGAAAAACTGTGCGCGCTCTTTGGCCACGCTGAACAGCCAATAGCAGCGTTGCTGATCAATGTTTCTACGATCGATACATATCCCCTTTTAAACCAGCGCATGAACGCGCAGTTATCTCAGATAACTCAATCCAGCGATACTAATCATAAACAACAGGTGAGTTCGAAGAACCCAATTAGCCGGATCATGATTAGCACGATGATATCATCTTGGATGTGTCATTTGATCTCGGATGTAATAAGCAACGTACGAAGAACGAGCCCCTGATCTCGTTTCACTTTAGCTTTCTTTGCTGCTGCAAATGTGTTTGACAAACACACTATCACAGCAGCCAGAAAAAAAACATAAGATATAATCAGAGTTAAGAGCCCAACTAATGGAATCACTAATCACTGTTATGGTGACTTCAAATGAAACACATACGAGTTAAACCTCTGTTAATTCTCAATAAAAACTTCTGTAGACGTCTGACAGAAATAAAGTCAGTCTGGTTAGTAATAAGTGAAGCTGGTAATGCTGTTTGTGGAGTTGTTTAATCCTCCTCTGCTGAGATCTTCACAGATTTAATGTCTTCTTTTCTCTTCAGTTGATTTCTTCTAAGGCTGTGTCTGAAGTCAGTTGTAGTTCTTGTGTTTCTGCTCGTCTCTTTTTCAGTTCTCTTCTTTCCTTCAGTGATTCTGCTTGTTAACAGGCTTATTAAGGCTGAGATGACTATGTAATATACACAGATTGTGTGGCTCAGATAAGGTCCAGTTCTGGAATATTTCTTTGCTCTTGGCTGACATGACATCCATATAGAACCTTTTTCCTGGTTACAAAGAACCCTAAAGGGTTCTTTTGATTGAACCCTTAAAAAGGGTTCTATATAGAACCTTTTAGGGGTTCCAAATACGTAGCGCCTGATAGAACCTTTTAAGGTTCTATTTAGAACCTTTTCTTCTAAGAGTGTATATTGTAGAATTAGAAGACTTTATACCCAAATGTCAAAAAAGTTACTCGAATCAATGAACAGCACTAATAAAGCCCCATTCTTACAGATCATTAACTAAAAAAAGTTGGTTTAGGGTTTAGTTACCCTTTAACATGGGATGAGTTATGCTAAAAATATCAGCAAATATCGCTTTTCTAATCGTGTAAAATGGATAACTATATTGTATGGCGGAATACCATAGCAAGTGCTTGGAAGCACTTCGACTTGGGCGCAGTAATATCTTCACTAGAGGGAGCGGGGGCAGGTGAGAGGATTTTTCACGAGTGAAGATATTACTGCGCCAAGTCGAAGTGCTTCCAAGCACTTGCTATGGTATTCCGCCATACAATATAGTTATCCATTTTACACACTTAGAAAAGCGCAACGTTTTGTTTTGTGTCACCGTCCTAGGTCGAGTTACACTACGCGAGTAACTATATTTAAATAGGGAAAACATGGAGGTGTTTGGTAGCTTCTCTGCTTGGCACATATTGAAGGAACTGGGCTAACAAAGTTTCGCCGCGCGCCAGAGCGATTGAGTGCACGCACTGAGACGAGAGAGGTATGTATCAACTCGTCTTAGTTAAGGGAATAACATAGTTTAATATGAAAAAACGGTGGAGTATCCCTTTAACACAAAGTCTTTTCCCATTTCTACCATTAACGTTTATTCAATTTCCCTAAGAAAGACCAAAGCACCCCGATAGCACCCCCACAAATAATTTCTGGAAGCAATTATATATTCAGGCTGTATAGACCCTTTTACAGTTGGTAAACATGGTGACGTATTTGTGTGGGCGGAGCTTAGCTGGAGGCAGAAATATCCCTCTGGCCGCTTCACTAACGCTAGTTTGCAAGTTTTGTTAGCTTGTTTTTTAACAATGACTGGAGAAAATTCGATTTTGTCTTAATGTGCAAGGTCACTCACTGTCCAGGACCGCGATTGTTATTTGCAAAAGTTAATTTTAACGGACGGAACCAGATGACCGTACACGCTCAGTCAACGGACGATCTGACAGGATTAACGTTAATCTCCGGTTGAGTGGCCTGACTTCTACACCTACCCGATAGAGAAACCGAGGGTAAAGAGAAACTGAGGGCATATATATTTTGATGCCTATAACTATGTGCTGAATGGTCACGTAAAGACTTGTGTGGTACGATCCGCAGTTCTGCCTAGCCAGCGCCAAGAAGACGACAATGTAAAGAGTGACACTACGGTGCAATTTTAATGATATGAATATTTTCTAGAAATAAAAATTCCAGATACAGCATACTCATTTTTCATCGATTCTTGCACCCAACAACACAACAAGATGACATTTAATAATAAAAATAATAATTTAAGCTCCTTATTATGTAGGGTTTGGTTTGTATTGGCCGCCTCCAGTTTTCCGTTTGTTTTGCCTCCGTGACGTAACTGTGACGTCAGCGCAAAAGGGGTCTATACTATGGTAGCCCTGAACCCTGCACTCAAAAAAAAAATTGTGTCTAAAACTAAGATTTATGTATTTGAATTGCATAACAAATTCCCATGCATTTGGATTACATAGTTTTAACATAAACCAATCAATAATATGAATGTGATTCATATTTTTAAGTCATATCTAAATGAAACAGTGTAGCGTTTACGACTCGGGGTAAATGTGAATTAGCTCAAGAATATGGGGAATATTGGGAATATTAATATTTATGACTCATGGTCATAATTCATAAGTCGCATGTACATTTATTTTATCAATTATCGAGATTACCTTGTTCTATAACTATCTGACCAACATTTAATTCGTCCAGCGAAACAAATGTAAAATCATTACAGTCAAGAAGAGGTATTCACAAACTTCGAGAGAGTTTATGTCCTGGCCACGGACATCAAACTTCCTGAGTTTATTAATTAAAACTACTCAAGTAGTCTATATTTCGAGCTTGTAGCTTAAGATCTTTTACAGTTTCATTGACTTATAAGGTGGATTTCCAAACACAGAGGCAGTGAAAAGTATTTATGAATTTTAATAAATGCAAAACTAGAGATTATGAGCTACGAGTATACACGTACGTAAAAATGCAAACAATAAACAAACAACATATAACCAAACAATAACATAAGTGATCAGAATGAAATGAAAGAAAGAAAGAAAGAAAAGAGAAGAGGAAGAAAGGGAACTTAATTCACAGTCCTAAGAGATAGACACCAGGAAAACCGCTTTTATCAACTCAATATACTTGCAGTATTCTGTGCTCTTTCAGTGCGATGCTGTAAAAGAGGCGCGCGTGTCCGGCTGGTTTGCGTCTGGCTTCGTCTTCTGGGTCGTTTTGCAAGACGATGTAAAGGCTTACTTGAATTTAAGTTACCGCGAAAATTAGGTTCGTCTTCCGTGCGGAAGAGGTTTAAAGTCTTTGTTGCAGCGACGGCAGGCTTTTACATGACGCGGGCCATGTGTCCCAGAGGCCAAGTCCAGGCCCGTTCAGCTGGAGCAGCGCTGCACGTGGAGAAGAAGGAGGAGGTCCAGGGACCGGAGAAGAGAGGAAGTGGAATCAGCGGGGTCGAAGAAGGAAGAGAGAGAAGAGTGGGGGTCTCTTCCTTTTAACAGACAATCTGTTTACGCCTTGTTTTGTGACAGAGCGAATCAAACTTCTAATCTGTAGCGGGAAGACGTCTTCTTTGTGTGAAGAAAAACACGCCCCCTCTTACCATATGTCTTATGAGGGAAAGGTTTCATACTTCCTCTTAAGATTGTACATACAGAATAATACGTTTTACTGTAATCTAATACATATACACATTTCCGTGAGATCACTACGGTTAGAATGATACCAGACATGGTGTACGGACATGGGAATACAGATATGCATTTCTAATGTAGGATTCTGAGCATTTTAAGAGTCAATGGATTTCTATGATAGAACATAGAAAATCTCAATCTGCCATGGAAATTATACACACATAAAAATACATATGAAAAACATGGTTCTTGGATCGCCTGTGTGGAAGTGTATGGAATGTGGGCTTGCAGGAAAAGGATGAGCTGCAGCTTTGGAACCATAAAGGTTTATGACCAGGTTGAGGTCGTATTACAAGACACTATTGAGTAATTTTCTTTCAATGAACCTTCAGAAGTAAAGATTTTACTCTAGCAAGTCGCACCTCTATTATAAATTTGTAATGAATGGTAAAATGACATTTTACTATGTGGAAGTCCATATATGGAAATGTGCTTCAGTTGCATCTCGTGGTGGGTTTCTGGTTGAAAGTCCACGAGTGTGTGTGTGTGTGTGTGTGTGTGTGTCTTCTGGAATGTCCTGAGGCTGTAAAATCACAGGAAGTCAATACTGAACTAGGGGGGTTTTACAAAGGGGGTCTTAAAAACAGGGTCCTCTTTATGGCTCAAATGTCCCTCTGGGGAAATTATTAACCAGACGATGTGTTTTGACGTCACATGATTCCTTAATTTGAAAAGCAGATGCCATTGTTGCTACATAATCCCCCCTGTTGTTAGACGAAATCCGGGATGGACTCCGTCGAACAACAAGTAGGCACAATGGATGGCAGGTGGTTGCTAGGCTGATGATTCAGCTCAAGTGAGGTTGAGGTGGTCGATGTCGTGGGACCCCCCCCCCTTTCAGGGTTCGTAGGAAACCGCCAGACACGGCTTTGTGAGCTGGGCTGTGGATGCTCACGTCTCGTTGAGTCTGGGGCAGAATGAAAGCCAAGACGAGTGTCGGGGCGTGGTCGGTGACCGTGGAGATGCCCATCACAGTGTTAGACTTCCTGAGTGTGAGTCTTGCCTTGGTGATCAGGAGTCGGGGGTGTTCTCTCTTAATGCGATGCCGGATGCCGGACCTGGTGATGTCCGATTGTGGCTGCTTTCTCGCGGACCACCACAGCATCCTGTTGGAGGAAAAAGAGAGAGAGAGAGGGAGGAAAAATTTCAGCGATGGATGTTCTTGGTTGACTAGGGCATCTTGTTGCTTCGCTGAGGTTGGTATGCCACGTGCTTCGATGTGCCATGAGTGGCGTTGGAGCATCATTGTTGGCATAGGAAAGGTCTGTTCATCAGAGGCCCGCATGACCTTCTTTGTACACAGCGGAGGTAGTGTAAGCGGCTCTGAGGCGTGCAGTGTAGTTGGTAAAGTTTGTTCGTGCTGTGTAGTCACTGCAATCGTGATGGTGGTAGGTATGTGGCGCAGACATTGGTCTGGTTGCACAGCTGCAGGTCAGAGATGACCTTGAAGCAGCAGGTGTCAGTGTTCGTTTTCTGTGTCGGTGTCAGACGTGGCTGCACTGTCTTCATCTGTTGTGTAAGAAGACTCGGGCTCATCAGGGTTCTGGAGAGAGTGGCTATAGGTTTGACGGTCAGGGCTTGGAGTTCTGGACGGCGGGTGATGCTGGTTCCAGAATCTTTCTGAGCGCTCGGTCCGACGCTTTGGATGAGCACCGTCACAGTCGTGCTGCCACCTGCTGTCTGGCTCTGAGCAGTGCTCAGAGACGAAGTAAATTGTGTGTGTTTCGACAGTCTTTTCATCCATAGCCCTTTGCTTGGTGTAAGCCTTGTGGGCTAAGTCTCTGAGTTTTCGAGTAGACATGGTTCGTGGGCAGACGAGCACACCGAGATGTTTACTCACGCTGCTATGTAGATTTCGCAGGAATAACGTTCTAAAGTTCACATCTTCTTCCATACCTGGGGTGTCGGTTGCTCCGAAAAACGTTTGTCGGAGTCGGCCATAATAGGAGTTTGGGTGTTCAAGTCGGGCCTGTTTCACGTCGAGGGCCGTGATAAACCCTTGGTCAGATTCTGGGTCAGAGAATTCATGGATCAAAGCTTGTCGCAGTTGCTTGTAATCTGCTTTGACAGGGTTTGGTTGGCGATCCAGGAACTTACGCACATCTCTATTTGCAGTTATTCGTAGCAGATACAGTGCGTCCCAAGCGGTCACGTTGGCGACAGTTTGCAAGTGAAAATCAATGTCTTGTAAGTAAGCAAAAATGTCATGGTTTCCTTCAGGAGCTGGGTTGAACGTAGGAATGTTGCGGGCTAGCTTGTCAAGGTTTTTGGGAGGAGAGCTGTTGCTGGGGGCCCAATCCGTCTGGAGAGGATTCTGACCCTTTACAGCTCCGCCCCCTTCAGCTTTTGGTGTTTGGCTGACCGGGAGAAACTCTGTGATGTGTGTTTCTCCGTTCCAGACCCTCTGCAATCTGTAAGCATGTTTTAGTTCTGCATGAACAGTGTCAAGTTCATCTTGGAGCTCGTGTCTCTGCTGAGTGAGCTGATGGATTTTAGTCTCTGCTCTCTCAAGGAGAGCTTCAGCCTGTTGGAGCCGTTCGTTGAGTTCCTTCCGGGTGAGTTCCTCCGACTGCTGCCTTTGTTCTGTGTGCCGATGAAGATCGGCTAGGGCATTTTGAAGTCTTTCAACTTCCTGTTGCAGCGTCGTGTCCGTCTCGTCCTCTTCCTCGGTCAGGAAGAGTAGCTGGTCTAGACGGTTCTGTGTGTGTGCTCGGTCCTCCAGGTCTTCTGTGGAACTGGGTGAGCTCGACATCTCTGCTTACTGTGGTGAGAGAAGCACAGCACACACAAAAAGAGACAAAAAGGCAAGTTTGTTTTAGGGTCAAATGAGCTATACTCATACGGGCTATGCCGTCTATGAGAATTTCGGGGCTAACTGATGCCGACAGTTAGCGGAGCCAATTTTGTGGGTATGGATAAACCCACAATAGAGATTTTGACAGGCGGTAGCCTGGGGGTCGTCTAATGACGCCGCTTGGATTGTTTACTCTATTATTCAGCTTTCCTGGGGTCTCTCTTAGGTTCTGTCTGTAAGTGAAATGAGAGAAACAAATCACAACAGAAATGGAGAAAAATTAAAATAACAAAAAGTTGAAGGTAGGGAAGAAAAGGGGAAACACAACACAAGGAAGTGAATTGGTCTGCAATTAAACGTCACAAACAATAACACGGAGAGTGTTATAAATAAAAATAAAGAGGCCTAAGCCTATAAACACTGACTGAGTCCTGCCAATAGATACACAATAAGGGATTAAGAGGTTGGACTTAATGTGAATTAAGGCTTTCTGGTTTCATCAAATTGGGTAAATATGTATGCAGGAGTCAGAGGCAAAGGCTTTGCTAAAATAGTGATACAAAAAAAAAAAGAAATTATGATAACTGATGGTGATTTATCAGAATAACCTACCCCACCCCACCCCCTTTGTAGAAAAGAGGGAAGAGAGAAAAAAAAAATTATCAATGAAATAAAATGTGACTAACAACACAGGCTTGAGACGCAGGCAGAGGGATAGGCCCCGGCAGTGGGTTTGTGCCACTAGGGTGAGGGCCGTATGTCTTCTCAGTGGTCTTCCCTGGCTGATTAGACACAATTTTGAATTAAAATTCAAACTAGTTTGAATTGAAATTCAACTAAGCATGCAAGGGGAGGTTCAAAATAATAAAAATAAGGAAGGAAAGAAAATTAGAATGATACAGTGATGTATCAATACTAAAATAATTAAAACTGAAATTCAGAATGACTTCCTATAATCCTTACAATAACACTGAAGTTATTAGTATTGCTTATAAAAATAATCAAACGAAAAGGGTAGCAATGAGACACTTTAATTGCAGACTGGGGGGTTAAACAGATATTGATAAGTCGACCCAAGATGGCCGCACGGTGGCGTGCTTCTTCCTAGGTGGACCTATCAATGAACTGAGTGAATCAAATCTAAGTTTTTAATTCGAAAAGTTTTCTTTTTTTTCGAACTTAACTTAAAGTGTGACAGTCAAAAACAGAAAAAGGAATCGTCTAACTCCAAATAATATCAGCATAAGCTAAGCTTGAATGCAGTTAAGTATTTGAGAGAGAAACTGAATGCAGAGAGAAAAAGAAATTGAAAGCAGGTATTATCTTAGAACGCCACGAGATGGCGTAGTTGCGCTCACGCAGGCTGACGTCAGTGGGAGGCGACGCTCACGTAGGATGACGTCGGTGGGGCGCGCGTGATTTGAGAACTGCCACGCACCTAGAGGCTGCCCTCTAGTGTCGGTGACGTGATTCAGCAATTTAGACAGCAGATTTTTTTTCTGTGGAAATCACGAGTATTTCGCGCTCTGTTGCATGCGGAAAATGCGAGTTTCACAACATGTAACTACAGGAATTACACATTTTACATTACACATTGAGACGGTTTTATCATAAGAACAGGGACTGTCATATTTTCTTAATTCATAAAACTGGTCTTCAATTACACATTATCTCTGAAACGGTTTACATAAAAACAGGTATTAAAACTTCTTGTTTTAATCACTAGAAACTGTGAGCACGACAGGCATCAAAACATCTATTTACTTAAGCTGTGAGCACAACAGGCATCAAAACAGCTGTGAGCATGAATTATCTGCTCATCTCCCATAAGCATTAATCAAAGTAGCCCTTTTATGATTTTATGCGTAGGTTTTTCAAAATTGGTTCGCGACGCCAATTTCTGACCAGGAGTTTATCGTTAACGTATTATCATAAGGCCTATTACGACTGAAACTGAGGCACTGCCCAGGTCAGATTTACGTCTTCGTCCTAAAGAGATCCTTCGTCTTCATTTAGTCGGTTTAAATCATATTACATGTACTAACTGTAAAGAGTTTTGCTTCGTCTTTACAGAGACACAATGTAATGTCATGAACTGCAGTTTTAGCTCTTAACAGTGATTAAAAATGCTTAGACATTTTTAAAAATGTTAATTTGAAGAGCTGAGCTGGCTTTGTGCCTATAACGTCAGCTGAGTGAGTTCGCGTTATAGCGACTTACCTCACAATTCAAAACGCGCGTGTAACGTTACAAATATTAATACCAATAATACACATTCACTGAAACTGAATTTTGCCCACCAAAATAAAGTTTGAAACTGCCTAGCGTTCTTCCACCAAAAATGTAGCGTTTACGACTCGGGGTAAATGTGAATTAGCTCAAGAATATGGGGAATCTTGGGAATATTAATATTTATGACTCATGGTCATAATTCATAAGTCGCATGTACATTTATTTTATCAATTATCGAGATTACCTTGTTCTATAACTATCTGACCAACATTTAATTCGTCCAGCGAAACAAATGTAAAATCATTACAGTCAAGAAGAGGTATTCACAAACTTCGAGAGAGTTTATGTCCTGGCCACGGACATCAAACTTCCTGAGTTTATTAATTAAAACTACTCAAGTAGTCTATATTTCGAGCTTGTAGCTTAAGATCTTTTACAGTTTCATTGACTTATAAGGTGGATTTCCAAACACAGAGGCAGTGAAAAGTATTTATGAATTTTAATAAATGCAAAACTAGAGATTATGAGCTACGAGTATACACGTACGTAAAAATGCAAACAATAAACAAACAACATATAACCAAACAATAACATAAGTGATCAGAATGAAATGAAAGAAAGAAAGAAAAGAGAAGAGGAAGAAAGGGAACTTAATTCACAGTCCTAAGAGATAGACACCAGGAAAACCGCTTTTATCAACTCAATATACTTGCAGTATTCTGTGCTCTTTCAGTGCGATGCTGTAAAAGAGGCGCGCGTGTCCGGCTGGTTTGCGTCTGGCTTCGTCTTCTGGGTCGTTTTGCAAGACGATGTAAAGGCTTACTTGAATTTAAGTTACCACGAAAATTAGGTTCGTCTTCCGTGCGGAAGAGGTTTAAAGTCTTTGTTGCAGCGACGGCAGGCTTTTACATGACGCGGGCCATGTGTCCCAGAGGCCAAGTCCAGGCCCGTTCAGCTGGAGCAGCGCTGCACGTGGAGAAGAAGGAGGAGGTCCAGGGACCGGAGAAGAGAGGAAGTGGAATCAGCGGGGTCGAAGAAGGAAGAGAGAGAAGAGTGGGGGTCTCTTCCTTTTAACAGACAATCTGTTTACGCCTTGTTTTGTGACAGAGCGAATCAAACTTCTAATCTGTAGCGGGAAGACGTCTTCTTTGTGTGAAGAAAAACACGCCCCCTCTTACCATATGTCTTATGAGGGAAAGGTTTCATACTTCCTCTTAAGATTGTACATACAGAATAATACGTTTTACTGTAATCTAATACATATACACATTTCCGTGAGATCACTACGGTTAGAATGATACCAGACATGGTGTACGGACATGGGAATACAGATATGCATTTCTAATGTAGGATTCTGAGCATTTTAAGAGTCAATGGATTTCTATGATAGAACATAGAAAATCTCAATCTGCCATGGAAATTATACACACATAAAAATACATATGAAAAACATGGTTCTTGGATCGCCTGTGTGGAAGTGTATGGAATGTGGGCTTGCAGGAAAAGGATGAGCTGCAGCTTTGGAACCATAAAGGTTTATGACCAGGTTGAGGTCGTATTACAAGACACTATTGAGTAATTTTCTTTCAATGAACCTTCAGAAGTAAAGATTTTACTCTAGCAAGTCGCACCTCTATTATAAATTTGTAATGAATGGTAAAATGACATTTTACTATGTGGAAGTCCATATATGGAAATGTGCTTCAGTTGCATCTCGTGGTGGGTTTCTGGTTGAAAGTCCACGAGTGTGTGTGTGTGTGTGTGTGTGTGTGTGTGTCTTCTGGAATGTCCTGAGGCTGTAAAATCACAGGAAGTCAATACTGAACTAGGGGGGTTTTACAAAGGGGGTCTTAAAAACAGGGTCCTCTTTATGGCTCAAATGTCCCTCTGGGGAAATTATTAACCAGACGATGTGTTTTGACGTCACATGATTCCTTAATTTGAAAAGCAGATGCCATTGTTGCTACAACAGATAAGATTTATGTAATTGTATTAATAAACTGAATGTGATTTATATTTGTCAGTCGTATGTAAATGAAACAGGTAAGATTTATGTAATAGTACACAGAAAAACGCCCATGTTAAATTAACACTGCTCAGTGTTCATATGTGTGCACACTACAGAGTTAAAGCGGTGTTGAAGTTAATGAGATAATTAAGTGATGATTTAGCATTAATGACGAACACCTGCTGTTAACAAGCAGAATCACTGAAGGAAAGAGAAACACAAGAACTACAACTGACTTCAGCCACAGCCTCAGATGAAATCAACTGAAGAGAAAAGAAGACATTAAATCTGTGAAGATCTCAGCAGAGGAGGATTAAACAACTCCACAAACAGCATTACCAGCTTCACTTATTACTAACCAGACTGACTTTATTTCATTTCCGTTTGAATGAAATCAATAGTTGTATTTTAAAGTCACCATGATGGTGGTTAGCGTTTGCTTTAGTTGGGCTCTTGACCATTGACACTTTAATATAACATTTTCTCTGGCTGCTATAATTATGTGTTTATAAAACACATTTGTTGCAGTGGAAAAGCCAAGAGAAAAAGAGATCAAGTGATATTGGCTGTTTATTGATGAAGGTGTAATCATCATATTGTGGCCTGAATCACTTATCTTTTTCAGTGTCTAATGCTTTTATTAGTGAGGTTATGTGATTTTGTTTTATTTATTATAGTAGCTGTGTGACCTGACAGCATTAGTGATGGGAAGTCCGGTTCTTTTCCGCGAACCGGTTCTTTCGGACAGTTCGTTTCAATGAAACGGTTCAAAAAACCGGTTCACCAGTTCTTTTACGTTATCACGTAATGACGTCAATTCTATCATCCCGGCGGATAAAAATACATTCAAATAAAGGTATTTGTAATCATAACTTAAGTTAAATAATAGTACTCATCGTCATAATCATCTTGGATAGGTTGCTTACATTTATGTTTTGAAAATGAACCCTGTAGTATGCCTAAGGCGATGCGCAAACGCGGATGTTTTGCATGTCTTGAAGTGAATAAACTGGTCTTCATCATTTTTATTTTATTTGTAATTAAATAAACTTACATTTCGCCGAATTCGGCCCCTCATTCAAGTCCTTGGTTCACCCGTGCTCATGTATCAGCACAGCACATAGACAGTATAAACACAGCATCAGTTGGCCAAAAGAAAGTTCGGTTCAGACACGGTGCGATCACGCATGCGCAGTCTCTCCAGCTCGTCGGTTCTCTGTATCGAACGCGTCCGAAAGAAACAGTTCTCGGTTCTGTACTGGTGATCCGAGAACTGCTGCAACAACCAGTTCTTGACTCGAGAACCTTAGCATATGCCTGTGTGTGAGCTGAGAACTACTGAAACCTTACTAGGCTTTAGCCTTCAGTCGACAAAACTAAAAACTCGATGCATGTCTTCAGTTTGTTTAATACGTTATGTTTTGATTTACACATTATAAACATTTACTTTGCACCCTTTAAAACATTGGCAAGAGTTTACGTCAAAAATGTATAAACTTACTTAGAAATTAAATGATCTGTTCCAGAAAATAATGTTTTAGTAGGCTATAATAATAAATGTTTAGTTTTACAATCCATTCATTGTGTTTCCAATCTTTAAAATAATACAGTGAAAAGGCAGTAGCCTATGTGATAAACATGTTTCTAACATGTTTTATTTTGTTACACTTATTGATGTTCAATAAAATACTTAAGAAACATGCATTTCGTCCCTCTAAAAGAATTACGCGCATGCTCAGCTCATCAGCTCATCGGTTCTCTGTATCGAACGTGTCCGAAAGAAACAGTTCTCGGTTCTGTACTGGTGGTCCGAGAACCGCTGTACCTGTACGTTCGGTAGGGCGCGCATGCTCAGTATCAACTGCTCGTGCTCATCACTTCTCTCAGCATAACATGTCTCAGTTCAGTGAACTATTGGATTTACTGGAGCAACATATATGCCTACTCCGGGATATTGGTTTATTTTGAGTCGAAGGGACTGTCCGAAAGTGAGTAACTTTAGTAACTTGTTGTGGATCAGCACTGACGCAAGACGCGAACTGTTTCGAACGATTCAGTCCGATTTAGTGTACTGGTTCGACCAGTTCACTAAAAAGAACCGGTTCAAAAGAACGATTCGTTCACGAACCGGACATCACTAGACAGCATTAGATCCAACAGTTAATCAAATAATATAAAGAATTTTAAAAACATTTAGTGCATTAAACTTTCT
Organism: Scardinius erythrophthalmus; assembly: GCF_964197995.2. Taxonomy (NCBI): domain Eukaryota; kingdom Metazoa; phylum Chordata; class Actinopteri; order Cypriniformes; family Leuciscidae; genus Scardinius; species Scardinius erythrophthalmus. Next base: position 18,104,527 of record NC_138221.1, on the reverse strand, counting down.
CTTCTACATTATTACTTAGACATCAAGAATCAGTGTATGACTCTCAACAATGGTGACAATCAATGAAATGCTTCATAATGCAGTGCATGCTGGGTACCACCAATCAAAACTCACCCATATCTCCCAGCATGCATTGCGGCATTAATAAATTATGCATCAGGATTTTTTTGTATTGTAACGACTATGGCTCGATGGGTAAAAATGGACTTTTAATTTATATACTAATTAAAAGTGAAAACACTTTCTAAGTCCCACAGACTTGGCAAACTCTGTAACTGAACCCCCGTTTACGACTCACTTCCCCCCTCTCCACAGTGTGAGCTTCAAAGACATTACTGACATTCCGATCTCAACAGAAAACCCGCTCTGAATCACACACACACCAAACCACTCTGAAACTCCTAAAATACAAGTTACACACACGCATGAATCCTTATCAAAATGTTTTTATGTAGTTTTCTTGTCTATGGGATGTGATGGGATAAATTGAGATATTTATTCCCTTCTGCAGCAGATGTAATGGACACGTGTGTTGATACATTTGAGATGTATCTGTTTCATTAACTGATATTAATGTCGGGTGTGATATCCTACGGATCGTACTGAGCTTCTTTATACAGAAATATAAACTATATTCCGCACAAATGTTTATTCCTAGACATAATGTGGTATTAAAGTTTTAATGCATTTTTCTGTGTACGATCAGAAGAGGCGTTCCTTCACAAACAATGAAACGCTCCCGCCTCAGAACCGAAAGATTTCATTGGGTCCCGTCATGAAACAGGGCGTTACCCCGCGCTGCTTTAAAAACCACAACACAAGCAGACGCCTTTCTCTCTCTCTGCTCTCACACGCTCTCACCCTCGTGACTCCGAACTCTGAACTCTGCACTCTCACCCCTCCCTGCACCACGAGCAGCGGAGCGGAAGAAGGGACAGGGCCTTCATCCTAACGAACCGCGGATGTAGAAATCCAGTCTCGTCCTGTAACCAAGTTTTCTCGCCATTCCCGCACCGGGAAGAGACTTCCGTACCTCTCGGTAATGTTACGATCAGTAAGTTTTTAAGAACTTCACGTGAAACGCAAGCCTACAAATCGATGAGACACGGTCCAGCCAAGATACGCACGTGGTCCCGAAGCCCAGCTTCACACAGACAAAGGAACAGAATCACAAGTAACGTATAAAATGATCTCTCTCGAAGCTGCTTTCACAGTTGTCTCTTAAAAGGTTCTGTTTGTAAATTACCATACTTTCTCCCTAACTTTCTTCCTATTTTCATTCTGATCAAGTCATGTTTTATGTTTGTTTTGTTTAAACGTTCGTGGGTCTTGTGTAATTTTACGTATGTAGATTAGCCTATATTACTTCCTATATGCATATAATCCTTTGTGTGTCATTTTTGATTAAATAAATCTTTTATACTTTGACTGACTCTGTGTTACAATCCCACCAATGTAATTGTCAATGAAATTGCAATAAGATCTGGCTGCTAGCTCTTTATTTTAATTCATAAACCCAGCAATTTGCATCCACGGCCAGGAGAGAATTTGTCTGAGGTTTGATAATATAAATATTCCTTCTTAACTGGTATAATCAAAGTATTCGCTGGTCGAATGACTGATGAGAGACCAGTTATAGAACGAAATATTTTTGATAATTAGCAGGTAATGTAATAGCATATGTGAAATTTATGAATTATGACTATGAGTTATGATTTTAATATTTCCCCAAATTTCCTTACTGCTCGAGCTAATATTTCATATATGACCTAATTACGATTGTTACCAATAAACGCTACACATGGTGGAGAACGCAACGCATTTCAAACTTTACTTGGTGGAAAAATTCAGTTTCAGTCATAAGTTTATTGATTTGTTGATTAAAAATTGTGTATGCATGTTTTTGAACTGTGAGAGAAGTCGTAAAGCGAACTCACCCAGCTGACCGAGGCACAAAGCCAGCTCAGCTTACAAATTAACAGTGTCCACAAATGGCAAACATTTAGTCACTGTTAAATTGTATAAACTGCAGTATTAAAATTAAACGACTGTTAAGACAAAGAAAACTCTTAACCCTTTAGGCGCCAAGGTTTTTTTGAAAAAATGCTGGATTTTGACATCAAAATGTCAAAAGCTTGTGCCTTGAAAGGACTTAAATATAGAGATCTACTGTAAATTAGAAAAATGTTGGGGATGACTGAAAGTTTATGTGGGGTGTAAATATACTAATCTAATTAGCATATTATGACGTCATCAGGGGGGCGGCCCTATTGAATTTCATAATGTTCAGGAAATAGTAGATATTGAACTGATTTTTGAACTTATTTGCATGTTTTATTGTATTATTCCAAATGATGAGAAAAGAGGAAACCAACCATAACAGGAGAAAGTACTAAATTATTACTATACTATATAGTAAAACGCATGTGAACAGTAGCCTACTTTTTGATCAGTTCATCAGAAATATTCAGGAAATAGTAGATATTGAATTGATGGTGAAATTTATTTACATAAGAGGAAACCAACAATAAAATAGGAGAAAGTACTAAATTATTACTATATTACAATACTTTAGTAGTAAAACACATGTGAACAGTAGCCTACTTTTTGATCAGTTCATCAGTAATATTCAGGAAAAAATATATATGGAGTGTTTTTTTTGTGGTCTTTTTATCCTTATTCCAAATGATCAGGAAAAGAGTACACTAAGACCACGTCCATCCCTGCCACCCCTATCGAGCAAAATTATCTGTTTGTGCTTCGTGAACACTCGCACCTTGCACGGCGACACCATTACGCGGCAAAGATGTAACCGGGAGAAGCGCGCGCGGCTCCATTGCACGGCAAAGATGTACCGGGAGATGCGCGCGCGGCTCCATTGCACGGCAAAGATGTAGCCTACCGGGAGATGCGCCGACGGCAAAGATGTACTGGGAGAAGCGCGGGCGGTACCATTGTAAGATGTACCGGGAGAAGCGTGGGCGGCGCGGCAAAGATGTACTAGGAGAAGCGCGATCATTAGACGGCCGATCGTCATTTCCAAAAGGCAAATATTCCTCTTCAGAGTCAGAATCGGTGAATAACATTTGAACACATCCTCACTGTACAAGTTTTTATTAGTCATTTGACGATTTTCTCTCACAAATCTCACAATTTACTCAGACGCTTTGAACTGAACTGCTTCCGCATCAATGACACGATTGCTCACTTGCTCTGCTGTTTCCTCCAACACTTTGAATAGGAACATGACGTTATTTTGGTCTTGAATCGAAGAATTACATGTCTGCCATCTAGTGGTAGGGAATACAAATGAGATATTACACCATATTAGGATCTACAGCCTGTTTTATTAAGTATGACGTCTTGTCGCAATTTTGCGACTTTGGCGCTTAGAGGGTTAATTAGCACATATAAATCTGATCAGTATTTAAGTACCGCCGAATTAGGACGATGCTCTCCTCTTTCCATGCGAGGCATAAATCTGATCTGGGCGAGTTTCCCCATTTCAGTCACTAGGGCCCCCTTCTTAAATCGTTAGCAACGATTCTCTCCTGGTGAAACACTGAATTAGCTACTCAGTGTGAAGCCACGCATGTAAATTCATATTAGTGAAATTTTGTGTGATGTGAGACTGCAATTACTAGCAGATGAAAAAATTCCTGCGCATTAAAAAGCAGACGAGAAATTCCTCGCATTAAGCAAACAGAAATTGCTGCCTATTCATTAGAAAGTAGACGATAATTCCTACTTGTAAACACTACAGATGATAATTCCTGTGTGTATTTGAACCGTTTCCTGTAAAATGTGTAATCGAAGACAGACGTTAAATTCCTGTAATTCACATTTGTGAAACGCGCGCAAAACGAGCCAGAATTTATTTGTGATTCTTAAAAGACATAGAAAGTCTGCAAGCCTCAGTTGCTGAATCACTACACTGACCAACACTAGAGGGCAGCCTTTAGGTGTGTGGCAGTTCTCAAAGTATACGCCCCCACGCTGACGTCATCTGAACAAGCACTTCCTCTTACTGTCAGCCTGCACGAGCGCAACAACGCCATCTCGTGGACGCTCTCAGATAAGACCTGCGTTTCCTCTAAAACTGCTTTCATTTCTAGACTGAATTTTTCTGAGCTCTCAAATGGGACATGCATTCAAAACCCTGAGTTTGTTATGCGGATGTTATTTGAGAGTTAGATAAATTCTCTCTTCTGTTTTTGACTGTCACATTTTGAGTTTAATTTGAAAAAGAAAATCAAATTAGAGCTTAAAATTTAATTCACTCAGTCCATTGAGAGTCCATTGAGGGGGGGGGGGGGGGTTGCACGCCACCTTGTGGTCCTCCTGGGTCGGATTATCATTTCTCCCCTCAAGTCTGCATTGAAGTGTCTCAACATTGTGGTTAACCATAACCATTTCTAATAACTTAAAGGTTATTGTAAGGATTGAAAAAAAAAATCATTCCGATTTTCAATTCAATTATTTTGATAATTAGTATGGATACTTCACTGCTATCATTCTAATTTTCTTCCCTCTGTTATCTTTGGATCTCTTGCATGTTTATTTGAATTTTAATTTAAACTAGTTTGAATTTTAATTTAAATTGTGTCTGCTCAACCAGGTGGAAAGGAGTTACGCCCCCCTGTGGTCCAAACCCACATCAGAGGCCTAGTCCTTTCCTGCATCACAAGCCTGTGTTGTTATTCAAAATTTTATCTCACAGATAATCTTTTCTTCTTTCTCCAATCTCCAAAAGGGGGAGGGTTTATTCTGATAATTACCACCAGTTATCATAATTCCCTCTCGTTTTTATCATAAGTAGTAAAACCTTTCGCCTTTGACTCCTGCATGCATATTTACTCAATGTGTTGAACCCAAAAAGCCTTAATTCACATTAAGCCTAACGTTCATCCCTGATTGTGTATATATTGGCAGCACCCTCTCAGTGCACTGCGGTGATTCGGCAGTCACTTCAGGTAAACTAAATTTGATAAAACCCATCCACTTATTATAAACCACAGAATACTAGATATTCCCCTGGTCATATTTTAGGTGTTTGGTCTACTCTTCTCTCTTAGACACCCCCTCTTCCGAGATCCTGTCCCGATAACTCACGACTGCTGGACCTATCAGGAACTCTAGCAGTGTTTAACAGGCTTAGGCCTCTATTTTAAATAACGCTCCCCGTGTTATTGTTTACAACATTTCATTTGCAGATCAATTCACTTCCTTGTGTTGTGTTTACCTTTTTCCCTGCTCTCACCTTTATCTCTCTCTTTTCTGTGTGATTTGTTCCCTCATTTCACTTAGAGACAGAACCTTATAGAGAGACCCCCAGGAAAGCTGAATAATAGAGTGACGATCAAAGTTGGCATCGCCAGGCGACCACCAGGCTACCGCCTGCCAAAATTTCTATTGTGGGTCTAAAACGTACCCACGCAATTGGCTCCGCTAACTGTCAGCATCAGTTAGCCCAAATTCTCATAACGGCAGCGGCCCGTATGAGTCTAGCGCATTAACCTAAAAACAAACTTGCATTTTGTTTTTCTTTTTGTGTGTGCTGTGCTCTCTCGTCAACAGTAAGCGGAGATGTCGAGCTCACCCTGTCCTGCAGTCCGCTAAGACGACCTTGAGCCAAGAGCAACGGGACACAGACCTGGACCAGTTCGAGTCCCATGATCCAGCCCAGACATACAGCCACGAGCAGCTGTCCAAAATCTTCGGAAACCTCGCACTCAAACTCGTCGCCAGGGCCCGGGACAGCGAAAGGAGCAACGCCGACCTGCAGCAAAAGACAGCCACACTACAGCTTCAAGCCACAGCGGCCCGGAAGGACCTCGACGAAAGACTCCAACTGGCTGAAGCTCTCATAGAGAGAGCACATATTGAACTCAGAGACAAAGACTCTGAAATCAAGGCCTGTAAAACCCATTTACGAATGGCCCGAGCTGAACTCCATCAGCTTACTCAGCTAAGTCATGATCTCAGGTACGAACTTGACATTGCTCACAAAGAACTTGCACATTTTGACAGACTTAAAGGTGACCGGGAAGGGGAAACACACCTCACACTGTTATCCCCTTTCAGCGAGTCTGCGCCTTTCAGCCACACACACAAAGCTGAAAAGGCGGGCGCAAGCCCACTGCACCACACCATGCCTGTCAACACATCACAAGCTGAAGAGAGTAGAGCCGTAATGGGTCAGAATCCCCCCAGACGGATTGGGCCCCCAGCAAACAGCTCTCTCACCCCACAAGCTTTGACAAAATGGCCAGAAACATCCCTATGTTTGCTGAAGACCAGAATAGGGCTGTAGCTATCGATTATTTTAGTAATCGAGTATTCTACTGATTATTCCATCGATTAATCGAGTAATCGGATAAAAAATTGTGGTAATAAAAATAGATCCAAGTGAACAACAGCCTTTAAAATGACTTAAATACAAATAGGTAACACTTTACAATATGGTTCATTAGTTAACATTAGTTAACTACCTTAGTTAACATAGGCCTACTAAGAATGAAAAATACTTCTACAGCATTTATTAATCTTAGTTCATGTTAATTTCAACATTTACTAATACATTATTAAAATTAAAGGTTGTATTTGTTAACATTAATGTAGTGAACTAACATGAACAAGCAATGAACAGCTGTATTTGTATGAACAAATGTTACAGTTGGAAATGTAGCTATTGTTCATTGTTAGTTCATGTTGGTTAATACATTAACTAATGAGCCTTATTGTAAAGTGTTAACCAAATATATAATAACAAGCAATAATTATTGGTTCAAATAAAGTATCAAAATAATCATATGGGTTTTATTGAACAACACTAAAAATACAGCCTGTAAAATATATGATAACTAATAAACATTACATTTAATTCAAATGTCAACTTAATCTTTCATATTTGGTCACTTCTGGACGATAGAAATGCAACAGTCGCTGTAATTTTTTTAACAAGAACATGTGCACGTCAAAACATGCAAGCTCAGTGCAAGGGTTAAACTTTTATTTTGAAATTGCGATGAACAACAATTCGCATATGAGAATATATGCGAATGTATTTCTGAATATATTCAGAAACATACTTATGTGGTCTCCTGTTTTGACGTAGATTTATAAATGAGCTGCGTTTCGAATCTTGTGAAACGGCGCACACTGCGTGCAGATGAACGATATAAGCCACACAAACTCACAGCACGCAGAGATGGAGTTTGAGAAACCCGAGATTCTCCACGCATAAATTATGACATTGCAACTATGAAACACGCGTCCGATGTTTTGCGTTCCCAAATGCACATTGTTGGAAAAAACCTAAACAAACAGCACATGCAGAGACTGAGTGTGTGTGGAGCAGCATTTACTGTGAACGGAGCTGAGGTACTTTAACACAATCTGCACGCATGTAAATAATTAAAGCGTCGTGCTTCTCTGTGGGAGACAAAAAACAGCGCATATATTTTTTTAACTGAATCAAAGCCAGTTAAACTAATTTATTTAACTGATTTCACAATATTATGATTGTAAATATACCGCGTAGCCTTAGAAAACGGTGTAATGCAGTTCATGGATTCTCGTCTGTGGAACGCGCCACTTCCGGTATTTTGCCGGTTACTCGACACGGGTAAATTGCAATCGAGGATTTTTAAAAATCGAGTACTCGACTTTAATCGAGGAATCGTTACAGCCCTAGACCACAATGTACACACTAGGGCTGAACGATATGGACAAAATTTCATATCTCGATTTTCATGCCAGATATCTCGATATCGATACAATACGATATGACTACGTAAGTACTAAAAAAACAATACATTTAGAGTTTGTAAAATACACACTGATGTCTATGGAAGAGGTAATAATAATCCTTTCCATTATAATTCGACACGTTTTATTCATATCAGATACACATTGTGTAAGTAACTTCAATGTTTACTCTATTCTATTCCCAGTTCACCAGCCACTTACTTTTCAGTATTTCGGGAGAAGTGGATGAATTCACGTGTTGTAAACAGAGGTTGTAAATCCAACAGATCCGATTCTCTGAACTGCGTCTGCGGCACAAACTAACACGGCGGCGCCCATCGCGCATACAGCTCAACTAACGCGATCGTTATAAAGGTGTTTAAACAACAATATACTTCCACTTGCATGTATTTGACAATCGGAATATCAGATATTTCATGCCATAGCTAACACATTTGTGAATATTCTGAATAAAAAAGGAAAAATGACATAAAAGCAGATCATCATTCATTCAGCGCTGTTGCTGCTGCGGTGTGTCACGTGACAAGCAATGACGCGTCACCATGGAAACGCCGCCCCCCCCTCTCACGTCCCTGGTAGTGTGCGCGCGCTGGCTTTAGCGGTGCATTCAAGGGCACTCGTAAAACTGATGTTTGTTGTGACTGCCAGAGTTGTATGCAGGGCGAGCGCGGAGAGGGAAAAACTATATCGTCTATATCGTTGCTTTTTTCGATATTAATATCTCGATATAGATACGATAACGATATATCGTTCAGCCCTAGTACACACGTACCTTTCAGACATTGACAGGGTTCTGAACAACCCCTCTGTCACAGTCTTAACTACATAGAGTCAGAACCGTTCCAGGCCAGCGGAGGGCAGTACTACGGTGACAGTGCTAGTCAGAGCACCAAAGCGAGCACTCTGAAAGATTCTGGGACCAGAATCACCAGCCGTCCAGAACTCCAAGCCCCGACAACCAGCCATGGAACCATTCTCTCCTGAACACTGGTGAGCCTGACTCTTCTTACTCCACAGATGAAGACAGCGCAGCCACTTCTGATACAACTGACATCCTGACACATATGAACACTGAGCAGTGCTAATTTAACATGGGCGTTTTTCTGTGTACTATTACATAAATCTTACCTGTTTCATTTACATACGACTGACAAATATAAATCACATTCAGTTTATTAATACAATTACATAAATCTTATCTGTTTCATTTATGTATGACTTAAACATATGAATCACATTCAGGAGTATTGATTGGTTTATGTTAAAACTATGTAATCCAAATGCATGGGAATTTGTTATGCAATTCAAATACATAAATCTTATTTTTAGACACAATTTTTTTTTTGAGTGTGAACCACATGGTGGAGAAGAAAAAAAAGAAAACTTATCTTGTTATTTTGAGATATTAAGTCGTTATTTCGACGTAATATCTCGTTATTTCAACACAATAAGTTGGTATTTCTACATAATATCTAGCTGTTTATTATGATTATTTTCTATCAGACAACAGACTGTACAAGACCGGTCATATGTATCAAAACTCACTGACAAATCTGACTAAAGAGCTTTTTTTGATGCTAATATGTGTGATGATAAAGCAGTCTGTGAGAGCCAGTGCAAACCACTGAAGCGAGAGACTGATGATGTGTGACAGTGATCATGTGATCATGAACCTTGTGTAGAAGCTGCTGCTGTAGTTCGGCTTGATGTCTTCTCAGAGTTTGAGCTTCTGACTGGAGTCAGTGTTGATGAAGCGACTGGAGCTGCAGAAGATGAATGTTCAGACGCATCAGGACATTAACATCATATTTTCATATTGATCATGACATGCAGTTTGTGTTCAATCATCACAGCTTACAGTGGCAGTAGTTGAGAAGAGAGATGTTACTGTATCATTTATTCCTGGTTTATATGAGAGAGAAACACAGTGAGCTGCTTCCCATAAACCTTCAGCTTTCCTGAATCAATGACATTATTAATAAAAAAAATACAAGGTAGATGTAAACAAACTAATAAAAGGCAAATATAAGCGTTTTCTTTAAAATAATTTTTTATTGTGTTTTATTAGTGACAAATTTGGGGAGAGGATAAATATTCCAAAACTGAAAATACAGTATGAGAATTAACTGCACAATTACTAGACATGTTTTCCTTTTGATATTATAGGCCAATTTGCAAGCACAATTTGTGAAAAAAAAAAAAAATATATATATTGAGATGCTTCCAACTGTTGCTCTTGCATTCTTTCTTGTGACACACCTGAATGAATGGCTCATTAAGTATGTGGGCCCCATTATCTCCAGGTGCGAACCACTAAATATGCATGATCGTTGACGCCCACTCCGCATATTGCCTTTCCAGACAGAAAGTGTTTTGCAAAATTTAAATCAATGCATTGTGTTATGTGAATGATTAGGCAGGATAATTTTCACATCATTTTGAAGAAAAAACACTAGGTGACGACATCCATCCATCACAAGTCTTATTGACACATTTAGAATGTGTTTTATGGCCTTATTTCAGAAACTTTAGTTTTTAGTTATTTCAATAACCATGCATAAACATTATTCTCTCAAAAATGAGAAAACATGTACATGCATGGTGCTCACATATGATGGTAGCCCTGTTTGTGCTATATAGAGTGAATTTACACATTTGCCATTAATATGTTTATAAGCAACTGAAAAAGCAAAAATGTCAGGGCATGTCAGAACATCTCAAGGACCCCAAAAACACCCCAGACCCCAGAGGGTTAAGCCTTAGAATTCATAAAACTGCAAACAAATCCTTATAATTCCCAATATTGACCTCCCTCATGGGTCATACATGAAATATTGCATAAATCAGAAGAGTCTATTTTAGCCTAGTATGACCCATAGGAGGTCAATATTGGGAATTATAAGGATTTTTATGCAGTTTATGACTTTGACCACTAATATTTTACAATTGCCAAACGTATGAAGCCATCAGAAAGAGTAGAGCCAGTGTGTGAAAGTTTTCACAAATCTGCCAGAAAAGAGTGTTTTCTCAGCTGAATACTTGACAGTGTATCTGACTGAGGTCTTGAGTTGATTTCTGTGAGTAAGCCGACATCTCCACTCTCTGTTGTTATCTTCATTCAGGAGTGTTGTAGTCAGAGTGATGATGATACAGTGATATTGATCTGATGATGATGATATCTGATATCTGGAGTCTGTCTTCAGATCAACACCAGCCTGATTCACCCACACCAGCTCAACTCCCTCAGAACGAACCCAATAATCACAGGAGAATCCAGTATCTGAATACAACTGACAGGAGAGAGTCACAGAGTGGCCTGGACTGATCTCAGTCTGTGAGGATGAAGATGATGATGATGATGATGGAGACACTGAATCTGAACACAAGACACAAATCACAGACTCTTCAATCATCATCTGAGTTTAAAGGGAGAATCTGCCCTTTTTAAATTGACACATAATCATAAACTTACCATGAAGAACATGCAGAGAAACATCAGCATCAGGTCCTAGTTTTTGGTCTCCTCCATACACATCTATCCATTGTTGGCAGGTGTATAATCCATAATCTTCTTCTGTGACGTTCTTGATGTTCAGAGAGCAGTCAGACTCCAGACTCAGTCTCTCATGTTTCTCTGTGTCTTTCTTCTTTATCCCTTTAGTAATCAGTCCAACTGCTGTTGAATGTCTGAATCTGTTAGAGTAGGTCCATGTAGTTTTAGATTTGCAGTCAGAAAGAGTATTATTACAGGACAGACGCACATTTTCACCAGAACTGATGAACTTATGATCCTCCACTCCACTGATACCTGAAACACAGAATATCTCAGTGATCATTATTATATTAATAAATTAAACCATAAACCATACTTGCATAATAAGCAGAAGATTCAAATCATACAGTCTTTTTCTGGTGTTTGATAGTTAATGCATTAATTAACATTTATGGATAAACCAAATCAAACGCCTCTTTAAGAAGGAATAAGAAATACCCTGACTTTGAAACAAATGTAAATAATGTAATATCATCATATCTTGAACTCTTGATTTGAGCTTTGTCATAAACATTATTGGACGGCACAGGATTAGTTGATCCTCCTCTTCAAGCGTAGAAAATACACTAATAACTGCCCTTAAAAGCTCTTTATCTGTTCTGTGTTTCTCTCTCTCCTTCAAACTCACCCTACTGTGACTTATGCACAGCTAAATACAAAATAACAATTCAAAACCCACAAAGAATATTTGTGGAACAGTTCCCAAAGGAAGGAGCAAAACTCAGGGAAGGTTTGCTGGGATCAGTAGTTCACTCTCCATCCAGACACAGTCGTGATGATACTGTACTTCTGTTCTCTGACCACACAACATCACTTCACTGAGCTGAACACTCGTTGTGTGTTTGATAGTGAGTTTATGATCAATCATGAGCTGAGTTTGGGAAGTAGTTAACAGTGAATTTGATCATGATTAGGGCCCTCTCAAGTAAAAGTCATGACAACATAATGCATTAACAAATCATTTAATACAATCACCAGTACAACAAAACAAACAAACAAATCAAAAGATAAAGGTTATTTGTAGTTCTTTTACTCACAGCGCATTCACTGTGTGCTCATACTATGATCTCGATATCAATATTGTTAAAAGCGCTATATAAATGAAGGTGACTTGACTTGACAATACGAGCTCATCCCAGATAGAAATGTTGTTGTTCTATCAATGTTTTGAGAGCATTATGTTGTTCTTGTAATGTTTTCTGTAGATAATTGTATTTTTTGTTACCAGAATGTTCTCCTAAAAGGAAAGATAACCCTCTCTAAACATTCTTATACAGTTTTAGCGGGAAGTTTCCCAGCAGACACAGGACTGAACCATCTTTTTCCTCATATGTCTCTAGTTTCCTGTTTACACCTGTTTACACTTTGATATGTAGTCCAAATATGACCCCAAAAATGTATAGAGTGATTTTAAAAAAAAAATTTTTTTTACATTTTTAATAATACACATAATATATAATTTTTTTGGTTTACTTCTCATCTATACATTAATGCAATGTTTTGGGAGATTTTAAGTACTTTTGTATCTATTTACTGCAAAATACCTCAGCCACACCATTAGCATGCATATGAAATATTACCTTTTTAATAAAACACATTAATGATGATCGAAATGAAATATGAGTTGTTTCTGGATATTGATCTCAGTGTGAGATGCATAATTCTTCATCTGCTGGTTAGATTTTTTTTTGCAGATAATATAGTTTTGCCAAAAAGTGTAATTACCGTACACTTCCAGCAGAGGCGCCATAGAGATCCATTCATTTTTCTGGATGTGACTGACTGCTCTTATAACAGCTTTTGTTATGAATATATATATTTAAACTTTTTAAAATACATTAAATCAGTATTTTTTTTGTTGTTATTTGAGGTCTTTTGAAGTGTTTTGTTTTTGCAGTAATGCCACATAAATTTGCAGTAATGACACTAAAAGAAAAGACTTGAATGCAGTTACATATTATTTATTTCAATAATCCAAAATGTATAAAATCATTAACTTTAGAATAAGAAAAATGTGTGTAAGTGATCACGTTCGTTCCACATTGCATTTGTGCGCTAGTACATTGACATATGGAAATGTTCAGATTTATTCTGGATTTATTGATTTTATTTTTTTAACAAATGAAAAATGAATAAACAATTTTCATTTCAAAGGTCTTGAGTGTGACTTTTTAATGCATTAACAAATCATTTAATACCAATTAAAGGGGCATTTCACCCATTTGAACATTGTTTTTTATTTAAAGTGGGTCATATATGTAGTCGAAATGTAAAAGAAATTTTGAATTTGGTGCCTTTGTGACCAAGAAAAGACAAAAAATAACTTCAGGACGCATTTGTATGAAAGACAACAACTCCCACAATGCACCACATTGCACAGCTCCGCAAGCCACTCCCACTAATCCAGAAAGCGCATATCTGCCTATAAGAGAAATCACTCTTCCGTCTACAAGTCTAGCTACCACCAGAGCTTGAAATTAATTTCACATTCACACAAAATGTCTAGTTAGTTGGCGAACTCATTAGTGCATTACTCCTCGTTTGTATTTCTTTCGAAAAGGTGAATTATTGCATGGTACCTGGATGTTCAGTCAGAACTTATGCGGTGCGAAACTAGGAAACTAGTTCACAACACAAACGTCCGTGTCCTCGTCTGATTCACAGATTTCGTCCAGGAGAAATTGTCATCATGCCGCAGACGGACTCTATCTCTGTGTTCGTAGCGGTTCGTAGTTGCATAGTGAAATCACCGGCGCCACCAGTCCGCCCTAACCCGAGCCAGTCCGGGCTCCTCGTCCGCGGCAGGCAGGTCTTCTGCCTCGGCTGCTCTTCGCTATAATGCGGCTTGTAAAGGTAGCCACAAACACCTGATTCAAGCATCAGACTTCCGAAATCCTCTTCCTCTAGTCTATATCATATTGAGCACTCTCCTCCGCTATTGTCATAACTTTACATCCAGGGGCGTTTCTAGGATTTTCATTTTAGGGGGGCTCAGCCCCCAATGAGGGTATGATTTAAAAAAAAAAAGTTAGTTTATGGTCTAATGCGCATTATTAACTAGTTTCATTCATTCATCCAGTAACATGCATATGGCAGGGTTTTAGAATCACTGAGGTACCAAATGCGAGGTATTTAGGGGGGTTCGGGGCATGCTCCCCCGAAAAATTTTGATTTCTCTGATCTACATATGTGCATTTTAAGATGTTTTGAAGGCCAAAAAAATTGGATAACAACAGCTTTAAAACCATGTGCGGGCAGCTGTTTATTTTCCACACTTCATCAGCATCACTCTTTTTCTCTTTGTTTTTATCTTGCTCTGTCTTTTCCCCTCCTAAAGCTGAGCTTTGACTGATATAGGCTTTCCATTTTTGTCTGTCAGTGAAGAAAGTAAACATTGGGTCAACTGATAGGTTGATTTATGAATCATGTTCTCAGACAAAGCTACCAGGAAAGCTAGGTAACTAAGTTTATTGAATTCATTCACAATATGTACACATTCATTATTGATCTAGGCCTAATACATGGCCGTAGACAGGGCTTTATAATCAAAGAGGTCATAAATTTGAAGTTGTTATGGGGTTAAACATTTTTATTTCTCTGATATGTGCATTTCAAGACGTTTGAAGGCCAAAAAAGGATAAGAAATAGATTTAAAACCTGCTCTCTCCTCATCTCCATCACTGTCTTTTTCTCTCAGTCTCCTGATCTTGCCCTGTCTCTTCCCCTCCTAAAGCTGAACTTTTTTAATTTACTGAAGGCTACAAATTGTATTATATTAATTCTCAACATGTACACATGCATTAGTAATCTTGTGCCTATGAAAACGGCTTTGTTAATGTTTCTTGTCCCCTCACAATGACATAATTACACGTTATATAGGCCTATTTTCAACTCAAAATGGCGAAATTAGACAAGTTTATAGTTTTCTAATTATTTTTGTCATTCGTTTAACATTTATGACCTAAAAAACTGTCAAATATAAAATGCTTAGTTTAGCTACTTACATCTTCTTAACTCGCACTTGACCGTAAACTGAAGCGTCAGTCGTGACATGCTGCTAAAATTCCATGTAAAATTCGCGCTCAGCAGCTTCTGTGAACATAAACCCTGCCTACTTTGATTTGATTGGTCATCTCAAATATTCTGACATTGACGAGAAGTGAAAGACCAATGAGGCTCAGATGAACAAACACACACACGCGCGCCTCTGTTTCTGACCTGCGCTCTGCTTGGCGCTGCTGCGGACTGAAGATGAAGAACATTATTTAACCTTGTCAAAGACAAAAAAATATATATATTTTTTAGAATAACAACATTTCTTACTCCAAGTTTTAGGGGTGCTGAAGCACCCCTAAAAAGGGGCTAGCCTCGCCCATGTTTACATCTGTCTACACAGCGCCTGTTAGCTTAGCTTCAAACAAGATGGAGGATATTGCTTTCAGTTTCAGAGAGTAAAGTCCCACCCACTGATCTGTAATAGGTCTGTAGCGTGAGCGGGTCCCGCCCCCTGGGAAAGATGAGGAACTAGTGCTTGTAGTCTCAACAGAAAAATGACGATTTTTGCGTCATTGTAGGAGGAAGTGTAAGAGGTAAATAACAGATTTCTCCCGTATCAGGGGAAAATGAAAGAGTGTTGCACGACCATTCAATAGTATGACTGGGTTTCTAACAATGCAAAGCTTAATGCAAATGGGTGAAGTGTCCCTTTAATAATACAAATAATTTTATTTGGTTTACTTCTCATCTATAAATTAATGCAATGTTTTGGGAGATTTTAAGTACTTTTGTATCTATTTACTGCAAAATACCTCAGCTACACGATTAGCATGCATATGAAATATTACCTTTTTATGAAGAAAAAAAAACACATTAATGATGATCGAAATGAAATATGAGTTGTTCCTGGATATTGATCTCAGTGTGAGATGCATAATTCTTCATCTGCTGGTGAGAATTTTTTTTGCAGATAATATAGTTTTGCCAAAAAGTGTAATTACCGTACACTTCCAGCAGAGGCGCCATAGAGATCCATTCATTTTTTGGATATGACTGACTGCTCTTATAACAGCTTTTGTTATGAATATATATATTTAAACATTTTAAAATACATTAAATCAGTTTTTTGTTGTTATTTGAGGTCTTTTGAAATGTCTTGTTTTTGCAATAATGCCACATACATTTGCAGTAATGACACTAAAAGAAAAGACTTGAATGCAGTTACATATTATTTATTTCAATAATCCAAATTTATAAAATTATTAACTTTAGAATAAGAAACACATTTTTAGTACATAAAAGTAAATTTTATTTCTATAAAAATGCTCTATATTCCAGTCACACCTGTGTGTGTGTGTGTGTGTGTGTGTGTGCGTGTGCGTGTGTGTGTGTGTGTGATCACGTTCATTCCACATTGTATTTGTGCTCTGAGGTATGGAAATTTTCAGATTTATTATGGATTTATTTTTACAATTTTTTGTGACAAATGAAAAATAAAAAACTATTTTAATTTCAGAGACATTCATTTCAAAGGTCTTGAGTGTGATTTTTTTTTTTTTTTTAATACCTTCAGAACAACCGAATCAAGCCCAGTTTTTTGTGTGTGTATAGATAGATAATTTAGAAAAAGTCACAAAATCTTATTGCACTGAGATGAAGGAAACCATTATTTTTAACTAAAGAAAAGTCGACTGGGCTCATATTGACCCTAAAGGACAAATTAGGGTTCGGTCCTGGAGAGCCACTGTTATACTATTATATTTATTGTGTTTTATTTTCTGAGAGTGCAAGCATGATGTTGAATCATCATCATCACATTGTAACATAAATTCAATGCCATTATCATTGATTTTTGGATGAAATCTAAAAATAAAATGATGGGTGTAAAATTGATGCTGATTCAATGCAGTTAACATTGACAGAACATTAACACTGATTTAACATTTAACACCGGTGTGATTAGAACGGTCAGTGCATCACGTGATCAACTGCTAAATTTCGCGCGTTGGCTGGCGCTGAGCCAGAGACAGGCGCGCTCTGAGCTATCATATATCACAACTTTTCAGTGTTTTCAACCACACTGTTAACCCTTGCTGTAAAATTCTGACAATATTATACCATTTTCCATTAAAACAGTAATATACCGTAGAAAATAAAACTAGCCTACAGGAATATACTGTGAATTAACAGTGCTCAAAGTCGACACTCAGAGGCTGTTTTCCCAATCACACCCTATACCCTCATTCACTATTCCCTACATTAGTTCACTAATATAGTCCACTTGAATGAAAAGAAGTGAGTGAATTGAGAGACTGATGAACACTGATAAGCAGAATCACTGAACGACAGAGAATCAAGAACAGAAAAAAGAGGAACAAAAAAAATACAACTGACTTCCAGCCACACTGAGTCTGAAACCAGTTTACGATTATTTCTTTCATACATGTACAAAAGTTCTTGTTGAGAATTAACAGAGATTTAGTTATTAATAAAATTTGTTGTCACCATGATGGAGATCAGTATTTGCTTTAGTTGGTCTCTTGTACCTTGACTTCTTACCTTTCATCTCTCTCTGACAGTGAGTTTATAAAACACATTTGTTATGGCAAGAAAAAGTCAAGAGGAAGATGATTAGGTGTTTTTATTTTTGTGTGATGATGTTACAATCATCCTGGACATGCCTGATTTACAGTTTTTTTCCTGTATATAGTCATTGAAATTATAGTTATCTCATATTAAGCATATATCTGTGAATCTACAAAAGGAAATCAATATTTCTGTAATCAGGTCTTCTGAAGAATATTGTAATCATATAGTGCATTCAATTTTATTTTACTCCTGTTTGGCTCAGACACACACAGATATCAACAATCAGCATATGAATCTCAACAATGGTGAAAAGTTTCATGTTGCAATGCATGCTGGGTTCCAGGATAATATAAAACTCCCAGCATGCACTGCTGCATGAATAATAATAATTAGGGATGGGCGATATATCGCATGCGATTGTTATGCGCATCTCATCAGTAAAGCCGGTTCCTTGATTAGTAGTAAATCACCATCACCTGCTTCAGATGGAGCGGCATTTACTACAAAGAGCCGTAGTTAACTGACAAGCTGAGCCAAATCACATCAATATCGCGGACGTATCCCCAGATAGCAATGAGTCGGCGGACCACCGTCGGTGCTCCGGCGGCAGTAGAAGCGGCAGAATGGCGACATCGCAAACACGTTGGACGGCGCACCGCCGGTGGCAGCCGCTTTTTAAAAGCGGCAGCCGCCTTCCTACCGCCTTCGTTCCGCGGCCGGCCCGCGGGCCAACCACTATTCCGCCGCCTTTATATTGAAGGCGACCCTTCCGTGGCCCGCCGGAGGCAAGCGCTATTTTCCAGCGATCTGCCGCCGCTTATTCTGGCTATATATATATATATATATTTAATATTTATAGCATGCAGTTTATCAAGAATAATGATTGCTCAAACCAGACAAATATCCACTTGGCATTTTTATTCCACATTTCAAAGTACAGTAACTGTCATTTAAACAAGATGTGTCAGATCACTGAAACATAACAGAAAAATAAATAAATAAATATACTAACATGCAGGTTTCTAATTAAATTTTGGTAAAAAAGAACAACAAAAAACAGCCTTACAAGCAAATTACAACTCTTACAATAATTGTTCATATAAAGAGGACAGCTCTAGGGTGAAAAAAATTACCAGTAAACATTATGACAAGTAAAGAGAATACTTGAAAATAATGTGCAGCATACCAAATAAAATAAATAAAAGTATGACATCACATTTACAAGCCATTTCTAACAATAGGATAAGTGGCAGTAATTTAGTAAAGCTCTGGAGTAGAATAGACCATTACCGGTATAACTGCAATGCTGACCTGTGGCACAAGGACTAATATTTGAAAAAAGAAAATAAAAGTATTTTGCACAGTTAGTGAGTATAGCGTGACACTTCTGACTTCTTTAGGGGTCTTGATGTTACTGACTGCAAGATTAAGAAAGGATTCCAGTTGTCAGTGATTCTGGGGTGTCAGTAGTCAGCCTGGTGCCTTTTTCTGCCTTCACGGTCAGATGCTCCTTTCAGGTAACGCGAAACGTTAACCTAGACTGCTTCATCGGTGGCATCCTGGGTTGCCGGGTTCTTCCTGATGGCTAATTTAGAAAATACAGATCTATCATTTCATTTGAATTGCTTGAGGCCATACACATCTACTTAAATATAATAAAAAATATATCCAACTTACTTTGAACAATGATCTTCAGGAACATGTCTCTAAAACATGCTTTATCCCCGACACCAAGCTGAAAATCCAAAAAAGTGTTACAAATTACATTTCTCTGAAGCTTCTCATAAATAAATAAAAAATGTGAAAGGCTAAGGATTCAGACTGTAATATATGCAGTATACAATCCTAAATTTTACTTTTTAGATTACTCTATGGCGTTATAATCAGCAAACTTACAAATTGTTCCTGGAGCTTTTTATCCTGCTTCAAACTGTTGTCAAGACACGGCAAATCTTCCTGGGTGTGTAGGGGGAGTAACAGATCCCCTGACAGGGATAACTCCAACAGACACAACATCACCAAATTCTGCAAGACGTCACAGCATAAGGGTCTGATCTGCACCTACAGGGTTTCCCAGAATAACATAGTCAGTCCTGGTCCCTCAATTACTAAACTATGACATTTATATCTAGATCTACTACATGTACAGGTAGCCCCAGTGGGAATTAAACCAACAACCACAAGTGCTGTTTGCAAGTTGTACCTGATTGCCCAGTGCAAGCAAACATCTTCAACATTGTTTGTTGAACTTGCTTCACCTGCTCTTGAAGTAAGCCGCTGTCATCCGAAGCTACAAAATGAAAGGCATATGGTAATTTTGGACTTACATCACACACAAAAAAGTACAATTTAAGAAACAGTGCAAATTCTCACCTGCTCGTGCATTGCTTTCCCTCAGGGCCTGGTTCTACATTTAAAAAATAAAATAAAAAACAACTAAAGGCACTATTTTCAATACTGTTAAAACACTGGACATTAAAACATAGGGCTAGAATATACCTTCACAGCTGAAAACTTCATGCTTGACACGAGATGCCATTGGAGTACAAGGGCCAACAATAGATCAATGACTTTCTCCCTCCTATTGACAATCATTGACATGTAAAAATATGTTTGAAGTTAGTGCATACATTTAATGAATTGGACTTAAATGTAACACTTAGTTAAGCGCAACGTATTACATATCTCCAGAGTTTTCACCCATATGCTGCCAGGGTAAATTTGCTGCCGGGGGTGTAAAGCTTAGTACTTGATGAGCTGGGGGAGCAAACATAACATCTTTCATTTCAATGCAGAGTATTGCATATTCAGTAACGAAACAATAATTGAACTGTGCAAAGCTAATGGAATGTACAACACACCTCAACACCTTTCATCTAGAAACTGCTGCAGCGAATCCCATCAAGTGTCCTAGTGAAAAACAGATTATGAGTAAAGGATTCATCATCTTAAAGTCAGCATGAAATTTTTTTTACAATTTGTATTTTTATATGTACTATTGTAGTGTTTATGTAAATGATTCATCTGTGCACTTCATTTTTTTTTTATTCATGTACCCTTATAATCTTTAATCAAATACATTACCCTTCCCTCCCCCCTCGAAACAACTTCTCTTCCAGTCATGTGCAATGGCGTGAGGGCGTGGCAACTTCCCTCAAACCATTAGTCTGCTATGAGCAGAGATGGAGGTGAGGAGAGCTAGAGTAAAACCCTGCTCCTCTATTCAATATTCCCTTTCACTTGGAAATACATCACAACACTGGAGAAAAGTCGTTTGTAACTTCTGGTTCATGCCGACTTTAAATAGAAGCAATAGTTTCCAAGACAAAAAACTTCACAAATAACATCACTTACTTGTACTCAAACTCTTGGCGGATTCTGGATTACTGGGGAGAAACCTGGTTCTGAGGAAGAGGAAACAGAAATTTGATAATAATAATAATAATAATAATAATAATAATAATAATAATAATAATGAATGAAAGAGTCCGTTATCCACAATGAACAGACAAATAAATTACACAGATGAAATAAAGGAAAATCAAATGTACAAGTCAGACCCATATACCTGCTCCCTTCATGAACTTAAAATGATGTTTCTCCCAGGTGCTGTGTGGAGGTGTGCAGCGGATGGCTAAATTGTTCCCTTGTCTTTTTTGCGGAGGTTAAATGGGGGCCAATGGCACATGCCCTTCGCTAAACCACTCTTGCGGAACCACTGCAAATGGCAGATCCTCCTTGTTGATAAACTGAACAATGTGAAGCATCTAAAATAGAAGACACATTAGCATAAAGTATACTTTTTGATTCATTTTTTTCAGGCAAAATCAACAACATTAAAATGCTCACCCCTTCGAAAAAGCAGTAATTTTCACAAGTGGATCAACAGAAAACCATGTTCAGACAAACAAAATCATATAAACAACCTATATATATCGTTATTTTTGTAAGAAAACACCAAAAGTTAAACTACCGCTAAGTCTTTCTAGATGTAAAGTTTGGCTAACGTTACCTACTGTAGCTAGATACATTTCAACATGTAGCAACGTTAACATGCTTGAACTGTGTAAAAAAGGTGAACAGCATGTGGTAGCGAACACTGTAATCTAGACTAGCAGCATAATTATGTTTAGTTAGAAAACAACACAAGTTATACTACTATAAAAATCAGTCTTTCTTGTCGTGAAGATTTTGCTAACGGTTCCATTCCCTCGTAACGTTAGGCGGCAGAATAATTGTCCGTAGTTCAGGAACTGTAACGTTAGTTAATTCGACTGACCAATACTATCTTAAACCACATGTACTCACACTTGTACAAACATACGTAACAGTTAAACATATACTTAGAAGAAGAAAAAAACTCAACGCCAGGAAGAAACCAAGTAACGTTAGCCTAGCTATGTCAGAAACATGGTGGAAACTTTGCAAACAAGACTAACTTAAGTTACTTTAGCTTGACTAGTTAGGCAAGAACAGATTTTAAGAAGAAGTACTAAAAACAATGTCAAAAATGAACATAGTAATATTGCATCACACAAAAAGGCAAAATGTACTTACTTAAAAGATCATATATTTCCTCTCTCCAAATACTGCAACCGTGTGAGGAGCATAGAGGTGACGAGACGAGTTATCTGCTTCAGTTTTTTAGGTGCTGCCCCTCTCGACCGGTGGAGGTACTTCTCTGTTTGTGCTTTAACATTTTCTTAAACATTTGTACAGGTCGTGAAACTCGCAATTGCAAACTGCAAAGTAATCCCTTATACATGTAAAAGGTAAAATAAATTAAAAAAAATTAGCTTGTAAAAACAATGAAAGACATGACAGAGAGACAAAATATTTCTAAATATTTCACTTTATCCTTCAGGTCAAAACAGACATTTTCATGTTTCTCATAGACATTACCATGGTTGCAAATTAATAAAAAAAAATATAAAGCAAACCCAAGATTTTGGCCAAGTTGCAGATGTCTTTCATTGTTCACTGATTTCAGGCATTGGTGAAAAATCTAAATTGTTCATACCATGAATGAAATATTTATTTAAAAAAATAATCAGAATCAGAAAGATATTTATTGCCAAGTAAGTTTTAGAAAAATTAATCATTTTTGGTCTATTATTGGTACATCTCAAATTGTGCATAAATCAAAGAAATGTAAAGAATTGTCACCTTAAGTGAATAATATAATTCTATATATTTTACATATCTGCTATCGCTTCAGAGTTTCAAAGTAGGCTAATTTAAATGGAATCAGAGTCAAATCTGTTATAACCCCTAATGGCTTTAGAGCAACAACAAAAATTTATATAATTCACATAATAATTATAATCGCTTTAAATGTGAAAAGTAGTTAAAATGCTATCAGTTTCACTCATGGCTGGTCGATATCAAAGCGGCTTGCCGCCAGCCGGCCGCGGTTCATTTAGACGGCGGCAGCCGTCAGAGAGAATGAAGTCGGCGGCCCGGCGGCTGTTCGCCGGCGGCATCTCGCAAGAAATGGGAGTGACGTATTCGGCGGCAAACGTTTAATCTCCGCCAGCGGGGCGCACCTATAGCCGACAGCTTGGGGCCGGCGGCAAAAAGAAGCCGTGCAGATATTTTTTGCTATCTGGGTAGTAAGCCCCTAACAGACAGCGATCATAATAAAAACCTTTACAGACAATAGCAAACATCCTGAGGTCGCAATTACTTGAAATTTAAATATTAAACACAGTTTATTCCAAAGATACTTAACCCTCTGGAGTCTGAGGTGTTTTCTGGGCACTGGAGGTGTTCTGACATGCTCTGACATTTGTGCTTTTTTCAGTTATTTATAAACATGTTAATGGCAAAGGTGTAAATTCACTCTATATAGCACAAACAGGGCTACCAAAATATGTGATCACCATGCATGTATATTTTTTTTTTTTAAGAGAATAATGCTTATGCGTGGTTATTAAAAAATTTAAAATGAAAGTTGCTGAAAGAAGACCTCAAAACTCATAATAAATATGCATGAATAAGACTTTTGAGAAATGGATGTTCTTCCTTCGAGTTCTGGCTTCAAAATTATGTGAAAATAGTCTTGCTTTATCATTCAGATAAAACAATACATTGATTTAAATTGATGTAAAACAGGTTTTGCTTGGAAAGCCATTATGCGAGTGGGTGTGAACGAGGAGTGGTTTACACCTTGGAATACAAAATGTCCCACCCATTATGCATAATGACTCTGCATAATTAGCCATTCATTCAGGTGTGACTCTGACTGACTGAGCCACAATGCAAGGACAAAAAATTAGAAGACTTATATTGACCATTTAAGATTTTGCTTACATCTATCTTGTAAATATGTTTTGCTTTTTTATTAAAAAGGTTACAATTACAACAATAATAAAAATTTCAACAATATTTCAAGTGTACTCTTTCTTTGTAAAAAAAAAAAAGATTATAGGCCTACATTTTAGGCCTATCTATGTATTCATTAGTTTGAATATAGCCAAAATTGGAACAGCTAACATCTTAGTTGATGACTTTATTTTATATATATATATAAAAATTGCTAAACAAAAGCTTATTTGATATATATATTCACTATATTCTACAGTAAAAACTGTACTCAAATCTATTCAACAAAATGTTGTCTTTCATATTTCGCCTGACTGTAACGTTGTTTTTATGAAATATTAGGGCATATAAATGTTAATTTGCAGTTTAATACGTATTGCTTATACAAATAGCCTACATTTTATTTCAACATATTTCAGTCGATTTTTACTCATCTCAGTATAGTAATACAGTTTGCTAAAACATCCTCATTCATTCACACACGCGATTTAAATTTAAACTGTCTTTTTGCGAGCTGTGGTAAACAGCGTGCATCTCTGCCGTTCATTCATCAAAAACAGAAACCCGATTCACGTGAGAAGAAAAAAAAACTTACAGTATTCCTCAGCTCGCTCCTCGATATACCCGCACTTCTGAGGTACTTTTTTCATTATTGTTATTGCTCACAGCGCTGCTGAGACGGTGTTAAAGTAATGATCTGAATAAACTGATATGTGGGCGTTCACAGGTTTGCTTGGATTGCCTCATTCATTTGCGTTTGAATAGTGCGCGCTCTCCGTAGGCGGAGTCACATTACATTTGAATTAGCTCTAATGAGGTCGACTGGAATCGCTCTCTTTTAATACAGATTTCACAACATGAGAATATTTGTTTTTTATATAAATTACTTCATTTAAGAGAAGAGAATTCAAGCTTCATGCCTGTATGTCTGTTTGCCTGTTTGACTGAGTATTCGCTGAGTTATTGTTCATTTTCGGACGCGTTTCAGAATGCACGACACTGGCAGATAGAAGGCAGAACTCGCATCACGTTTATTTTTCTTTATTTGGCAAAAAGCACAACACTTTGTTTTTATTGTGAGTATACACAAAAATAATACACATTTAACAGAATCGATTGATGTATGAAACTTGTTTTGTAAAATCAAAGTCAAAAGAGTATTTTGGGTCTCAATTCAACTCATAAGGAAAAAAGCGAGCAGATCACGCCGGCGTGATCTCCGACCTCTGAGGGTTAACTTACAAGTGCAACAGCAGCCAGGTCAGCATCCGTTTTGCAGGCTTCTGTTTCTCTCAGTTCTCACCATTCTGAAAAAGCCGGTCCGATATATTTACTCGAATCTGACTTCTTGCTCGGTCAGTCTCCCATTTCCTCTTTCGTTGGTCCTCCGACAAAGATTTCCTAGCTTTCTGCTTCTTTTTTACAGGCTCAGCCATAACTCAATCTATCGTTGCCCTTTGCTTATAGCTAGCCGGTGCTTGAATCGGGGCGTGTACGTGTGCAGTGCCGTCAAGCAATTCGTTACATCGCGAGACCTGATATCACGCGATACTTCCTGACACCGACCCGCGTCCCAAAGTTGCAAGTGAGTTTTTTCCGCTCTCGGGCACCAGGGGGGTGCGAAACCACCACCATTCAACCCGAAATAAGTAATATAACCATTCCACTGACTCCGAAGCTGTTCAGTTAAGGTTAAAAAGTTACCTAGTGTCCATTTAACGTAGGCTAGGGTCATGCTGCAGCCATGAAGCCGCACTGCTTTTTTTCTTTGAGCTGTATGGCAGGATGGGAAGGACAGACACAGCAAGCACATCAGGGGCCTGCATGTGGAAATACATGTCCAGGAGAGAGGTCAAGACAGCAGCCCTGAGTCAGATCAATTTCAGCAAGCCAAAGAGAAAAGACAGCCAGCTTAAAGATATTCCTGAGAAAAGTGGCAAGCCTAATGTGAAAGGCATGAATATCAATTGATTTCAGTGTTATCAAGTTCATTTACAGTCATATTTATCAGTGATTTTTGATTAAAGTACTTAGATGTGCGGTTTCAAAATGAAACTTTATAAGCAAGACATATAACTGCTATAATAACTGAGACTAATGACCATCTTTTGTTACATTATAGAGCTCACTGCTGATGATCAGGGACGGACTGGGGCTAAAAAACAGCCCTGGACTTTCTCCCAAATAGGCCCATCATCCGGCCATTCGCCAGCCGTGTGCGACAGACACTAGCCAGGATGTCCTGATACTATATGCCACAATACTGTAGCCTATCAGACAAGGTATTCACAGCAAGTAACATCTCAAAACAAATGATGATAATTGGGGTTGTGTTTATTAATGAAGCCTAAGCCTTCAAATAAAAACAAAAAATGTACAATGCCGTAAAATACAAATAATGAAATGTCACTGGCTACAGTAACCCCAAATTACACAAATTTGTAATTATAAAACATATAGTCATGGGCGTAGATTACGCGGAGGACGCGGGGGACGTGTCCCCCCCACTTTTTATAAAATGTAAATTCGTCCCCCGCACTTTTTCATAGGGCAAGTTTGTCCATGACAAGCTGAGGTTTTTTTCGCGGGTGTGTATAGCCTATACATCGAGATTTAAAATCCAAAGAGTCAAGGATAGTCATAGTCTATCTACATACGTGACTTTCACGTTTCCATGGTAATCAGTCACTCGCGCATCACGACACGACACGCCCATGCTCGCATCCGCGCGGCCGCGCCCAATCCATTTTTTTCATAGAGGTCGTCGCAAACTCGCAATGAGTTCAAAACGGCAAAAAAAACTCTTCACTCCTTTTTCACGAAAAAGTCAAGCACTGTAAGTAAGTTGTCATGTGGTATCCGAATTGGGTTGCACAATGATGAATAACTCTGTCTATTTCTCTTGTTGAATAATTAACAAGTTTACTAGGCTACTAAAAATATTCACTACCCGCGAAACGTGCACTTATTTTCAATCTTTTTTTAATCGTAATGTCTTTTATTTTCACAGATGTTATCAAAGCTCTTCAAATTAGAATAAACATGGTGATTGTTAATGCTGAATTTGTATTTTAATGCATTAACAGCCTGCTTGAATCAGGCAGCGTTGTAACGTGCACATGATGACAAACATGACAAAAAAACTCTTGAAAAACAAGCCTAACCAGAAAGTTTGAAGTAGTTTTAAAAGCTTGAAGTTTGAAGGTTTTCAATTGGAAAGTTTTAGTTTAGATAGATAGATAGATAGATAGATAGATAGATAGATAGATAGATAGATAGATAGATAGATAGATAGATAGATAGATAGATAGAAGCAGCCTACTTCAGTGTGACATTTTACCATATTATCATGCTTAACACTGAGAATTTGAATAATTGTAATTGTGATGATAAATATCATAGGTTTGGGCGGATGGCGGGTGGATTTTTTATTTTTAACAGCAGATTCGGGTGACTCAAAGTGCACCAGATTAATGAATTTATCTTTAAAATGTCAAAAATTTCTTCCGGGGGGGCATGCCCCCGGACCCCCCTAGAGGTACAGAGCTCCACCCACAAACACAGAAGGCTATATGATGGTCTATGAAAAATACAAATTTTATTATCTTATTATTAAAATACACGATCATCCGCCTTTACCATCTCCGCCTAGTTTGGAGCCAGGAAAAAACCTGCATGTGTGATATAAAGTACTGAACATCTTTCTTTCTTTCGTTCTTTCTTTAAGCCAATTAAGCAAAAACCTGTCAACAAAAGTCTGAAAAAAAAACTGGTATTACACTTGACATTCTGTCCCCCTCACTTTTGAAATGATGGCTACGCCCCTGCATATAGTTACTATTCACCAGGGTCCAACTTTTTTGTGTGCGTGGGCTACCTCAAGGGATAAAATAATCTAGAAGGCATTTTTATTTCTTATACTCCAATATTTATTATACATAACATGGTGAAGCTTTTTTACTTTTCACCATCATATGGGAAATAATAAAATATCTTGATATTCTGGTTCAGACTTACAAGCGTTTAAAAAAAAAAACAATTCCTGAAAAATTATGAAAATATTTATTGATTTTTTTTGTTGATTTTCTATAAACCTATTGTATGTGTTATCAAAAACAGTAGCCCAAACATTTAGTATAAATATAAATGAAAAAAAAAAAAAAAAAAAAATAAACTGCCATAACTTCTAAACAAAACATTCCTGCATTAGGCTACATTTTACATGACTATAATATTAATATAACAGCATTTTTAATATGAATACAGGCACATTTCTAGCAAAAAAGTTTGTTTTACTAAAATTAATTCATACGTTTTTGTGTGAAATGTCTTCTAACTGGTTTGTTCTTGCAACAATGTTTCGCCTGTTTTTTTTTTGTTTGTTTTTTGCTTCAATATGTTGAGAATATCAGCGCTGTTTCATCTGGCTTTTTACAAGCTTAAATCACATAGTCATTTGTGGGTTTATAATAGAGATTATAGCTGAATTTAAATGCTTCTCAGTGGATCGCGCAGCTATGTGTAATAATGTTCGCGTGATCGAGATCAGCATAACGTGCTTTGGCCGCGATCGCAGTTTTTTGGGCCGAGCTAATAATGCGCTGCTCAGATCAAACAAGTTTTGTTCCGCTTTTTGAGTGTTTGCCATTTGATGTTTCTCGTACGCAACGCAAATGACAGCGTATAATCAAAGAGAGTTGGGTAATTTTGTAGAGGCAAAAGTTCAAATTGAAACGTTTAGTTGAAAAGGTCGCAAAAATTATACCATTTATTCAAAGTCTGGAACCCCGACGGCAAGTTGGGGCTATTTATAGAATGTGTTAAGCGGGCAACTCACAGGCACCACGTTGGAGACCACTGCTATTCAAATATAATGTAAGCAAATTTAAAAGTGCAGCCTTATAAAACTAACTTTCTGTCAGTGGCTATAGGCCGACTCTTTTTCCTCAGTTGTTGTTTTTTACACGTTGCATATAAGTGATCGTATTAGTGCCCCTGCTGTTGGCTGTTCATATTGCTCATATTGACTTTTTTTTTTTGTGCCGACGACCCTCGGTTGGACGTGTGTGTGTGTGTGTGTGTGTGTGAGGCGCGGATGCGATCGAACAGTGGAAACATAAAAACATACTCCGTCATTTTGTTTATACAAGACATCATTAAAACTGCAAAGTGTTTAAGTTACTGTTCATTAAAATTTTAAGGAAAACAAATCAGACGGTCCTCGGTCATTTCTGACCGATAAATTTTCTGTTTTGAATTTCTAAAAATCAGAGCTTCATCAGAATGTTATGAAACTTGGTGACTTTTATGGCATTAGGTATGTGAATACAAAAAAAAATTGAGGTCATGATCCGAGCATGCTAAGTGGTCGTACAAAAAATAGTGACGATTTTGGTCTTCGGTCAAAAATGACCGACCCATAGGAAATGAATGGGAAATTGACACAAAAAAAAATTCTCCGAATTTTTGTGTGTACAATCTACAAATCGCCCCCCAATCCTAAAAAAAAGTACACTGCTGTAAAGGGGTGACACTCTACAACATCAAGAGTACAAAAAAGACACACCCACCCACACACACACACACACATACACACACACTTTTATACACATAAACACCAATAAATTTTGATTACAAAAAATCTGTTTTGAATTTTTAAAAATCACAGCTTCATTGGAATGTTACGAAACTTGGTGACTTGTATGGCATTAGGTATGTGCACACACAAAAAAAATTGGGGTCATGATTCGAGCATGCTAAGTGGTCGAAAAAAAAAAAGTCACACTTGTGGTCTTCGGTCAAAAATGACCCCCATAGAAAATGAATGGGAAATTGAAAAAAAAAAAATGAAAAAAATGAAAAAAATAAAAAAATAAAAAAATTATTTTACATAAAGTGTTATAATTGAATGAATTGCATTTTTTGTTACAAATTCTGTACAAAAAAAAAAAGTAAATGTGTCCATAAACAGCTGGGGAATTCACATGCCTCTCCATAGAGAACTGTAGATGCCATCTAGTGGTTACACCATGCTCCTACGCTTTCTCTCCATACTCTCACCAGATGGTGCTAATCTGCTTCAAAAAAATTTTTTTGAAGGCCTAGACTCTATATTAAACTAAAATACTGCATAAATAAAAAATAAAAAAATAAATATATTTATATATTTTTTTTTATTAATTTCAATGGCAAAAATAGACCATAAATATTGCATAAATATTAATAAATTCAATAAAATGATCTCAAAATACAAAATTAAAAAGAATAAATATTATAGAACAAAAATAAATTGCATTGGTTTTACTGGGATGGAGGAAGTTTCATTTTTGTGATGTGACTCCGAAACGAAGACCGTCTGAGGGTTAATCTGAAATGTAGCAAATTAATTTTCAATTCATCAGGTACAATTACCAAACGTATCTCAAGGTCTTTTTGTCTTTTGTACAAGTGCAGATTGGTCAAGTGTTCAATAAATGTTTTTGTTGAGAAATCTTGTCTATCTTAAAGTGTAAGTTGCAGGTTAAATTTTTCACGAAGATAATGCAATGTGTTTATTAAACATAAAGATAAGAACCGCACACCATTGTTTTTTTATACCAAAATGCTGATATAATATGAAAAGTTGGCACTTTTAACAGTGGTTTTAACCGCTCCCGCTCCCTTCCACTAGATGGGGCGTGACGTCATAAGAGGAACTCACTAGTAGAGTTACCGTACGCTAGCAGCTATATTCGCCTTACATAACTTCAGAAAAGTTGGTTGTATGTTTTATTTGATAAAAAAAATTATGGATAAAATAACTCCATTGTAAACATACTCGTGTGTGCTGACTTCAAGGGGACCGTGATCCTGCCTGAAATGAGAATAAGCTATTCGCAAAACAAATGGGTTCAGGCACGTCAGATCAGCCGGTCGCGGGTCGAGCTGTTCCACTAAACTCCAAAACGCGTTCACCTCACGGCAGCACATACTCTCCACTGCTGATAGCCCACACAAACACAGTGATGGGGACATCGATCTCTCTTTTTCTTTCTGACAATAAACATCGCTAATTAAATTGTGAGAAATTGATAACGCGTGGATTGAGGAAGTGTATTACATGACGTTTGAGGCGTCGATGAGACTAGCGATTGATGCCTGTGCAGTGTGTGCATCTCTAACGTTACAGCTCTGATTTGGACTGACTTACTGTAAGTAAATAATGTCTTAAGTCGTCCCTCCTTGCTATTCTACATGACAGCAATATTTTGAAAAGACTTGCTTGTTCCGTTATATTATCCGGGTTAAGTTTGCACCAGGCTAGACTAGCTCTAACGTAGCTAACGTTACTCACCTGGCCAACCCTCCACTCATTCTCCTCACACCAAGCATTAATAACTCTTTGAGTGCCATGATGGCTCCCCTCTCTCACGCCTGACCGGTTAAAAATTGTAGGGCTGTGGTCCATAAAGAATTTGATGGTTTCCCACATCCTCAGTCGTTCTCCAAATAGCCATAATACAGTAGGAATCTAGCAGAGTATGGGTTGCGAGTTCCTCTTGTGACGTCATCACCCAGTAACTGAAAAAACACGCTACCTTTGAAGAAACCCCAATAAATGTTATTTTAACGCATTTTAAGACAGAAATAATTAAATATATACATATAGAGCACTTTAATTTACATATTAATAGGCTGTGGTGGTTAACCTGCAACTTACATTTTAAGTAATTATTTGTGTTACATTTTATCTTTCAAATAGATGTTAACCCTCTGGGGTCTGAGGGGTTTTTGGGGTCCTTGAGATGTTCTGACATGCCCTGACATTTGTGCTTTTTTCAGTTGCTTATAAACATATTAATGGCAAAGGTGTAAATTCACTCTATTTAGCACAAACAGGGCTACCATAATATGTGAACAACTTGCATGTACATGTTTGTATTTTTGATAGAATAATGTTTATGCATGTTTTTTTCAAAAACAAAAAAACTAAAGTTTCTGAAATAAGGCCATAAAACACATTCTAAATATATGTAAATAAGACTTTTGACTAATGGATGACGTTGCCTAGAATTTTTTCTTCAAAATTATGTGAAAATCATCCTGCCTAATCATTCACATAACACAATACATTGATTTAAATCTTGTAAAACACTTTTTGTTTGGAAAGGCCATATGCGGGTGGGCGTGATTCACACCTGTGGAGTCAATGGGGCCCGCATAATGAGGCTGCATACGTAATGAGCCTTTCAGTCAGGTGTGTGAATGAGCCACAAAAATGCAAGGACAATATATAACTGGTTTGTTGTTTTTTTCCACAAATTTTGCTTGCAAATTGTACAATATCCAAGGTAAACATTTCTAGTAATTGTGCAGTTAATTGTTCTCATACTGTATTTTCAGATTTGGAATATATTCTCTTCCCAAATGTGTCACTAATAAAGCATAATAAAATTATTTAAAGAGAAGGCTTATAATGACCTTTTAAGATTTTGTTTACATCTATCCTTATATATATTGTAGCGAATACGACTTTGGGTAAATTTGAATTAGCTCAAGAATATAGGGAATTTTGGAAATATTAATAATTATGACTCATGGTCATATACATTTATTTTATCAATTATAGAGATTAACTGGTTCTGTAACTGATCTAATCGTTATTCGTCCAGCGAATAACGGTGAGATTATCACAGTTAAGAAGGGTTATCTCTTTACAAACTCCAAGAAAGTTTGATCTCCTGGCCACGGACATCAAACCTTCTGAGTTTATTAATTAAATCTACTGAATGTAGTCTAATATCGAGCTTGTAGCTTAAGATCTTTTGTTTCATTTACTTTAGAATGGTGGGTTTTCAAACACAGAGACAGTGAAAAGTATAAATGGATTTTAATAAATGTGACTAAAGATTATATGAGCTACGAATAGAAACGTACGTAAAAATGCAAACAATAAACACAAACAAACATTTAAACAATAATAACATACGTGATAAGAATAAAATGAAAGAAAGAAAGAGAGCAATAGAGAGAAGGGAAAAACTAGTAATTGTTACATACAGAAACCTAAATGCCGGACCCCAGGAAAGCAGCTTTAATCAGATAAATATACTTGCAAGTCTGTTCTCTGTTTGGTTGATGCTGAAAGCGCGGACGAGGTCCTGTTTCGACTGCGTCTTCCGGTGTCGCGGGAAGCTTGAAAAGGCTCACTGAAATGTAACGTTACCGAGAAAGTTCGTCTTCATCTTCCGTGAAGGAAGAGGCAAATATAACTTAGTTGCAAAAGAACGGCTGCTACGACTCGAACATGTGTTTGTCCGAGGCCTTCCGGGATGTTCCTCGGGGAAGCGTCGGGCCGGTAGAAGAGGAGGAAGGATGAGAGCGAGGTGAGAGAGAGAGAGGTGAGAGAGCCCGCTGTGTTTTGAAGGAGCTCAAGTCACGCCCCCTTGCGTGCGTGACCCAATCGCCTGGGAGGACGTATTGTGGTCATGTCCTTTCATTTGGAAAGGTACACGCCTCTTCTAACTAATGCTGGCGGAATAAACTTCGTTCATAAACATTTATAAAACTGGTATTAATCAAATAATGCATCCTCTAATATTCTGTGCTAAATATTCAACACCGTTGTGTTCTTCTGAACAAAACAATACCGCGAATGACAATTCTGTTAGTCAACAACACAAAGAAACAGGATTTCTCGTGATTACATGCCTATTAAACTGATTACATATCAATAAAGCTTATAGATATCGTATTTCGGGTATAAGGATCATAAGCACAGCAAGAAATACATTTTAAACATTTTAAAAAGGTAATTTTGACCACAAGTGGTCGGGCATGATAAGGAGTCTGTGTTTTGTGTGTGTATGCAGAGTCGTGCACACGTGGAACCGCGTGGCGAACTTTGTCCTTCCTTTTCAGTGTGAATATCTTCTTGAGTTGATGAGATTAACTCAGGGGACCTGACCGAGCATCTGCTAACACTGTTGTTTTGTTTTGAGGGGTTAATCAGTACCTTTTGTTTGTTGATTAGATTTGATTAATCAACAAAAAGGCAGACCTGATCATCTGCTTTCCGTTACAATATATTATTATTATTATTATTTTTTTATACAATTAAGGTTATACAATTACAACAACATTTAAAATTGTAACAATATTTCCAGTGTAATCTTTCTTTGTATTCGCGATTCATATTAAAACAGTATTTTGCCAGCTGTAGTAGCTCCACAACAGCGCGCATCTGTGCGTTCGTTCGTTCATTCATTCATACACAGAAACGCAATTCATATTTAAACAGTATTTTTGCCAGCTGTAGTAGCTCCACAACAGCACGCATCTTTGCGTTCATTCATTCAAACGCGATTCATATTATTTAAACAGTATTTTTGCCAGCTGTAGTAGCTCCACAACAGCACGCATCTGTGCGTTCATTCATTCAAACGCGATTCATATTATTTTAACAGTATTTTTGCCAGCTGTAGTAGCTCCACAACAGCACGCATCTGTGCGTTCGTTCGTTCATTCATTCATACACAGAAACGCAATTCAGATTTAAACAGTATTTTTGCCATTTGTAGTAGCTCCACAACAGCACGCATCTTTGCGTTCATTCATTCAGATTAGAACAAAGCAAACAGAACTGACCTAATTCCTCAGCGGGATCCGTTTGCTCCTTGAAATGATACTTCCAGAACTTCTGAGGTAAATTTTTGCAGGATTATTATCAAGATAGTAGTATTCCTCACAGCATCGTAAAGTACATAAATCTGAAAGTGAACTCGCGGTGTGTGTTATCCAGCTGATGTGGGCGTTTCACAGGTTTGTTTGGATCGCCTCACATTTGCGTTTGAATAGCGCGCGCTCTCCGTGGGCGGAGCACATTAAAACTTAATTAGCTGAGATGAGAACGACTGACATCTCTCTCTTTGCATACATATTACATAAACTGTGAATATTTGTTTTTTATAAAAATTACTTCATTTAAAAGAAGAAAATTCAAGCTTCATGCCTGTGTGACTGTATGCCTGTTTGACTGAATGCCTGTTTGACTGAGTATTCGCTGAGTTACAGTTCATTTTCGGACGCGTTTCAGAATTGACTTCACTGACGGAGAGTAGGCAGAACTCGCATCATGTTTATTTTTCTTTATTTGGCAAAAAGCACAACACTTTGTTTTTATTATGAGCATACACAAAACAAATACACACTAAAAAGGATCGATTGATGTATAACACAAGCATATAAGATAAAAATTAATATTTTTTTATTATTTTTTTGCACTCATACGGAAAAAAACGAGCCTATCGCGCCGGCGCGACAGCCGACCTCAGGGGGTTAAAAACAAGCACATAATCGGCCAAATACCGGCCAAAATAAATCGGCAGCATTTATCGGCCATCGGCCGACCCGGATTTCAAAAGATCGGCATCGGCCTGAAAAATCTCATATTGGTCAACCTCTACATCTGGCCTTTGTTCTCACAAATGTCTATAGCCACGCGCTGCCACGGTCTGTCAGGTAGCGGGGTTGACTTCAGTGGCTCTTTTCTTTGTGTTTTCCTGTTTTCACGACAGAACATACACAAGTCAATTTTGTTATTTATATCCGATGATATACCAGGCCACCATACGGATGAATTTGCACGTTCTCTGCATTTTGTCAACCCTAGATGGCCTTCGTGGATGCGCTCAAGGATGTCCTGTCTCATTTCACTTGGAATACAAATGCGTCTGCCCAGAATTATCAGTCCTTCACTTATTGACAGTTCATCTTTTACTGGCCATCCCTGTTTTATGAACTTACTAGTTGTAACTGTTCATCTCTTTCACTCGCTGCTTAGATCAGGCTCAACTTTGACTGTGACATGGGCAAGCCGGCTATGACTGCATCTACGTAACAGGCTATCTTGTTCGCTGTAGGCCTACTGCTCGGTGCATCATCGCCTACTGGACTTTGCAAAGGCTGGCATCCATAAGTTGGATTATTCAGAATTCAAATCTGTTGTGAAAAACTGCCCAGATTTGAAAGGAGTTGTAAGTACTGTAAAAGTACTGTAAGAGAGGTTTATGTATTCAATGACAGTAAATCCTGTTGCTTGTGCATGTAAATGGATTAACGGAGACCTGATTGTACAATCTTCTCTCTCTCACTGTCTCCCCACCCATTACTGACCCATTATGACTTTTCCAGAACGCACAGATTGTCAGTCGAAGGCAGGGGTGCCCAACCCTGCTCCTGCCAATCGACTGTTTGATTAGGGTTGGTTGCAGGACAGTCGATTGGCAGGAGCAGGGTTGGGCACCCCTGATCTAAGGGATCTAAGAGACCTTGCACCTAATGCAGCTATTTTCACCAGCGTGGACCTTAGTGACACAGATTCTGCATCTGAATCGGACACTGAAACAAACCTACCATAGCCACTTACAGCTGTTTATGATAAACCGTTGAGGGGCCTACCACCACATGTTCTAAAGGAGAAGAGTCTTGAGATGTTT
Organism: Scardinius erythrophthalmus; assembly: GCF_964197995.2. Classification (NCBI taxonomy): domain Eukaryota; kingdom Metazoa; phylum Chordata; class Actinopteri; order Cypriniformes; family Leuciscidae; genus Scardinius; species Scardinius erythrophthalmus. The sequence goes on along the minus strand of NC_138221.1, from coordinate 18,067,819 downwards.
CAGAGACTTAGAAAGAAGCTTCAGATCAGTGTGAAGCTCTCGAGTTTACTACCAGGGAGCAATCAAAATGCAGGGCCTGGCACACACACAGAGACGGCAGAATAACAAGCACAAACTTGCACCACTTGTGTACAGCTGGAGAGCCTACAATGATATTAAAAACATCATGCATTACAAGACAGAGGATCTACAAGTACCAGCCGTACGCTGGGGGAGACAAATGGAGGATACAGCAAGAAAATGCTACATAGAAGAAATGAGTAAAGGTCACACTAATTTCTTTGCTAGACTCTCTGGTCTTGTTGTTCGCCCAGACCACTTACATATTGGTGCATCACCTGATGGGATTGTAAGCTGCTCATGTTGTGGGAGGGGAACACTGGAGATTAAATGCCCATATAAATACAGAGAGGGCCTGACCAGCTGCAATGAAGAACCCCAGTTCTGCCTTGACACAACTGGGCAGCTGAAGAGGGACCACCCGTAATACTATCAGGTCCAGCAGCAGATTTTTGTGTGTGATGTCCACTACAATGACTTTATAGTTTGGACCAACAGGTCATGGTTATTAATCGTATTGTGAGAGATGCAGACTTGCTGCTGAAAGCCATGCCTAAGGCTGAACAACTCTTCCTTGACCATCTTCTGCCAGAGCTGTTGACCTGGAGCATGGATCCCAGCATTGTAGATGAACACACACTGTACTGTCCACACTGCAACAATCCAGATTATGGCAAGATGATTCACTGTGGTAAGTGCAAAAGTCATTTCCATTACAAGTGAGTTCAGATCAAAAGAAGGTCTTCTAAGTGGCTTTGCAAACTGTGTAACACCTAAAGGGTAATATAGCTCCACATGGACATAATATAAAAAAAAAATATATATATATATATATATACATATTTACACGTTGTTCCTTTACAATCTGCAACTTTAGATTAGTGATCATCTTATCTGTGTATATTTGCTCTACAGTGTATGGTTGTACAACCAGTAGATGTTGTTCCTAACATCTAAGAATTTTGGTTGAGAGATTATATTTTTAAAAACAAAATACTTAATAGCAAGAGAATGTCCAATATACTTATCACATTCCCTCCCTAAATGTTGCTTGTTTGGCAAAATGGTTACTAAAAACTGAAACATTGATTTGTGTACAATTTAAATATTTTAATTAAATTCATTGTTAAAGAAAAAAAAAACATTCAATACTCGAAATAAAGTATTGTTTAATGGTGTCACACCCATTACATACACAGCTGACTTGTATTGACAGTAAAACAATATTCAAAGACTGACTAGTGCGTTCAACTACAGCAATGTGACAATGAGAACAGAAACAAGTGAGTATAAAAAATATTACAAAAATATATTTTTAGTATATTCATGAAACATGAAATGTTAGAACTTAAGATGTCCGGTAAAATGTCAATGCAGGACTCATTTCATTTAAATATTCAAAGTTAATCAAAAGCAATTAAAATAAATCATGCATAGAGAAAACCATCCCAAAGTTAACCCACAATGAAAATATACCATGTGTGTGCCATCTCGGTTACTGCTTTTTCACATTATGAATGATTGGCTTGCTTGTTAGTTTGTCTATCTTTTAGGCACTACACTTTTTCAAAGATTTGTTAATGCCCCTCACACTATTACCATACCATCCAGAATGTCTACCTGAGTAAGTTGAATTACAGATGTTAAAATGTTGAATTTCTTCCATCAACCAATGACTCTTTCCACGTGTATTCTCACATTTGACATTCTCAAGTGTCAACTTCATGACCAGAGAGCTGTTTCTTGCATTTTGTGAAGTGTGGGATATGAAGGGTTGCACCGTATGCTGAAAGGTCCTCCCTAATCAAAAACCCTCGATCAGTGGTGAAGACGTTGGCTCTCAGTACCTCACCGATGTAGCATGTCGAAGGTAAGTTACTCAGCTAGCTAGCTAATATATCACCGTAACTTTGCTCATAAATGATAGATCCAAAGTGCGACTGCTTGACATGTGTCATGAGTGAGTTTGGGTGTCACAGCTAGCAACCAAGCCACATTAGCTAGCTATGTATAACATGTATATGTTTTCATGCTAGTTAATCAAATGTGCTTGTAGCTTGAAACAAGCTAGCGCGAACCGCTGATTAGCTAGCATATTAAGTAGCGGCCCAAGATGGCGACTGCCCGTATACGTGAACAGTATAGCTAGTCTTTCTAAACAATATTTTCTAACTTTTGTCTATACTCTTACAAAGTTCTCAATGCTTCGGTTAACATGTAGGGACCCTCATTATGCTACCGTTGAAGTGTTGTACTATTTTTAGCTTTGTTAGTGGTGCAGAAATAGTGATTTGTTTTCTACTTTCCAAGTGCCCCGGACCCCGAATACAAAAAAAATAGATGAATAGAGATAATAGATGTATAACTTAAATAACCCTAATATTGTAATTGTCCTAACTTTTTTTTGTTTATTTTTAGGTTTGTCGATGTTATGTATAGAGAGCTGTGGGAGGGCTGTGTTGCAGAAATTAAAGCAGCAAATTTTTTAAGTGTTCTGTCAGACTCATCTACTGACATGAGTGGCAGAGACCTGGAAGTTTTTTTGTCCGTATATTGAGCTGTGGACATCCAAAGAACATCTTTATTGGTGTAGAGGAGCTCCAACACGCCACAGCGCCTGGTCATTTTGCTGCAATGAGCGATGGTAAGCCCTGGCTATTGAATCTGTTTGTGTTGCTTGCTGTTTTCTCACTTGTTGAGTAACGTTACATCAATAACAAGTATTTCTCAGTCTACAGCATTGGATAAGGCAGACATATCCCAGTGGATGGATAAGGTAGTGGGCTTGGGTACTGATGGAGCTGCTGTGATGGTTGGGAGGATTGGGGGTGTTGTCACACTTCTTCGTGCTGAAGTTCCCCACCTGATAAATATCCAGTGCCTAAGCCATGGCCTGGAGTTGGCTGCCATGGATGCTATGAAAGACCAAGAAATAATGAGAAAGGCAAGTAACAAGGAAGTAAAAAGCCAGCCTTCAGCAAATTCTGTATAGTAAACTGAGAAAATCATGTCCTACATAAACCCAACATGTTATGTACTACTTAAGCCAATTTGTATAATTATCATCCATCCATCCATCCATCTTCTACCGCCTATCCGGGGCCGGGTCGCGGGGGCAGCAGTCTAAGCAGGGATGCCCAGACTTCCCTCTCCCTCAACACTTCCTCCAGCTCTTCCGGGGGGACACCGAGGCGTTCCCAGGCCAGCCGGGAGACATAGTCTCTCCAGCGTGTCCTAGGTCTTCCCAGGGGTCTCCTCCCGGTGGGACATGCCCGGAACGCCTTCCCAGGAAGGCGTCCAGGAGGCATCCGGAAAAGATGCCCGAGCCACCTCAACTGACCCATCTCGATGTGGAGGAGCAGCGGCTCTACTCTGAGCTCCTCCCGAGTGACCGAGCTTCTCACCCTATCTCTAAGGGAGCGCCCAGCCACCCTGCGGAGAAAGCTCATTTCGGCCGCTTGTATCCGGGATCTTGTCCTTTCGGTCACGACCCAAAGCTCATGACCATAGGTGAGAGTAGGAACGTAGATTGACCGGTAAATCGAGAGCTTCGCCTTGCGGCTCAGCTCCTTCTTCACCACGACAGACCGGTACAGCGACCGCATTACTGCAGAAGCTGCACCGATCCGTCTGTCAATCTCCCGTTCCATCCTTCCCTCACTCGTGAACAAGACCCCGAGATACTTGAACTCCTCCACTTGAGGCAGGAACTCTCCACCAACCTGAAGCGGGCAAGCCACCCTTTTCCGACTGAGGACCATGGCCTCGGATTTGGAGGTGCTGATTCTCATCCCGGCCGCTTCACACTCGGCTGCAAACCGTCCCAGTGCATGCTGGAGGTCCTGGTTTGATGAGGCCAACACGACCACATCATCCGCAAAGAGCAGAGATGAAATCGTGTGGTCCCCAAACCTGACCCCCTCCGGCCCCTGGCTGCGCCTAGAAATTCTGTCCATAAAAATTATGAACAGAACCGGTGACAAAGGGCAGCCCTGCTGGAGTCCAACACGCACCGGGAACAAGTCTGACTTACTGCTGGCAATACAAACAAAGCTCCTGCTCCGGTCGTACAGGGACTGGATAGCCCTTAGCAAAGGGCCCCGGACCCCATACTCCCGGAGCACCCTCCACAGGCCGCCGCGAGGGACACAGTCGAATGCCTTCTCCAAATCCACAAAGCACATGTGGATTGGTTGGGCAAACTCCCATGAACCCTCCAGCACCCTGTAGAGGGTATAGAGCTGATCCAGTGTTCCACGACCGGGACGAAAACCACACTGTTCCTCCTGAATCCGAGGTTCTACTATCGGCCGGATTCTCCTCTCCAGTACCCTGGCGTAGACTTTCCCAGGGAGGCTGAGAAGTGTGATCCCCCTATAGTTGGAGCACACCCTCCGATCCCCCTTCTTGAAAAGAGGGACCACCACCCCGGTCTGCCAGTCCAAAGGTACTGTCCCCGACCGCCACGCGATGTTGCAGAGGCGTGTCAGCCAAGACAGCCCCACAACATCCAGAGACTTGAGGTACTCAGGGCGGATCTCATCCACCCCCGGTGCCTTGCCACCGAGGAGTTTTATAATGCTGTTTACAGTGGAGGTGGGCAGCTGTTGACCTCGACTGGGGATACATACTGAAGGGGCTGCATAAACAGTATCATCACTCTCCAAAAGTGTGGAGAGAGTTAAAAGATCTGGCAGATGTGTTCAACCAAAAGGTCTGGAAGATGACCAACTTGGGAGGGACAAGGTGGCTCCCACACATGGAGAGGGCACTCAGGGTCTTGTTGAAAAACTACCCAGTATTGCTTGCCCAGATGGAAAACACAGTGGAAGCAAGGGCTAGTAATACATTCCTGTTTCCTAGCTCATCATACTTAATCAATCTCGGTCAACATGAATTCTTATTTGGTTGTTTACATCAAACAGATCAGCAAGTGCTGAAATGATTGGACGAGCCAAGCAGTCTAACACCCTTGCTCCTGCTTGTGTTCTGCTTCTGATGAGGTCAGCAGGATGTTTTCATACTTCTCATCTGAATTCCTGAGGTGTTAGTATCCAAGCCACCTGCAGGGTGTGAGTGTGAGACGAGTGTTAACCCTCTGGGGTCTGAGGGGTTTTTGGGGTCCTTGAGATGTTCTGACATGCCCTGACATTTGTGCTTTTTTCAGTTGCTTATAAACATATTAATGGCAAAGGTGTAAATTCACTCTATTTAGCACAAACAGGGCTACCATAATATGTGAACAACTTGCATGTACATGTTTGTATTTTTGATAGAATAATGTTTATGCATGTTTTTTTCAAAAACAAAAAACTAAAGTTTCTGAAATAAGGCCATAAAACACATTCTAAATATATGTAAATAAGACTTTTGACTAATGGATGATGTTGCCTAGAATTTTTTCTTCAAAATTATGTGAAAATCATCCTGCCTAATCATTCACATAACACAATAAATTGATTTAAATCTTGTAAAACACTTTTTGTTTGGAAAGGCCATATGCGAGGGGGCGTGATTCACACCTGTGGAGTCAATGGGGCCCGCATAATGAGGCTGCATACATAATGAGCCTTTCATTCAGGTGTGTGAATGAGCCACAAAAATGCAAGGACAATATATAACTGGTTTGTTGTTTTTTTCCACAAATTTTGCTTGCAAATTGTACAATATCCAAGGTTAACGTTTCTAGTAATTGTGCAGTTAATTGTTCTCATACTGTATTTTCAGATTTGGAATATATTCTCTTCCCAAATGTGTCACTAATAAAGCATAATAAAATTATTTAAAGAGAAGGCTTATAATGACCTTTTAAGATTTTGTTTACATCTATCCTTATATATATATATATTTTTTTTTTTTTATTTTTTTTTTTATTATACAATTAAGGTTATACAATTACAACAACATTTAAAATTGTAACAATATTTCCAGTGTAATCTTTCTTTGTATTCGCGATTCATATTAAAACAGTATTTTTGCCAGCTGTAGTAGCTCCACAACAGCGCGCATCTGTGCGTTCGTTCGTTCATTCATTCACAGAAACGCAATTCATATTTAAACAGTATTTTTGCCAGCTGTAGTAGCTCCACAACAGCACGCATCTTTGCGTTCATTCATTCAAACGCGATTCATATTATTTAAACAGTATTTTTGCCAGCTGTAGTAGCTCCACAACAGCGCATCTGTGCGTTCATTCATTCAAACGCGATTCATATTATTTAAACAGTATTTTTGCCAGCTGTAGTAGCTCCACAACAGCACGCATCTGTGCGTTCGTTCGTTCATTCATTCATACACAGAAACGCAATTCATATTTAAACAGTATTTTTGCCAGCTGTAGTAGCTCCACAACAGCGCGCATCTTTGCGTTCATTCATTCAAACGCGATTCATATTATTCAAACAGTATTTTTGCCAGCTGTAGTAGCTCCACAACAGCGCGCATCTGTGCGTTCATTCATTCAAACGCGATTCATATTATTTAAACAGTATTTTTGCCAGCTGTAGTAGCTCCACAACAGCACGCATCTGTGCGTTCGTTCGTTCATTCATTCATACACAGAAACGCAATTCATATTTAAACAGTATTTTTGCCAGCTGTTGTAGCTCCACAACAGCGCGCATCTGTGCGTTCCTTCATTAAGATTAGAACAAAGCAAACAGAACTGACCTAATTCCTCAGCGGGATCCGTTTGCTCCTCGAAATGATACTTCCAGAACTTCTGAGGTAAATTTTTGCAGGATTATTATCAAGATAGTAGTATTCCTCACAGCATCGTAAAGTACATAAGTCTGAAAGTGAACTCGCGGTGTGTGTTATCCAGCTGATGTGGGCGTTTCACAGGTTTGTTTGGATCGCCTCACATTTGCGTTTGAATAGCGCGCGCTCTCCGTGGGCGGAGCACATTAAAACTTAATTAGCTGAGATGAGAACGACTGACATCTCTCTCTTTGCATACATATTACATAAACTGTGAATATTTGTTTTTTATAAAAATTACTTCATTTAAAAGAAGAAAATTCAAGCTTCATGCCTGTGTGACTGTATGCCTGTTTGACTGAGTATTCGCTGAGTTACAGTTCATTTTCGGACGCGTTTCAGAATTGACTTCACTGACGGAGAGTAGGCAGAACTCGCATCATGTTTATTTTTCTTTATTTGGCAAAAAGCACAACACTTTGTTTTTATTATGAGCATACACAAAAAAAAAACACACTAAACAGGATCGATTGATGTATAACACAAGCATATAAGATAAAAATTTATATATTTTTTTTGCACTCATACGGAAAAAAACGAGCCTATCGCGCCGACGCGACAGCCGACCTCAGGGGGTTAAATGGTGTGTCTGCATGTTGAAATGTGGGGAGTGTGTGTGTGTGTGTGGCTTGGTAAACCATGTGTTATGGGGACAAAATGGTCCATGGTCAAAGATTTTCAACACTTTCTCTTCATCATGCTGGTCCAAGACGTCATAGAAGTCTTGAGTTGGCAAGTTTCTATTAAATATAATTTGTTTGATCAGTTTATTTTCAAATTAAGTTGCAGTGTAGTGTACCTGAGTTGAGTCATGTTTTCATTCTTGAGGCTCAAATCTCGGTCAACATGAATTCTTATTTGGTTGTTTACATCAACCAGATCAGCATGGTTGAGGCTGACAGCCATGGAGATAGAGGCAGGAAATTGTGTGGAGGGCTTCCTAGCTGAAACCAAGAATGGAACTTATCAAAATGTTGAGCTGTTGAGGTTCAGGGACAGCAAAGAAGAGTTTTCCAAGTATATATTTAAACAAGAAGGATGACAATTTATTTTTAAGGTGTTCAAATCTGAGACATTATAATTATTTATTATTATTTTTTTCTCCAGTGTGAAGCGGATGCTCCTGCGCAGTGTGATTGCCAGGCTACAGTCCCGATTCAAGGGGGTTGAGACTCATCGGGTGCTGCAGGCTGCAGCAAAACTGGTGGATCCTCACGATTGGGTTGCTGACCATCAAAATGCAGAAAGGAGGTCACTGAAACTTTGCCTTGCCCAGCGAAAGAGGAAGGCACCGAAAAAGTTCTTAGATTTTGTTTAATTTTTGTTGTCGAGAGGGACTTCAGTGCCATGAAGCGATGGCATTAGGAAGATGCCCCTGATGGAGATGACCCTGCCCTACCACTAGCTCCCAGGGCAAAAGAAAGAAAAAATAATGCAGAAAGGAGGTCACTGAAACTTTGCCTTGCACAGTGAAAGAGGAAGGCACTGAAAAAGTTCTTAGATTTTGTTTAATTTTTGTTGTCGAGAGGGACTTCAGTGCCATGAAGCGATGGCATTAGGAAGATGCCCCTGATGGAGCTGACCCTGCCCAACCACTAGCTCCCAGGGCAAAAGAAAGAAAAAAAAATGCAGAAAGGAGGTCACTGAAACTTTGCCTTGCCCAGCGAAAGAGGAAGGCACCAAATAAAGTTCTTAGATTTTGTTTAATTTTTGTTGTTTTGTTTTATTTTTGTGATGTCCAATTATATTCTAATAAATGATTTGTTTTTTTGATGTCCAATTATATTTTGATAAATGTTATTGATGTATTTATTAATGTATTTATTTATACAGCTTGAGTGTTGAAATGTTGAAGAGCTTGCTCTTCATTAGCTTGGAGGGTCCCAACTTGGAGCACTTCAACCCCATGCCAATAGTGAAGAGGTGGCTCATGGAGGCGGACAGAAGGAGTTTCCAGTGAATAAAATGGACTGCTGAGGGAGAGAAAGGGAGGGGCCCATGAAGATGTCACACTGTGTTGGAGGTTAGGGTTAGGGTTTTCTTTCTACCCTGACCTGTCCTGGTTCCTGATGTGGGCATTCTTCTTTCAGAGTTTGTCCTTGTTTGCTACAGTTTTTAAATAGTTTATATTAAAAGCTCACTTTTTTCGGATGCTTTTCTTTGTCATATATGACAATCACTTGCATATCATTGGATAAGACAAATGGAGGCAGACAGAAGGAGTTTCCAGTGAATAAAATGGACCGCTGAGGGAGAAAAGGGAGGAGCTAAGGGGAAGAAAAGAGGAAAAGTGGAATCTCTTAGTAAAATGGATCCCTGTGAAAACAACATTCTCTCTGTGTTGGTGAGCCTATGTTCATCGCTGGAAAAATAATATATACTGCAATAACCATTCATAGTTACAATGAAAATTTGGTTATTTTTGCATGTCTCCAGAGGCTCTCTCTTAATTCATGTACTCCCTTTACTGTATTGATCAATCCTAATGTATACAATAAATACAGATTAATAGAAAAGTGCTTTACCTTTTATTTATTTCAGGGCCAGTAAAAATATAGAAGGGGCCAGCAAAACTCTGATCTACTGGCCCCGGGGGCCAGTGGGGATTTTTTTTTTTTGTTGTTGAGCCCTGCTCCCACCTCACTCAGCAACTGTCTTGAAGACATTCAAACCTGGATGATCACAAACTTTTTGAAACTTAATGGCAATAAGACAGAAGTCCTACTCACCGGCTCCAAATCTACTCTTTCAAAACAGCATAACCTCAATATTACCATAGATGAGCTCTCGGTCCCCTTGTCAACTCAAGTCAAAAGCCTTGGTGTCATTCTGGACAGTTCCCTTTCATTCAAATCCCAGATTAAAGCAATTACCCGGACCTCGTTCTTTTACCTCTGCAGTATCTCCAGGCTTAGACCTTCATTGTCACAATCCAGCACTGAAACACTAATTAAAGCCCTTGTCACATCTGGATTACTGCAACTCCCTTCTCACCGGAACTCCCTTCTAAGCTTGTTAGACTCCAACTTGTTCAGAACTCTGCTGCTCGAATCCTCACAGGTACTAGAACTTCAGAACACATCACACCTATCCTTATCATTCTACACTGGCTCCCTGTGCACTTCCGTATTGAATTTAAGACCCTCGTCATCACCTACAAAGCACTCCATAATCTTGCACCCAGTCACAATCCTCCTATCAGGTTATGTCCCTGCACACTCCCTCCGTTCTTCCTCGACTGGCCACCTTGTCACCCCCACATTCCACCTCTCCACCATGGGGGCCAGGGCCTTCAGTTGCGTTGCACCAAGACTTTGGAATGCCCTCCCCTCCCACATTCGACAGGCAGACACAGTCATTTCATTTAAAAAAAAAAAGGTCCCACTTTATATAAAGTGGCTTTAAGTACTATGTACTTACATGTACTTACATTGAAATTAATCATTTGATACAATGTACTTATTGTGTAACTACATGTTTTTACATTGTAGTTACATTTAAAAAAAATCCTGCATGTAATTACAGCTGTAATTAATTTATGTAATTACACAGTTGACCCTTCCCTTACACCTTAAACCTACCCAATGCACCACACCTGTCCTTACCCATATCACACCTCAATAGCAGCAAAAGTGTTTTACAATACAACATGAACACAAGAAGTACATTGTACTTATTTTTTGATGTAAGTACATAGTACTTAACGCCACTTAATATAAAGTGGGACCAAAAAAATGTTAAAGACCTATCTTTTTAAGAAAGCTTTTAATCTTTAAAACCTCTTAGTACTACATCGCCATAGTAACCCTCCAGACACACTTTTTTTACTGCTCTCTGACATCTTAGCACATTTTTCAGATTTGTCTCATTTGTAAAATGTATTTCTATGAAATGTAATGTATTTTAAAGTATTTTCTTCTTTTATGTCCTCCAAAATATGTAAGATGTCCTTGTGTATCTAGAAAGGCGTCCGCCAAATAAAATGTATTATTATTATTACTATTAATTACCTTGATCTCAGACTGTGTTTAAGTGGTTTCTCCACTGCATGGATCTTCATGTGTCGCTTCAGGTGAGTTCTAAAAGCTCACACTGATCACATGTGTGCGGCTTCTCTGCTGTGGGTTCTTTCATGTGTTTTCAGAGATGATGATCGACTGAATCTCTTGTCACAGTGTGAACAAATGTAAGGTTTCTCTCCAGTGTGGATCTTAATGTGTTGATCCAGGTTGCGTTTAATAGCGAAACTGATCCCGTATCGATCACACGTGTGTGGCTTCTCTCCAGTGAGGATCCTCTCGTTTGTTTTCAGAGATGATGAGTGACTGAATCTCTTGTCACAGTGTGAACACTTGTAAGGTTTTTCTCCAGTGTGGATCCTCTCATGTCTTTTCAGAGATGATGAGTGACTGAATCTCTTGTCACAGTGTGAACACTTGTAAGGTTTTTCTCCAGTGTGGATCCTCATGTGTAGCTTTAGTTGAACTTTGCCAGAGAAACTCTTTCCACACTGATCACATGTGTGCGGCTTCTCTCCGCTGTGGATCATCACATGTTTTTTCAGAGTTGATGACTGACTGAATCTCTTATCACAGAGTGAACACTTGTAAGGTTTTTCTCCAGTGTGAATACTCTGGTGCAGTTTTAAATAGGCCAATGAAATAAAAGACTTCCCACACTCAAAGCACACATGATCTCTTACACCAGAATGAATTTTCTCATGTCTATGTAAATATGGCAGCTGTGAAAAACTCTTCCCACATACAGAACACGAATGTGGCTTCTCCATCGTATGAACTATCAGGTGTCTCTTCAGGGCTAATGCCCAAATAAACGTTTTCCCACACTGATCACATGTGAACAGCTTCTCTCCGGTGTGAATATTCCTGTGCCCTTTAAGTTGTACCAATTGTCTGAAACTCTTCCCGCATTGATCACATGTGAACGGTCTTTCTCCAGTGTGGATCCTCATGTGAACTTTAAGATTTTCTCTGTGTGTGAAACTCTTCCCACACTGAGTGCATGTGAACAGTTTCTCTCCAGTACGAACTCTCATGTGAACCTCTAGTTGTCGTTTGCTTGAGAATCTCTTTTCACAGCAATTACAAGTGAACGGCTTCTCTCCAGTGTGTCTCCTCATGTGAACATTAAGACCTTCTCTGTATGGAAACCTCTTCCCACACTGATCACATGTGAACGGTTTCTCTCCAGTATGAACTTTCATGTGTTTCTTAAGTAGAGATGATCGCAAGAAACTCTTCTCACATTGATGGCATGCATGTGGCTTCTCTCCAGGATGAACACTCATGTGAAGCTCAAGACTTTGTTTGTATGGGAAACTCTTCCCGCACTGATCACATGAGAACGGCTTCTCTCCGGTGTGGATTCTCATGTGAATCACAAGACTTTGTTTGTATGGGAAACTCTTCCCGCACTGATCGCATGAGAACGGCTTCTCTCCGGTGTGGATTCTCATGTGAATCACAAGACTTCGTTTATATACAAAGCTCTTTCCACACTGAGTGCAGGTGAAAGATTTCTTATCTCTTTTCTTTAAAAATGTCTTTTTAGTCTTTGAGCGACTCAAAGGTTTTTTCCCAGGTTTAGCATTTTCCTCCTCCACTTCACCCAATTCTTCACTCTCCTCCTTCACTTCCATCAGGTCTGCAATAAAAGGGGGAAAAAGGTAATTTTTGGTAAATCTTTCAGTTATTGAACATTATAGGCACATATCCCATGTTTCTGTAGTGAGAACTACAATTTTATTTGAACAATGACACAATTACCTAATGTAATATTAACATTAAAGAATAGAGAATACTGCCATAATTATGGCACTAACTTTTAGATTGCTATTTAATTTTTTTTACTAAACTTCTAAATTTATTAAAGGCTGGTCACACTAGACTTTTTCTACCATTGACTTCCATTTAAGCCTCGATTCCACTGAGCGGTACGGTACGGAATTGCATTTTGCATTTCCACTGTCAAAAGTATTGAATGGTACTAAAGGGTGGAGCTAGACTCACTGCAGAATGTTGATTGGTTGACAGAGAATCGTCACTTGCTCGTGCTACAAGGGGAATGACGACATTAGAAGCACCATTTTTTAATAGTTGAAATATAATACTACTGTTATTGTGTCACGAAATGTAGTTTTAAGAGTTTTTAAAGGCGAGAATGTAGATGTTTAAAGCTCAAATTTGTGGTTTATTTATAAAAGATTTATGAAAATTGTATCCAGGTTATGAGATCCAGGCGATCACTGGGCGCTCATGTTCCCCGCCTGGAACAGCCTTTCCTTGGCTAGTCGTTCTGACGTTTGCCGCTAACTCTGACGTCTCTGTAGTGGTTAAACATATAATTTGTCTCGTGTAGACCTAATGGGCAATCTTTAGTCTCATGAATCTATAATTCGTTCCCTGGCCTCCCTCACTACAAAGTCAAATTCAAAACATTTATTAAGAACATAATGTAACAATAACTTATATCTTCAGTCATTTAGAAACTTAACCTGCCATCTAGTTTCTCTTTTGTAACTGCAGTCATCTTCACAGAAGTTGACATTCAAGTTCACAACAAAACAAACAAACAGTTGTTGGCTTTAACAGATAAATTATGTGTTGCGCAGCGCCACGTCTTTAAAATTCGAACACATTATTCTCTATGAGTGTACACACACCAGGCACGACTCAGGACCTTGTTCAAAATCCTGCCATGCCACAGAGCGTCATTACATAATTTTAAATTAAATTTACATTTATTTGTCTCAAATCGTCATTATGACTTCACCCTGTGCTGCAATATAGGCTACATAAAAAGGCTACATTTAGTTTTACATTCATTTACAGAAATCAGCTGGTTGAATGAAAATTGCTGATGTTATCGGATTTGTCGGATTGTGATATTCTCAATTCATTCAGTTAACGGACACTCTAAGATAAAGTGAATTCAGACTGCAGACTAAGCAACGCATTTAATTGTAGATTAGCCTACAATAATAACATAGTACAGACATGATCTTAAAGGGGTCGCACACTGGAGGCGCACTTTCTCAGTTTATGGCCTGCAATATTGTTATGTTTAAGGACATTATGGAATTAAAGGGATAGTTCACTTTAAAATGAAAATTCTGTCATCATATACTCACCCTCATGTTGTTTAAAACCTTTACGAATTTCTTTCTTCTGCTGAACAGAAAGGAAGTTATTTAGAAGAATGTCAGTAACTAGGCAGTTTCTGGGTCCCATTGACTTCCTTAGTAGGAAAAAAATATACTATGGAAGTCAATGGGACCCAGAAACTGTCTGGTTACTGACATTCTTCTAAATATCTTCCTTTCGGTTCAGCAGAAGGAAGAAATTCAGGGTGAGTATATGATGACAGAATTTTCATTTTAAAGTGAACTATCCCTTTAATTCCATAATGTCCTTAAACATAACAATATTGCAGGCCATAAACTGAGAAAGTGCGCCTCCAGTGTGCGACACCTCGAGTTGTCAGATGCAGTGCGGTGCTGCGCTTCTCATCCGGTGTGCGGCGCCCCCTTTAGAGGAGGTTGACTCGCAACACTTCAACACGCATGTTTTTTTCCGCTTGACAAGCCGACCGAACGTGACATGGGGGCGTGGTAGCATCAACGATTCCATTTGCAAGAAGGTGCATGTATCAAGCTTTCTTTGAAACAGACGTAGCCATCCAATCATTAACTGATTAGCCTGTAGATTCAGTATGTGGCGCTAGGAGAAGATCTCAGAGAATTGAGGGAACTGAAAGTGTTCCTCCCTACTCTTCTGTTGTCCAAATACAAACTGTTGCCAAAGCGCTAGGACCTAAAGATATAGAGAGACTATCCCAGAGCTTACCCTCAGCACATACACATTTTTCTGAATTTAGAAGAGCATTGATCAGCAAAATGCGTCTCTACGACATGTCGTTGGCAGAAGTCCCACAGCTGATGTCACAAATTCTAACTGAATCTGAATTCAACAGTTTTGAGTCTGCCGTTACTTCTGAACTACAACATGCCAGTAAAGATTATTTGAGAGAAGGTGTTTTGAAAGGGTTAAAGAACATTGTTGGACTAAAAGTGGACTGGTCAAAGATCACTAGTTGTGTACAGAAGAAGGATGAAACTGTTAGTGAGTACACTGAAAGATTTTGTCAGTCAGCTGCAGCATACAGTGGGATAGCTGACACTTCAGAGAAGGTGCTAGATGATAATGGCCCCCTAGTTTGCACATGATTTGATGGTCTTTTGTCAGAACATAGAAAGCTATTGCCTTTCTTAGACTTCACATGGTCCACTAAAACCCTACATAACAACTTGGAGAGTTTAGCTACTTGGGAAAGAGACTCTGATGTCAAGGCAAGAGTAAAAATTGCAGCAGCATCCTTTAAGGTCAACACAGAGAATCAACAGAAACGCAAATGTCCTAAAAGAGAGGGCAGTTGTTATTACTATGGTAAGCATGGACTTTGGAGAAAAGAGTGTAGGAAAAACAAAAAGAACTTTAGAGAAGTTAACAATGTTACTCAGCTTCTACTCAGTCTGCTTGCTACTCTGAAGCAGCCCCTCCCCTCGTCATTAAACTTGTGGGGCAGCTTGTTGAGGTGTTAACCATTTGGGCTGTGAGTGCTTAATTTCCCCAGTAACTTACAACAAAGATGAAAGATTGATTTTTGTTTAATAGAACAAAATGAAAGTGACTGTTTCAGCCCTCCTTTGGGAGACACTGGTTAAGTAGACTCACAGCCTTAAATGTTTGTTGATGGTTCAGCTCAAGTCATAGAAGGTAACAGACGAGCAGGTTATGCAGTAACTTGTGGAAGTGGTAGTTTCAGGCTGTCTTCCAGATCATTTTTCAGCTCAAGCTGCAGAACTAGTAGACTTAATTGTGAAAACCTCACAAAGGCAGTACAGAGTGCCAAAGAGAGAGTTGAGTCTTGTTGGCAGACTCCACCAGAAGGTGGACACACAATCATCCCAGGTCAATGGGTCATGATAAAGTCATTCAGAAACAAGCCCTTAGAGCCTAAGTGGCGCGGACCACATCAAGTGATGTTGATTACAGCAGCTGCAGTATTTTGTCAGGGAAGGAAAACCTGGACTCATGTGTCACACTGTAAAGTTGTTCCCCCACCTACAGGAATAGGATAGGACATGGACCAGTGAGGAGCCCAAGGAATAACCGAATGCAGCAGGCTTCGGGGGCGAACCCTGCGGTGAAGACTCCCTCATAGGCCTTCCCCATCCACTAGTCCATCCTTACCTCACTGTTCTTTAGGTGTCGCAGGAATTAAGAAATAGGGACAGAAGGAACAACAATAGCAGACTCAGAAGAGGATACAACCCTAGTGTTTGAACAAATACTACTCTATCTGTCTTTTGTTTTATTTCTTACTCTGTGCAGATAGCACTTGATGGCTGTCCTGAGACCCATATGCACCAACCTCCTTCACCTGCGTATGAAGCCACAACCTCAATGAAACAACTAGACCCACAGCCAAGCCAACTATCACAAAAGAAAAAGAAAAAATACACAACGCAGAGACTCACATACGGGAACTTCAGTCATCCATCAACATGATCAAGATTGTCGTACTACTAACCATCATGGACATCGCACAAAGTGTAGACTCCAGGAACAACATATTCTTAGAGCTGATGAATATGTCGAAAAACGTCTTGTTTTCTGGAACGTTTGCATGCCAAATCCACCTTATGTAGGAGCAGGAATCCCATGGGTGACACACCCCATCTACACCAAAAAAATCCAGCTTCTACCACGAACAAAGAAGATGGCTGCATTCTAGGACTCACTTGTGCACAATGGTGGTCAAGAACTCTTGGATCATTAATCCCGTCTTATGGTGTCATGCAGGCCCTTGATCAAGTCAGAAGCTTATCGAATTATGTACAGAACTTGGCCAATGATACGGCTTTGGCCCTGGGTAACATCACGAAAACTCTCGCTTCGCACAAGATAATGATCTTACAGAACAGAGTGGTCTTGGATTACATTCTTGCAACGCAAGGGGGAGCCTGCACCAGTGTGCTGCACCGGGTTAATGGATACAACAGAGAACCTGAACAAAATCCAGCAAAATTACACCAGATGACTGAAGATAATTCTTCATGGTTCGGAAACTTGTTAGGTAAACCCTGGCTGTGGATCAAGGAAATAGCAATTCTGCTGTTGTTTCTCCTACTGGCGTACTATCTATGCATCCACAGTATCAAGTGTATCATTCAACAAATGACTCGCGCCTCTCACGAGAAAATGACAGTTCCAACCAGACAAGACTATTACCCGTAAGAACTTCATGGACCCTAATTGCATGTTTGTTTCTGTGTCAGCATGCAATTACAGAAAATCAACACAGAGCATGTGCTATGTGCATGTAACGATCACAAGTTACAAGAATGAACTTTTAAGTGTCTAAATTTGTATTTTGTGAGAGTTATTAGAACTCTCAAAGGGGGAAATATTGTATTACACATTTATTAAATGTTTAATTTAGGTTCCAATACAATAGTATATAAACTGTGAAAGTTTAGTAGATTGAATTTAGCATTTGAGGCATAGATGATGATATTCAAAGAAGATTAAGTCAAGCAATCCAGGTGTCTGACATTAACCTTTTGTCTTTTGTCTTTATGCACCTCCTGAACAGTGTCATTGTCCCAAGTTAAGCTATGATAATGTGAAGGTATGTGTGATACTGTCAGGCTGATTGGATCATTTGAATGACACTGTTATGCTGATGAGATCAGGAAATCTCTGTAAACAAGCTGACTCATGTAGGCTACTTCATGTACATGCCCCCTTTATGTAAATCCCTCCCCCTTGGAATGTATATAAACTACAATGTATACTGTTTGAGTTAGACTTGACTTGGATGACTACAGCGACGCACAGCGAGTTCTCAATAAAGAGTAACTTCTGCTTGAAAGATATCCCAACGTCTCCTGGTCTCTGCTTTGACGAAGGAAAAGTTTCCAACACTGGCCATAAAGCCTCAGAATCTGAATTGAAAACAACGTTTACAAGCAAACACATTTACAAAAAATAATGCCCCTAACAGGTTTGAAAAAATTTACTACTGAGCTAAAAAATTTAGCTCAGTCAGATCCTTGCTCCTCGAAATACCCGCACTTCTGAGGTACATTTTCCATTATTATTATTCCTCACAGCGCTGCGAGACGGTGTAAACAAGTAATGATCTGAATAAACTTGTTTTCTCGAGCTGATATGGGGGTGTTCACAGGTTTGCGTGGATTACCTCAGTCATTTGCGTTTGAATAGCGCACACTCTCCGTGGGTGGGGTCACATTAAAAATAATTAGATGATGGACTTCCGGTGCGGTGCTACAACAAGATGGACGCATAATAGCGAGCTCCTCAAGTCGGTTTAGACAAAGTACCTCCAGTCAATATAAATAACACTGAGATCGTTTTAATTTAAGTATGAAAGGAGGAAAAAAGCTAAGGAGTCAGATGATGAATAAAAATGCGAGTGATACGCAACAAAACCCAGAAGTGATCGAGTCTACTGAATACGAGGAAAACGACGATAACGGAGGTGAAGCTAACACCGCTATGCTAGGGGAAGCTAGCACCGATCAGAAAGCTCTGCTTCAATCCCTAACGATGCTTCGTACAGAGCTAAAAGATTTTAAACAAGGAATGAGACGGGACCTGGACGAATTTAAAAACGACGTGAAGAAAGTTTTGAAAGACGACCTCTCGCAGTTTAAAGGTGAAGTTCTGCAGGAGCTTCAGAGCCAAAACGCCAGCATAGCTGAGACACAAACCCGAATAGCTGACATGGAGTCGGCCTGCTTGGAGATGAAAGAAACGCTACTGGCGGTGGTGAAAGAAAACACGCAGATGCGGGACAAAGTTGTTGATCTCGAGAGCCGCTCAAGAAGAAATAATATTAGGATTTACGAGGTGCCGGAGGAAAAAGAAGGAAGATCTGTCACTGAGTTTGTTAACGAGTTGTTTAAAAGCCACCTGACCCTGCCAGAGGGTCTCGAGCTCCGTGTCCAGCGGGCACACAGAGCATTGATTCCAAAGCCAGCAGCTGCCTCTTCCCCGAGATCAATAATCGTTAACTTTTTAGAGTTTCATGTCAAAGAGTTAGTCCTGAGGAAAGCGTGGCAACAGAAGATCGAGATTAACGGGAAAAGACTTTACTTTGATAACGACTATGCAACGGACGTCATGGAGAGGCGCAAGATGTACGGACCTATCAAAGTGGCTCTGAGGGAGAAGGGGATCCGGTACCAGACACCCTACACGAAGATGCGGGTGTACTGGGATTCCGGTCTGGTGATATACAGCACAGCGGATGAGGCAGCACGGGACCTGAATCGACGCGGAATCAGGGTGGAGGTGGTGACTAAACCGAACACCGCCGCGGCAGCGGAGGAGCGACTGAATGCAGCGTTGCCATGGAAACGCACCACCAACACTCCAGACAGCGCAGCTCAGCGTGCAAGGGAGAGGCTGACAGAGTTCAGACGAGACTCACACCAAGAGAACTGCAATGGATGAAAAGATAAAGGCTACGTCGCGGAGTGAACTCGATCATCAGTATCATCATTATCTTTTTTGTTAAAAACAATATTACTTTTGAACTAAAGAATATTAGTCTGATACGCACAAATCTGGGTCATATTAGACATAATGACTCACGACTTAAGTTTATAGATCAGTTGAACCGACAAGAGGGAGTGTTCTGCAGCAAGCACAAAATGTTGGACAATTCTAGTATTTGTGGGTTTTCTCTCACAGCTAGGGAGGGCCCCCACCACAGTGAGGCACAAAACCCTCCTCCCACCAACAGGGACCACAAGGGATGGATAAGTACATCTCTATTTTGGAAGTCACATTGTTCAGAGTTCAATTGTTATTCTTTGGTTTTGTTCCTTATGTTCAGTGTTGGATTGCCTCTTAAACTCATTAGAAATGGTAGAGCTTAATACTAAAATACTGACGTTGAATGTTAATGGTCTAAATAATCCTGTGAAGCGTCAGAAGATAATGACCAAATTAAAGAAGGATAAGTCACAGATTATTTTTCTACAAGAAACACACCTGTCCAGTCTGGAGAGCGAGAAACTTAAGAGATTTGGATATACCAACTCATTTTATAGCTCATACCGTCATGGATGTAGAAGAGGTGTGATCATACTTATATCCAATTCAGTGAAATTTGAATGTATCAAAAAAATTAGTGATAAAGAAGGGAGATTTATTTTTGTGAAAGGAAAACTCGAGAACGAAATGGTGACACTGGTTAACGTGTATGCCCCACCCAATAGTGCAAAACAATTCTTTAAAACCCTATTTGATATCATGTTTTTAGAAATGGATGGAGTATTAATATGTGGTGGTGACTTTAATATTGTGATGAACAGTAAACTAGACACGACAAATAAAAATAAGCATACCAATCCGGTTATGAGAATGGTCAAGAGAACACTTAAAGAATTTGGGATAGTTGATACATGGAGGGAGTTACATTCTTCTAAAAGAGACTACACGCACTATTCTCCCCCTAACAACAGCTATGCTAGAATTGATTACTTCTTCATGAATAAGAATGATTTAAATAGGGTAAAGAAGTGTGAAATTCAACAAGCAGATGTGTCTGATCACTGTGCGGTTCTCCTTACAGTTAATTTGAAAGTACAAGAGAAAAATACGTTATGGAGGCTAAACGTAGGAATGTTAAATAATAAGTCAAGTGTGGAGGAACTTAAGAAAGACATCATAATCTATCAAAATGAAAATGACAATGGAGAGGTTACCCCAGTTATTTTATGGGATGCTCTCAAAGCAGTTATAAGGGGAAAACTGGTTGCTAAGACGGCAGCAATTAAAAAAAACAGAGAGGAAGTCTACAAAAAGGAGAAGGAGAAGCTATTTATAACCGAACAGCAACACAAGACTACACAAGATCCCTCGCTACTTCCAAAAATTAAAGAATTTAGGGATAATATAGATAAAATACTAATCACAGAAATTGAAAAGAAGACCAGATTTCTAAAACAATCCTATTATGAAGTGGGACCAAGGGCAGCCAAATTACTGGCAAAACAATTGAAAAAACAGCAAGCAGATCGGACAATTCACAAGATAAGGGATACAAATACGAATCAAATAATTCATGACCCCAAAGAGATTGGAACTCAGTTTATGAACTACTATAGAGATTTATACAGTCAGCCTCCCTCCGCGAACATCGACCAAATGAACGCTTTTCTTGAGAAACTGGACTTACCATCAATTGGAAAAAATCAGAATGATCATCTGACTTCGCCCATCACAAAAGCAGAGATAGAGAAAGCAATGAACAAACTAAAAACAAACAAATCTCCCGGCAGTGACGGTCTACCATCCGAGTGGTATAAAACATTTAATGAACAGCTTATACCTCTACTCGAAAAATCATTCAACTACACACTTCAACATGGTGAAATGCCCCCTTCTTGGAATGAAGCGGTAATATCAGTGATCCCCAAGAAAAACAACAGTGAGACTTGTTCAGACTATAGACCTATATCACTACTCAATGTTGACTATAAATTGTATACCTCAATTATCGCCAAAAGATATGAATATTTTATCAGTGACATTATAGATGAAGACCAGACAGGCTTTATTAAGGGACGTCAAGCCCAAGATAACACAAGGAGAACTTTATATATAATCAATCATATTCTAAAAAAGGGAAAATGTGCCGCCTTAATAAGCCTTGATGCAGAAAAGGCTTTTGATAGCGTAAATTGGACTTTTCTATATCAGGTACTTGAGAAATTTGGACTTAACGACAAAGCTGTCAGATGTATTAAAACGCTTTACCAAAACCCGACCGCAAGAATAAGAATAAATGGCAGTCTAACTGAAAGCATAAATTTAGGACGATCTACCAGACAGGGCTGCTGTCTTTCTCCAACCTTGTTTGCAATCTTCATAGAGCCCCTGGCACAAGCAATCAGGCAAAATAGTAATCTTAAAGGAATAGAGGTTGGGGAAGAGGAACATATCATTGGACTTTTCGCCGATGATGTGGTATGTTTTTTAGAGGACCCAGACACATGCATCCCCGTACTAATCGACCAACTCGAGACATTTGGCTTTTATTCTGGATACAAACTTAATTTGACCAAAACACAGATTTTAACATTTAACTATTTACCATCCAAAAACATACAACAAAAATATCATCTGAACTGGAGAGCAACAAAAATGAAATATCTTGGGGTCACTTTAACAAAAAACACTGATGATCTATATGAGCATAATTATGTCAAACTAGATAAGGAAATTAAGAGTGATTTTGACAGGTGGGCTCTCCTCCCGTTAGACATTGGTTCACGAATAGAGACCATAAAAATGAGTGTTCTACCCCGACTTCTTTACCTCTTTCAGTCACTACCCATTGAGATACCCGAAAAACAATTCAGACTGTGGGACAAAATCATGTCAAGGTTTATATGGAATGGCCGCAGACCGAGAATCAAATTTGAAACATTACAGATAAAAAAGGATAAGGGGGGTTTGGCACTGCCATATCTTAAGGGATATTTTCATGCTGCACAAATTAGGCATGTAATTTGTTGGTGTGACAAAGAATATATAGCCAAATGGAAGAATTTAGAAAAATCGGTACAAGGAAGAGAAATTCAAAGTCTTATTGGAGACAGAGAAGAAGCAATGAGTGTAATTAAACAGGTGAATACAGTCACTCAGTTTACGCTAAAAATATGGTTTAATCTGGTACGAAAATACAAATTAGAGAAAGAGCTCGGACTGCTTCGGTGGATAGTTTATGACAAGGGTTTCATCCCTGGTTCCCTTGACCAAAGATTTAAACAATGGATTCCTAATGGATTAACAGCAATATGCACATTAATTAAAAATGGGAATTTCATGAGCTTTCAGGAGATTAAACAAAAATATGATCTAAGTAATCAAGACCATTTCAGATATTTGCAGATAAGGGACTTTTTCAATAAAAAAATAAAAAGCAGTGTAAATCTGGACAAAAATCCAACAATCAAAAGCATAATTGAAGCCTACAACGCAAAGAAATTTAGAATAATCTCTACAATTTATGGACATATAATGGAGGCAAGAGGGAATACAACGATGTATGTAAAACTGAAGTGGCAGAGAGAGTTGGGAGTGAACATATCTGATGATGAATGGTCATATATTTGGAAAACACAGCAATCAACAACATCATCGCGTGTCTGGAGATTACATTGCTGGAAAAATTTAATTAGATTTTTTATAACACCCAAAATTAGGAATAAACATACTTCATTACCACAGCCATGTTGGAGAAGCTGTGGAGATGTGAACGTGAATCATTCGCATGTGTTTTGGCTCTGTCCTAAGATCGCAAAATTTTGGGAAGATGTTCACTTAGTTATAGGCAAAGTTCTGGGTTATGCTGTACCCAAGTCCTGTACATTATTATATCTTGGTGTCATTACGGGAAATGTGTTGAAAGAAGATAGATACATATTGAAAATTATGTTAGCAGCCTGTAAAAAGGCAATTACAAGAAAATGGTACAAGATTGACCCACCATTACAGGACGACTGGATGACAGTTATGGACGAATTACATATTATGGAGCAACTAACCTACAGAATAAGGACTCAAGAGGATCAATACTGCCAAAAGTGGGAGAAATGGATTGAATACATAAAATCGACAGAACAAAGACCATCACATTGACATTGAGAAAGGATCAAACTGTAGAAACATGGTGATCCAACATGTTCCCTTTCATTCCTTTGTTTTTTTTTTTGTTTTGTTTTTTTTTTGTTACCCCCTTCCCCCCTGTATAATGTTTAAAGAAAATCAATAAAAAGAAAGTATCAAAAAAAATAATTAGATGAGATGAGAACGACTGACATCTCGCTCTTTTCTTACAGATTACATGAACTGAGAATATTTGTTTTTTATATAAATTACTGCATTTAAAAGAAGAGAATTCAAGCTTCATGCCTGTGTGTCTGTATGCCTGTTTGACTGAGTATTCGCTGAGTTATTGTTCATTTTCGGACGCGTTTCAGAATGGACTTCACTGACAGAGAGAAGGCAGAACTCGCTTTGCGTTTATTTTTCTTTATTTGGCAAAAAGCACAAAACTTTTTATTGTGAGTATACACAAATAATACACATTTAACAGAATCGATTGATGTATGAAACTTGTTTGTAATATCAAAGTCAACAGAGAAAAATGAATCTCTTTTGAACTGATAAAAAAAAAAGCGAGCTGGTATCGCCGGCGATACCGCCGACCCCAGGGGGGTTAAAGGCTGCCTAATATTCGTTCGAATACCATTAATTTTTTAAATATTCAAATTATATTAGGATAACGAAGTTCGGCGTCAAAGCCCTGATCTGAACTGACTAATTAGATATTCCTGCTGGTAGACCATGAGTTAATAAATACCAATCAATCAACAAAATGTCCTGTGCTCACCACACACACGCTATAGGTGGAGAGGAGAGATTTGGCTATAGAGTGATGTGTGGCTAACTTACACAGAAGAGACTTTAATGCTCAGCACATAAAGATGAACTACATACTGTGATCTCAGACTGTGTTGATGTGGTTTCTCCACTGTATGGATCTTCATGTGTAGCTTCAGGTGAATTTTAAAAGAGAAACTTGTCCCGCACTGATCACACGTGTGCGGCTTCTCTCTGATGTGGATCCTCTCATGTTTTTTTCAAATCTGCTGACTGAATGAATCTCTTGTCACACTGTGAACACTTGAAAGGTTTTTCTCCAGTGTGAATCCTCTCATGAATTTTCAGATGTGCTAACTGACTGAATCTCTTGTCACAGTGTGAACACTTGTAAGGTTTTTCTCCAGAGTGAATTCCTTCATGTGCTTTAAGATTTGCAGACTGATTGAATCTCTTGTCACAGTGTGAACACTTGTAAGGTTTTTCTCCAGTGTGAATTCTCTGGTGCAGTTTCAAACAGTTTGCTGTAGTAAAAGTCTTCTCACACTCAAAACACACATACTCTCTCACACCAGTGTGAATTTTCTGATGTGCATGTAAATATGGCAGTCGTGAAAAACTCTTTCCACACACAGAACATGAATGCGGCTTCTCCTTCATATGAACTGTCAGGTGTTTCTTCAGGACTGATGCACAGATAAATGTTTTGCCGCACTGATCACATGTGAACGGCTTCTCTCCAGTGTGGATCCTCATGTGCATCTTAAGACTTTGTTTGTATGGGAAACTCTTTTCACATTGATCACACATGAATGGCTTCTCTCCAGTGTGGATCCTCATGTGTACTTTAAGGTGGTCTGGTTGACTGAAACTCTTCCCACACTGATAGCATACATGCGGCTTCTCTCCAGTGTGAACTCTCATGTGAAGCTGTAAATGTTGCCGCAGTGAAAAACTCTTTCCACACACAGAACATGAATGCGTCTTCTCCTTCGTATGAACTGCCATGTGTGTCTTCAGCTCTGATGCCCTAAGAAAAGTGTTGCCGCACTGATCACATGAGAACGGCTTCTCTCCGGTGTGGATCCTCATGTGACGCTCAAGACTTTGTTTGTATGGGAAACTCTTTTCACACTGATCACATGAGAATGGCTTCTCTCCAGTGTGGATTCTCATGTGACATTCAAGACTTTGTTTGGTTGTAAAGCTCTTTCCACACTGAGTGCAGGTGAAAGATTTCTTGGCTCTTCTTTTCTTTAAAAATGTCTTTTTAGTCTTTGAGCGACTCAAAGGTTTTTCTCCAGGTTTGACATGATGTTCCTCCTCCACTTCACTCAGTTCTTCACTCTCCTCCACTTCCATCAGGTCTGACATGAAAGAAATGTATTAAATTAAATTTTTAGTACATCGAAATAATTCAAAGAGAAATATAAAGTGAAAGGACATGAAAGTGAGCCCTGATGTAATAGTAGAAAGTAGACAACTGTTATAACATGATAATTTGATGCCTTTTTATAAATTGATTATATGTCCTTGAAACTTTTCATGAATGAGGTAAATTTATCTTCCAGTTATTATTTTTAAAACATTATAGACACAAATCCCATGTTTCTTTAGCAAGAAATATTTAATATATTTGATAAATAACTCAATTATTTAACATGATATTAACACTAAAATATACAATACTGCCATGTTTTGACACCAACTTTGAGATTGATATTTATTTTACTAAAAGCGTTTGATTATTAATGGCCGTTCACACTAGACTAGGCTCTTTCTGCGGCATGATGGGAGGACAAGAAAATAATCTCAATCCATTGTCTCAGTTTTACACAAACTGTACAGTGTTGATCACAATCATCAACCCTGTTATCAAATTTACTGTAAGAAGAATCTCTATACCAACTGATAATGGGAGTGTCATTAAGTGGAGTTAAAACACCTGTTGTGTGTGTTCACATGGAAGAATGGGGTGAGTGCTGGGGCACATATTTTGTTGACCTTGCAAACCTATACAAATAAAACAACATGCAAGCTTAAAGGATAAACGTGTCACATTAGTTATTCTTGCACTAAGCCCCTTAGCGGTTTTTGGATTGTTTTTATGTGCCGCTACAAGTTAGTCAAAAAAATTGTTTATTTTTGAACGATGCGCATCGACTTTGGATTCAAGGAAGAGGCCCTCATGCTTTGACTGGACGGAAAGGAAGCGCAGAGCTGGCTGACGGAGATTCGCCCTGCTCTCGCTTGTTTTAATCAGAAGGACTATTGCACATTGGACTTTCAAAGCAACAATACCAACATCTTTGGATATGTATGCTGCTAACAATCATTGCACAATTGGATGTTCAAAGCAACAGGACCAACGTCTTCGGATAGGTTTGATGCTGTTGAACCGGTAGGACATTGGTTTGTTACATCTTTGCTTGTGTTCGCAGAACGATTTGAAATGGTTTTGCAGTTTGTTTACGATTGATGCAGCGCTATTGGTGTGTTTAGTGAATCATTGTTTAGATTGCTGGGCTTTTGTGAATCTATTGGAGTTGTGAGACATATCCGATGATATGCGTTGTTTTGGATTGTGTTTGCTTGTTGTGGGAAGCGTCTCCGTATTTAGACGTGATGATGTGTGCGTGCTTCAATCATGAGTGAGATTGAAACGGGTGCGGATGTTGAACCTGAACAGGACAAATGTAGAAGAAAAGTTCAACTCACAGTAAAGGCTTTGACTTATAAACTTGAGCAACTTCAGAAAGAACGAAAAAGAAATGTAAATGTGATTAAAAGTTCTATACCAGCCATCAAAGAACTCATGCTGAAAAATGAGAACATTGCAGCTGTACAGTCTGAACTTGAAACTTTGGTGCAAACTTTTAAAGAGACAGTCAAGCTTCATGATTCAGTGATCCCATTATTGCCTAGTGATGAACAAATCAAACAAAATGAGTGGTTCTCGAGCATTTATAAACACAGTGATGCATTTATAAAAGAGACAAAGCAATAGATAAATGGAATTGAGATGTCAAGTGATGATAACCAGGATCAACAGTCAAAAACAGTTGAATGCCCTTCAATTGATTCAAAACAACAGAATATGTCTCAAATTTCCATGCATAGTCAAGATGATATAAACCCAAGTGACAGTGTTTCTAATGTTGGAAGTAAAGGATCAAGTCAATGTAGCTCTGCCACAAGACGTTCAACTACATCAACAACTTCTTCGGCCCGCATTAAGGCAGAGGCTGATATTGCAGCTTTGTTGGTACGTCAAAATTTAATGAAGGTAAAACATGCAATTGAAGAAAAGGAACAGAATTTAAGGAAACAGAAAGAGGATTTTGAGTTGCGAATGGAGATTGCTGCAACTATGGCTAAAGTGAAAGTGCTTAAATGTTCTAGTGTGCAATGTGTTAAAAGTGATGTGACTCATCTGTCTGATGGAATGAATTCCTAGTTTGATAGAGGACAACAGGCAACAGAGACACTCAACGCTGATGCAAGTTCATTTACTCCTAGAGCTGAGACGCAACAAATTGTTTCTTCTAAGGATGGTAACAAGGCAAACAAGGGGAATGTTTCTCAGACAATTTATTCCCAGAACATCTCAAAGTTAAGTAAAACTTCTCAGAGTGGTTATGTGAATGCCAGTCCAGGAAATACTGATCAAGTTCTCCATATTATGGATAAACAAAATGAAATAACATCTTTACTGATTCAACAACAGTGTTTGTCATCTTTGCTTAAAAGTGAAATTCAAGTGTTTGATGGAAACCCTCTGCAATATCATACCTTTATGAAATCCTTTGAAAGCGGTGTGGAGCGTAAAACTGAAAGCCCCAGCGATCGCTTAAACTTTTTTGAACAGTATACCAGGGGACATCCAACAGAGATTATAAAAAGTTGCCAGCATATGCTTGCCGACCGTGGGTATTTAAGGGCCAAAGGTTTACTACAAGAGCATTTTGGTGACCAGTATATAATTGCATCTACCTAAATGGAAAAGGCTCTTTCAAAGGCAAATATCAAAAGTGAAGATGTACATGCTTTACGGGATTATAGTCTGTTCCTAAGAAGCTGTTGTAACTCCATTGGAGATATTCAGTATTTTCATGAGTTGGATACGCCCTTTAATATGTTTACTGTAGTGAAGAAACTACCATACAAATTGAGGGAAAAATGGAGATCTGAAGCCTGTGAATTGCAGGAAGACGACAATCAAGGAGCTACCTTTAGCAACATTGTTAACTTTGTTGAAAGACAAGTGAAAATAATGACTGATCCAGTTTTCAGAGACATACAGGATGGTCCAGCATTAACAGGAGGTAAATTATTGAACAAGGGCAAGTCTCAGTATTATCTTAAATCTAAAAGAAGCAGTTTTGCTACTACCGTCAGAGCAATGGAAAATAAATCAGAAATTGGAACCAACAAAAAGGAAATTGTTTCACCCACCAACAATAGTTTTTTGTTTTGTAGATGTGGACATGTTCTAGAATTGTGCCCTCTTTTGGAAAAGAGGACTCATGGTGAGAAGATTGCATTCTTAAAAGAAAAGGGCGTTTGTTTTGGCTGTATGTGCACAGGGCACATCAGTAAAGATAGTAGAAATCGCCTTTCATGTAAAGTGTGTAATCTTAAGCACCCAAGTATACATCACACCTACCCAAGAGGAGACAGATTTAAAACCTGTCAGGAGACAAACAGACGCTGTAATGGGCAGTGCTCTGCAATCTGTTGAGTCCAGTGGATTTATTGGGGCTGGTGAATTTGAATGTAAACTTTCCATAGTTCCTGTGCAAGTGAAATCTAAAAAAGGAAATAAGTCTGTAATTACTTACGCTTTTCTGGATCAAGGTAGCACTGCAGTATTTTGTACACTTACATTGATGAACAGACTTGGTCTTTCAGGTAAAAAGACTAATATTCTCTTGCGTACTATGGAGGAAAGAGTCACAACTACCCATGTCGTTTCTGGATTAGAGGTGGCTGGTTTGAATAAAGATGAATTTTGGGAGTTGCCTGATGCCTATACACAAAATACTATGCCTGTGCATAGTGGAAACATCCCAAGACAAAGAGATCTGCAGGGATGGCCACATCTGAAGCATGTGACTTCAACTGAAATTAACTCTGAGGTTGAAACGCTTATAGGAATCAATGCCCCAAGGGTTATGGAGCCAATTCAAGTGATCTGCAGTTTCAATAATGGACCATATGCAATTCAAACCAGTTTGGGATGGACAGTAAATGGTCCACTAAGAGGAGATGGTGGTGACCAGTCAACCTATGGGTATCCTGATGTTACAGTTAACAGGATTTCAGTTGGGCAAACTTGGGAGAGCTTTAGCAACAACAATTCAAGGCTGATTTTCCTGAGTGTAACAAAAACGAACAATTTGGGTTTTCAAGAGAAGATCACAAATTCATTGAGATGGTAACAGACTCATTAAAGCTTGTAGATGGTCATTATTCTATTGGCTTACCTTTGAGGAAGAAAAAAATGTTTGTATGCCAGACAACAGGACAATTGCTGAGCAGCGTACTCTGAACCTAAAGAAAAGGATGAAAAAGGACGTTTTACTTCATTCTGAATAATCTGTTTTCATGAAAGACATTATTTCTAAAGGTTATGCAGAGAGAGTGCCAACTGAGGACTAAGGATGTAGTAACGGTAAGGTATGTTACATACCCCACCACGGTGTCCATCACCAACGAAAAGGAAAGCTTCGGGTTGTATTTGACTGAGGTGCTACATTTCGAGGGACATCTTTGAATACCGAACTGTTACAGGGTCCAGACCTCACCAGTTCACTGACTGGAGTAATGACCAGATTCAGGAAGGAAAGAGTTGTGATCACAGCAGATATCAAAGCTATGTTTCATCAGGTGAGGGTACCAAAAGATGATGCAGATATGCTGAGATTTCTTTGGTGGCCTGATGTTGACCTTACTCGAAATATGGTTAAGCATCGTATGGTTGTGCACCTCTTTGGCCAGTTGTGCAAATTTTGCCCTCAGAAGGTGTGCTGAAGATAACAAAGACTTCAGCAAGGAAGTAATTGATGCAATTTTGCATTGTTTTTATGTGGATGACTGTCTGTTGTCAGTAATTTCAGAGAAAAAAGCTCTTTCTCTGTATCATGATCTTGTTGCATGGACGAAAACCAACAAAGACAACATTTAAAACAGGAAATGGAGAAAATCAAGGCACAATGTGGCAGAAGTAAGCTTTCTGTGGTAGAGCTAAAGAAAGCTGAATTAGAGGTAATTCGTAACTGCCAAAGAAAAATATACTCTGATGAACTCTCAAGCTTGCAAAAGGGAAAAAAACTGAAAAAGAACAGTCACATTTATAAGCTCAATCCTATCCTTGAAGACGGTGTTTTAAGAGTTGGCAGACGTTTGAGTAGGGCGGTTATGCCAGAAGAGACAAAACATCCCGCTATACTTGCTAAGGATTTTCACATCTCAGACATCATTCTTAAACATATACATCAAGAGGTGGGTCATGGTGGTCGAAACTATATGCCATCAAGGTTGCATCAGAGGTACTGGATACCTGGTGCCAGTGTAGCCATAAGGAAGATATTGTCCAAGTGTGTGATCTGCAAGCGTTTGCAAGCAGCTATTCAAACCTACCTCTGAATAGAGTTTCTCCAGATAAACTTCCATTTACGTACGTTGGAATTGTATATTTTGGACCCTTTGAAATTAAGAGCAGAAGTATTGTGAAGAGATACGGGATTATCTTCACATGCCTAGCCATTTGTGCTATTCATATCGAAGTGGTACAATTATAGGATACTGGTTCCTTTATCAATGCACTGTGAAGATTTATTGCAAGATGTGGACAAGTTTTGGAAATGCAGTCTGACAATGGTACAAATTTACTTGGAGCGGAACGCGAAATAAGACAAGATGTTGAATGCTGGAACCAATTTCAGATCAACAATGTGCTCCTGCAGAAGGGAATAAAGTGGATTTTTAATCCCCCAACTGGTTCACATCACGGAGGCATATGGGAAAGAATGATTAGCTCTGTAAGAAAAGTACTTAACACCACCTTAAGAACACAAAACCTTGATGAAGAAGGCCTTCATACAGTTTTATGTGAAGCTGAAGAAAATATTAATGGTACTAAGGAATCTACTAAAACTGGAAAAAATATGTAGCGCTCCAAACAGAAAAAAGTTCTTGTACTGCAGGTCCTTGTACTTCAGGTGCGTAGAGCCAATGGCATATTGAATAAACAAGAGGAGTGGCTAGCCGCACACTGATCCACTCAAGACTAGAAGTCTACAAAAGCATATTTTATTTTTCAAATTGCATTGTGCAAAAAAAGTGCTGGTGTCTAGTTTGTTTTTAACCCACATGCACTTTGCACTTTTTTTGCACAATGCAATTTGAAAAATAAAATATGCTTTTGTAGACTTCTAGTCTTGAGTGGATCAGTGTGCGGCTAGCCACTCCTCTTGTTTATTCACTAAGGAATCTACTGACATCAATGATTTGGAAGCACTGACACCCAATCATTTGCTACTGTTAAAGACACATCATTGCCACCAGGGATCTTTCAAAAGGAGGATATATATGCTCGTCGTCGATGGAAACAGGTGCAATATTTATATATGATCATAGGTAACTAAACCTATG
The DNA here is from genome assembly GCF_964197995.2 of Scardinius erythrophthalmus. Classification (NCBI taxonomy): domain Eukaryota; kingdom Metazoa; phylum Chordata; class Actinopteri; order Cypriniformes; family Leuciscidae; genus Scardinius; species Scardinius erythrophthalmus. The sequence goes on along the minus strand of NC_138221.1, from coordinate 18,035,837 downwards.
CGCGTGAACTCGGCAATCGACTACTTTGGACTTCACCCGAAAACAGGATGTAAACAAAGGTATTTGCGCTGGCTTAAATAACATCATTTTTATACATTTCTTTCACATCTACTGCAGTCAGATCCACTCGTGTTCACTCAGAAGGAATCACTCACATTTTCTGTGCACTTGTAATGACACATCAAGGATGTTAAGAGGCTAAAAGCAGGTTTAGTACTTGCCCTATTGAAGTCAACAGGGTGCAAATTTTAAAAATAGAATAACTCGGTGTAGGCAACACCGATTTTTGTCGTTGTTCTCTGTATTGACAGCACTCCAAATGTACAAAAAAATGAGCTCAATGTTAAAATTGACCGGAGTTCTCCTTTAAGACAAAGACAAACGTTTGATTAGACCAGTGACAAAAATCTGCCTTTTGCAAGAGGTGGATATTTGACATTTTCCTTGAAAGGGAATTTCTCTTTAACACAGACATGGACTTATTACACGTATCACATTGACACACCACATATTTCTCACTTCACATCTACTGACACTGTGTTATGGACTTTACAAAGACTCAGTACTGAAGAAATTATGTATTGTAAATGTGCAAACATTTGTTGTAAAGCATGTGTGTATATACATGCGCATGTTTTTTTTTTTTTTTTTTTTTGTATTTTGAGATCTTATATTTATAAATGTCTCCTATGTGTATTTAATGTAATTATTGATTTATAATAATTAGGGGCTAGTATGTAGGAGCCATATAATTGGAAAGTCATGTGACCAACTGATAATGGGAGTGTCATTAATTAAGTGGGGTTAAAACACCTGTTGTGTGTTCACATGGAAGAATGGGGTGAGTGCTGAAGCACATATTTTGTTGACTGTGCAAACCTATACAAAATAAAACGACGTGCAAGCTTCAAGGATAAACGTGTCACATTAGTTATTCCTGCACTAAGCTCCTTAGCGGTTTTTGGATTGTTTTTATGTGCTGCTACATTTACTGTTTACTGATTATTCCTAAATGTTGAATGTTGAAAATGACTAGAATTCTGGTAACATTGTTGCAAATTGGGAACCAGATATAAAATAAATGTAAAATAAAACAGTTAAAATAGTATTTAGCTTGATCTGATGTTGACAATCAATATAAACATTTCTCAAACCTCCCTGTACCATTTCACAGTTGAACAATCTAAAAGTGATGAAGTGCTTGAATGTTTCTAACATGAATGTTCTTCAGCATCATGAATGAATGAAGAATAAACACCAACCTCTTTGTTCTTCAGGATCTTCAGTGTGTTTCATTCTGCAGGGTTCTGGATCACTCATGTTCTCACTGTCCTCTTTAATAAACTCAGTCTTTGCAGATTTCAGCTCTTTCTGATGCTCGTCTTCACTTGTAGCTGATGGGAATTTACAGCATTTATTAGAGAATTGCAGTGGGAGGAGCTTCACTGAAGATGTGACTGATGTGGGAGGAACTTCACTGATGATGTGACTGATGTGGGAGGAGCTGATCTGCCTAAATGAAAAATATAAATTACTGAATTTGTTTTTATAATAAATGACACTTCTAAGCCTTTATGTCTGTCTATCTATCTATTCATCGTACAGTAACTGATGCCAATCATTAATTATTTGCATTACTAATCCTAACATTATTCTTCTTCTTCTTCATTAAAATACAGTTATCTATGAAATAAAGAAACACATATAAATAATTTAAATTCTTCCAAGTATAAATAATGGTAAGAAAAACAGTAAAAAATCATAAACACAGAAATAAACGCACAGAGTAACCAACAAATACCCTCAGTCAGTTGACAATGAAATACGTTTTAAAGGTCCCGTTCTATGCCCCTTTTCACAAGATGTAAAATAAGTCTCTGATGTCCCCAGAGTGTGTATGTGAAGTTTGAGCTCAAAATACCCAACAGATCATTTTTTACAGCATGTTTAAATTGACATTTTTTGGGGCTCAGAAAAACGAGCCGTTTCAGTGTGTCCCCTTTAAATGCAAATGAGGTGCTGCTGGACGACACAGGGGGCGGAGCTTCATGAGCTCGCGCTCAGTCTGTCAGGACAAATTCATCTCACGGAATGATGATAATATCAGAAACTCTCAGTAACGGCGTTCATTTCGAGTCGGACAATAATGCCTACAGAGTCAGAGTGCTGTATAGAGATGAAACAGGTATGGTTTATTAGTTTAATTACGGTTATTATAACGTATTTGTCATCTGCTTGTAGGCTATGTATCCATTACTTACTAATAGCCTACAAGTCTGCTGTCTGAATGATGATCAAACATATACTGATGAGTATAATAAAGTTTATTGTACATCACACAAAAGATGAAGCGTCAGTTTTACTTCAGAAAATCACCGTAAGAGCTGAGTAAACACAGTAGCCTAAGTTATAAGAAGTGCGCAAATAGCCAGTAGAGTTGAGGGAGCATTCCTGTGGGCGGAGGTTAGTCAAGAAACGGTTCTGGTGATGTCACTAATGCAGGATGTAGAGGGGTGTAGTCCAATCGAGCCGTTTTTTGTAGTCTACTTCTGTTAAATAAAATATCTCGCTTGGCATTGAACTTTGAGCTTTATAATTTTACAGATATTATTTATGCTCTAACAGCAACATTACACACTAACTAAAGTTTGAAACATGGAATCGCATGCAACGGGACCTTTAAGTGTCAATTTACAGGAGATCTGAAGACATCAGCATAATAAAAATGAGGAGAAAACAGGAACTATTAATAAAGAGTGTTTTCAGCAGATCTGTTAATATTGATGAGCCTCAGACTATCAACACTCATTCAACAAGCTATTCAGGATCATCAGCAGATCATCTCACTTTATTCTGAGTGTTTGCCGTTAGAAACACATTATTTGAGTCAGGATACATGATAAAAGCCTGTAAAACTGCTCTATTGGAAGGAAATAGGCCTACTGTTGCTTCTCACAACATGACAAGGATAAAATATAAAAAATAAAAACAAACACTAATGGCATCCATCTTAATAAACCACCTCATCTAAATAACTACAGCAGCATAATGTCAATATCTAAAATATATTTAGATTTTCTAGTAACTAGATTCATTGCACTAATGTTATTCAAAACTGACAATGATCCTAAAAAAGTAATCATAAGCTCAATGTGAAGTAGGCTATTTAGCCGTAGGGTAAACGTACCTATTAAGCTCACCAAAATCTACATTGAGACATTTTTAGTGCACAAGATATTGGTTTTAGTACAAGAAGTTATTTTAAAATAAAATATTAATCTCTCACACTATAATATTTCATTTTATTTTAAATGACAAAAGTATTTCAATTAAGATGTACATCATTAAATATAAAAAGTCTGGCTGTGCTTAATGGGTACGTTTTGTACCCTTTAAGCACACCCCTGTTCCCAATAAGCTCACAACAAGTTTTATTAAAAATTCTTGTTTATTTTAAACAACCTTTTTAAGGAATAATTGAAAAAAGTTTTATTTGAAGGTACAGAGTCAATCACAAAAAAACAGAACACTAAAATCAAGCAACAAGGCATTCAATTTGATCAGGTAGCCTATCCTATTCATAGTGATGTGTCATTCAAACTCATTGCAACATCTAGACTAGTCCACGTTCAGCTATGTGTAACCCATATTGAAAAATCAAATAACAAAACAAACCAATGTGCTCCTTAAAGGGATACTCCACTTTTTTTGGAAATAGGCTCATTTTACAACTCCCCCAGAGTTAAACAGTTGAGTTTTACCGTTTTCGAATCCTTTCAGCCGATCTCCGGGTCTGGGGGTCCCACTTTTAGCATAGCTTAGCATAATGAATTGAACCGGACAAGACCATTAGCATCTCTCTCAAAAAAATGACCAAAGAGTTTCGATATTTTTCCTATTTAAAACTCGACTCTTCTGTAGTTACATTGTGTAATAAGACTCAATTTTCTAGGCTGATATGGCTAGGAACTATACTCTCAAAATCGCACCTTTTCATTTTCCGTCGGTCTTAGTACACGATGTAACTACAGAAGAGTCGAGTTTTAAATAGCAAAAATATCGAAACTCTTTGGTCATTTTTTTGAGAGAGATGCTAATGGTCTTGTCCGGTTCAATTCATTATGCTAAGCTATGCTAAAAGTGGTACCGCCAGACCCGGAGATAGGCTGAATGGATTCGAAAACGGTAAAACTCAACTGTTTAACTCTGGGGGAGATTTAAAATGAGCTTATTTCCAAAAAAAGTGGAGTATCCCTTTAACTCTCTGGGTCAGAGCTTTCCTGTCTACTCCAAACTTCTTGGACAGATACGACAGGTTTCTGATGGCTCCTTCTTTGTATGACATGCCTCTTTCATCTTTGGGCATACACTATAGTTTCGTCTAGCTTTTGTCATCTTAAGACTGTGAAAATAAGTTTATTAATCATTTTTTTGAAGATTAACCTAGTGACAACCATCAGTTAATATTTAAATTCTGATTATTAAGTATTTACATAGACGTTTAATGTGGGTGAGCTTAAAGGGAGCACACACTGTGCTTAATTGGAGCAAAAACATTTTTTAATTAATAAATATTAAATTAAAATTTAAAGGAAAATATTTAGCTAAATTAATAATCTAGGTAATGTATTAAGTTTATACCAATTTTAATATGAACAACTATTATAGACAATATCTATGAAATTATGCTTTTTCTAATTGATGTCACACTGAAGCTGTGTGATTGTCATAGTAGTGCACCCTTTAAGCTCACCTAACAATAATATGAATTCTTTAAAAATTACAGCAGTTTAAAACCACAGACTATCAATAAAATGTAAAATTATAATATTATGGATTTAAAAGTACAAGCCATTAATTCCTGTGAAGTAATATATTAATGTAGCACACAATCTTATACAGCTAGTAAGCTAGCTATGTTCGTAGCATCTGGGCTATGTTGCTAAAACTATCTTTTAGATCTAACTGTAATTATTTCCCACATCCAGGTTCCAGGTTATAATATGCAAAAGTCTAAACATTAATCTCTTAATTTTGCAATAAGATGATGTACTTCTTCAAAATAAAGGCTTAAACATATAAAAAATGCACATTTGAGGGGCTCCTCTTCTGGTGAAAGTTTTCAGACAGCTTTGAAAATAGCCGCCAGACAGTGTGAACACATGGACACACATATCTCAGTGTGCAATGGTCTGATTGGTTTAAAATTACAGGAGGTATATAGTAACAAACACATCAATTGGTTAATACATCAAATAGGATAATACATTGCTGTTTCTTTTTATAATCTGAGCTCCAAGATGGTAGTGTGCTTAATGGGTACTTGAGCTTAATAGGTACGTTTACCCTATCTGTTCCTGTATTTTAACAACGTAAACCACATTTTATCTGCCAAAAATGTCAAAAAGTATAAATAAAACGGCAGCAGCAAAACTTTGACTCGACACTCAGTAACAGTTCTCACACAAACATCGAGACAATCACACAAACGAACACAAAATCGCTCAGGTCTGAATGAACTCAACATATTCTCCTCATGCTCGCTGCTGCTGCACTAAATGTTTATTTCAGTAGGAAGACGCCAGAAAAGACGCACAAGTATCAATGTGATCGATGAAAACACTACAGAAATGAGCCTGTCGCTTACTCAAACTGTATAAAGTGTGTGTGATGGTTGTGTAAATATGAGAAATACCGTGAGTTGCTCTCCTCCCCTCAGAAGACTCTTCTTCTTCTTCTTTATTGGCGGCTCGAATTAGCGCCATCTGTTGTGGGTTTTGGATCAGAGACTCATTTTACTCCGTTTTTGAGATGGGTGGGTCTGCTATGGAATTCCAAAGCTGCCAATATTCATAAATAAATATACAAATAAATGTAAAAAATAATATCAAAAAATATATATATAAATAAATATACATAGAAAAGCAAAAAAACTAAAATAAATTATTTATACATTTATTTCCTTATTTATGTATATATATTTTTTCCATATTTATTTATTTATTCTTGTATTTATTTATACATTTATTCATTTATACATTTATTTATTTATACATTTATTTATTTTTACATTTATTTATTTATACATTTATGTATTTCTACATTTATTTATTTATTCATTTATTTCTTCCTACATTTCTTTCTGCGTAGGGTAATGAGGAGGGCGTGGTTTACCTCAGACATAGCAATCGAGCTCAGAGTAAGTGAAGGCGAAGGGTTGAGCTATACAATAAGTATAGCTCACTGACGTTGATACGGTCTGTGACTGCGAGGTCTATGGTCAAAATCCTAAATCTGTGTGACATGGATAGGCTACTCTTTATTCCGGACATGGCCGTAGAACATCGTTTGGTCTGGATTTGTAAAATGTGCTGGGCTAACAAACATGAAACAGGGACTCTGAAATGGAAGCGCTTGATATTTTCCATTTTTCGGTCAGAACTCACGGAAAGGAAGCTGGGCACATTGAAGTCGACGCAAGCATATTGACCAATGCTTTTGAAACGAGACCATTGCATTTTAATGTAGCCTAATTTCCAAAAACAATACTGACAGCAACAGAAACATTTTTTTTATTCTATTAAGCTGTGGTAGTCTTTTGCCTACCTCGATAAACTCATGTCCAGGGGCAACCTTATTAAATGTATGAACGTCACGTTAATCCACATCGATAAATTCAGTTAGAGGATAAGACTGTAGGGCAGTTAGCCTACCACTAAAATCCAACCAGAGCTTCATCAGAGCCATCAATACAGAAGAGATCTTAATGCATTTACACAGCAATTACCCTACAAGTGCATACAGATATTATGAAGTGTTTTACATTTTCAAGACATAAATATGACATGATGGAATCAATGAAGTGATAGGACGTTTAATGTGAAACTAAAACAGACACCAGGTGGCAGAAAGTCACTGTCTTAAATGAGTGAGTTCAATCCACTCGTTTGATTCCTCAAAATACACAGAATCAAAAACAACTCGACGTGTTGAAACGGTTCAGCTGTGGATTTGATTTTGATCATTTCTATTTAGGCCTTTGCATTATTTAAATAATAATAATAATAATAAATAAATAAATAAATAAATAAATAAATAAATAAATGAATGAATGAATGAATGAATGGATGAATGACCAAATGTTCAAAAAGTTGGCAGAGAGGGGTCATATTCGGGGAAACAACATATTGTTGATAGGCTATTTTTCGGGGCCATGAGTTTAATGCGTAAACCTGTGTGACCATATAGCAACTATTCAGAAATGGAAATTACGAATGCATTAATATTTTGTTTTGAATTTAAGTCGATTGAATATTTACAGGTTTGTATCTCGTTATTATTTTCAGAATAGTAAAGTCTTTGTAACCAACATAGTGATCAAATATCGAAGCTATCTCCATCTAATAGGCTACTTCAAAGATCAAATCAAATTATTTATTGTTAAATTTTGTAAAAAATTCTGTAGCCCAAAAACATAACAAAAAATAGCTAGTAGCCTACATAACTTTTTAAAGGGATAGTTCACTTTGAAAATAAATTTTGGTATGTTTTAGCTTACCTCAAGGGCATCCAAGATGTAGGTGTCTTTTTTTCCGCAGTAGTTATAGATAGAGCAACGATATAAATACTGTTCATTTTCTCACACAAACCGCTCGTTTCGTGTCTTAGGCCATCAATGTGTACTTACGATGGGGAATTGTTTAATTTGGACGATGGGGAATTGTTTTAATTTGGACTTTGTGCATGCTCTTTGAGACAGTGACCATAGACCTGCATGAAATGACTGACAGACAAGAACGGTTTGACCTAAAAATATCAAAATTGAAACTACTGTGGAAAAAAAGACACCTACATCTTGGATGCCCTTGAGGTAAGCTAAAACATACCAAAATTTTATTTCAAAGTGAACTATCCCTTTAATTTGTATTATTATTATCATTCTTTCTTTCTTTTTATTATTATTATTATTATTATTATTATTATTATTATTATTATTATTATAGGCTATTGTTATCATCATAATCATCAGCTGGCAAACCATTATGGAGTCTATTTAAAGGGAATGATTGTGGCGGGGAGTTTGTTCAAACTATGGCAGTGATAGCTTATACAGCGAACATAACAGGTTGAAATAAAAGACGGCGCCGTCCACGGAGACATTTCTATGTGCACTATTTCATCCGTGAAAACCTTAGTCCCCTGGCTATCATGTCAGAATCTGCAATTCAAAATAAATTTTGCCTGCCACAGCTGGCAAATTCAGCAGCTTGTGGATTAACATACATTTGTTCATACATTTAATAAGGTTGCCCCTGGACATGAGTTTATGGAGGTAGGCTAAAGACTACCACAGCTTAACAGAATAAAAAAAAATATGTTTCTGTTGCTGTCAGTATTGTTTTTGGAAATTAGGCTACATTAAAATGCAATGGTCTCGTTTCAAAAGCATTGGTCAATATGCTTGCATCGACTTCAATGTGCCCAGCTTCCTTTCCGTGAGTTCTGACCGAAAAATGGAAAATATCAAGCGCTTCCATTTCAGAGTCCCTGTTTCATGTTTGTTAGCCCAGGACATTTTACAAATCCAGACCAAACGATGTTCTACGGCCATGTCCGGAATAAAGAGTAGCCTATCCATGTCACACAGTAAGATTTAGGAATTTGACCATATACCTCGCAGTAACAGACCGTATCAACGTCAGTGAGCTATACTTATTGTATTTCGCCACAGGGTGTCACTGTGGCCTCAACCCTTCGCCTTCACTTACTCTGAGCTCGATTGCTATGTCTGAGGTAAACCACCCCCTCCTCATTACCCTACACAGGAAGAAATGTAGGAAGAAATAAATGAAGAAATAAATAAATGTAGAAATACATAAATGTATAAATAAATAAATGTAAAAATAAATAAATGTATAAATAAATAAATGTATAAATGAATAAATGTATAAATAAATACAAGAATAAATAAATAAATATTGAAATAAATATATACATAAATAAGGAAATAAATGTATAAACAATTATTTATTTTCGTTTTTTTGCTTTTCTATGTATATTTATTTATATATATATATATATATATATATATTTTTTTTTTTTTACATTTATTTGTATATTTATTTATGTATTTATTTATTTTTAATATTGGCAGCTTTGGAATTCCATAGTCTGCAGACCTGCGGACTGCAAGAGTCTGAAGAGAGGGGCTTAACAGGGAGTGGGCATAACTTGAAGTTGTCCAAATCACACAGAACCACACGATATGTCAAATTCAAAACGAGATGTTGTCGGCAAGATGCATAGGCAACATGCCAGCTCGTATAGAGACATTTAGTAATGTCGTAAGTTTAACATTTAAACCACATTATTAGAGATTACCCTTTGACTTTATGAATACACATAAATGACAGCTTAATGATTTTTGATTTTTTTTTTTTTTTTGCATTTATTTAAAGACCACAACCATTTTTTTGTTCTGTTACTGGTGTTACCTTACTACTTTGGCAATGTGGGTGGTGATGGCGCAGTGGATAAGACACATGCCTTTGGTGTGAGAGACCACTGCGTTCGAATCCACTGTGAGACACCAATGTGTCCCTGAGCAAGACACTTAACCCCTAGTTGCTCCAGAGGCGTGTGACCTCTGACATGTATAGCAATTGTAAGTCGCTTTGGATAAAAGCGTCAGCTAAATGAATAAATGTAAATACAGTGCTATGCATAAGTTTAGATACCCATGCTAAAGTTGACTAAAAAGAGGAATAAAAAAATCATCTTTTGGAAATTGAACTTAATGCCTTAATTAAAAAAAAATAGGAAAAATCCAACCTTTAAGGACACCAATTTTCTTTGTGAATGAATAATGTATCGTAAATAAATAAATGTTCTTCCTTAAAATACAGGGTGCATAAGTTTGGACACCCCTATGTTAAAATCCCATAGAGGCAGGCAGATTTTTATTTTTAAGTATTTTTTTATTATTATTTTTTTAGGATACTATGCATCCTGATAAAGTTCCATTGGTCTTTGGAATTAAAATAGCCCCACATCATCACATAGCCTTCACCATACCTAGAGATTGGCATGGGGTACTTTCCATAAGATCATCTCTCAATGCAAATCAAACTAGCTATTAGGCTAACTGAAATAAAACCATGCCAATCTCTAGGTATGGTGAAGGCTGTGTGATGATGTGGGGCTATTTTAATTCCAAAGACCAAGGGAACTTTATCAGGATGCATAGTATCCTAAACATTTTTTTTTTAAATACTTAAAAATAAAAATCTGCCTGCCTCTATGGGAATTTAACATAGGGGTGTCCAAACTTATGCACCCTGTATTTTAAGGAAGAACATTTATTTATTTACGATACATTATTCATTCACAAAGAAAATTGGTGTCCTTAAAGGTTGGATTTTTCCTAATTTTTTAAATTAAGGCATTAAGTTCAATTTCCAAAATATGATTTTTTATTCCTCTTTTTAGTCAACTTTAGTATGGGTGCCTAAACTTATGCATAGCACTGTATATTAAATGTTTTTATGAAATATTATTTCTTTTTTTTTAGCACATGCAGTCAGAGACAGAGTTACAGAAAAATAATAATAATGCAACAAATAAGGAGATTGTTTTATTTATTTTAATCAGGTTTGTTAAAAGTATGTTGAATGATGTAAGTTCATTTGTGCATTATTTGCTATAATGATGAAAATATTTGAAAACCAGTTAAAATCAAGTAATGATGCAATCCTTTAAATCTTAAAGTCCAACTGAAATCCAAATTGACCCTATTTACTTTGTTAGCGCATATTACTAGTCTTGTGGTGAACAATTAATCCGTGCAAGTTAAAACACAGAAAAAAATTGTTTTCCGTCGTAATCTTTAATCAAAGTCTGAAAAGTTACTTCCGGTCTGGAATTCTCTGATGACGTAGGTTTGAGGACTTGGGTTGGGAAACGCTTAACCACTCCCCTCAAACCGTCAGTCTGCTATGAGCGAGAGATGGAGAGGAGGAGCGCTAGAGTAAAACCCTGCCCTCTGTTCAATATTCCTTTTCACTGGGAAATACGTCACAGCACTGGAGAAAAGTCGTTTGCAACTTCCGGTTCACACGGACTTTAACTTTTGAGTGTATGAATTAAATGGATGTAAAATTATTATCATGTCACATGTGATATTTTATTTAATGTTTTTATAAAAAAAGTCCGTAACACCAGTGACACACAATGAATCACCATAAGACCAAAGATCATTAATCTTCAATAATAATAATAATAATATAATCCTAATAATAATAATCATTATTCTTCAACTATAATTAAGTTGATGATACTTAATTGTTACATTTGGCATTCAATCTAAATGAATAGCTTTAAATAAAGTTCATCTATAAATGGGAGTCAGTATGACAGTAACACCAGTGACACTTTTCATGAAAAATTTATTTTAAAAAATGGCTGCTGCAACATGTTGTCAATCATGGTATATTGACTAAATTAAGTAGTTTAATCTATTTGTATTCTAGATTTTTACAATTCCCTAACAGTAAAGTAGGTCATACCAGTGAGTTCAACTAAAAGCTTCATATGAAACCATGAGATAAATGAGAAGATTTCTGATAACTGAAAAGAGACAGTGGATCTACCATGGGCTTTTCTTCATAGATATTCAGGAAATTGGAAGAAGAAAGTCAAGGGATGTCATCAGTGTGATTTTTATTTCAAAATAAGAGATATTTGTTTAACGGTAACACCAGTGACACAACTCCAGGGGACCACTATACTTTCATTATAAATTTTCTAATATTTATTCTGCATTTTTTTTATGTCATTTACATAATAGGTTTGATAGTTATGTATACATTATTGTATTTTAAATGGTGGAAAACTGGTGTTAAAAATGGTATTATTGACATAAAAATAAAGCATTTTCCATCTGGACATGACTGTGGGGACGAGCACTTCTGTGGCGCTTGGAATTCTATATAATTAATAAAAAATCAAACATTGCCACATTGATGCCTTAAAGGTGCAACGTGTGATATTTCTGAGGATATATTGACAGAAATGCAATATAAGATCCATAACTATGTTTTCAGAGGTGTATAAAGACCTTACTTAATGAAGCGTTATGTTTTTATTACCTTAGAATGAGTCATTTATATCTACATAACCGCGGCCACCCCCTTCTATGAAGGTCGACATATTGTGACGTCATGTTACTACCGTAGCCGACAGCGAACAAACAGCGCTACAGAGCGCGTTTCATCACTGACTTGAATGAGAAGCAGAAAAAGACGCAGCAGAATACTCAGGTTGTCCCTGACTCTGCAAACGTGGAGAAAAACATGCTGTCTGAACGACGCCCCGGACATCGTAACGTTAGCTATTTTCCCTTACCTAGCTGCTTTGATGCTCTTATCCATAGCTCTTATCTTATACTAACTAGCATGGAAACAGGCTATGGTCAGAGAATATCTAATAAGGTGAGAAGTTTCACTCTCAGTACACTTCTGGCTTCTGAACTGGTTGCAGTTCCACTCTGATTCCAAATGAGGGCGCTCACAGGACGAGTGCAGAATGAATGGAGGTCTATGGCACTATACCCATCAAAATCCACTTTTCTCAGGATATATTTTTTTGTCTAGTAATTTGAATGTTGTATTCGAAAGGAGATGCAAAGAAATTACACATTGCTGGGTGTTAGATTTTTTAGAGTCACTTATTTGCTTTAAAAAGTCTTTTAAAGTGTCAATGACGTCATACACATCGTACGACCAGAGATACTGCTTTACGGCAATCCTTCAGTCACTTTGGTGCTTTCACGCACTGCACTTTCTTTTCTCTCAAGGCATCGACAACACAGCTGACACAGGTAAATACACATGCTAGACGAGTTTTTGTTTTGTTTGTTTCTGGTCCCGCTTCGGATGACACGATGCCATCAAGCGGTATCTCAGGTCGTAATCAGTCCTTCACTGACCAATCAGCGTTCATTAGCAGAATGCTAGTGTGTTATGGGCAACAACAACTCAACCTGTAAGAAATCGAAAGGACATAAGTACTCGTTCATTCAACTTTCGACCTATAACCCATGTTGAACTTGCAAAATCTGGGATTTCTCAACGCAATTGGGTGAAAGAGACAAATTTAGCCGCCTAGCCCCATAGACCCCCATTCATTCTGCACTCATGGCGATCGCCCCCAGTGGAACTCTGGTGGAACTACAACCAAAATTCGGTACAATAGGACTTAATAGGGAGTGGGCAGGCTCTCCATAGACGGGCTCTGCTATGGTAAAGTCAGTGAATAAAAGACTAACACAGAGACTAAAAGACTAATGATGAACAAGTAAAAATAATCACAATAACATGTGGTTTTACTGAATAATTAAGTAAATATAATTTAATATAAAATACAATATAAAGAAACCTCATTGCTTGACTTGCTACTCTCTCCTGACTCCCCGGCATCGACATCAGGCTCATATAAATGTCAGCAAACGTGATTCCTGCTGCATGTCAGTATCCATGATCACTGGATCTTTGGTAAGTTGTAAGGAACACTACATCGAGTCCAACCTTAGTGTAAACTGATAATCGTTTGTTTTACCGGCGTTACCATAAAAATGAATATTTGTCTTTAATTGACAGGTTTGTCTAAAGTAACTGATGAATCTCATGTTGATGAGGTTCAGAATCATCTGTTTGTATTGACATGAGTTGTTCTGTTCTTGAACAATTAAACATGTTTCTGCCACAGCAAATTTCTGAGTGATAAAAACCCTAGTGTTGGGCAGCTAGTGATAAAATCTGGTGTTAATTTACAAATATGATATGCTTTATCACTTGTTTAGTGATAATGCACAGTGTTTCTGTAGCAGATTGGAAGTCTGTTAATTTTAATTAAATCTAGATTCCCAGACAGAGAAAAAGACACAAGAAATACCAAAATAGTATTTTATTATTTTTTAAAAGTTAAGTTTAAAAGGGCATCAAAACCACAATCTCCTCCTCAAAAACCAGGGGAGACAATAAAAACCATGAATTGTCCAATATTCTGTCCCAGGGTGAAACAATACCCAAATCCAGTCAAGCCTGGAGTCAGGCTACGTACCACTGAAAAGACGGATTATATCCAAGACTTAAGCCATAAATTAGTATTAATATTGATAGCACCACTGGTAGCGTCGTTGCTAACTTAACTTACTGTCCATCTGTTAAAATGGCGAATATATCAAATGTAAGTAGTCTACCTTTTGGTGCAGGTGAGGACACATTTGAGCTGCACGCGGTGCAGTCTGAGCTGGAAGCTGTTGAGAAACAGATCCACGACCTTTTAGTAAGAAAAGCCGAGCTAATAGACCGGCGGTTAGCTCTTGAAACATCACGTGCCGAGGCACACAAATCAGAGATTAACGTTACTAACCCGCTGACTCCGACCTCGTCTACTCCGTGCGTTCCTCAACATCGGTTCCGAACGTCGAGGTCGCGATCAGCCATGGTCTCGTTCACTCCGGCTCCAACATGCCATCACGAAGCCTGGATTTTTCCGCAGTGGAAGACGCGAGTCAGGTCTAGACCAAGAAAACTCTCTCCGACCCTCCCGGTTTTCGAGATATCCACACAAAACCGCTTCTCCCCTCTTCGCGAAACAGAACGCGATGCTGTGATCATCGGCGATTCCATCGTTCGACACGTACACGTTACGTTAAATAAAAGTAAGGTGCATAGTCACTGCTTTCCTGGTGCTCGTGTTTCTGAAATCGCTGCTCATGTTCCCGAGATTCCGAACGAGCGCGTCGGAACCGTGGTCCTGCACGCGGGAGGGGCCGACATCAGACTGCGCCAGACGGAGGTTCTGAAGAAAGACTTCAGGAATCTGATTGATACGGTACGCAGCACATCGCCTGATATAACGATTATTGTGTCAGGAAAGCTTCCCACGTACCGACTAGGTCATGAAAAGTTTAGTAGATTATTTGCGCTTAATGAATGGTTAATGTCATGGTGCAATGAGCAGAAACTTTTATTACTATTATTTACTTTTAACTTAGAAATTGTACAGTTATTGTAAATGAAATAGTCACAGATAATAGCTTCGATGTACTTTGCCTTACTGAAACCTGGCTCAAACCAAATGATTATTTCGGTTTAAATGAGTCTACTCCAGCAGGATACTCCTATAAGCACGAGCCCCGTCTGAATGGTCGTGGCGGCGGTGTTGCAACAATCTATAGAGATTTTCTCAATGTTACTCAGAAAACGGGTTATAAGTTTATTTCATTTGAAGTACTTGTACTAAATGTTACGCTCTTAGATGTTCGAAAAACATCCCTATTATCTCTAGCCTTGGCTACCGTATATAGACCGCCTGGGCCTTACGCTGATTTCCTAAAAGAGTTTGCAGATTTTCTCTCAGACCTATTAGTTAACTTCGATAAAGCATTAATTGTTGGAGACTTTAATATCCATGTAGATAATCAAAATGATGCGTTAGGGGCTGCGTTTACAGATTTATTAAACTCCTTTGGGGTCAAGCAAAACATTACCGGACCGACTCATCGATTTAATCATACACTCGATTTAATTATATCACATCGAACCGATCCAACCGATATAGATATCATTCCACAAAGTGACGATGTCACTGACCATTACATGGTAACTTGCATATTACGTACTCCTGTAATATATCATGCTGCGCCGCGTTATCGATTAGGCAGAACAATCCTTCCATCCACCATAGATAATTTTTCAAACAGCTTATCTGATCTGTCTCAGCTGCTCAGTGAACCCAAACAAACAGATGAACTTGAGGAATTAACTAGCACTATGAGCACCATTCTCTCTGGATCATTGGATATTGTAGCGCCCATTAGATTAAAAAAGGTCAGAGAGAAAAGTAAAGCACAATGGTACAACAATACTACGCGTGTTCTAAAGAGAGAAACCCGTAATTTAGAGCGTAAATGGAAACAAACCAACTTAGAGGTCTATAGAATCGCATGGAAAGACAGTATGTCACGTTATAAAAAGGCCCTAAAAGCGGCCAGGGCTGAGCATCTACGCAAACTAATAGAAAACAACCATAACAATCCTAAGTTCTTATTTAACACCGTGGCGAGACTAACAAATAAACAGATGTCTCCTGAACAAAATATTCCATTACAGTTTAGTAGTAATGATTTCATGAAGTTCTTCACTGAGAAAATAGAAAACATCAGAACCACAATTGTAAACGTTCAATCCTCAATCGCGCCTTATAATTCAGCCTCAATTATCACCCCGCAAGAACAATTACAGTGCTTTACAACTATAGAACAAAAAGAGTTAAATAAACTTTTTACTTCATCTAAAACAACAAAATGTTTACTAGATCCTATACCAACTAAACTATTGAAAGAAGTGTTACCTGTAGTGGAAGAGCCTCTCCTCAATATTATTAACTCGTCTTTATCTTTAGGTTATGTTCCAAAAACATTTAAACTGGCAGTTATAAAACCTCTCATTAAGAAACCACAATTAGATCCGAATAATCTAGTAAATTATAGACCCATTTCAAATCTACCTTTTATGTCTAAAATACTAGAAAAAGTTGTGTCCGCTCAACTGGGCTCTTTCTTACAAGAAAATGACACCTATGAAAAGTTTCAGTCTGGGTTCAGGCCGCATCATAGCACTGAAACTGCGCTCGTTAAAATCACAAATGATTTACTTTTAGCTTCTGACCAAGGCTGTATCTCAATATTAGTTTTACTTGATCTTAGTGCTGCGTTCGATACTATAGATCATACAATACTCTTAGATCGACTACAAAATTATACTGGTGTTCAAGGACAAGCATTAAGCTGGTTTAGATCGTATTTATCTGACCGCTACCATTTTGTTTATTTAAATGGAGAAAAATCTATCATAACTCCAGTAAACTATGGAGTGCCACAGGGATCTGTGTTAGGCCCTCTATTATTCTCAATATATATGCTGCCACTTGGAAATATTATAAGGAAACATGGAATTAGTTTCCATTGTTATGCTGATGACACTCAAATCTATATTTCATCACGGCCAGATGAAAACGCTAAATTATCCAAATTGACAGAGTGTGTTAAAGATATAAAAGATTGGATGACGCATAATTTTCTTTTATTAAATCCAGACAAGACAGAGGTACTACTTATCGGTTCAAAAAACCACCCACAAAACCTCTCACAATACAACTTTAACATAGTAGGATGTCCTGTTACTTCATCCTCTACAGTAAAAGACCTGGGTGTTATATTAGACTGCAACCTGTCTTTTGAAAATCATATTTCATATGTTACAAGAACAGCCTTTTTCCACCTTAGAAACATTGCTAAGCTACGTAATATGCTATCTGTTTCTGATGCAGAAAAGTTAGTTCATGCATTCATGACCTCGAGACTAGATTACTGTAATGCGTTATTAGCCGGTTGTCCTGCATCCTCAATAAACAAGCTACAGTTAGTCCAAAATGCCGCCGCTAGAGTTCTAACTAGATCAAGAAAATATGATCATATAACACCGATTTTATAATCCCTACATTGGTTACCTATAAAGTCCCGTATTAATTACAAGGTATTGCTACTGACTTATAAAGCCCTAAACGGCTTAGCTCCAGTCTATTTAACGGATCTTCTATCGCCCTATAATCCATCGCGCTCTTTAAGGTCACTAAATTTGAGGCTTTTGGTCATACCTAGGATATCCAGGTCCACCAAAGGAGGGAGAGCATTTTCACATTTAGCACCAAAACTCTGGAATAGTCTTCCGGATACTGTTCGTTGCTCAGACTCGCTCTCCCAGTTTAAAACTAGATTAAAGACGCATCTCTTCAGCCAGGCATTCATATAATACTTTTAATCCTACAGTTAAATCCGACCTCTAGTTCATAAACGCCAGAGGAGAACTGGCCCCCGACTGAGCCCGGGTTCTCCCAAGGTTTTTTTTTTCTCCATTAGGTCACCTGATGGAGTTTTTCGGTTCCTTGCCACTGTTGCCTTTGGCTTGCTCAGTTGGGGATATTTGGGGATATTTAATTTAATTAATCAATCAACGATACTATTGATCAGCATTACCAAACGTAGACGTTCCACTAGAAACAAACATTGATGTATTGTTCTAATTTAATACTGTGAAGCTGCTTTGATACATCCTGTGTTGTGAAAAGCGCTATAGAAATAAACTTGACTTGACTTGACTAGTTTGGTTTAACTTGTTAATTACAGCAGCTCTGTGATTCTATAGCATATGATTTTCAGCATTCTTCATATAATCCAAAATATTTCATAAACATTGTTCTGATCAAAAGACTTTCAAATGAATTTATTTAGAAACATAGACATAAATAATCAGCCTGTGAATCTCAACAGTGGTGACAATAAATAAAGCATGTTGCAGTGGCTGCCACCAATCACAACTCATTAATGGCTCCCATCATGCATTGCGGTATGAATAAATTATGATCTGAATTGTCTATGTTTAATTTTCCTAATTGAATATTCTGCTCGTCACCATTGCTGAGATGCATAGACTGAATATTGACATCTGTGTGTGCCTACAAGAAAGATTTTTTTTCTTCTTTTTTCAAAACAACTTTTAAGAAATCCTTTGTGTTATCTAAAAATCTAAAATTCTGGATATTTATGCAGAAGCACAGTTATTCTGTGATCAACAACATAAATCTACGTCAGAAATAAGTATCTTAATGAGTTCAGTGATCAAGTTCAAATGATGATTGTCATAATATAACCATCAGATCACTTTCTTTGTTCATCTGGTAGTTATAACTCTGATACAACAGCCAAACAAAATTTAAAGTAAACATATAAGGGCCAAGAGCCCAACTAAAGCAAACACCGATCACCATAGTGGTAACTTACAATTTGTGATTGTCTCCTTCAGTGATTCTGCTTGTTGACATCAGGTGTCTTCAATAATGGTAAATCATCACTCAATGAATCACTTAATTATCTCATTAACTTTAACACTCTTGAGTGTTAATATAACACTCATATTTTAACACTTTACACTCTTGAGTGTGGACTCATATACACTCCCAGGAGTGTTAATTTAACACTGGAGTTTTTGCTGTGTGGACACAGTGTTCCTAAAAGAGACAGAACAGTCTTGTTAAACCTTTTGCAGGCCCCATTTCCTTGGGGCCTGTAGGGTGTAGTTCGGACTTTGGCACACCCATACAGACTGCACAGCTGTGCCACCATGGTTGACTCAAAGGCTGCTCCTTGATCTGAGAGAATTCGTTCTGGACACCCCCATGGCTGGGTAAGGTAGCGCCAAAGGGCACGTGTCGTAGTGGCTGCTGTCTGGTCTTTTGTGGGGACAGCCCATCCGTACTTGGAGAAAAGGTAAGTTATTACCAACAGATAAGGATGAGCGTCACCATGCCTACCAAGAGACAAATAGTCAATTGAAACGGTTTCCAAAAGGTATGATGTAAGAATAGGCACCAAGGGTGCCCTTACCTCTGGTCCTCTTTTCTGTTGAGTACAAATTGAACATTTAGGGGCTGTTTACACCTGTCCACTTCATGCGTTTTCTCAGATCGGATAGCTATCCGATCGTGAAAAGACCAGGTGTAAATGCCCTCCGAAACGCATTCGAGACGGATTTGAATCCGATCGCTCAAACCACTTCAGGAGGTGGTCTGGGCCACATTCCAGACGAAACTGGACAAGTGTAAATGCATCTGGTTGTTGAAACCACATATGTAAATTGTACTCCTCCCAAAAATGCTAAAAAATAAACGTGTAAGAGCGTGTTATAGGCTATATATAATGTTATAGCCAGATATGACAACGCTACTGGAACACGCGCGTCACCGCAGATGAGAAGCAGAGCATCTATTCATTAATCCAACGTGCAGACTA
The DNA here is from genome assembly GCF_964197995.2 of Scardinius erythrophthalmus. Taxonomy (NCBI): domain Eukaryota; kingdom Metazoa; phylum Chordata; class Actinopteri; order Cypriniformes; family Leuciscidae; genus Scardinius; species Scardinius erythrophthalmus. The sequence continues at coordinate 18,015,925 of NC_138221.1, read as the reverse complement.
TCGCAAATCAAAGTGAAAGTAAGTCGCAGACGCTTAACACACAATCATCATCATTAAAATTAAAGAAACGAAATGATCTTACCAGGGCTGTTACTGCTCTCTCTTATTGCGGTCTTTGATTTGTAAATTTTAGCTGATGATCAATAAAATGCAGCTCATATCTGTTGCTTTCGTGACGTGCACTCCATTAAATCTGCATATAGCGCGGGAATTGAAGATCGGATTTAAATCCGTTTCGCAAAAACACATTTATGTGACCAGGTGTAAATGGAATCGTTTTGATAAATCAGATAGCTATCCGATCTGAGAAAACACATGAAGTGGCCAGGTGTAAATAGCCCCTTAGATGCCCAGAGTAGTTCTTATGAGGCACATTGTGTCAAAATAATTAATGACTTTGACCTTTGACCTTTTGACAGGTTGAACTTCCCAAATGAGGTCATGGGATTAACCTTTGCCCTATCTATCATGGGTTTTGACAGTTAGTTTTGCCCTATGACCTAGCTAGCCCTAAATAATAGTTTTGACAGGTAGTTTTGCCCTATATTAACAGAACAGATGTTTTTGACGGCCGGTGTCATGTTCTACTGTAGTTGTGTGTGTGTGTGTGTGTGTGTGTGTGTGTGTGTGTGTGTGTGTGTGTGTGTGTGTGTGTGTGTGTGTGTGTGTGTGTGGTTATATGGTGTCACAGACGCCTTTGTCATCGCGCTCCCTCCCACCCTCCGTTCCAGAGCATCGGGCACTGACATCTGAAATGTGCTGTTCAGTCACTGTAATGAAACAACAGAATTAGTTTCAGTAGATTTTACTTTAAAAAGGATGTGATCCTTTTAAAAGTAAAATCTACTGAAACCAATTCTTTCAGTTTTAGATGAATAAAAAATCATCTTACATAAAACATTCTATCCTTTATATTCTATCCTTTATATAAATTATATAATCTAAAACAATTAAACTAAAGTTGAAAACACACTGTTCTTTAAAAGTGTATAATATAAAATAATTATCTTACATAAAACATTCTATCCTTTATATTCTATCCTTTATATAATTTATATAATATAAATTATATAATCTAAAACAATTAAACTAAGGTTGAAAAATATTCTGTTCTTTTAAAAGTATATAAATGAAATGCTTATACAATATATCTTACTAAAACCAATTAATTCAGTTTTAGATAAACAAAAGAATAAAAAATCATCTTACATTTTAGAGAGAGTTGAAGAAGTAGCTCCTAACACATCATTGTCCATACAAATGGGTCAGAAAAATAATTCAACTAAAGTTGAAAAAAATATTCTGTTCTTTTTAAAAGTATATAATGAAATACTTATAAAATCTACCGAACTAAGTATTTCAGTTTTAGATAAACAAAACTGTCTCAAAACATAGGGAGCGGGCCTCTAATGTATGTGTGTCAAAAAGTAAAGGAGCCACGTGTGTGTGTGTGTCTCTCTGTGTGTGTGTGTGTGTGTGTGTGTGTGTGTGTGTGTGTGTGTGTGAGTGCGTGTGTGTGCAAGTGCGTGTGGGTGCGTGCAAGTGTGTGTGAGCAAAGTTGTGTGTGAGTAAGTGTGTGTGTGCATGTGTGAGTTTGTGAGTGTGTGTGAGAGTGAGTATGTGTGTGTGAGTGCGTGCGTGTGTTTGTGAGTGTGTGTGCATGTGTGAGTTTGTGAGTGTGTGTGAGAGTGAGTATGTGTGTGTGAGTGCGTGCGTGTGTGTGTGTGTGTGAGTGTGTGTGCATGTGTGAGTATGTGTGTGTGAGTGCGTGCGTGCGTGTGAGTGCGTGAGTGCATGTGCGAGTGCGTGCAAGTCTGTGAGTCTGTGTGATCAAGGTTGTATGCGAGTAAGTGTGAAAGCGTGTGTGTGAGTGTGTTTGCATGAGTGAGTTTGTGAGTGAGTGTGTGTGAAAGTGAGTGTGTGAGTGAGTGAGTGTGTGCAAGTGCGTGTGTGAGTGCGTGCAAGTCTGTGAGCAAAGTTGTGTGAAAGTGTGTGTGTGTGTGAGTGAGTGTGTGCATGCGCGAATGCGTGCGTGTCAATGTAAACAAGGTTGTATCTGAGTAAGTGTGAAAGTGTGTGTGTGTGTGTGTGTGAGTGTGTGCATGAGTGAGTTTGTGAGTGAGTGAGTGAGTGTGTGTGAGAGAGTGAGTGCGTGCGTGTGTGAGTGCGTGTGTGCGAGTCTGTGTGAGCAAGGTTGTGTGTGTGAGTGTGTGCATGAGTGAGTTTGTGAGTGAGTGTGTGTGCGTGTGAGTGAGTGTGTGTGAGTGCATGCGTAAGTGAGTGCATGTGTGCGTGAGTGAGTGCTTGTGTGAGTGAGAGAGTGCGTGCGTGTGTGTGTGTGTGTGTGTGTGTGTGTGTGAGAGTGAGTGCGTGTGCATGCGTAAGTGAGTGCATGTGTGCGTGAGTGAGTGTTTGTGTAAATGAGAGAGTGCAGTGCTTATGTGTGTGTGTGTGTGTGTGTGTGTGTATAAATGTTTGTTTTATATTAAATGTTTATATTACCATGTTGTTAATGGGGGGGTGAAATGCTCATTTTCACTCAATCTCCTGTTAATCTTGAGTACCTATAGAGTAGTATTGCATCCTTCATATCTCCAAAAAGTCTTTTGTTTTATCATATTTTTAATTGAAAGATTGGCAGTACCGAGTCTTTCCGGAAAAAAACGAGCGGCTGGGGACGGGCCGTGTGGGCGAAGCTAAAGCTGTGCTAACGCGCCGAGCTAACAACACACAGAGACATTTGTTCAACAGTTTTACTCACCGTTCCAACGCACGACCGCGAACCTTTATCATTGTGACTGCTCGATCCTTAAGCATTAGACGATCTGGGCTTTGTTTATAAAACAATCATCGTCGAAATGCAGGGAACAACAGTCTTACACAACGTTTATGCTCAGGAAAACAAACTCCATCCACGGGTTCCTTAACGCTGGGTTCTTTGGGAATCTGTGCAGGGTTGTCTTGCCCTGGCAACTAAAAACACACTTCTTTGGTGACATTGACTTCCCAAAAGCCGGGCAGGGCGCTTTGATGGCGAACTGCTTTCACTCTCTTGCTCTGTTTTACGAGTGCGCGCGCGCCCGCGATCTTACCGGAGAAGTGCCCTTACACAGCAAAAACTCCAGTGTTAAATTAACACTCCTGGGAGTGTATATGAGTCCACTCTCAAAAGTGTAAAGTGTTAAAATATGAGTGTTAAATTAACACTCAAGAGTGTTAAAGTTAATGAGATAATTAAGTCATTAATTTAGTGATGATTGAGCATTATTGAAAACACCTGATGTTAACAAGCAGAATCACTGAAGGAGAAAATCACTAATTGTAAGTTGCCGTTATGGTGATCAGTGTTTGCTTTAGTTGGGCTCTAGACCATTATATATATATATATACTTTAGATTTTGTTTGTCTGCTGTTATTGATTTATAACAGTCAGATGAACAAAGAAAAATGTGATCGGATGGCATTGGTTATGTTTTGACATAATCATGTTGTGATCCGTAAAACAAAACTTAATGAGATGGCTTAACTTGTTAATTACAGCAGCTCTGTGATTCTACAGCACATGATCATCAGTATTTTTCATATAACCCAAAAATATTTCATAACCATTGTTCTGCTCAAAAGACTTTCAAATAAATTTATTTAAAACACAGACATCAATAATCAGCCTGTGAATCTCAACAATGGTGACAATAATAAAGCATGTTGCAGTGGCTGCCACCAATCACAACTCATTAATGGCTCCCATCATGCATTGCGGTATGAATAAATTATGATCTGAATTGTCTATGTAATTTACTTTTCCTAATTGAATATTCTGCTCCTCACCATTGTTGAGATGCATAGACTGAATCTTGACATCTGTGTGTGCCGAAAAGAATGATTTTTTTTTAAAACAACTTTTAATAAATCCTTTGTATTATATCTAAAATTCTGGATATTTATGCAGATTCACAGTTATGCTGTAATCAACAACATAAATCTAAGTCAGAAAGAAGGATCTTAATGAGTTCAGTGATCAAGTTCAAATGATGATTGTCATAATATAACCAACACCATCAGATCACTTTTTTTTCTTTGTTCATCTGGCAGTTATAAGATATAACAGCCAAACAAAATCTAAAGTAAATGTATAATGGTCTAGAGCCCGACTAAAGCAAACACCCATCAGCATAACGGTGGCTTACAATTTGTGATTTTCTCCTTCAGTGATTCTGCTTGTTAACATCAAGTGTCTTCAATAATGCTCAATCATCACTAAATTAATCACTTAATTATCTCATTAACTTTAACACTCTTGAGTGTTAATTTAACACTCATATTTGAACACTTTACACTTTTGAGAGTGGACTCATATACACTCCCAGGAGTGTTAATTTAACACTGGAGTTTTTGCTGTGTAGGACCCATATAAGGAAATTCCGCCCTCTCTTACGTCAGACAGAGCCATACTCGAAAAAAACTTTCCGAAACTTGTGACAAACCGGAAGGACAATTTTTGGAACAAAAATACTCCTTCAAACGTACAACTTAACTTTTGAGACTTTGACCATGTTTAGCATGGGAATCCAACTCTTTAACAGTGTAAAAAACTCAGTATGCATGAAACAGTAATTCACCCCCCCCCTTTAACAAAATGTTCAGGTATGTTATTTGTTATTAGCCAGAACTGGGCCAGAATTGAAGCAGGGATGAGGCCCAGAGGTGGGCCAGACAAATTTTGCTATCTGGGTTATTAGCCTCATTTTATCCAAATATTGACAGTCAAAGTATGTTTAGGCCTAATGTTTTTTCTAATTTATCACAAGAGAAATACACAAAGTCGACACTGCATAATCATCTTTAATTAAGTATTAAAATAAGTATTGAAATATCATAATATCGATAATTAGTGAGGTATGTGGTTGACTTCACTCTGTCCGTATGTTCTGCCTCAGTTTAATTTTGCGCTCTTTTGATCCATTCATGCAAACGAGAAAGCAGATGTTAATCGAATTGATTGCTATTGAAGTAATATTTCTTGTGTAACTTAGCGCCCCGGGGCTCGAGCAATAACGGATTTGGCCGAGCACCGAAGGAAACGGCGGCGCTGCGCATGTGTGAGGCCAATAGAATAAGAGCGGAACGCTCTGTATGTTCTATCTAGCATCGTTCTCGTGGTACTTTGATACGCGTAACGTTATGCACAGTGCCCCAAAAATGTCTCTTCGTGAGACACGCAAAAACTTGCTCGATACGGGAGGGAAACGCTGCATCAGCCGACAGATAGCAACTCAAGCCTCAAATAAATATGATTTGCTTGCTTTTAAGTTAATGCCATATAAATTATTATGCTTGAATGCAGCTTGAAAAGATCCTGCATTACTTTAAATGGAGTTAATGTAGAAACAAATGCATCTGACTTCCTCTTTTTTTGTAGAGCAGGATGAGATGAGCAAAAGTTTTGAAAGATAAGTTCTTGAACTTAATGTTTTGTAATCAACCACAGAGATTATCAAGAGGATAACATGGGCATGAAGATAATGTGTTGAAAGAGATGAGATAGACGAAGACTACAGTGAAGAAGAGCAAGAGTGCTAGAAGAAGACGACAGCATAAACAACCGAGGAATTGATCCAGCTTATTAAGCATGATTTGCAGAAACCTTAACTCAACTCAAGAAGTTTTCTCTTAGGACAGAAGACAAAATTACCAATCCAGTTTATTCCAGTTTGGTAAACCAGCAGTTGGTTATTATAACCCAATTGGGTAGTTTATGAGAGGGTGCATCATTTCTGCTGTCAGTGAAATTTAACTCAGCTCAACACAACTTTTATTTATAAATCACTTTTAAAACCATTAAAATGGACCAAAGTGCTGTCCATAAGCAGTAAATAACTCATTTACATAATACATAGAAACATAAAATTAAATTAAAACATGACACCAATAGAATCAAACAACAAATCACTCACACACTGTTAGACCTTACTGGGTTTTTTTACAGCAGTTCTTTACTGTAATCTACAGTATGTTACAGTAAAATGCACTAAAACTCGAGTTAACTAATTTCACTTGCAGAAACCTGGAAGACAAGGAAATATTGTTGCGCTCAGATGAAGGCTAGTTGTAAGTCCAGGTGCGTGAAAACCAATGAAATATAGAAGAGACTGTAGATGGTTCGCACTCTGAAAAAATAGACAAAGTCTTTAGCAAAAAGAATCAATTATTTTAATAGAGCAAGAGCAGACGTTTCAGCCATCCAGCTATTCTCAATGCTCATAAAGAAAACCTTAAATTGACCAACTGTCATTTAAATGTATTAAACTAAAATGTATAATGCATTAATAACGTGAGCAAAGTATTACTGTGAACTTATTTCATTTTAAACCACAACAAAACTTTTGTAAATAAAGAGATTTCCACTGGACCAGCAACTACACAGTCACTGCCTGTTAAATAAAGCAACATGCAGTGTATCATCAATGTTTGTAGATCTTCTCCTGGACTGAAGCTCAGGCTCTACTCTTCTGCACAATGGTGACCCAAAAAAACGAAATTTTACTGTAAACTACTGGCAACAGTGTTGCCAGTATAAACCTGTTTTATAACTTACAGTTTATTACTGTTAAAATACATTTTGTGGGTGTGTCTTTTTTATCTTACACTGTTAATCCTTTCAACCCCACAGGGAAATCCACACTACAAAGAGTAAAAAGTAACATTGATGCAGTGTTGCAGTGAGATAATTAAGGGAATATGTAAGTGATTGTTGAGCATTAGTGATGAACACTTGCTGTTAATAAGCAGAATCACTGAAGAAAAGAGAAACACAAGAACAGAAAATAGAGAAACACAATAACTACGACTGACTTCCAGCCATTACACATTATTACACTTATTATTAACCAGTATGACTTTATTTCTGTCATACAGAAATTGTTTTTGAAAATGTTTGTTTGAAGTTACCATTATAGAGATCAGTGTTTGCTTTAGTTGGGTTGCTGATGCTAAAACATTCATGTTTCTTTTGCTGCCTGAGCTGTGTTTTTGCAAGTCACACTTGTGCACACGGTTTATGAATGATTGTGGTTGTAATGCTTATGATGACAAAATCATCATATTGCCTGTTCATTCATTAAGGAATTAATTCTTATTCATTCAGAGTTTTGTCCTCGATCAAAAGTGTTACATTAGCACTACTGTGAAACTACAGCAATAAATTACTATGACTCATTTTTAACACATCATGCATAAACCAAAAAAACAGAGCTACACTATGATTTAGAAACACAGAGATATCACAATTTAGCACATTAATCTCAACAATGGTGGCAATATTTCTTTTTTATTATTATTATTCATGCAGCAGTGCATGCTGGGAGTTTTATATTATCCTGGAACCCAGCATGCATTGCGACATGAAACTTTTCACCATTGTTGAGATTCATATGCTGATTGTTGATATCTGTGTGTGTCTGAGCCAAGCAGGAGTAAAATAAAATTGAATGCACTATATGATTGTTATTTTTCAGAAGACTTGATTACAGAAATATTGATCTCATTTTGTAGATACACAGATCTATGCTAAAAATGACATACCCATAATTTCAATTAATATATACAAGAAAAACACCTGATCATCTTCCTCTTGACTTTTTCTTGCCATATCAACTGTGTTTTATAAACTCACTGATACAGCAGTCAGAGAGAGAAGAATGGTAAGAAGACAAGGGACAAGAAACCAACTAAAGCAAATACTGATCGCCATCATGGTGACAACAAACTTTATTATTAACTAAATCTCTGTTAATTCTCAACAAGAACTTTTGTACATGTAAGAAATAAATAATCGTAAACTGCTTTGTAAACTGGTTTCCATAGGCGTAATTTGCGGGTGGGACGGGTGGGAAATGTCCCCACCACTATTTTCTAAGGTCGATATTGTCCCCACCACTTTTGAAACATCTCGCGGCACGAAATTACCAATACAAATAAACAAAACATCAACTAGCAGACCATTCATTTCGTTCGTTTTTTAAATAAGAGGCGATCTAGCGCTGAAATGTTTGTTTTTTTTAAATCAACTGATCAAAGTGCTCGTTACCGCTGCGATCAGTGGCGCGGATACTATGTTTGTTTCTGGCTCGCGCACAGCCTTCACTCAGATGCGCGCTTCAATCGGTTGTGGAGAGACTCTCTATTCGAAATTAGAAAACAAAAAGCACAAAAAAGTGTCCCTGCCTGATATAAAACCACAGAAAAACATAATCGGTTTTAATGAAAAAAAAAAGAAAAAGAAAACTATATGAGTGCGGATTAGAACTCAGAACCTCTGACACGCTTGGCAAAAATTCTACCCCTAGACCACTTAAATACATGCTTAAAATAGTCGGATCAACATATAATAAGCCTCATTGAACGACAACTTAAACCCAATCAATGTAGGCCTACTATTTAAATCGATTGCTTGACATCGTAATGTTATATCTGTTTTATGATTAAGCATTGTGTTACAGTTCTCAGACCTATTCAAACGCCAAAAGCTTGATAAAATAAATAACTCTTCAATTCCTTTCCTATTAAAAATATGAATGCCTGATGTGGATTTTAAAGAGAATGGCAACACATTCCAAAGTGCAGGAGCCGCAACAGAAAAAGCGGTATATCTCCACTACGCCTCAAGCGAGAAGCATGTTCTGAGAGGAACGAAGGTGGCATTGAGACTGATAAGGGATTAAACCCTAATGGTGCAGTTCCATAAAATAAACTACAATTGATAATCAATAATATACTAGGACCAACCTCTTTAAACAATCGCGATGGGTGAACGTCATAGAGTGAGGTAGTCGGCTTTAAATACATTATTATCTTTTCCAAATCAGCTAATGTAATAGATTCAAATTTACTTAAAAAACTAAACGGATTCATTATATCGGCTACAACATTGCCTACAGGCACAATATTTGACCGAATAAGAGCAACCTTATCAATAAAATATATATATTTTTAAACTCACACAGAAAGGGAAGGAATATAAGTAATAGTACCTTATCTAATTCGCGAAAAACATGAAGATCTAGCGTCTCTAACAGCGTTTGGATAGTTTGATAGAGATTCTCAAGGAATATCATAAGATACTTGCAATTTATCTTTCAACCACTTACACTCTGCATGACGACAAACCCGCCTCAAATTCCGTGTTACCCACGGTTTAACCACGGTTGGTTTTTTACTTTTTGAAATCTCATTTTAAAAGGCGCAACATTATCCAAGATCTCAGAACAAACATGATTAAAGGAGTTTACAATTCATCAGGTCCCACAACGGGCAATGCGACAATCACAACAATAAAACAAAATGAATAACATACTACCGTATGAACCTCACAAATAATCAATGAGTTAAGCCACTATATGACGATCATATTCATATCATCAATCAGCTTACAGCATCTGATCATATTTTCTCTTGCTGTTCTCACCATAACAAACAGACACAGCTGCCAGAGAACAACTAATGTTAAAAAGTCAAGAGCCTGACTAAAGCACACACGGATCGCCACAATGGTAACATCAAATCAAACTATTACTTTAAAATAAGTAATCAACATCTAAACCTCTTCTTAATTCTTTTCTGTAGACGTCTGACAGAAATAAAGTCAGTCTGGTTAGTAATAAGTGAAGCTGGTAATGCTGTTTGTGGAGTTGTTTAATCAGATCTTGAGAGATTTAATGTATTTTATCTTCAGTTGATTTCATCCAAGGCTGTGGCTGGAAGTAGTTCTTGTGTTTCTCTTTCCTTCAGTGATTATGCTTGTTAACAGCAGGTGTTCATCATTAATGCACAATCATTATTCAATCACATAATTATCTCATTACCTCCAACACTGATTAAGTGTTACATTAAACAGCCTGTACTGTGCATACTAAGCAGTGTTCATTTCATCTGGGCAAACCCATGTGGGGCCAACATGGAAACCGAGGACAAAACTGGCTGGGTCCCAGTTAGATAGCCCAGGTCAAACCCATTTGGGCCCCACATGGCTGTGCTGGCTGGGAAAGCCACAATTGCCATAGTAAGAATGTTTTTATTCCTGGCTTTTTTGGAGTAAAACAGTGATTCCACTGTTACCACTTTATCTGTGTGTAATGTTGTAGTAGCTCAAAGTTTTTTGCTGTTTAAACTGTAAACCATTCCTTTATTACTGTGATTACTGGTGAAAATAGCCAATGTGCTGAAATTTTAGAAGAGCATCAATTCATGGAAAAAAATATAACTTGAAATATGGGGATAAAAGGTTTCTGCCCAATGCGACAATGAAGTACAGCTTGGCAGCACTGCATCTCCATCAATGAGAAAGTCTAGTTTATTATGCAAAGGTTTTAAGGTTAACTGTTGTTTTATGAATTGCAACACTTGCTGCAACCTGTCAAACCTAAGCCCATTTCCAATACTTTTTAACCTAAATTAATTTGTTAAAGACTATACCTTTTTTTTTTTTTTACTAAAATTGAATAAAACTTGACTAAAACCTTTTTGTGTTTTCGTTGACTAAAACTTGACTAAAACTATCAAGTTTATAAGTGACTAAAATGTGACTAAAACTAAAAAGCATTTTCGTCCAAAAGACTAAGACTAAGACTAAAACTAAAAGGGCTGCCAAAAACAACACTGGTCTGAACATAACATCGACCAAACATAAGCTAAAACGAAGCGTATCCTGTCATCTCATGGACTGTAGCACTGTAGGCAAAAGTCAGCGTTTGTATTTGCTCTGGCCATTTGTGCTTCTCTTTTAGAGGCAGAGTTCAGAGCATACTTCCTAAAGTCCAATTAAACCTTTCTACTCCTCCATTGCCCATGGGGTGGTACGCAGTGGCTGAGACTTTTTTGAGACTATTGAGACTCCTAATAGTTTCAACAACTCTGTTAGAAAGGCACTCTCGAAGTTGGCTCCTTGGTCGGTGAGGATGCAACTCAGGAATCCGTACACACAGAATACACAGTCCTACAGCTTCCTTGCGACTTGTTCTGCAAACTGATTCGCACAAGGGAAAGCATGAGCTAACTTTGTGAAGTGGTTTGTCACAACAAGCACATCCACTGAGTATTTGTTCCCATCCTCCGCAGACCAGAAGTCCAGACATACCAGCACCATGGACATAGAGGGCTTAATACATTCAAGAAGGGCCCGTGCAGATGGTTCGGGAGCCTTGGCTAGGATGCATCTTTGACAATACTTGATGTATTCTGTTGTGAAATATGCAATTATTCTATTCTAATTATGCCTTTTGGTATGAAGTACTTATGGGTCATAGTAAACCACAATTATAACTGTATTAAAAAGTGGTTTTATAAAGAAAGGTACCATAAGGTGTTGTTAAACAATTTTTTAAGAAAGTGTTATATACTGTAAGACACTTGTAAAATCATTAATTGAGAAAATAGTTCATAAAGAGAAACACTGCAATAGTTGTTGTAAAATAATTTATTGAGAAAATGGTTTATAAAGAAAAATATACCACACTGAACGTTGTAAGCATTTATTAAGCATATGGCAGAGTAGAGAGAAATTGAAAATGTTTTAGAAAGAGCTTTGCCAAAGAATGAGGAAAAATGCAAGCATTACCGTCTATGTGTTGTGGACGAGACGCAGAAGATACAGCGATGAAGAAAAAGGACGAAGAGTCAAAGGCTTTAAATGACCAAGTCCTATAGGGGGTTACCAGGATGGGATTACCAATGAACAAGTTTTAAGGAGTTTCCAGGAGGGTTTTCTGAAGATGTCAAAAAGTTGACTTTAAAAAGAGCTGGAATGACATGTCCAGTCAGATGCTGATTCACCAAGGACGTCTCCGGTGCGCCTCATGAGGTTAAAAGCTTGTAAATTATTTGGTTTTGATTTACTTTTATTTTATATATTAGTACATTTTATGTAAAATAGTTAATATGTATTAAATAAAACAATGTAAACAATTGAAATTAAAAAGCTTGCCTGCCATAAGTCTCTGTTTTACAAAAGATTGAGCTGAACTGACCACGGAGAAGTCTTCTGTGATCGAAATATTGTAAGTATGGAAATTCAAATGCTTATTATTTAGGACAGACTTGACTTAATTTACCTAACCTGAGAATAATTAAAATAAGGTTAAAGGTGTTTAAAATTACGCACCATAAAACAATTCACACACATCATTTCCCATTCCCGGCCAGAAGAAGTGTTGGCGGGCTAGCTGAATGGTTCTTGCTTGCCCCTGATGACCCGCAAGATCAAGTACACCCTTTAAAGCCTGCCCTTTGAGGCTAGAAGGTAAGACCAACTGATACCGCTTCTGTTTACTGTGTGGATCTTGTGTGACTCTTTACAGCACATGTGTCAAACTCAAGGCCTGCAGGACTATTCCAGCCCGCCACTTTATTTTCACACGCGACAGCATGTGATTGTCTTAAAATTAGGGATGTACTGAAATGTAGGCTGCATTGCATTTTAGGTTTTTGGGACGCTGCCCCGCCCCTCTGTGTTCAGAGATTTGGTTTCACTCCGGCTCAGCTTGTTTTGTGACTTTGCGAGCGGCAACGCTTCCGAAGATGCACAACTTCGAAGCATGTTTCCGCTGTCTGTGTGTGTGTGTGTGTACGCGCACTGTGCTCTGCGCTCCGTGTTCGCAGCGCGTTCTGCTCAATGTTCGGCTGCAACCTCCGTGTGTGTGTGTGTGTGTTGCGTGCTCTGCTCAGTCGCTCGCGCTCACCGGAAAGGCAAAGTCCGCTAAAAAACATGCCGACGTGAAATTTCTCTTGACTTGTTTCTGTCTTCTTTAGCAAGCACTGTAAGTTGTCATGTGCTATCCAAATTGTGTTGCACAATGATGAATAACTCTGCCTATTTCTTGAGTTCAATAATTAACAAGTTTTGTTAGAAATTGAAAATATTCACTTAAACAACTCCACAATCAGCATTATCAGCTTCACTTATTACTAACCAGATTTACTTTATAATTCTGACTGTAGCTAATGGAAAACTGATTCTTCAAATCAACATTTTTTTTTTACAGTAGTTTTTACAACATTACTGTTGCCATTATTTTACTGTAAAAAAAATGGCAAAAAAAAAAAATAACAGTGCAGGTTTGGTCAATTATAAGTTTAGTCAAACATTTTTCTTTTTGATGATGAAAACTATATCATCTGATCATTTTTGTATACGCTTCCTTTGCAACAAATGATGTGTTTTGTCAACACTGTTACAAAAACCCCAAACTCACAAAAAAAGCCAATAGTCAAACTGCCCAACTAAATTAACACTGATAACCATAATGGTGATTGATCAAACATTTACAATAAAACATCAAGATCTAAACCTCTGTTAATTCTCAAAAAGAACACAAAGGACAGAAATAAAGTCAGTCTGGTTTGTAATAAGAGATATTTAATGTATTTTCAGTCAGATTTTATCTAAAGATGTGGTTGAAGTCATTTGTAGTTCTTGTGTTTCTCTTTTCTTAAGTGATTCTGCTCTTTAACATCAGGTGTCTTCAATAATCAAACAATCATCACACAATTAATCGATTAAGTATCGAAGTAACTCTAACACTGAGTCTGTGTTTCTTTAACACCCTGCTGATGGTTTCCATATGAACACGGTGGTAAATTTCACTGACAGCAGAAATGATGCACCCTCTCATAAACTACCCAGTTGGGTTATAATAACCAACTGCTGGTTTGCCAAACTGGAATAAACTGGATTGGTAATTTTGTCTTCTGTCCTAAGAGAAAACTTCTTGAGTTGAGTTAAGGTTTCTGCAAATCATGCTTAATAAGCTGGATGTCCTTCCTCGGTTGTTTATGCTGTCGTCTTCTTCTAGCACTCTTGCTCTTCTTCACTGTAGTCTTCGTCATTGGACAATTTTAAATCTACTCTGAAAGCACATTTTTATTCTTTAGCTTTTGGAAACTTGTAATTGTTGTTATTTATAGTGTAGTCTTGTTATGCACTATGTACAGCACTTTGGATCAATTTGTATTGTGTTAAAAGTGCTTTATAAATAAAGGTTGTTGTTGTTGTTGTTGTTCGTCTATCTCATCTCTTTCAACACATTATCTTCATGCCCATGTTATCCTCTTGATAATCTCTGTGGTTGATTACAAAACATTAAGTTCAAGAACTTCTCTTTCAAAACTTTTGCTCATCTCATCCTGCTCTACAAAAAAGAGGAAGTCAAATTACATTTGTTCCTACATGAACTCCATTTTAACCCTTGTGTGGTGTTCACAACCCAATTACCCCCGTGGTTTTCCCGGTCAAAAATGACCGGACTATAAAAAATAGCTTATAAATCACTCATTATACTATATTTTCACCCAATATTGGATTCAATCTTTTTGTCTACTTGTTCTCTTTCAATGAGGACTGGTTTTATATTTCTTTTTGCATCTGATTAATTGTAGGCCTCATTTATTTGAGAGTAGGCATCTCATTTTTTGAGTATAAAAAACATTATTTTTGAATAATTTTGGAAATATTAAATAAAATATGAAGAAAATTGCCACTGTTGATCACACTAGTGTAGCAACAATGGCATCTGCTTTTCAAATTAAGGAATCATGTGACGTCAAAACACATCGTCTGGTTAATAATTTCCCCAGAGGGACATTTGAGCCATAAAGAGGACCCTGTTTTTAAGACCCCCTTTGTAAAACCCCCCTAGTTCAGTATTGACTTACTGTGATTTTACAGCCTCAGGACATTCCAGAAGACACACACACACACACACACCCCCACACACACAAAACCTCCTTTGAGTACAATTTCATGTAAAAATATGGCTCTTGAATGTATACCTTCCGATATGTATGTGCGTGATTAGCTTTGCTCTATAATAGAGATGTGGGTTGCTAAGAGTAAAATCTTTAATTCTAAATGTCCACTGAAAGAAGTTCCTCAATAGTGTCTGGTGGTAACCCTACCTCAGACCATAAAACTTTACGTTCGCGAGACATTCCAGAACACACACTTTGGACTTTGAAACAGATATTCCCCCACTCAACAAGCCACTAAATGTTGATATGTATTCCTATGTTTCTCAAGTGTCTTCACCTGCCATAACGGAAACACTGACAATTTTATTGTGTGTTTAATCAAGCTTTATTTGTGTGTAATGAGGCATATGAACGTAATGTTATGTGTGTCCAATATCTACCTGTAATTCTTGGTATCTGTCTGACCGTCCTGTTTTAATTCAACCAGTCCCGCACATAGTAGTATCGTAAGATGTATTATTCTGTATGTATAATCTTAAGAGGAAATATTAATTATTTCGCTCAGAAGACATATGACACAAGGGGGCGTGTTGCTCTTTACACAAAGAAGACGTCTCCCCGCTACCTCTCGGAAGTTTTGATTCGCTATGTCACAAAACAAGGCGTAAACAAATTGTCTGTTAAAAGGAAGAGACCCCCACTTTTCCTTCTCTTCCTTCTTCGACCCCGCTGATTCCACTTCCTCTCTTCTCCGGTCGCTCTCATCCCGGACCTCATCCACGTGTAGCGCAGCTCCATGGCAACCAGCTGAACAGGCCTCGCCGTGGCCTCTGGGACACAAACCCCCGCGCCATGTAAAAGCCTGCTGCCTTAGAAACCAAGATTTCTGGCCTCTTCCGCACGGAAGACGAACCTAATTTTCGCGGTAACTTAAATTCAAGTAAGCCTTTACATCGTCTTGCAAAACGACCCAGACGACGAAGCCAGACGCAAACCAGCCGGACACGCGCGCCTCTTTTACAGCATCGCACTGAAAGAGCACAGAATACTGCAAGTATATTGAGTTGATAAAAGCGGTTTTCCTGGTGTCTATCTCTTAGGACTGTGAATTAAGTTCCCTTTCTTCCTCTTCTCTTTTCTTTCTTTCTTTCTTTCATTTCATTCTGATCACTTATGTTATTGTTTGGTTATATGTTGTTTGTTTATTGTTTGCATTTTTACGTACGTGTATATTCGTAGCTCATAATCTCTAGTTTTGCATTTATTAAAATTCATAAATACTTTTCACTGCCTCTGTGTTTGGAAATCCACCTTATAAGTCAATGAAACTTTAAAAGATCTTAAGCTACAAGCTCGAAATATAGACTACTTGAGTAGTTTTAATTAATAAACTCAGGAAGTTTGATGTCCGTGGCCAGGACATAAACTCTCTCGAAGTTTGTGAATACCTCTTCTTGACTGTAATGATTTTACATTTGTTTCGCTGGACGAATTAAATGTTGGTCAGATAGTTATAGAACAAGGTAATCTCGATAATTGATAAAATAAATGTACATGCGACTTATGAATTATGACCATGAGTCATAAATATTAATATTCCCAAGATTCCCCATATTCTTGAGCTAATTC
Source organism: Scardinius erythrophthalmus (assembly GCF_964197995.2). Classification (NCBI taxonomy): domain Eukaryota; kingdom Metazoa; phylum Chordata; class Actinopteri; order Cypriniformes; family Leuciscidae; genus Scardinius; species Scardinius erythrophthalmus. The sequence goes on along the minus strand of NC_138221.1, from coordinate 17,999,557 downwards.
ACATTTACCCCGAGTCGTAAACGCTACATTTTTGGTGGAGAATGCGGGCAGTTTCAAACTTTATTTTGGTGGGCAAAATTCAGTTTCAGTGAATGTGTATTATTGGTATTAATATTTGTAACGTTACACGCGCGTTTTGAATTGTGAGGTAAGTCGCTATAACGCGAACTCACTCAGCTGACGTTATAGGCACAAAGCCAGCTCAGCTCTTCAAATTAACATTTTTAAAAATGTCTAAGCATTTTTAATCACTGTTAAGAGCTAAAACTGCAGTTCATGACATTACATTGTGTCTCTGTAAAGACGAAGCAAAACTCTTTACAGTTAGTACATGTAATATGATTTAAACCGACTAAATGAAGACGAAGGATCTCTTTAGGACGAAGACGTAAATCTGACCTGGGCAGTGCCTCAGTTTCAGTCGTAATAGGCCTTATGATAATACGTTAACGATAAACTCCTGGTCAGAAATTGGCGTCGCGAACCAATTTTGAAAAACCTACGCATAAAATCATAAAAGGGCTACTTTGATTAATGCTTATGGGAGATGAGCAGATAATTCATGCTCACAGCTGTTTTGATGCCTGTTGTGCTCACAGCTTAAGTAAATAGATGTTTTGATGCCTGTCGTGCTCACAGTTTCTAGTGATTAAAACAAGAAGTTTTAATACCTGTTTTTATGTAAACCGTTTCAGAGATAATGTGTAATTGAAGACCAGTTTTATGAATTAAGAAAATATGACAGTCCCTGTTCTTATGATAAAACCGTCTCAATGTGTAATGTAAAATGTGTAATTCCTGTAGTTACATGTTGTGAAACTCGCATTTTCCGCATGCAACAGAGCGCGAAATACTCGTGATTTCCACAGAAAAAAAATCTGCTGTCTAAATTGCTGAATCACGTCACCGACACTAGAGGGCAGCCTCTAGGTGCGTGGCAGTTCTCAAATCACGCGCGCCCCACCGACGTCATCCTACGTGAGCGTCGCCTCCCACTGACGTCAGCCTGCGCGAGCGCAACTACGCCATCTCGTGGCGTTCTAAGATAATACCTGCTTTCAATTTCTTTTTCTCTCTGCATTCAGTTTCTCTCTCAAATACTTAACTGCATTCAAGCTTAGCTTATGCTGATATTATTTGGAGTTAGACGATTCCTTTTTCTGTTTTTGACTGTCACACTTTAAGTTAAGTTCGAAAAAAAAGAAAACTTTTCGAATTAAAAACTTAGATTTGATTCACTCAGTTCATTGATAGGTCCACCTAGGAAGAAGCACGCCACCGTGCGGCCATCTTGGGTCGACTTATCAATATCTGTTTAACCCCCCAGTCTGCAATTAAAGTGTCTCATTGCTACCCTTTTCGTTTGATTATTTTTATAAGCAATACTAATAACTTCAGTGTTATTGTAAGGATTATAGGAAGTCATTCTGAATTTCAGTTTTAATTATTTTAGTATTGATACATCACTGTATCATTCTAATTTTCTTTCCTTCCTTATTTTTATTATTTTGAACCTCCCCTTGCATGCTTAGTTGAATTTCAATTCAAACTAGTTTGAATTTTAATTCAAAATTGTGTCTAATCAGCCAGGGAAGACCACTGAGAAGACATACGGCCCTCACCCTAGTGGCACAAACCCACTGCCGGGGCCTATCCCTCTGCCTGCGTCTCAAGCCTGTGTTGTTATTCACATTTTATTTCATTGATAATTTTTTTCTCTTCCCTCTTTTCTCCAAAGGGGGGGGGGGGGGGGTAGGTTATTCTGATAAATCACCATCAGTTATCATAATTTCCCTTTTGTTGTATCACCTTTTTTTTCTTGTAAAGCCTTTACCTCTGACTCCTGCATACATATTTACTCAATTTGATGAAACCAAAAAGCCTTAATTTACATTAAGTCTAACCTCTTAATCCCTTGTTGTGTATCTATTGGCAGGACTCAGTCAGTGTTTATAGGCTCAGGCCTCCTCATTTTTATTTTATAACACTCCCGTGTTATTGTTTGTGACATTTCATTGCAGACCAATTCACTTCCTTGTGTTGTGTTTCCCTTTTCTTCCCTACCTCTAACTTTGCCTTTCTCCATTCTGTTGTGATTTGTTTCTCTCATTTCACTTACAGACAGAACCTAAGAGAGACCCCAGGAAAGTGAATAGAGTAACGATCAGAGCCGGCGTCATTAGACGACCCCCAGGCTACCGCCTGTCAAAATCTCTATTGTGGGTTTATCCATACCCACAAAATTGGCTCCGCTAACTGTCGGCATCAGTTAGCCCCGAAATTCTCATAGACGGCATAGCCCGTATGAGTATAGCTCATTTGACCCTAAAACAAACTTGCATTTTGTCTCTTTTTGTGTGTGCTGTGCTTCTCTCACCACAGTAAGCAGAGATGTCGAGCTCACCCAGTTCCACAGAAGACCTGGAGGACCGAGCACACACACAGAACCGTCTAGACCAGCTACTCTTCCTGACCGAGGAAGAGGACGAGACGGACACGACGCTGCAACAGGAAGTTGAAAGACTTCAAAATGCCCTAGCCGATCTTCATCGGCACACAGAACAAAGGCAGCAGTCGGAGGAACTCACCCGGAAGGAACTCAACGAACGGCTCCAACAGGCTGAAGCTCTCCTTGAGAGAGCAGAGACTAAAATCCATCAGCTCACTCAGCAGAGACACGAGCTCCAAGATGAACTTGACACTGTTCATGCAGAACTAAAACATGCTTACAGATTGCAGAGGGTCTGGAACGGAGAAACACACATCACAGAGTTTCTCCCGGTCAGCCAAACACCAAAAGCTGAAGGGGGCGGAGCTGTAAAGGGTCAGAATCCTCTCCAGACGGATTGGGCCCCCAGCAACAGCTCTCCTCCCAAAAACCTTGACAAGCTAGCCCGCAACATTCCTACGTTCAACCAAGCTCCTGAAGGAAACCATGACATTTTTGCTTACTTACAAGACATTGATTTTCACTTGCAAACTGTCGCCAACCTGACCGCTTGGGACGCACTGTATCTGCTACGAATAACTGCAAATAGAGATGTGCGTAAGTTCCTGGATCGCCAACCAAACCCTGTCAAAGCAGATTACAAGCAACTGCGACAAGCTTTGATCCATGAATTCTCTGACCCAGAATCTGACCAAGGGTTTATCACGGCCCTCGACGTGAAACAGGCCCGACTTGAACACCCAAACTCCTATTATGGCCGACTCCGACAAACGTTTTTCGGAGCAACCGACACCCCAGGTATGGAAGAAGATGTGAACTTTAGAACGTTATTCCTGCGAAATCTACATAGCAGCGTGAGTAAACATCTCGGTGTGCTCGTCTGCCCACGAACCATGTCTACTCGAAAACTCAGAGACTTAGCCCACAAGGCTTACACCAAGCAAAGGGCTATGGATGAAAAGACTGTCGAAACACACACAATTTACTCCGTCTCTGAGCACTGCTCAGAGCCAGACAGCAGGTGGCAGCACGACTGTGACGGTGCTCATCCAAAGCGTCGGACCGAGCGCTCAGAAAGATTCTGGAACCAGCATCACCCGCCGTCCAGAACTCCAAGCCCTGACCGTCAAACCTATAGCCACTCTCTCCAGAACCCTGATGAGCCCGAGTCTTCTTACACAACAGATGAAGACAGTGCAGCCACGTCTGACACCGACACAGAAAACGAACACTGACACCTGCTGCTTCAAGGTCATCTCTGACCTGCAGCTGTGCAACCAGACCAATGTCTGCGCCACATACCTACCACCATCACGATTGCAGTGACTACACAGCACGAACAAACTTTACCAACTACACTGCACGCCTCAGAGCCGCTTACACTACCTCCGCTGTGTACAAAGAAGGTCATGCGGGCCTCTGATGAACAGACCTTTCCTATGCCAACAATGATGCTCCAACGCCACTCATGGCACATCGAAGCACGTGGCATACCAACCTCAGCGAAGCAACAAGATGCCCTAGTCAACCAAGAACATCCATCGCTGAAATTTTTCCTCCCTCTCTCTCTCTCTCTCTCTCTTTTTCCTCCAACAGGATGCTGTGGTGGTCCGCGAGAAAGCAGCCACAATCGGACATCACCAGGTCCGGCATCCGGCATCACATTAAGAGAGAACACCCCCGACTCCTGATCACCAAGGCAAGACTCACACTCAGGAAGTCTAACACTGTGATGGGCATCTCCACGGTCACCGACCACGCCCCGACACTCGTCTTGGCTTTCATTCTGCACCAGACTCAACGAGACGTGAGCATCCACAGCCCAGCTCACAAAGCCGTGTCTGGCGGTTTCCTACGAACCCTGAAAAGGGGGGGGTCCCACGACATCGACCACCTCAACCTCACTTGAGCTGAATCATCAGCCTAGCAACCACCTGCTATTTGATCGTCATGAGCCACCTGCCATCCATTGTGCCTACTTGTTGTTCGACGAAGTCCATCCCGGATTTCGTCTAACAACAGGGGGGATTATGTAGCAACAATGGCATCTGCTTTTCAAATTAAGGAATCATGTGACGTCAAAACACATCGTCTGGTTAATAATTTCCCCAGAGGGACATTTGAGCCATAAAGAGGACCCTGTTTTTAAGACCCCCTTTGTAAAACCCCCCTAGTTCAGTATTGACTTACTGTGATTTTACAGCCTCAGGACATTCCAGAAGACACACACACACACACACACCCCCACACACACAAAACCTCCTTTGAGTACAATTTCATGTAAAAATATGGCTCTTGAATGTATACCTTCCGATATGTATGTGTGTGATTAGCTTTGCTCTATAATAGAGATGTGGGTTGCTAAGAGTAAAATCTTTAATTCTAAATGTCCACTGAAAGAAGTTCCTCAATAGTGTCTGGTGGTAACCCTACCTCAGACCATAAAACTTTACGTTCGCGAGACATTCCAGAACACACACTTTGGACTTTGAAACAGATATTCCCCCACTCAACAAGCCACTAAATGTTGATATGTATTCCTATGTTTCTCAAGTGTCTTCACCTGCCATAACGGAAACACTGACAATTTTATTGTGTGTTTAATCAAGCTTTATTTGTGTGTAATGTGGCATATGAACGTAATGTTATGTGTGTCCAATATCTACCTGTAATTCTTGGTATCTGTCTGACCGTCCTGTTTTAATTCAACCAGTCCCGCACATAGTATTATCGTAAGATGTATTATTCTGTATGTATAATCTTCAGAGGAAATATTAATTATTTCGCTCAGAAGACATATGACACAAGGGGGCGTGTTGCTTTTTACACAAAGAAGACGTCTCCCCGCTACCTCTCGGAAGTTTTGATTCGCTATGTCACAAAACAAGGCGTAAACAAATTGTCTGTTAAAAGGAAGAGACCCCCACTTTTCCTTCTCTTCCTTCTTCGACCCCGCTGATTCCACTTCCTCTCTTCTCCGGTCGCTCTCATCCCGGACCTCATCCACGTGTAGCGCAGCTCCATGGCAACCAGCTGAACAGGCCTCGCCGTGGCCTCTGGGACACAAACCCCCGCGCCATGTAAAAGCCTGCTGCCTTAGAAACCAAGATTTCTGGCCTCTTCCGCACGGAAGACGAACCTAATTTTCGCGGTAACTTAAATTCAAGTAAGCCTTTACATCGTCTTGCAAAACGACCCAGACGACGAAGCCAGACGCAAACCAGCCGGACACGCGCGCCTCTTTTACAGCATCGCACTGAAAGAGCACAGAATACTGCAAGTATATTGAGTTGATAAAAGCGGTTTTCCTGGTGTCTATCTCTTAGGACTGTGAATTAAGTTCCCTTTCTTCCTCTTCTCTTTTCTTTCTTTCTTTCTTTCTTTCATTTCATTCTGATCACTTATGTTATTGTTTGGTTATATGTTGTTTGTTTATTGTTTGCATTTTTACGTACGTGTATATTCGTAGCTCATAATCTCTAGTTTTGCATTTATTAAAATTCATAAATACTTTTCACTGCCTCTGTGTTTGGAAATCCACCTTATAAGTCAATGAAACTTTAAAAGATCTTAAGCTACAAGCTCGAAATATAGACTACTTGAGTAGTTTTAATTAATAAACTCAGGAAGTTTGATGTCCGTGGCCAGGACATAAACTCTCTCGAAGTTTGTGAATACCTCTTCTTGACTGTAATGATTTTACATTTGTTTCGCTGGACGAATTAAATGTTGGTCAGATAGTTATAGAACAAGGTAATCTCGATAATTGATAAAATAAATGTACATGCGACTTATGAATTATGACCATGAGTCATAAATATTAATATTCCCAAGATTCCCCATATTCTTGAGCTAATTCACATTTACCCCGAGTCGTAAACGCTACACTAGTCTACTTTAATTTTTCACCAGGAATTTTGTTTTGAAAAACTTTTATTTTGTACAAAATGGCATATTGTCACTCTTGTGGTGTTCCTGGTCAAAAATGATCGGCCTACAAAAAATTGCTTATAAATCACTTGTTATGCAATATTATCACCAAATATTGGATTCAATCTTTTTGCCAACTTGTTCTCTTTCAATTAGGACTGGTTTTTTAATTCTATTTGCATCTAATTAATTGTAGGCCTCATTTATTTGAGAGTAGGCATCTAATTTTTTGAGTAAAAAAAAACATTATTTTTGAATAATTTTGGAAATATTAAATGAAATCTGAAGAAATTTGGCACTGTTGATCACACTAGTCTACTTTAATTTTTTACCAGGAATTTTGTTTTGAAAAACTTTTTTTGTACAAAATGGCACAGAGTTACACTTGTGGTGTTCCACTGGGCCATTGTTTCAATGGGCCATAGAAAGTGAACGGGAGAGACTGAAATTTTTTTAGGAGCATTTTCATTATGTTTATGTACACATATGTGCATGTGTGCTTGCAAACATCGAGCCCTTGAACCTGTGCATGTGTGGATACATGCATACACATGCTACCCAAACACACACACACACACACACACACACACACACACATTAAAACACACAAACTATTACACACATTCTTTTTCACAGAGAGAAACTTGATCCTACCCTAAACTGCATCTAATATCCATTCATCCATCTGACATTCATAGACACACATTCATAGACACACACACACACACACACACACACACACACACACACACACACACACACACACACACACACACAGACACACAGACACACACACACAATCCATGCATGTTTCATTGAGTTATGAGTTGAAACATCACATCCAAACAACATAGCATCACTGCTACTGCTACTTCATTGGTACGCCTGTGCAACTTCATGTGTTAGAAGTCCATGAGGAATATCTTTAGGTCAGAGTGATGGATTATGGTGATTTTTGGGCTCCTTTTAATCTTAACAGTCTCATGTAAATAATGATGTGCCATTTTCCACAATTTATGCATGCTTCATTGAGTTATGAGTTAAAACGAGACATAAGTGCTACATCTATATTCAAGGCTCTGTGTGCGCCTTTGTGTGTTACAACTCCATGAGGAATATCTTTAGATCTGATTGATGGAATATATTGAGTTTGGGCTCTTTTTAATCGTGAGCTCCTGCTGTAAATAACGATGTACGATTTTTCATGATCGATGTATGTTTAATGAAGATACGAGTAAAAAGGCCAAGTCTAAGCTACCTTGCTTGGCTACGTGAGTCTGTGGATTTTTTTTGTGTTAGAACTCCATGAGGAATATCTTTAGTTTTGAGTGATGGATTATGTTGAGTTTGGACTCAAAATAATGATGTTATTTTTCACAATCAGAGCATGTTTCATGAAGTTACGAGCAGAAATGTGTCTAAAATTCAGCATCCATATAAGGTTTACACATGGGTCTCTTGAAGGGCTTCTTTTACAAAAACCCAGAATTCATTGTTTTCTAGGGTATCGGGAGTATGTTACGGACAGAATTTGGCCGTTTTTTTTACAGCAAGGTTTTATAACCTTTGGTTGATAAACCATGTACATAAAACATGCACACTAATGCAATTACAAAATTACACTACTGAGTAGATGAATAATAAACATTTATTCTGTATTCATAGAACACACGTAAAACAATAATGGTATTATAACAGAAGTGGCTCAAGTACAAACTATACAAAAACACTGTTTGTACAGGAAGTGAGAACAAGTGATGCATGATGCTGATAAACACACTCCCCTCCAGTATATAAACAGATAAACCAGGGCTCCGCTCCACAACGCAATATCCAGACGTTGATATTGATCTACTGAACTGGTTTGTGTCACAAAAATACAAAACTTTGTAATAATTAATTCTGAATATTTCTGTTTCAGTATTCGTTGAGGAACAATGGCGGTCTGGACTGTCTACCTGTCTCTCTGTCTTCTCATGGCTTTGAGTGCTTCAGGTAAGAGCATTATTCAACGTTTCACATCATTACTGTTATTTTAACATGAATTGTAGCACACCTGGGACTAGTAATGACTAATCAGAAGAATGATCTGTAAAATGTAATTAGTTGACCTTACTTAAAAAAAGTATGCAAACTCTTTGCCTCAAAAAAATTAAGCAAAGTAATCTTAAGATTAGTGAGTTAGAAAAGCTTGTTTATTTTAAGTGTGTGATACTAAATCAAGCAGTACCACTAGCACGTTTTTTTTAATGTTCATGTAACACAATAGCCCTGATCAGAGGTGGGAAATCCAGGGGCCAATGAGTAGAAGTCCTGCCATATGTTTATTCCACCCATGAACTCAGTCAGCTGATTTCACATCACAATACCTCAGTGAATCAGGTTATTTCATGATGATTGTAAATCCATCAACAGGTAACCATCATCACCTGATCTCATTTCACTTTAGCTTTCTTTGTTGCTGCAAATGTGTTTAACAAACACACTGTCACAACTGCCAGAAAAGATAAAAGATATTAGAAGACCTTAGAGCCCAACTAATGGAAATACTAATCACTGTTATGGTGACTTCAAATGAAACACATTAGAGTTAAATCCCTGTTAATTCTCAATAAAACTTCAGTAGACGTCTGACAGAAATAAAGTCAGTCTGGTTAGTAATAAGTGAAGCTGGTAATGCTGTTTGTGGAGTTGTTTAATCCTCCTCTGCTGAGATCTTCACAGATTTAATGTCTTCTATTCTCTTCAGTTGATTTCATCTGAGGCTGTGGCTGAAATTACTCCATATTTAATATACACAGATTTTTTGGCTACGATTATGTCCAGTTCTGGTTTATTTCTTTGCTCTTGGCTGACATGTGGAATTGCTATGCAGAGGTGTAAAGTCCAGGTTCAGAAAGTAAAAGTCCTCCTCAGTATTTTGTTCCAATCACCTGGATTTGCTAATTCAGACAGGAGAGAGAACTAATTAGTGAAATCAGCTGACTGCAGGGCCGCGGGAAGTGGGGGTGCTGGGGGTGCTGCAGCACCCCCTGTTTTCACAGAATTGCAAATGCACCGCATATGTTTGTTCATTAAAATGTATTAATTTTTAGCATTTAGTCATTTATTTGTAATAAACACTTTAAGTGGGCTATTTAAAAATTGTTATTTATATGTTAAATTATCTTTTTAAAACATAAGCGCAGAGTGTTATGTAGGCTAATATTGTGTGTGTGTGTGTGTGTGTGTGTCAGAATTTGTCAGCAGCTGCTCAAGAAAAAAAAAAAAAAAAAAAAAAATCCCAGTCAAAAACCTTACTGTCAGTGTTAGGAACAGGCACATATGTCAAATATAGCAGGAGACATTTTAACTGTTTACTAATAAAACAGTTATTTTTTATGTCAGTGTCTGTCGGCTAGACAGATTAAGTTGACGACTCGCGATCTTCGCAGCGCCAGAGAGAAATGCACATTTCATACGAATTAGGCTACATAAGTAGCGCAGTTTTATTTCGTTTTGAATTGTTCTGCTTAAAAAGTGGTGGTATTGTGTATCGCCATGGTAGCCTAATTGCTGTTTGTGTCCATAACAAAATGACACTTACTGGTTATTTTGTATATTTTTATATGACGACTGTGGTGGCTCATACCAAGATTGTATTTACACAAACTAGTTTGGGACTGCTATTTAATAGCTTAACCTAGCAGTGCCTACTGTCTATCAGTATTTGTCATATTCTTTTTTTTTCTTGTTAAGTAAAGGGGGGCAGAACTTGTGTGTCAACAATTTTGGTGTAAACAAATGTATTATAAAAGGCCTATAAAATTCCTAAAAAGGTGGGTCGCGGCTTGATGACCATGGGGAAATGTGGGTCCCATAGCCAAACTATTCAAAACATCATTCAATGTTGTGATAATCGTAATTAATAATCACAATTACAATTTCAAGGGAATAATCAACAATTATCATTTTTGTCATAATCGTTCAGTCCTACCTATTAAAATAAAATGTGAATGCATTTGACATTAATTTGTGTTTTACTTGTTTTTTTTTTTTATATATCCATAATTAATTGATACCTGATTACCTTACAATAATTTTTGGCTAAAAAGTCACTGAATCGATTTCAAGTCAATGAATCGTTTCTGATCGTATCGTTCTAAATTAACCAATATCGTCCTTGAATCGTATCGACAACGATGAATCGCGAATCGAATCGTTGTAAAAACGAATCGTTACACCCCTACTAAATACAGTACCTACAACTTAAAACTTTTAGTTCTGCTCACTCATTTTTCAAGTTCACTTAAATTAAAGAAACCAATTTCTGAGTTAGGTTTACTTTATTAATTATAGCAGCACTATCCTTGTACAGCATAATATTTAGAATTTCTTAAAAGTTTCCATTATACAAAACAAAACAAAAAAAAAAAAAAAAAAAATATATATATATATATATATATTTTTTTTTTTAGACACATTGACATCAAGAATCAGCCTGTGAATCTCAACAATTTTGACAATTATAAAGCATGTTGCAGTGCATTCTGGGTGCAACCAATCAAAACTCATTAATGGCTCCCATCATGCATTGCTGCATGAATAAATAATGAGCTTATGATCAGAGGTGATCTGTTTGTCACCATTGCTGGGATTCATACACTAAGTCTTGATGTCTGCGTGTGCCAACATAAAAAAAAAGAGGCTTTTTTTTTATTATTATTTATTTGATTATTTGGATTTCATTGAAATGGCTTAAAATATTATGCTGTACCAGGACAGTGCAGCTACACTTAATACCGTGAACCTAACTGTCAATCAGTTCAAATGATTGTGAAATAATGATTATGTTAAAACACAACCAACACCATCCGATCACCTTTTCTCGTTGTTCATCTGGCTGTTATAACTCAGGTACAGCAGCCAAACAAACTGTAAAATTAATGATCAAGAGTGGGTCAAGAGCCCAACTAAAACAAACACTGATCAACACAATGGTGACTTAAAATGACGGTTTTCTCCTTCAGCCAATAGTAGTTCATAAACTTACTTCTTCTAAATGAATCCAGCTCAAGTTGACTGAGCTGGTAAGATTTTTCAACCTCAAAGTACAAGTAACTTACTAAAAGTGAGTGTTAATAGCAGGTTGAATTTTTTTTTTACTGAATTTACTATTTTTATTTAAATAACATGTTTGCATTTGCAGTCGTAGTAGAATAGAAGTACCACTACTACTGCTGCTGCTATTAGCAGTTCTGTTTTAAAAATGTAATATTTCTTTCTTTTTAAGTGGAAGCGAGGCCTGTTAGAAGTACAGATTGTGGCGGTAAGGCATCTCTTGTCTTCTACTTCAGTGTGTATACAGTCCAAAAGTCCAAAACCTTTGCATTTCTCTATCTTAACAAGTGTGTGTGATACCTGATGATCATGTTCTCCAGCATGCTTTAAAAATATTCTAAAGAGCATCTTGGAAACAAGAAATTTTGACTGAAAAACAGGTTTGCATGATTAATGTAAACAAAAACTTAAAAATACTTATTTGATTAGTGCAAAATCTTAAATGTCTTTTCACATCATAATATTTCTCTTTTTAAAAACAATGTTTAATCTTTTGTTTATTTAAGGTACACTATGTAGCTTTTTTTGTTTAAAATATACAATTTTAAAGGTGCAATGTGTGATATTTCTGAGGATCTATTGACAGAAATGCAATATAAGATCCATAACTATGCTTTCAGTGGTGTATAAAGACCTTACTTAATGAACCTTTAAGTTTTTATTACCCTAGATATAGTCATTTATATCTACATAACCACGGCCACCCCCTTCTATGAAGGTCGACATATCGTGACGTCATGTTTCTACCGTAACCGACAGCGAACAAACAGCGCTACAGAGCGCGTTTCGTCACTGACTTGAATGAGAAGCAGCAGAAAAAGACGAAGCAGAATACTCAGGTTGTCCCTGACTCTGCAAACGTGGAGAAAAACATGCTGTCTGAACGACGCCTCGGACATAGTAACGTTAGCTATTTCCCCTTACCTAAGTTAGCTGCTTTGATGCTCTAATCTTATACTAACTACCATGGAAACAAGCTATGGTAAAGTCAGTGAATAAAAGACTAAAACAATGATAAACAAGTAAAAATAACAATCGCAATAACATGTGATTTTACTGAATAATTAAGTAAATATGTAAGGGATAATCCACGGCTAGCCATGCACTAAAGGATTTTAATGCACGACGTAGAGGCGAAGAACCACCCGACGCGAAGCGGTGGTTGCCTTCGTAGAGGCTGCCTTCCGCTTCGCGTCGGGTGGTTCTTCGCCTCTACGTCGTGCATTAAAATCCTTTAAAGGGGTCATATAATGCCATTTTTGTACAAGCTAATATGATTCTTTAGGGTCTAAATTAAAAGTTTGTAATATACTTTAATTAAAAATTCTCATTAGTATTGTAAGAAAACACTAATTTTACCTGCTCAAAAACAGCTCTGTTTTCAGCACGCCGTTTCAGTGCATACAGCTTTAAATGATAATGAGCTTTGCTCACCCCGCCCCTCTGTTCTGTGCGTACACCAATTCTAACACAATAACCACGCGTTGTTCATTATAAACGTGGGATTATGAATTATATTGAGAACGTCGTACATAGAAAACATGCCGTAATGTACCCGGAGTGTAAACCTTAGATGCATTCATCATGAAGCGTGCAGCAAGGTTTGCAAATTTGCAAAGATTAATATAAATACTAATATAAAGGTTAATAAAACATTACACTCACATCTTCTGGAGGTTCAGCAGTAACGTTGGTACCGATCCGTTTTTTCTCGTTTGTAACGCTGTCTGATGTGAAATGATTCGCGTAAACATGAAAGCACAGACGATCGTGGGGAATCCCCGTGAGGGAATCCCCGCGTCAATCCTTTGGGCATATCGCTTCAAAAACAAAACTCGGCCACTGCATCTTCAATGGTTCGGATTTAGGAACATTCAAATGACTGCTGTGTTCCTTATTACACCGAAGAACAATCGCAGACGCCATTATGCTCATAGACAGCGCTCCAGTGAGGGTATCAACAATGACGCGTGGACTATGATTGACAGCTCGCTCATGAGCGAGGGCGGGTGTGTGTTGAAACGCTGCAGCTGTCAATCACAATCGTGGGAGGGGCGTCCGACCGTGTGACGTCACACGTTCGAACAGCTTGATTTCAGAGAGGTTCAAACATATAAGGAGATTAAAAAAAAAACACTGGATGGATTTTTATCATTTTATGATGGTTGTGTACAGGCACTGCCAACACACATTTCAGTACAATCAACTTGTAAAAGTGCATGTACCATTATATGACCCCTTTAATGCATGGCTAGCCGTGGATTATCCCGCTTATACCTTGGTTATTTGCCAAGTTAAAAATAAGTTAAAGCTGTAACTGATGTTTACAGTGTAATTTTTTAACAGACGTGTAAAAATTACGGTTATTTCTTAAGTTAAGGCTCGTCAGTTCTTGCACTCCGTCCGCTTTAAATAAAGTAGAGCCATCGGATTGCTTTTATTTGAATGAATTCACATTTATTTAAATTCATTATTAAAAGAGAGAGACAGAGAACTGAAGGAGAAGGAACAGAGAGAGAGAGAGATGCGTGCGCGAGTTAACGTTAGCCTACCTGTGTGCGTCGATCTCTTATTTAAAGTCTAGCAGCTACTGCAGTCCCCTCGTTGCTTAAGCATATAGCTAACTTAATGATTCTTTAATTGGATTTATTACAATTATTTATGAATGACAGGCAACACTGATACAAATTAAACGATATTCAAAAATCATCCATTTAGCCTACCTAAACGTTTTCATATGCGTCTCTCACTCTGCTTGCAAGTGTATCTGTGTTACTATGGTTACCAATGTAGCGGATTAATTTCGAACTGTAATCAAACTGACTGGAACTACCTGTGCATTAAACGGTTTTACTGCACACCTTCCAGCCAATCAGAATCGAGTATTTAAACAGCCCATGGTATAAAATTTAATATAAAATATAATATAGAGAAACCTCATTGCTTGACTTGCTACTCTCTGCTGACTCAGACGACGACTCCGATCCTACGTCGGCCACCGTAGCTTCTCATTCGAGTTTGCAATTTGAAGGAAAGGCCGCAGTTATTGACCAGTTGCAATTCGCAAATCTCACCACTAGATGCCGCTAAAAATCACACACTGCACCTTTAAGTAATGAGTCAATACATCGTCAATCCTTCTTACAAAACATGATTCACTGATTCACTATATGGTAAGCCTGTTATAAGTGTTTTTATTTTAGACCTGTCGGAATGGTTTTCATGGGGAATTGCGTACATACATCACTCGCCCGTGCGTGTCTCGTCATATACGTAAATAGAGAAGAGTTGCTCCGGCTACTTTGCCATGTGTCTGGTGTGTGAGTGGCAGGGGTTAGGTTGCCTTTTTGTGTTTTAACTGGTAAAGGGATAAAAATGACATAATGTAACTTAAAATTATTAATTTAATTACATGAAAGGTCATCAATGGTAAAAAAGAAATAAAAAATAATAACACACAAAACTTCCCTTTAACAGTCTGTTCATTCGGATGGTCTGCCTATGGATGCAGATGCTTCAAGTTTATCGATTATGCTCTCATGTGGATTGATGCCGAGGTATGATACATTCAGCTTATAATATGACAAAAAAAATCATGTAAGTATATTCTTGGCTGACAACTGTCAATTATCACAAGAAAATTATATATATATATATATATATATATATATATATATACAGTATAAGCAGAACCTTTTCTACAAAAGTAGTCCCTCCTCAAAAGGCAGATTTTAGACTTCATGGGTAAAATAATACATTTGAAAGCATGTAACAGATTTTGTAAAATAAATTATTATTTCTTTTAATAAATAGTGGTGTTTGTTCATGTCTCTGCCTCTACAGAAAATCTGTTTGTCCGTTGCTGGGAACCTTGCTTCTGTGCACAGCCTTGGGGAGTTTTATTTTATACAGAATCTTGTCAGATCCGCAACCTCAACGGATGGCGATTTCTGGATCGGAGGGAGTGATGCTGTTCATGTATGTAATTATTTTTTTGATCATGCTTTTTGTACTACTGGGCATTACGTTACATTAAAACAAATTTTACATTAAAACATTTTTCAAAATGCATGAAGATAGATGTGTTTTAATAATTATAAATTTTTTTGGTCCTCCGAATAGTTAGTTTAGTATGGAAGCTTGTTTCCGCCACAAAATTAAAAAAAAATTAAATGATAATTGCAACTTTTTATCTCACAATTGCGAGTTTACATCTCGCAATCCTGACTTAATTTCTCAGAATTGTGAGATATAAAGTCGCAATTGCGTGTTATAAAGTCAGAATTCAGACTTTTTTTCTCGCAATTGCGACTTCATATCACGCAATTCTGACTTTATAACACGCAATTGCAGGTTTATATCTCGCAATTCTGACATATTTTCTCAGAATTGTGAGATATAAACTCACAATTGTGAGATATAAAGTCCAATTCTAAGGGGGGAAAAAAGACGGACTTTTTTTTTTTTACCTCAGAATAGTTTATCTCACAATTCTGACTTTATAACACGCAATTGCGACTTTATATCATGCAATTCTGACTTCATATCTCGCAATTGCGACTTTATATCATGCAATTCTGACTTTATATCTCCCAATTGCGTATTATAAAGTCAGAATGGCGTGATATAAAGTCGCAATTGCGAGAAAAAAAGTCAGAATTCTGACTTTAAAAAGTGTTTGTATTATGAAACTTGATGTGAAAAAGATGCTGATATGATAATTGAGTAAAAAAATGTAACGTTCTTTACTGATACCCTTTCTGTGAAATAATTTCTATTCATTTCTGTTTAGATTTCTGACATTTTTAAAGTGGAGATGGGGTTAGGGTTCATGAGGAATCATCTTTTAGATGAATAAAGATTAAATTAAGCTTTGTAAGCTGTGGACATAAACACAACTCTGTTCACAGGAGGGATATTGGCTCTGGAGTGATGGGTCCGAAATGAACTATGAAATATGGGCGTCTGGAGAGCCCAGTAACTATAATGGACAAGAGCACTGCCTTGAGATGAGCTACTGTAAGATACTGCTGTTAATGCTCATAAACTATCTAAATAAACTAAATACTTTTTTTTTTCATTATACAAATGATTAAAACAAATATTTTGTTCTATCTTGCAACAGATGGCAACTGGAATGATGCAGAATGTTCTGTAATGTTGCCGTTTGTGTGTGTGAAGTGAACCAGCATGTGAAAAATCAATGTAGACAAAACAATCTACTTTGACTCATTTACTTCCCTTTAGAAATGTTCAATGGAGGTAATAAATGCGTTTTAAAGACAGTTAATTGTGTTTGTTTGATTGTGTTTTGTGAATGATCAGTTAATGACTCAGTGACACCTGTTAAACACCATTTTATAATTTGGGTATCTGTAACACTTCCCAGTGTACAATAAAGAATTTACACAGGGGGTTGCACATTTAAAGTGTATTTATTCTGCAAAACAGGAGTTAAACGTTTTAGTTGCAGCTCTCATGGTTATCACACACCATCACATCGCTCTCTAACTCACGCGAGACTTTACACAACACATTTTAAACATTACATTATAGTTAGGGAAAGTTAGGATTTTTTTTTTTTGCCAATCTGCAAAAAAATTTCTTACCAATAGCTTTTTTTACCATGTGTTCCTATAGGTGTCTAGTAACACCTCCCAATTTATCCACAGCCAAATCCTCGGGGAAACGCCTGGAGAGGCAATCAAAGTTGGGGTGCCCAGACGTCCTGCATGGGTAAAAATAATGAATTTAAATTTTTTTTTTTTTCAATATTACCTTTTGAGATGTCTAACTAGGGGTTTTTAGGGGTGCCGAATCTATCCCAGCCATTAGTTTTGACTAAAAATTACTCCAAGTCCATACAAAAACCCCATAAAAATGGCTTTATTGAACAGTTACAAAACAAAACTTACTAAATCGGTTTAAGGCCAGACACTACAGGTGAATAGAGTCAAATTTTTAACTAGCAGATATCACCATGAAACTTTCCCAGTTGATTACCTATATTAAGATGAGAAAAAGATGTATTACAAGTTTTCTGTAATCTAATTTTTAAATATGCAAATTAGGCAATATCTAATTAAATATGCGCTAATTTGCATATCTTTTAAAAAACGAAATCTGAGTATTGGACAAAGCCAGATTAAAAATTATTTCCAACTGTCAGATCCAAATATGGTCAATTCCTTTTTATCAGCAACCAATTGTGAAAGTAAATGGGCTGAATGCCAATCTCATTGGCTGATGATAAATCTTTAAAGGCCATTTTCTCAAAATGACCTTTCTCTCAAACTCCAAGTCCGAAATCTCCACTTCAGTATAGCACCTATATACACCAAACTCTCCAGTCTTGTACCTATTTATATTATGAAGACATATACAGAGGGATTTGTAAATATAGTATTTCTAGCCTGATTTATATTACATTTTATTCCGAAAAAACATGGCGAAAATAATTTTTTAAGGCTATTGACAGTATTTTCGGATTTACAGGATAACAAAAGATATCCATAAATTCCTCAGTAATTTTTTTCCCATCTAATATGTGAACACAATGAAAAAAAATTTTTTAACCTGGCTTTATCCAATACTCAGATTTTTTTTTAAAGATATGCAAATTAGCGCATATTTAATTAGACATAGCCTAATTTGCATATATAAAAATTAGATTACAGAAAACTTGTAATAATTTTTTTTCTCATCTTAATATAGGTAACCAACTGGGAAAGTTTCATGGTGATATCTGCTAGTTAAAAATTTGACTCTATGCACCTGTAGTGTCTGGCCATAACCTCCTGAGACCCGAGAGCTTGCCTGGTGTGCATTTTATAATTGTTCTTACTATTTGGGATAAGTTGGACCTAATAAGTATAATAACTAAAATTTGTTTTTGTAAAACAAATTTCATGCAAGGACAGTGGGTCTATGTTTTACCATATGATGTCCTCATGCAAGGACAGTGGGTCTATAATTTACCATTTTACTAGCAATTATGTGAAGTGTCAGTACAAATGAAGTGATAAACACTTGACAAAATCTGATTTTTATAATAGTACTGGTAATGGCCAGCAGGGAGCAGTAGAAGGCCACTTATTGGCTCACTTTCATTTTGAAATTCTTGATTTTTACCAGTTTTCTGCACTAAAGCAAACCAGTTTTTCCATGTTAACTCAATAATTCATGCTTACACACACACACACACACACACACACACAGACAAATGTTGTTTTTTCAATGCTATTGCGATCCGTCTAAAAATTCCCAAGTTTAGCTAACCACATGGTAGAATAAATAACGTAATATAGTCCCAATGTCCTCAAACGAGTACTTCACATTTACTGATGTCCTGGAGTGCTACTATTACTAAAATATGTCAAATTTTAATCCCCATATGATGATGGAGACAGTATTGTACATAAATACATTATATTTCATTCATATAATTTGAACAGATTTTTTACCTGGGTCATTTTCTTTCGGGAAGTGTTTTGCTGATATTTTGCTGATTTTCCAGCCATTTTCTTCTCACTGACATTGGTGTAATGTTGTTATATCACCACAAGATGGTGTGGGCAGTGTCCCTAAATGTGGCCAACATGTCTAAGATTTACAAATTTGACTATCATTGTGTCAAGAGGCAAAAATGTAATGTCCTCATATGAGGACGCATGGTCTCAGTAAGTTTTGTTTTGTAATTGTTCAATAAAACCATTTTTATGTGTTTTTTGTATGGACTTGGAGTAATTTTTTGTCAAAACTAATGGCTAGGATAGATTCGGCACCCCTAAAAACCCCTAGTTAGACATCTCAAAAGGTAATATTGAAAAAAAAAAAAATTTACATTCATTATTTTTACCCAGGACGTCTGGGCACCCCAACTTTGATTGCCTCTCCAGGCGTTTCCCCGAGGATTTGGCCATGGATAAATTGGGAGGTGTTACTAGACACCTATAGGAACACATGGTAAAAAAAGCTATTGGTAAGAAAAAAAAAATCCTAACTTTCCCTAACTAATTAGGCTTGTTTGAGATGCGCCTTGCTAGAGGTCTGCACGGGCTTTAAACTGAAGCCTGAACCCGGCCCGTACCCGCGATCATTTAACCCGACCCGACCCGACAATTACATTTACATGTTAAGCCCGAACCCGACCCGAACCAGAGGTCCACTCTATTTCTCACAGCAAATAAATACCATTTTTGCAATATGTTGTATTTAATGATTGCTGAAACGGTAAACAAATACATGTAACGTTAGGCGCAGCGGCCCTCAGCACAGCAGTAAGAGAAAAACTTACCAATTACGTAACTTTGCTGTGGTCGAACAGGTGTAACAGTCACAAATTTCTCTGGAACTCAAACTTTAAACTTTAAAAAGTTCACGCAATGTTGCAAAACTGTTTACACAAATATATCCTTCTCAGTATGAGTTATGAAGGAAGAGAACGGCATCGACAGTTGATGGTTTCAGCGCCGTCCTCCTCTGATTGAAAGTTAGTCCAGCTGCACTGAAGTTTCTCTCGCTGCTGCTGCTACTTGCAGGGATGCTGAGGATACTACGGGCCAGTTTTGACAGTAAGGGGAAAACACCGCTGTTGTTTTTCCACCAACCCAAGAGATCCCGCTCTTCTTCCATGTTGTGGTTGCGGCTGGAGTATTGCGTAACTTCATCTGCGGTTTCACTGAGGGGCACGTTTACCCACTCCTCAAACTATCTTGCTTCTTTTAGTGGCCGGTTCAGCCACCTGTTCAGTTGGCTCGTTGCCTGTGGTAAAGCTGGCTATCCGACGCCTGGCTTCTTGCTGGATATCATCTCTGTCAGGGAGAGACAGCATGCGGAGCTGACAGAACTTTGGCCAAAGGAATATGGCAATCTTATGTAGTGTCTGGATTTTGATTTTGCGGTTCAGCCATTCTAGATGCCGCTCACGAATGATGGCCTGATGAGGACTGTCTGACGTCACAGGTCTGCAGTGGCGCTTAAGCCTCTCGTGCCACAAAACAACCAGGTTAAGTGTGGGGTACTGGTCCCCCTCTAGTTCCCTCTGAGCCTGGTAAAATGGGCGAAGAAATTCCAGCAGGAACTCCAAGACATCTGGAGATATTTCGTCGATTTTTCGGCTTTCCCCTCGGCTTTCAAGTTTTTCTCGAAGCTCAGCGTACACCTGCTTAATTGAATCCAAGGTAAGGAACACCGTGCTAAACCTGGTGTCTGACATTTGCCTGACAGTTGTTGATAACTGACTTATTATACCCGTTTGCTTGACGTATCGCACAAGTGTCTTTGCTGCCAGCAAAGTCTGTGTGACCTCTGGTGCGCTGTCTCGTAGTTCGGCAGAATCAAGCGCGTGTTTGAGAACTGTGTTATAAACATGGTCCTGACAATCCAGGCGATGATACGGCGCGAGTGCAGCAATCATGTTTGATCCCTGGTCAGTGACCCAGACGACTTTGTTCATAACACAAGCATCAAATCCTAGTACAGATACGAGCAGTCTCTGTAATTCTCTCCGTATGTTGTTACCGGTTTTCGCTTCTTCAGGAGGGAACATCGCTGTTGTAAGGACTAAGGACTCTGCTTCGAGGCAAAAAATCAGGTGTGATGTAGTGGCAAGTGATAGTTAAGAAACTGATCTTGCGATAATCGTCAGTCCACATGTCGGTGGTCATCCCAACACTAATATCAGACATGATGATCTCCGATATTTCTTTGACCAGCGCCTGTCTTTTGGAGGCCGCGGTTTCCTTGCATCTCCGAGAGATGGTTGTGGGATCAGGTAACACACTGTCCACTGAGACACGGCCATATGTAGCCCCCACATGTATTAGGTCTTGCACTAGGTTAATAAAACCTTTTCCAGCAACCGTATGAAACGATCTAATATCCCGACAGCAAAACTCCACACATTTTTCTGTTACATTAGATTTTACAGAAGCTGGTACTGACTTGGCTGTTGGAGATAGATAGTCCGAAAGAGTTACCCCTCATTTACACCGCACACGTCTGCGGCGCATTACGGCTGCGACACGGCTACCGGAGCTGATCGCGCCCATTCTAGTCAATGCTTGTGTTTACACCGGCCGCGACGCGGCGCGTTTCAGAAGCTTCCCAGAAGCGGCTTTCCGCGCCGCTTCGCTAAATATAGGTGCCTAGTCTATTTTTGACGGACGCGCGTCCAAGT
Source organism: Scardinius erythrophthalmus (assembly GCF_964197995.2). Taxonomy (NCBI): domain Eukaryota; kingdom Metazoa; phylum Chordata; class Actinopteri; order Cypriniformes; family Leuciscidae; genus Scardinius; species Scardinius erythrophthalmus. Next base: position 17,977,898 of record NC_138221.1, on the reverse strand, counting down.
CGCACCGGGAATACAAAATAAAAGTAAAAACAACATTGTCAAATTCAAAATAAACACACTGTGCAAACTCCCAAACGTATTACACACCAATATCCTTGGTAGAAACCATAGACTGTATGGTCGAAACTCAAAAATCAAGAAAACCCACGTCTGACAGGCAAATGACGTGATCTCGCGCATCCAGTCGCTCCGCTTCTGAAATGCTCCTGGTGTGAGTTGACACCGCGTGGAGGACGGAATAAAACCTTGTCACAGACGTAATGCACCGCAGACGTTTGCAGTGTAAATGAGGGGTCAGTCTCATAGTGCACCAGCAGGTGGCGGCGATGTTTCGTAATGTTGGTTGAACCGATCTCTCGTGAAGTCTCGCGTGAGTTAGAGAGCGAGACTTCCCCGTGAGTGATGGTGTGTGTTGGTGAGTGATGGTGTTAAACTAATACGTTTAACTCCTGTTTTGCAGGTAAGCTGGTGAATAGTTTGTGAGACTTGTGTATTAATGGTTATGTGTATATTCCCGAAGTGTTTGCATAGAATCATATATATATTATATATTAACCGTGCTATGCGTTGATTAGTGAGTTGGCGCGGGTGTGAGTTCATATGGCCATTTATACGAGTGTTGTTTATAGGGAATATATCAGTGATGTAGTGTGACGTCTCAGCCTAGGCTGTACGTAGGGGTGTGTTTGTGTTGTAGGTTTTTAGGTGCCGTCTGGAGGGGGCGTGGCCGACACACCTGACACCTGAGCAAAATCTGCGCAGAACCGATCACCGGTGATCAGCGCGAGATGCATGCCAGTTAGAAATGTGTCCGAGTGCGGTCCGCCTTGCTCTGATGTCATGCTGACGTATGTCAAAAAACTCTCGCGATCGCAAGGCAGACGTGTCGGATTCTGCAGGCGAGCGCAGTTGCTCTCCACCGACTGCGCGGATCAAAAGCACGATAGGAAACGACTTGCTGACGACACAGCATGTTCATTGGTTTAAACAACCGTGATGTATTGTTCTCTTTTAAAATGTTTGATTTTAAAACTCTAATATCATGTTTTATGTGTGTATGGCTACTTACATTAAAATCGCTAAGATTTTAAATTAAAACTTAAAATTGACAAAAACAGCCGACTCTCATGCCTTTTCTTTTGCATTTAAGTTGTAATAGGCCTACAATAAATCTTTCATGTCACAAAGAACTTGTTTTTTCACCTCCACTAATGAGAGTGTTGTTCATTATGTCGCCTTGTTGAGGTAAATTGTAGTTTTCCTTGCTTTACCCCGGTCTTAAAGTTGGCTAGCCTTAAAAAGATGACTGTGAAAAAGAGTATAATTAAATTAAAGGTGAACTAAGTAACTTTTTTACCTTAACTGAACAGCTTCGGAGTCATTGGAATGGTTATATTACTTATTTCGGGTTGAATGGTGGTCGTTTCGCACCCCCCTGGTGCCCGTGAGCGGAAAATTCGCACTTGCAACTTTGAGACGGCGGGCCGCCGACCGCCGCGGCAGGAAGTATCGCGTGATATCAGGTCTCGCGATGTAAACAATTGCTTTACGGCCAAAAGAAATCTGCTCAAATACTGTCATTATTGCGCTCCCTCACGCTGTCCGAACCCGAAGGAAGAAGACGTTTTAAAGAATGTCCCATCTACTTTGATGTCGTTGATCTACTAGCCTCTGGTGTCTGAGAATCACCAAAGAGTTTTTACAACAGTGTTGTCAAATATCTATTCCGAAGCTGTGGGGGGAGCTCTAGAGAGAAACCTGCGAGCAAAAAGCGAGAATACAGCGAAGAAATCCCGAAGCTACTGAGTGCTGCTTTAAATGCATTTATGGTGAGATTACTACATTTTATTTTATTAAACGCATTTATGGTGAGATTATTATATTTTCATGTCAATCTGTGTTCATTTTGACCACGAACCATGCGCTGTCACTTTAATTCAGTGCGTGCAGCACAGCAAAAATAGACTCGGTGCGGAAACGATCTCTGCACTGCTGTAGCCTCTACGCACCGCGCATGGAACGCATCGCCAGACCGCATCCACGCTCAGTGTGAAAGCTCTAATACGGAGCCCGGGAATCAGGTGTGTATAATCTTAAAAAACTCGAGGCCCCTCCGTATATTCACCAGGCCCACCTAATGACGTTCTGTATCCGCCACTGGTATGAGTAGCCTATGTTAGTATGCGATTTCGAATTCAGCCCATCATTTCTTCGCTGTTATTTTTTTAATAAATCAATGCTATTGGTCAAACTTTATGTATGTCAGTGAATTTTACAAATATTTAACAACCAATGAAAAGCATCAAAACAGCTTGTGTTAAATCTTGTTACTCGATTAGACTGTCAAGCAAAACCTCACAGCTCATAGCTCCTCGTAGCTCCGCCCCTCCTCCTCCGGCCAGCGCATAGCTGAACGTAGGCTAATCAGTGATCTTGTTAGATTAAATAAAGAACTGTTTTTTAAAATAAGTACAGCGTTTTCTTTACTCAAGAAATACTATGTCTATAAAGGTTAATATTTTATGTTTTTGAGGTCTGAGATGCGGGAGCGGTGAAGAGAGAGAAAGGGCAAACCAGAGTACAATTTACTCTCGCGATCGACTGGAAAGCAGTCCGCGATCGACAGGTCGACCGCGACTGGTTGGGCACCCTTGGCCTACGCTAAGGTTTTTCCCAGAAGAAGTAAAACCATGTGACTAATAAATCAATGACAATGTAAAACATGTGACATATATAAAACATGACACAATGTGACTTTTAGTACTTCATTTTATTAACTCCTGGGAATTGTGTTCAAATTATGTTTACCACAAGTGTGTATTCATTTCAGCATTCTTTCTTCCTTCCCTTCCATCTTGGGAACCTATGTGTGTGTGTTCTTGAGTATAAGTCCGGAAATGGAGATGTATTTGTTAGTTTGTAATTTTTTTTACTGCCCAGTTCCTTCATTGCTGTGACGCAATCGGCCTTCAAATGCGGCCTTCGGAGGATGCAGCCCTGAGTTGGGACACAGTTTTGTTTCTCAGCACATAAAGATGAACCATTGATCACTCGTGTGCGGCTTCTCTCCAATGTGGTTCCTCATCCTCTCATGTGTTTTCAGATTTGATGACTGACTGAATCTCTTGTCACAGTGTGAACACTTGTAAGGTTTTTCTCCAGTGTGAATCCTCTCATGTGTTTTCAGATGTGGTAACTGACCGAATCTCTTGTCGCAGTGTGAACACTTGTAAGGTTTTTCTCCAGTGTGAGTTCTCTGGTGCAGTTTTAAACAGTTCGGTCTAATAAAAGTCTTCCCACACTCAAAGCACACGTACTCTCTCACACCAGTATGAGTTTTCCGATGGGTATGTAAAGATTGCTGCAGTGAAAAACTCTTTCCACATTCAGAACATGAATGTGGCTTCTCCTTTGTATGAACTGTCAGGTGTTTCTTCAGGGCTGATACCACAAGAAATGTTTTTCCACACTGATCACATGTGAACGGCTTCTCTCCAGTGTGAACGCTCATGTGAATCTTAAGACAACCTTTGCGTCTAAAACTCTTCCCACATTGATCACATGTGAACGGCTTCTCTCCAGTGTGAACTCTCATGTGCATCTCAAGACTATGTATGGTTGTGTAACTCTTCCCACACTGAGTGCAGGTGAAAGATTTCTTGGCTCTTTTCTTTAAAAATGTATTTTTAGTCTTTGAGCGACTCAAAGGTTTCTCTCCAGGTTTGACATGATGTTCCTCCTCCACTTCACTCAGTTCTTCACTATCCTCCTTCACTTCGCTCAGTTCTTCACTCTCCTCCTTCACTTCACTCAGTTCTTCACTCTCCTCCTTCACTTCACTCAGTTCTTCACTCTCCTCCTCCTTCACTTCGCTCAGTTCTTCACTCTCCTCCTTCACTTCACTCAGTTCTTCACTCTCCTCCTTCACTTCACTCAGTTCTTCACTCTCCTCCTTCACTTCACTCAGTTCTTCACTCTCCTCCTTCACTTCACTCAGTTCTTCACTCTCCTCCTTCACTTCCATCAGTTCTTCACTCTCCACCTTCACTTCTCTCAGTTCTTCACTCTCCACCTTCACTTCTCTCAGTTCTTCACTCTCCTCCTTCACTTCACTCAGTTCTTCACTCTCCTCCTTCACTTCCATCAGTTCTTCACTCTCCACCTTCACTTCTCTCAGTTCTTCACTCTCGTCCTTTACTTCTCTCAGTTCTTCACTCTCGTCCTTTACTTCTCTCAGTTCTTCACTCTCCACCTTCACTTCTCTCAGTTCTTCACTCTCGTCCTTTACTTCCATCAGGTCTGACATGAAATGTGAAGAAAGAAAAATAAGTTAAATTTTTAGTACACAATTCAAAGAGATAAATATAAAGTGAAAGGACATAAAAGCGAGCTCTGATGTAATAGCAGAAATTAGGCAACAGCTATAAAATATTACAATGCATTATATAAATCAATTATACGTCCCTGTCCCTCAAAGCATTATAGCCACAAATAACATGTTTCTGTAGTGAGAACTATTAAATATAGTTGATCAACGACATTTTAACATAAAAAAATAAATTTTTCTGACACCAACTTTTAGAATGAGATTTCATTTATTTTATGAAAAACTTTAATCCTCTATGGTACGGTGTTGCCTCCAGGCAACAGTCTATTTTTTTATAAAAACTTAATTAAATGTAATTGGTCAATGCTTTAAGGTAACTGGTCTAAGGGGAGGGGATGAAAATGCAAAAGAGTGGCCACATGACCCACAGGGGTTAATTTTGTTCCAGCACACGTGCATATGTCACATGGTTTGATATTTTCTCCACTGAAAAAGGCATTTTTCACTCATTTCTGTCCAGATAATCAGCTACAAAAAAAATCTGAGTCACCTTCATTGGTAAGTAAAGAAGTATTTTCAAAAACTTTACATTATATATCATCAAATATATCGTAGGAAATTACATAGAACTGCATGTTGCCTCGAGGCAACATTGTACCATAATGGAATCACATAAGGCCATACTAGGTTTTAATACAAGTGTATTTTATTTGTAAGGAAAAGAGTTTGAATTATCTAAATGTATTTGCATTTTTGCATGATTTTGAAATGCATTTATAAGAAAGGTAATTAACATACTATACATGCACATATTATGATTTAATGCAGGAGATGAATCCGCACGTTTTCTATGGCACTTCAAAAAGGTATAAAGCACAGGTAGCACTGCCAGTGAATGAGAGTGAGGATGAGAGAGTTTTTGTTGTTTTTCCCGCACAAAAAGTATTGTCGTCGCATGATAAACGTAATGTAGAGCCACTGTAGTCACTTGGACTATTTTAACGATGTTTTTAATAACTTTTCTGGGCCGGCGAGTTTCGGTCCCTCAGAAAGCCTATGGAGGAGTGATGCAACCGTCAGATTTCATCGAAAAATATCTTAATTTGTGTTCCGAAGATGAACGAAAGACTTACATGGTTGGAACAACATGAGGGTGAGTAATTACTGACAGAATTTTCATTTTTGGGTGAACTAACCCTTTAACTCTCTCTTTTCCAGCACTTTAGATACAGTTGCGCTTAAAGAAGATTAAAGAAAACAGCCCAACGCTGTGGTACAACGAGCACACTCGGGCCTTTAAGAGAGCAGCCAGAAAAAGGGAGCGCAACTGGAAGAAAACAAAACTAGAGGTATGTCGCATTTCATGGAAGGAGAGCTCGATTGCTTACAGAGAGGCTTTAAAAGCTGCTAGATCTGCTTATTTTTCAACCCTATTAGAAGAAAATAAACATAATTTGTAGAGGCAACAATCTTTTAATTAATAAATACATTTAAAAATAATTATAATGTTTATTGATATTGTTATAGTGTCCAATTTTAAGCAGGAAAAACAAATATTTTTTCCTCACTGATATCATATTGCATACCATAGAGGGTTAATTATTAAGGGCCGGTCACGTTAAACTCTTCACTTAAAAAACTAGCATCACAATAAGTGTATTGTGATTGTCAAAGCATTTAGTATCAACATATGTTACTACATGGTACAATGAGTTTTCGTTTTTATTATTGCTTGACAGAAATTTCACAATTCAACGGCATGCACAGACTTCTCCACACAGGTTCACACTCAGTCATTTTCAAATGAACAGCCCATGTTCAACTTCAACCTACTCTGTTAATTTGAGTGGTGACAGATATTATGGGAGTGGCTTGATGCAGTTAACTTAAGAAACTTTAATTAATACTGTCACGTAACAAATCTGCTTCAAAAATAAATTAAAATGAATTGCTCATCACAAATTTTAAAATAAAAATGTAAAGCCTGTACAAATCCTAGAAATCGATAAATGATTGCCAATCATGTAGGGGAAAAAAAGTGCACATTTTATGCATCTATTAACTTTTACATTGTTTTGGTCGCTTGGATGTTTCCTTATAAAGATCCAGAAATGCATCATGCTTTTCGTCAGGTGTCTTTTTTAATTATATGATGTCATTACGTTGCCATCAGAACAATCTTTAGCTTATTCTAATTTTTAAAAAAAATATTAGTACATTATCTGTGTCCTACATGTTTCCCTCATTCCTGTTACTTCTCACATTATTTTCCTTCTTCCTCAAAAACAGAGCATTTCTTAAAACTGTGGCACCCAAGAAGTGACATCATCTGGGCTCTTTCTACAGCATGATGGGAGGACAAGAAAATAATCTCAATCCATTCTCTCAGTTTTTACACAAACTGTACAGTGTTGACCAGATACTAAGGTAATTATAAGAAGAATAATCTCAATAAATATGAATAACTTCTAGAATTTATGAGAAATACAACTTTATTAGTAACTATAAATCAGACTGTTTATTGGTAAAATAATTATAATAATAACTAGGCTATATTGAAAAATGTCTAAAATATTGGCAACATTGTTGCAAAAAATTGTTGAACCAGATATAAATGTAACAAAAAAGAGAGCTAAAATAATATTTATGACCTTTACTGACCATTTGTTGAAAACAATGTTTTTTTAACTGTTCATCTAAAAGTGATGAAGTGCTTGAATGTTTCTAACATGAATGTTCTTCAGCATCATGAATGAATGAAGAATAAACACCAACCTCTTTGTTCTTCAGGATCTTCAGTGTGTTTCATTCTGCAGGGTTCTGGATCACTCATGTTCTCACTGTCCTCTTTAATAAACTCAGTCTTTGCAGATTTCAGCTCTTCCTGATGCTCTGATGCTCGTCTTCACTTGCAGCTGATGGGAATTTACAGCATTTATTGGAGAATTAATGTGGGAGGAGCTTCACTGATGATGTGATTTTTGTGGGAGGAGCTTCACTGATGATGACTTCCAGTGTGGGAGGAGCTTCACTGATGATGAATCAAAGTGTGGTAGGAGCTGATCTGACAAAATCAAAAAATATATCAGTTACTGAGTCTGTTTTTGTACTAAATATCACATCTAAGCACTTATGCCTGTTTGTCTGTCTATTGTCAAGTAACTGATGCCAATTCACATATTTTTTTACTAACCTGGGGCCGTATTCACACAAAGCATTTTATCTTACCACTAGGAGTACTTCTAAATCGCACTAAAAGATTTTAGCTAGGAGTTTTCTCTTAAAAGTTATTCACATCACCTTTCAGACCTACTCTTATTAAAGAAAAATTACAACTCCTAAACTAATAGTGAGTCTTTGTTGCTGCCTGCCTAATGTTTTTTCTCATTAAAATCATGCTCACATACATACTGTTTTAATATAATATAATATAATATAATATAATATAATATAATATAATATAATATAATATAATATAATATAGCTGAATGTCCAATAAAGCTGTTCTCATTTAAAACACTGCTCATTCACGTCTGTTAGCTGCCGTGCTTCACTCTGCTGCACTCATGGTACGGCCGCACAGTTCCTTGATTGTTACGCCGGAATGAGAGTATAGTTCCTAGCCATCTAGGCTTAGAAAATCGCAACTTTTCATTTTCCGTCGATCTTAGTACGAGGTTTAACAACAGAAGAGTCAAGTTTTAAATAGGAAAAATATTGAAAATCGTTGGTCATTTTGAAAGAAACGCTACAGAATGAATGGATTCTAAAACGGTAAAACTCAACTGTTTAACTCTGGGGGAGTTGTAAAATGAGCATATTTACGAAAAAAGTGGAGTATCCCTTTAAAGAACAAGTTTAAAGGGGTCAGATTACTAATATTGGAGTCAAATAACTAAATGCTTATTCTCCATCTTTTTAATCCTATTAACGTTATTGGTTCAAAATAGCACTAATCCTTCCAAGACCAAAATATAGTGTTTTCAGCAGCTGTTAAAGGGTTGATCAGCTTTTTTCCGAAGGCTTGTGTTTAGGCTATGTGGTGCAGTCTAACATGTGTTCATGCTTCATTCAAAAAAACCCGCATTTTTTCACATAGACATAATAAATACATAGACGCCCTATTGGCCGCTTTGGAACGTTGCTGCGATACGTCAACGCGTCCACCATTTTGTGGAGGGCAAGACTGCGCTGTAATCAATGCAAGTGAACAGGTGAGCTGCGGTTTTTCTGTATAAAAACCAAAAAAAAATTACATTTATCAACCGATTTCGGTGGTTTGTATGTGGTGTACAAAAAAGTTCCATCTGTAGTTAGTTAAACTCTCGATAGTTAGACTTATAATTATTTTATTTTTTTTTAATAAGGAATGGCCAAAGCTCAGGCTTGTCATGTATTTAGCTTTTCATTCTTGGATAAGAATTGTGAACACCCCCATACTGAGATATAATTTAATTTTCACATTAAATTAAATAAAGTTTTCTTATTGTGGGAAAAGCATATTCTGTCATTGACCTGATTTTAGCAATAACAAAGATAACTGATGGATCCTTTATGGTAATACATATGATATGGTACAACTACAGTGCAATGCAAATAGTAAATTAGATAAAGTGAGAGGTAGGCTAATAGTAAATAGTTTAGTCAATAAAATAAACAAACAGTATACAGTAAATAAAATAGTAATGAAAAGTATAATTATATAATATCATAAGTACTAATATAATAATAATAATAATAATAATATATTGATAATAGCATAGTTTATGTATAATACTATAATAATAGCAATAGAATATGAAATATCAATTACAGAATATAGACAATAAAAAAGAATAAGTTAAATAGTTACAATGAATAGTAAAATAATTTAACAGCATAACTATAATAGATTGATAATCGCAAGTGGTATATTATTATAATAACAATAATAAATAATGTAAATTTATACATTTTAAAATATTATTACATAGGCTATATAGAATAAAACGAAGCAACCCTGTCTCTTTTTGTTAAATTTCAGTTTTTAAAAGGTATAAGAAGCTATACAAGTCAAGAAATAAAGTAAACGATCCAGTCAAACATACAGCAGGCTACACTGTTAAAGTTAAATAGCCTAAATATATAAAGTTATGAAACTTCACTTTGCCCTCAGCCAAAACAATCTGCCAAGGAACAAATTATAGATTAATGAAACCAAAGATCGCCCGTTAGATAAACACGAGACGAATTATTCTCACTAGACTGACAGCGACGAACGTCAGAACTCAGAAGCACTATAGACGAATCCGACGAGCGTTCTGTGTAGGCTGCCATCTTGTGGCGACGCCATTACTGAGCTGTTACTAGTATGTAAACAAACCTCCGTGATAACGCAAACGCACCCTCGATGACAGCTGCAGGCAGTATGACTTGTTAGGTTGATGATGTTAGACAGTGGCCTCCAGTCACAGATGAAGGTACAAACGATCTTACAGATTATTTATGAAAATAGCTTGGCAATAACTATGCTAGCTAGGCAAGCTAACGAGGAAACTATTAAAAGATCTGTCCATTTGGCAACAATAAATAAATTAATGATATCAAATAAACGAATTCATGTTTTTATTTTGTGACCATTATTTATCTCATTTTCACATTTCAAAAGGAAAGGGTAAGGTACAGCTAACTGCTAGCGTTGTTGGTTCTCAGAGTGAGAGTCACAGTCAAGCAAATACAGTAACGTTAATGCTACTAAGTTACTGCCCCAACGCGCCCCTTCGGTTGTTTTAAAGGTATTCAAGAGTATTTTCTCCTTCGCCTGGCATCCGATGATCAACAAAATGCCAACTACAGGTCACTGATAGAGGGTCAAAAAATTATCTGAGCTCCGTATGGGTTGGTCAAATAATGCACACTCTACCAGATGATAAATACATAGTTCTTAAAGGACCTGTCCGATCTTCACAGACCATTAACAACACTTATACTGTTCAAATAACTCTGCAGAGGAAGAATAGTAAAGTTGTAGATGTAACGTTAGTGACAGTCGTAAATTGCGGGCTGTTTATTCCAGTGGACGCAACCAAACCAATAGGAGGCAATGGCGCAACGCTACCCAGCAACAGCTCAGTAATGGCGCCCGCTTACTTCCGGTAGTTTCGCCGGATTCGTCTATAGCCGAGGCAAGGCTGTTCTCGGCGGGGTACATGAGCGCTGAGCGCCCGCGGTGATCGCTGGATCAACTCCGAAACCGTCAGATAACATTTTTAAAAAGGCGCTATCTTTATAAATAAACCACAGATTTGAGCTTTAAACAACTACATTGTCGACTGAAAAACTCTTAAAACTACATTTCGTGACACAATAACAGTAGTATTTTTAAATTTCGCGGCCTTTCTCCTCTGAAAATAAAAATAGTAAATGAAATGCAACCAGAAACAAATTTTCAGTTTTGCTTGTGAAAGGTAATTCCCTGAGACCTGTTTTCAATTGTGTGGCGATTTGTAAAGCCCCAAGCAGCACAAGAAATAGGCATTTTTCTCAATTCTCGTTATGAGAGGTATGGGAAAGTTGCCCTCCGCAGTATGGCGGCGCCGTTGACGTACGATCCAGCGGCCAATAGGGCGTCTATGTATATTAGGCTGCGTCCGAAATCGAATACTTCCCTACTATATAGTATGCGAAAAACAGTACGCGAGCAGAGTAGTATGTCCGAAATCATAGAATTCGAAAAACAGTAGGCGAGAAGTACCCGGATGACCTACTACATCCGGCGAGATTCTGAAGTGCGCATACGATGGACACTTTACTATCCCATGATGCCACGGGAGAGGAGTTGTCGTCGTTATATTTGAAAATGGCGGAAAACGGAGACGCGGCTGTTTTCAAGTGTAAGTACTTTACAACACACTTTTTGTTTATTTGTGGTTAAATTGTATTTGTTTAACATCATATAAGTAAACGATTGACTTGTTAAAAGTTTAAATAATGTAAATCGAGGGTACAAGTTTGTGAATTGGCTGCAAAATGACAATTTTATCATTATTATTATTGCCGAACAGAACGAGCTAATGTCTGTCAGTTAACACTGTTTTATTTAAACAACGACGTTGTTTCTCAGTTAAATGAGAGGGTTACAAAACTTTTATTTTTTAATTTTACAACGATTTTATTTCTTCTTTACCAGTGTTGATATGTAATTTGTGTTGGCTACAAAGCAAGCTACTGTAATCAAGTGTACCTCAACTTGTCCAACATTAATATTAATTTAATAATATAGATTGACCATGGTTCATCACTAATGTTAAATTCTGTGTTGATTTTGCAGGGGCTGATGACCACACCTGTGTTCTTATGGCTAATGGAAGAGAGGAAAGAAAAGAAAGAGCGACGAGAGAGAGAGGAAAAATTCCTTCTGCTTTTAGAAATTGCTAAAAAAAAATTATAATAAAGAAAACAAATGTTACACACTCTCTTTCCATTTATTTGTTATAAGTTCATTTTGTAATGCTGTTTTAGCAAGTTTTATTACAAAACACTTAATTCCCAGGGATTTACAGTAGTTAGATTGTCAATTGTAAAGTGTTTAATATGTGGCATTGAGTAATTAATATTTTTAAAGGGTGTTGTGTGTGCACTTATTTTGTGACAGATTCCAGATGTTTTTTGAAACAAGCAAATTGCAGGTATATCTGAAAAATATGAGTGCCACACTGAAGAGAAATATCCACATACCCCAGACACCTTTAAAATGTATTTGCTTTATTTTTGTATATTATTTAACTTTTAAATGGATACAGAATACAAAAGTTTAAAACAAAATCACAAAACTTTGGCAAAACTTTTTTTTATTAAAGTGTCATCTTGAGGGAAGAAAATGAACTTCAGCAGCTTCAGTAAGGTAACCTTCACAGGTTTCTAAAGATCTAAAGGGACTTTCTTACTAACAGTCTCATTTGTTGGGCATCACTTTAAAATAATTTAAAATCTGTTTCTTTAAAAGCATGTGTACAAGATGAGAACTTTACACCTTGGGTAATTTTTGGATTTCCACTTGAATTTTTCCTACCTAAATTTAAAGTAAATAATTTGTAAAAAATTAAGCTCAAATATGTGATATGTAGCTAGAACACCAGCACCTCGATGTCCTTTTTTTCCACCCATGGTCGCAATCAGTGACTGGATGGACTACCGTGAGGGGTGGAGGTCAGCTCCATCTTTAAAATATAGATGAAGAATTGGCGTTGTAGGGCTCACAATCTGTAACGTGTTCATAGTTTATTTTAAAATACGATTTGAATCGACAAGACACTTGTTTTCTGTGTTGGATTATTTATATGTATATGTATTATATGTATATGATCCATTTCTTATATGTGTGTGTGTATATATATATATATTATATATATATATACACACACACACATATATATATATATGAATACTTAAGATGTAAAAGCCTCTAAGTGCCATCTGGAATTTTCTTTTAGTTTGATTATTTTTATCAAGTTTATCATGTTTATGTTCAGTTATTTCACTTTAATGGCAATGAAAAGGACCTATTAATTGTCATTAAAGTGAAATTACTGAACCTATAATACAAGTTTGATAAAAATGCTCATTTTAGAAGAATCCTTTTCTTTTACGTCTTAAGTCTTCATACATGAATGAATGTGTGTGTGTATTGTATCTGACCTCAGTGTGTTACCCTATTGTTCACTGTGTGTGTGTGTGTGTGTGTGTATATATATATATATACACACACACACACACACACACACACACACTGTGATATTGCCATCCATGAATGAATCGACAGAGATAAACACACGCATATTATTGATTCATTCATGTTTATTCATTGATGGCACTATCACAAGCAAATAAATTACTTTTTCCTTACCAAAAATCAACCTCTGCCATTGTTCACAGGTTTGTGTGTGTGCGAGCAACTGACCGACGACTCTGAATTGTGAGCACGAACGACGTAAAAACGCAGACGAAAGCGGAAAGAAGAACTAAAAATGTTATGTTGGTGCAGTCAGTGGAACGGGCTCTTTAAATTTTCGCGCTGATGTGACCGCGCATGTTACGTGACAATACCAACATGGCGCATGTAGTACGTCCGGACTCCATTCATACTACCCGTATTCATACTATATAGAACGTACTTTTTTAACGGTCGCGAAGTACGTTCTAATTTAAATGTAGTACCTACTCACAAAGTATGCGATTTCGGACGCAGCCTATGTCTATGTTTTTTCATATAATTTACCTTTATTCTGCACCGCTGTGTCCCTCCTCGTAAACCGATCTTCTTCTTCTTCTTCTTCTTCTATAATTTTATTGGCAGTTTGCAGTCAAAGTGCATTACCGCCATCTACTGGGCTGAGGTGTGATCACATAGGGATGTCAAAAAAAAAAAAAAAAAAAAAAAAGTAACTAAATAAACAATAAATAAAGCTTCAGCTGGCGCTGCGTGTTCAGCTCCTCCAGCTTCCACTCTTATAGCTCCTCAAACTTGTAATAATATTATTAAATAAATAAATAACTAAATTCTTCTTGCTAGTTGGCTTTCTTTAAGATGTAAACCGATCTGATGATTTCCTGGTTATAAGAAGCCTCTCCCTCAGAAATACACGACGGGCTCTGATTGGTCAGCTTGGCCCAGTGTGTTGTGATTCGCTTACCGCCTAGTTCACGCTGTCCGGAAACGTCCATAACAGCAGTTGCATGTGCTCCGGTGTAATGTAAACACAGGCGTCAATATTGCCTTCAATTCATCGATTTCATCCCGAATCAGATTTAGAGAATATTAGTGGAGAGGAATCGAGCAGAACTTGCTCACGAACGGCTTTTTCAGGACGTTTCAGAGTGGTATGTTTTTTGTTGTTGTTGTTTTTTTGTAGATGTCTCATTCTCTTTATATACACTGTTATTTGCAAATGCTAAGTTACTGCTTATGCTAATGCTACTGTTTATGTTAAAACACGCAAAACGTTCATACAATCGTTCTAACTCATAATATTACAATCCTAGAATGGATTATTTGATTCTCTCTCTCTCTCTCTCTCTCTCTCTCTCTCTCTCTCTCTCTCTCTCTCTCTCTCTCTCTCTCTCACTCACTCACTCACTCACTCTCACACACACACACACACACACACACACACACACACACACTCTCTCTCTCTCTCTAAAAAAACATATGTAATCAAATATCTGTTGTCAGAACTATGGACAGTAAACAAAATGTTTACACAGTGAACCATGTTTGATATAACGTTACCTGTGGCCATGATAGAATTATTTTATGCCGTAGACATAACCTCTTCACATTAAGACAAACAGGTAAACTAGAGCATTTGTATTAGCCTATCTGACATAGCATTTGATAGTAATATATTATTTAGCCACAGCCACAAATCTAACACTGAAAAGGGTATTTTATAAAAAAAAAATTAATAAAATTGTAAATTTTAGTTTTGAAATATAACTGTATAAGAAACAGTGCAACAAATAAATCTAGGAATATTAAACAAATATACATGAATAATATTTGACAAAAAAAAAAACCTCTTTAAAACTTCATTTCCCAGAAACAATTTTGTTAAATAAAAGGCATTTCAGTTTTTAAATATGAAAGCGCAACAGAAACTTATACTCAATCTATAGTCCTTTAAAGCTTAAAGGAGAACTCCGGTCAATTTTAACATTGAGCTCATTTGTTTGTACATTTGGAGTGCTGTAGAAGTCGATTGCCGAGTTCACGCGCATAGGTTTAGTTACCTATGATCACGCGCCTGAACTCGGCAATCGACTACTTTGGACTTCAACCGAAAACAGGATGTAAACACTGGTATTTGTGCTGGCTTAAATAACATCATTTTTATTCATATCTTTCACATCTACTGCAGTCAGATTCACTCGTGTTCACTCTGAAGGAATCACTCACATTTTCTGTGCACTTGTAATGACACATCAAGGATGTTAAGAGGCTAAAAGCAGGTTTAGTACTTGCCCCATTGAAGTCAACAGGGTGCAAATTTTAAAGAGGATAACACGGTGTAGGCAACAACGATTTTTGTCGTTGTTCTCTGTATTGACAGCACTCCAAATGTACAAAAAAATGAGTTCAATGTTAAAATTGACCGGAGTTCTCCTTTAAGAGTATTATTGAAATTTGAAACAAGAACTTTTGAAATATGGCAACGATGTTGGGAAAATTAATCAAGTGGGAGACATCTTTTTAATTTACAGTCTAAAGTAGGCCTAAATAAGATTGCAGTGTCAGGTAGAGCTAGACATGAAGAAGTGGTGTTGTCCAGGCTGAGGATTGTACTTAACAGTACATTATTTTTAATGAAAAAGCATGCTGAGGGTATCTGTGAGTATTGTCTTGGAAATAACCCAGAAACTGGAGAGCATGTAGGCCTAGTGTTTTATTGTCAGAAATATAAGCATGAGAGGGAAAGGTTTATTGAGCAAGTAGAAGCCAATGAAATTATATTTAATTATAGAAATATTTTACATTGAAGTTCTGATAAGATGTGTCAAATTTTGTTTTCTTTTTTAAAGAATACACGGCTTTTAAAAAGAATTTAAAAGTATTGAGAAAATAAGCTGTGGGTATACTCCAGTCCAGAGGTTGCGGTAATACAACAACAAGTTGTCAACCGCCAGATAAAAACAGAAGAAGAAGAAGTAGTTACTAGTTTCAGCGTCGAGTATTTTGGGGATTCATAAATTTTGGGGCATCTCGCCCGGGGGGCGGGGTTACGTTCTGCGTCACTTCTCTCATGCGGGTTCTCTTCGACCAGGGTCAGCGCGCACACAGGCAGGCACAGAACTAGCTAGCGAACCTAGGTCATAAATCTAATAAGTTATGTTTTTTACAACACGTTTTTGATGGAAAAGTGATGTTTAATTTCCATAGTCTTTGTTTAGTGAACGAAAGCGAAATCAGGAATTGCGGTCTTTCAGTTTGTTTATCGTTGCCTAGCTACCAAGGGTTGTACAAGATGTGCTGTAGCCTTAATTATTTACAATGGCCAAGTCGCGTTTCATATTAACAGATGAATAGGCTTCGCTCAGTTTATTAAATACATCCAACCTGAAAATCACGGTAGGACTGTGCAAACAAAGTAGACTATCTGTCTAGCATTGCCATGTCAGTGTATTGATTCATTGTCCCATCATAGTTTGTAAGAGACATTTCAGGTTGGATGTATTTAATAAACTGAGCGAAGCCGAAGCCTATTCATCTGTTAATATGAAACGCGACTTGGCCATTGTAATTAAGGCTACAGCACATCTTGTACAACAGAAATGGTTAGCGCTTTTCCCAAATATCACTTTTCATAAGGTATGGACAGTGCCAAACACATTTTTGTTTCATAATAAAATAGAAGAAATCCATTTTAAAAAATATTCACCGTTATTACCCTTGTAATAAATATCTAAGTAAATTTTACAGTAATATTTCCCCACTATGCTCTTTTTGCCAAGAGGAGGAAGAATCTATTTTACACTTATTTTACTTATGTTCTTATACTAAACAATTTTGGCTTCAAATTTCAGCTTCCATATTTCTTGCATTTCATCAGTTATGTAATATTTCTGTCAGTAAAGTTATTTTTCACTCTGATGTCTCTGAAAATAAAAAGCTAGATGATATATTAAACTTGTTCTGTATGATGGGAAAATACCACATCCACAAAGCAAGATACCTTAAATTCAAACCTAGTTGCAAAATTTTTGCTTATGATTTAGTTATTATTGTCTTCACTTCAAAAAATCCCCTCCAATAAAAAAGCTTTGAAAACATCCTGTATTATAGAACAAGTTTTATGTAAATTGTAATTGTATTTTATTTACTGTTATTATTTACTTTCATTTTCTCTGTATCCCCACATGTTCATGTTCATTGTTTTGTGTTATTTCCATTGTATTGATTTATATTGTAATGCAATAAAAAAAAAAAAAAACATCTTGTACAACCCTGGTAGCTAGGCAACGATAAACAAACTGAAAGACCGCGATTCCTGATTTCGCTTTCGTTCAAAACAAAGACTATGGAAATTAAACATCACTTTTCCATCAAAAAACGTGTTGTAAAAAACATAACTTATTAGATTTAAGACCTAGGTTCGCTAGCTAGTTCTGTGCCTGCCTGTGTGCGCGCTGACCCTGGTCGACGAGAACCCGCATTAGAGATGTGACGCAGGACGTAACCCCGCCCCCCGGGCGAGATGCCCCAAAATTTATGAGTCCCGAGTATTTTGAGGGGAGGAGAGCAGTTCACGGTATTTCTCATATTTACACTCCATCACACACACTTTATACAGTTTGATTAAGCGACAGACTCCTTTCTGTAGTGTTTTCATCGATCACAGCGATACTTGTGCGTCTTTTCTGGCGTCTTCCTTCTGAAATAAACATTTAGTGCAGCAGCAGCGAGCATGAGGAGAATATGTTGAGTTCATTCAGACCTGAGCGATTTTGTGTTCGTTTGTGTGATTGTCTCGATGTTTGTGTGAGAACTGTTACTGAATGTCAAGTCAAAAGTTAAAGTTTGAGATTTGTGGGGGAATTGATGCTGCTGCTGTTTTATTTATGCTTTTTGACATTTTTGGCAGATCAAATGTGGTTTACGTTGTTAAAATGCGGGAACAGATACGGCTAAATACTTCACATTGAGCTTATGATTACTTTTTTAGATGCATAGTGCAGTGCAATGCATCTAGTTACTAGAAAATCTAAATATATTTTAGATATTGACATTATAGCCTACTGCTGTAGTTACTTAGATGAGGTGTTTTTTTAAGATTAATGCCATTAGTGTTTGTTTTTATTTTTATGTTTTATCCTTGTCGTGTTGTGAGAAGCAATAGTAACTGTTATTGTCTTTCAATATAGCAGTTTTACAGGCTTTTATCATGTATCCTGACTCAAATAATGTGTTTCTAACAGCAAACACTCAGAATAAAGTGAGATGATCTGCTGATGATTCTGAATGGCTTGTTGAATGAGTGTTGATAGTCTGAGGCTCATCAATATTAACAGATCTGCTGAAAACACTCTTTATTTCATGACAATAGTTCCTGTTTTCACCTCATTTATTATGCTGATGTCTTCAGATCTCCTGTAAATGTACATTTAAAGCTCATTTCATTGGTGTCAGCCGACTGAGGGGATTTGTTGGTTACTCTTGTGTGTTTATTTCTGTGTTTATGATTTTTATCTGTTTTTCTTACCTTATCATCATTGAAGCTCCTCCCACTGTAATTCATCATCAGTGAAGCTCCTCCCACTGCAATTCTCCAATAAATGCTGGAATACTCCCATCAGCTACAAGTGAAGACGAGCATCAGAGCATCAGGAAGAGCTGAAATCTGTAAAGACTGAGTTTATTAAAGAGGACATTGAGAACATGAGTGATCCAGAACCCTGCAGAATGAAACACACTGAAGATCCTGAAGAACAAAGAGGTTGGTGTTTATTCTTCATTCATTCATGATGCTGAAGAACATTCATGTTAGAAACATTCAAGCACTTCATCACTTTTAGATATGCAGATAAACTATGAAATGGTACAGAATGTTCTGGGGTTTTCTTCAACAAATGTTCAGTAAAGGGAGGTTTGAGAAATGTTTATATTAATTGTTCAACATCAGATCAAACTAAATACTATTTTAACTTTTTTATTTTACATTTATTTTATATCTGGTTCACAATTTGCAACAACGTTACCAGAATTCTAGTCATTTTCAACATGTTTAGGAATAATCAGTAAAGTTACTGATAAAGTTGTAACAGGGTTGATGAGGCCATCCTTAAAAATATTCTTGCTTGCCGTAACCGTCCGTCAATTTAGGTCTGACTCAATTAATTTTTTTTTCCTTTTAGTCCGACCAACTTGCCGGTTGTAAACTTGCGTTAAGACAGACCTTTTTTTTTTTTTTTACACTTCAAACAATAATACAAATGCAATAAAATAATAATTAATTAGTAAGTATTGTGAATATAAATTGCCCATAGGCCTACATACAAACGTATGCGAAATGAAACCGAAATCGCGACTCTCAGGGCCACCAACCCTTTCCAACTCCCAGAGTTATCCTTCCCGTCCAGATCCCATGCTACATCTTTACATTACTATTGGGCAGTTTCAGCATATGGACGTGACATTTGCAGTCAAAACTTGAAATGTAAAATTTCAGAAATAAAGAGAGTTTATTTGTTTATTTTTATTTATTTATTTATTTAGTTATTTTATTAGTTTATTTTTTTATTTTCCTTAATAAAGGAGTTCAAACGTTAGAAAAATATCAGTATACACATGCGTTTTATATTTAATATGAGGGAAATACACTTGTGTAACTGTCCGGACGTGACACAAAAAAAATCTTTAACTTTTAGGTGGTAAAATATGTTTTAGTAATTCTATGAATTAAACTGTGCAAACCAAAAGTAATAAAGAATAAAGATAAAGAAGGGTCGGCTCTCCACAGAACATAATATATTCATTTTATTTTATTTTTCATGTTCGCATTTATGAGGAAGAAACAATGTTACGGACGTGAGCGCTCTGAAAGCGGCACTACAAGACTGCTTTAAAACTTTCACAGAGACCTCAAACAGGCATTTAAAACACCAAATATAAAAGATTGGCATATCAATCAAAATAATATTCGATGATTGATCGAAAATCGTATCTCTTCCCCCACATGCTCACCGGCAAGACGCTCCGACATTAAATTTCTCTGTACTGTAGGCTAATAGGCCTATGTGTTGTAGCCCAGTCATTGAAAAACTATTTAGTTTCATATTCATGTTTAAATAAAATAATATTTTTTTAAAACTTCATGTTGATTATATGAAAAGTGAAAAGCATGAATAAGATAAGATGATCCCGAAAATATCGTGGAGACAAATGGAGTGGGCACATGATTTTGACCAATTTTCTGGATTTAATAAATAAGAGCTAAATATAGCAGGCAATCTAATCAGGACAGTGTAGTGATTCTGACAGGTCAATTTAGCTCAAAAGGAATTATTAATTAATTTATAGGGAATTCGAAAGAATCACTTATTACGGCTATGCTAATGACTCGTCCAGCATTCATTTGAACCGGCCGTAACTATCAGCTCTGCAGCGGATATAAATATCCAAACTATAGTGAAACACTATTTATTAGCATGGTAACTAACTTATATCAGCAGTTTAAGGGCCTGTTCACATATCGCGTCTTTTGCGCGCTCAAGTTTGTTATTTCAAATGTAGGCACGCGGTATGCGCGCTCATAATGGAAGCGACGCGGTCGCGGTGCGACGCGCTCGTTTATTCCAAGCGCGTCCGTGCCGCATTGAGATAAAAACATCTCAACTTTTCAGAATATTTGCAGAATGCCGCAAGCGCACCGTAGGACACGTGACAAGAACCAACCAATCAGCTTCCTCCCCTTTTCTGTTACTTTGAAACCTCAGCAGAAAAATGGAGGAGGCAGCTCATCATTGCGGTCCAGGGATTTCCTGAACTTTATGACTTGCTGAAATTTCCTTGCTGTAACGGAGAGCGCAGCTGATGGTTGCTTAGCAACGACAGTCACCTCCGGAGCGCAACCGCCCTAGCGCTTTGGAAAAAGGAGAATGCGGTGCGCCTACGTTTTCTACGCGTTTTTAGGCGCAATATGTGAATGGCGCCTAAGACATTAAATTTGTAAGCACATGACACAAGTAACACTTCTCTTTAAAATACAAACAAGACGTTATTGATTATTCTAAAACATAAAACTAATATCTAACACAAACACACAAATTCATACGAGTTGCAGAAAGAGAGACAGTGAGGAATGAATGAGTTTTAAGAGTGAGATGATGAAATCTCAAGATTCTATGCACCTATAAGACATGACCTGAATGAACCATCAATCATTAATTTAACCCTTCTATCCTTTCTTAGGCAGGTTATTAAATCTATATCAATTACACCAGTTCAGCTTAAGAGTCTGGAGGCTACTTGTCTTTGCTCTCCTTTGGGAATTCCCTTTTGTCAGTGAAAGGGGGTTTCCTGAGTTTGTTGATTGGCGGGCTGTCTCCTCGTGCCTGGATATATGTCTGGGGCGGCCAATCACATGGTGTGCTGACGGATGGATGGAAAGTCTTTGAAGTTGGAACCGCTGATGATATAAGCATAAGAATATATTTGCAGTCGAATCGAGGACCAAAACTTTGCCGCAAAACTTAACTTAGAACCGAGACTCACAACGGAAAAGAAAAGAACTAAGAAAAGAAAGAAAATTGAGACGAGAGTTGTTAGATGGCTTGAATGAAGCTGTTTAACCCATGTTCTTCTGATCTTGATTTGGGTTCTTTCATCTGCTCGTCTACATGGTTACTCGTCTGTCTGGCTACTCCGTCATGGCTTCTCCATGATCGCTTTTTGAATCTACTTTTCCAAAGCTTTGTTCGGGTCCTAACGGTACGTTCACACGGGGCGTCAGCGTCAATGCTTGACGGAAGGCGTGGCTGAAGTTTGGCACTGACGCCATGGTCATAGCAGCGTCAGCCAATGAAATTTAAAATGTATCCTCAGTTTGCTGCTCTTGAACAGGATGAACGTGATTGGCTGCCGCCTGGCTACTGTATTTGCATAGAGCGATCCTATTGGCTGACGCTTCCGTCTGCGGCGCTTCACTGGCGTTGCTCGCGGCAGAAGTTGAAAAATTCTCAACTTCTGCCGCGAGCAACGCCAGTGAAGCACCGCCGACGGATCCACAATTCTTTTCGGCAACGCTTGACGTCACCCATTCAAAGTCAATGGGAAGCATTGACGCTGACGCCCCGTGTGAACGTACCGTAAGATTTTAAAATCGTATGTTTGTCCACCCTTCTGGATGAGTTCTGACCAATTAGACACTGTCTTTATTTGAGAGGTGTTTTTTTCTTCACTTCTCATCGTAAATCATGCGTTATCTGTGATCACTTTACTCTCCAGCACGAGCAGAGGCCACAGTTTATTACTATTCACATCATTATTATTATAAGAATACAACACATTTTACACTGATTTTAATCAAGCCATCTTTTGAATCAAGAACATACGATCGTACTGATAGGAAACGAGACACTTTCATTCAAACATCTAATAGTTATAACAATTACATGACTTATATATGGGATCTAAGCATATTAGACACACATATAGGTTGTAGACACAATATAGAATTATGTAGTTGAACGATGTTTGATTATAAATCCATCAAGAATTGTTTTGGGATGATTTTATGTATTTTTATAGGTAAAGTCTCAGTCTCTGTGGTTTTAACCCTAGGATTTCAACCCTAGGGTCGTTCAGAGTTCCTTAACCCCCTGAGGTCGACGGTATCGCCGGCGATACCAGCTCACTTTTTTTTTATCAGTGTAAAAGAAACTCATAAATACTCTGTTGACTTTGATTTTCCCTAGGAGTTTCATACATCAATCGATTCTGTTAAATGTGTATTATTTTTGTGTATACTCACAATAAAAACAAAGTGTTGTGCTTTTTGACAAATAAAGAAAAATAAACACGAAGCGAGTTCTGCCTTCTCTCTGCCAGTAAAGTCCATTCTGAAACGCGTCCGAAAATGAACTGTAGCTCAGCGAATACTCAGTCAAACAGACATACAGACACACAGGCATGAAGCTTTAAGTTAAATGAAGTAATTTATATAAAAAACAAATATTCTCATCTTGTGAAATCTGTATTAAAAGAGAGCGATTCCAGTCGACCTAATTACAGCTGATTCAGATGTAATGTGACTCCGCCCACGTGCGCTATTCAAACGCAAATGGCTGAGGCAATCCTGTGAACGCCCTCATATCAGCTCGAGAAAACACACAAGTTTATTCAGATCATTACTTGTTTACACCGTCTTGCAGCGCTGTGAGGAATAACAATAATAATGGAAAATTTCCCTCAGAAGTGCGGGTATATCGAGGAGCGAGCTGAGGAATACTAGTAAGTTTTTTTTCCTTCATGAATTTCTTCACGTGGGTTTCTGTTTATGAATGAATGAACGGCAGAGATGCGCACTGTTTACTAGGCTTGTTGCGATAGTCGGTGTTACCGGTGATACACGGTGTTTAACCCACCTACCGGTCATAGCACTTGACCACCGGCACTGTCCCCATCGTGTTGAAGTTTTAGCCTATAGTAATAAAGCACTTAATTCAGTTAGTGACTATGTGCCTTCTTAATTTAGCGTAAGCGGAACGAGCGCCGCAGTAAAGCAGCAGGTGTCCGATTTCATTTATCATTTGAGGAGAGTGAGGCGAGCTAACTGGCAAAGGATGGCGGAAGATCTGGTTTCAAAGAGAAATGCAAACGTGAGTTTAATTTTTATATTAGCTTTTTTTTGCACTTAAGTGTCCAGTGATTATTCGGGTAGGCTACCTTATTTAACGAAGTTTTTGATGTTCGTTCGTTTCATATTCGATGGTTGTGCTGTGTTTTTTTTTTTTTTTTTTTTTTAGCTGAAAAAGGCAGGCACTTTATTTAACGAATAGTGATTTTTTTTAATATAATTTCTTGTTTGATACTTGCACGATGTGTGCAGTGGTTCGTTTTGTTAATAAATGCACTTTAAAGGTGTTTCATAAGTGCTTTTGTTTAGTTTTTACATGGTGTGTTAAGTTATTATTCATTTTTGCAATAAAGATGTGTGTAATACAAGCGAGTGTCTTATTGTTTTGTGTATTTTTATTAAGAATAAAATAAATTAACCCATGATTAATTCAAACAAATGCTACTGAATTGCCGCTAATTAAAGTGAAAGTAAATTGAGACGTGTGCACGTGCGCATTTTCGGCCACCCGAAATCCCCGACACGCAACCCCGGTGACACCGGGATTACCGGTTTTTTTACACGTCGATTAACCGGTGGAAAAAATCCGTCACCGCAACATCCCTACTGTTTACCACAGCTGGCAAAGACAGTTTAAATTTAAATCGCGTGTGTGAATGAATGATGATGTTTTAGCAAACTGTATTGCTATACTGAGATGAGTAAAAATCGACTGAAATATGTTGAAATAAAATGAAGGCTATTTGTATAAGCAACGTATTAAACTGCAAATTAACAATATGCCGTAATATTTCATGAAAACAACGTTACAGTCAGGCGAAATATGAAAGACAACATCTTGACTAGATTTGGGTACAGTTTTTACTGTAGAATACTGCCACGTCAAATAAGCTTTTGTTTAGCAATTTCTAGTTTTTAATCTAAGTTTTTAATCTAATCTAAGTTTTTAATAAAATAGCAAAACATATTTACAAGATAGATGTAAGCAAAATCTTAAATGGTCAATATAAGTCTTCTAAATATATCTTTTGTCCTTGCATTGTGGCTTAGTCAGTGTCACACCTGAATGAATGGCTAATTATGCAGAGTCATTATGCAGAGTGGGTGGGACATTGTATTCTAAGGTGTAAACCACTCCTCGTTCACGCCCCCTCGCATACTGGCTTTCCAAGCAAAACCTGTTTTACATCAATTTATATCAATATATGGTTTTATGTGAACGATAAAGCAAGACTATTTTCACATAATTTTGAAGAAAAAACTCTAGGCGAGGACATCCATTAGTCAAAAGTCTTATTGACACATATTTACTATGTGTTTTGTGGCCTTATTTCAGAAATTTTATTTTTTATTTTTTTCAATAACAATGCATAAACATTATTCTCTCAAAAATGAAAACATGTACATACACGTGGCTCACATATTATGGTAGCCCTGTTTGTGCTTTATAGAGTGAATTTACACCTTTGCCATTAATATGTTTATAAGTAACTGAAAAAAGCACAAATGTTAGGGCATGTCAGAACATCTCAAGGGCCCCAAAAACAGCCCAGACCCCAGAGGGTTAAAGGGGGGTTGAAATGCTATTTCATGCATACTGAGTTTTTTACACTGTTAAAGAGTTGGATTCCCATGCTAAACATGGACAAAGTTTCAAAAATTAATTTGTACGTTTGATGAAGTATTTCTGTGCCAAAAATACTCCTTCCGGTTTGTCACAAGTTTCGGAAAGTTTTTTTTCCGAGCATGGGCGTGTGTGACGTCAGATGGGGCAGAATTTCCTTATACGGGTCCTAAGGGCACTTCTCCCAGAAGGGCGCGCGCGCACCCACCCGTAGACCAGAGCGAGAGAGCGAAAGCAGTACGCCCATCAAAACGCTGTGCTCGGCTTTAGGGAAGTCATCGGCTGTGCTGCCCAGTTTGACGCCGGATTTGCAGATCTTCTAATGCTTAAGGATGGAGCAGTCCCAACGATAAAGGTTCACGGTCGGTCGTGCGTTGGAACCGCAGGCGGTGAGTAAATCTGCTTCAAATGTCTGTGTGTTGTTAGCTATCGCATAAGCACAGCAAGTAAACAACATTTGTGATTCTTTCGCTCCGCCCACAAGGCACGCCTCCAGCCACTCGTTTTTTTTTTCCGGAAAGACTCGGTACAGCCTATCTTTCTTTATAAATATAATAAATCTAAAGACTTTTTGGAGATATGAAGGATGCAATACTACTCTATAGGTACTCAGGTTTAACTTGAGATTGACTGAAACTGAGTGTTTCACCCCCCCTTTAAGAAGAAGGAGGTCTGTTCTGTATATCTGTCATGGGATCAAGCAACCTCTGCCGTTATCTTAGTCGGGCCCTGAGCTTTGCCATCTCTGAACCAATCAGTTTTTTCCAAGCTATCTAACATTGACAATGTTCTTCCTTTAGTTGGACTCATCTCTTTGAAGCTTGCATGGCTATAAAGTTCTTAGCTGGGGGTTTTCTTTGGTTAGTGTAGACTGGCTGGAGCCTGAATTTTATGGTTCTGGATTGGTGATTTGGGGTCTGGGGTGTTGAGTTCTGTGTGGAAGATTAATTTGTGTTTGGTTCGCCCTCAAACCCTACAACACGGAGGCGACGGCGCGTGAACTGGAGCTCGTCTCGTAAATGAACCGAAAGTCAGCGTTTAAGCTACTTGCCTCACAGACCTGAGAAATATATATTTAGAAAGCATGAAATGTGTACTTTTAAACAAAACAATTGAAATCTAAAGAAAGCAGACTGCTCTCTGCTTATGTAATCCGTATGAAATGTGCATTTCTCTCTGGCGCGTTCACCACTGCGAAGATCGCGAGTCAGCATTGTCAACCTCATCTTTGACACAGAAAACACTTATTAATAAACAATTGAAATGTCTCCTTGATATATTTGACATATTAATAATCATTACTTTTCCCAGTTCTTTGTGACAGCTTTTAGGTGCGTTATTGGCAGCGCACCCTTACATGTTACATTTACACAACACCACCACTCAATTGCTAATAGTATTCTTTGGTGTTCAGTTTATACAGGTTTTCTTATTATTTAATATATATATATATATATATATATATATATATATATATATATATATATATATATATATATATATATATATGAAGTTCTGGAAAACTGTCAGTTAAGTCCCGAAATGCAAATTTGTTTAAATTCATACCTATGTAATCACCATGACCAAAATTGTACTTTTTTTTTACATTGAATCTTGAAAAAAAAAATATAGACCGACCTACCTACTCTTTTTTTTTTTTTTTTTTTTTTTTTTTTTTTTTTTTTTTGCTGTTACGGCAAACCAAAATATTTTTAAGGATGGCCTGAATACAGTGACGTTGGTAACAGGTTTGAAGAATACAGTCAATGCTACAGCAGTGTTTCCCACAGAATTAGATTCTATTTGCGGTGGTGTGGTGTTTGGGGGGGGGGGGGGGGGGGTTGGTTAAGTTAAATATATCATATCATGTATATATATAAATAAATTATATATATATATATATATATATATATATATATATATATATATATATATATAAACATTATAATATAATTATATAATGTTTATATATATATATCATATATTTTTATTGACAAGTACACATTCCCATTGCCAACACTTAGTGTCAGATATAAAGACTTTGCCATTGCTACATTTCTATGCTATGACTGCTCCACAGACTTTTTGTTGCAAATTTTGCTCACACACAAACCTGGAACTGGACACACACACACACAAACTCACAAACTTACTGACACACTCAAACACAGGCTCACACACACTCACACATTCAAAAAGACTCACACACACAGATTCAAACACAGACACACCTTCACACACACTCAGACCCAAACACAGACTCAGACACACACAGGCTCACACACACACACCAAACTGGACCTGGAGGTGGACACACACAGACTCAGACACACACACACGCACACCTGGAGATTGAGGTGGACAAAAACCAACACACACCAAACTGAACCTGGAGATAATAATAATATAATGTCTAGTCAGGTGGCTGTGATATGAACCTACCAACGTCCGTTGCAATGATTTTTGGAATGACTGATCGCGAGAGGAACAAATTACGTTTTAGTCGCATAACATCGGTTAATGGAAACGCCGTCATTTCGCAATAGTTGTAACGTTAATTTATATTTAAAAAAAAAAAAAACGCAAAAGTTTTGCGCGAATCTGTAATGAAACGCAACCGCGCTGCAAAAGTTTTGCGCTAATCTGTAATGAAACGTGACCGCGCTTAACATCTAGACAACTTCTCAGAGTTATGTTGAGCAACAGTGTTCATTATACTAACCATTCAACTCCGGATTGATTCTGGAATCTTCACTGGGGGAATAAGCATTAAGCACCGGCAACAATCCGCCCTCTACATGCTCATGTTTTGATTCAGATCGTGCGGTAAGAGAAGGAGGGGCTAGTCGTGCCTCCATTGTCAGTTTGTGAGAGAGAGGGGGGGCATCAGCGCGAATAAAATACAATTTTACCCATATTAAATAGTTAAAAAATCTGAATCAATCCGTGGCGGTCAACGTTGATATGTGGCGGGCCGCCACAAATTAATGAATGTATGGGAAACCCTGTACAGTTTGTGTAAAACTGAGACAATGGATTGAGATTATTTTCTTGTCCTCCCATCATGCAGTAGAAAGAGCCCAGATGATGTCATAATTTTAAGAAATGCTCTGTTTTTAAAAGGAGGAAAATCATGTCAGGAGTAACAGGGCTGAGTGAAACATGTAGGACACAGATAATGCTAATACAAATTATTAATTTAAAACTAGTTAAAGCTGCGGCCACTCTACACTTTGATCATGTGAAATTTCTACTCACACTGTAACGGTCGTGAAATGACGTCACATTCTGCAGCAGCTTTTTTACAAACATGAATTTAACATATAACAAATAATAATAATTCAAAATGTAAAAAAAAAAAAAATCCACTCCACTTGAATGCTAAACGCTTGTTATTTCTCACAGGGTTATTCACTTGAGCTTGTGTTTCTGGTGTCCCACTTTTACATGTGTATGAATGGAAGTCAGTGGAAGGAAAAGTCTAGTGTGAACGGCCCTTAATAATTCAAACGTTTTAGTAAAATAAATATCAATCTCAAAGTTGGTGTCAAAACATGGCAGTATTGTATATTTTAGTGTTAATATGTTGTTAAATAATTGTCATTGAGCAAATATATGTAATAGTTCTTGCTAAAAAAAACATGGGATTCGTGCCTATAATGTTTTAAAAATAAAAATTGGAAGATAAATTTACCTCATTCATGGAAAGTTTCAAGGACATATAATCAATTTATAAAAAGGCTTCAAATTATCATAGTATTTTATAACAGTTGTCTACTATTACATCAGGGCTCACTTTCATGTCCTTTCACTTTATATTTCTCTCCTTGAATTATTTTGATGTTCTGAACATGATATTTAATATTTCTTTCTTTGATTTCAGACCTGATGGAAGTGAAGGAGGAGATTGAAGAACTGGGTGAAGTGAAGGAGGAGTGTGAAGAAATGAGAGAAGTGAAGGAGAGTGAAGAAATGAGAGAAGTGAAGGAGGAGAGTGAAGAACTGAGTGAAGTGAAGGAGGAGATTGAAGAACTGAGTGAAGTGAAGGAGGAGTGTGAAGAAATGAGAGAAGTGAAGGAGGAGAGTGAAGTGGAGGAGGAGAGTGAAGAACTGAGGGAAGTGAAGGAGGAGAGTGAAGAAATGAGAGAAGTGAAGGAGGAGAGTGAAGAACTGAGTGAAGTGAAGGAGGAGAGTGAAGAACTGAGTGAAGTGAAGGAGGAGAGTGAAGAAATGAGAGAAGTGAAGGAGGAGAGTGAAGAACTGAGTGAAGTGAAGGAGGAGAGTGAAGAACTGAGTGAAGTGAAGGAGGAGAGTGAAGAACTGAGTGAAGTGAAGGAGGAGAGTGAAGAACTGAGCAAAGTGAAGGAGGAACATCATGTCAAACCTGGGGAAAAACCTTACAAATGTTCACACTGTGACAAGAGATTCAGTCGATCATCCTATCTGGAAACACATGAGATGATCCACACCGGAGAGAAGCCGTTCACATGTGATCAATGCGGCAAAACTTTTCGTCATGCATCAGCCCTGAAGAGACACCTGAGAGTTCATACAAAGGAGAAGCCACATTCATGTTCTTTATGTGGAAAGAGTTTTTCACGACTGCAAACTTTACAGATACATCAGAAAATTCACACTGGTGTGAGAGAGTACATATGCTTTGAGTGTGAGAAGACTTTTACTACAGCTGAACATTTAAAACTGCACCAGAGAATTCACACTGGAGAAAAACCTTACAAGTGTTCACACTGTGACAAGAGATTCAATCAGTCAACAAATCTGAAAAGACATGAGAGGATCCACAGCAGAGAGAAGTCGCACACATGTGATCAGTGTGGAAAAAGTTTCTCTTTTAAAACTCACCTGAAGCGACACATGAAGATCCATGCAGAGGAGAAACCACATCAACACAGTCTGAGATCACAGCAATTAGTTCATCTTTATGTACTGAGCATCTCTACGGAGCAAGTCTCTTCTGTGTAAGTTAGACACACATCACTCTATAGCCAAATCTCCCATCTCCACCTATAGCGTGTGTGTGGTGAGCACAGGACACTTTGTTGATTGATTGGTATCTATTAACTCATGTTCAACCAGCAGGAATATCTAATTAGTCAGTTCAGATTAGGGCTTTGACTCCGAACTTCGTTATTCGAATATAATTTGAATATTTAAAAAAAATAATGATATTTGAATGAATATTAGGCAGCCTTTAATATTCAAACCTGTTATGGGCATTATTTTTTTGTGTTTGCTTGTAAACGTTGTTTTCAATTCAGATTCTGAGGCTTTTTTACGCCTGAAGTTGTGAATCGCGAGTTTATTAGCAAGGCTATTATTGGTCATCTGGGCTCCTGTAGGTGACGTTAGCGTCCTGGTTAGCGCCTATTTTGTATATCAAATCAATGGCTGCGCCAGCGCCTACAACACCCACGCCTGAGGAGGAGTTTGAAATCTACACTCCTGGCAATTTGAAAAGCAATGTGTGGCGCTACTTAGGGTTCCCAAAGAAACAGGGAAAAAACACGAGTAAGGACAAAGTATTTTTTCTAGGGATGCACCGATACAATTTTTTCAGAATCGATCCGATACCAAAAATTCGGAGTATCGACCGATCCGATACCAATACCAGCACAGTTTTTTTTTTTTTTTAATCAAGTAGAATTTCTATAACTCTGTGTTGAACTGATAATCACTATTTTGTGTGTTAAACACAATCTATTTAATACAGACAACTTCATTATAAAGAAATACAACTTCATTTTTTTTTTTTTTTTACATAGTTAAGGCGGCAGGCGTGTGTTGCTTAGGCGGCTGCCTTAGTTCCAAAGTGCTGCGGGAAACCCTGAGGCATAATTGTCATTGCGTATGTGTATGCAGCATGAGTCAAATCTTCTGTTTGTGAACAGTTGTATTTCATTCATTAATCTGACTATGCATCTGTGCTTTTAATTGCCATTGCCTCGTGTGATAGTAATATGGATCTTAGTAGTATTTTAAGTGATAATTGATTCTATAAACAACTATAAAAAAAGCCTTTCTCCGGCTCCCTGCACTGAGCGTAATGCGAAACCGGAAGTGTCTACCCGCACACTCGCTGATCCGAAATCCAAAATGGCAGCCACGTGCAACTAGCCTATATTGTGACGTTGTGGACTTCCCCAGAGAAGCAGACAGGTGACGAGGATCGAGTTTACAAGCACCAAACAGCTGTGGTTTATTTCCTGAACGTGAACAACCTAAACACGGGTACCAGGAGGTGTCTTAAATGTCCCCACAAACAACAAGAAGGCCCAAGAAGCGATGTAACTTTCAACTAACTTTTCTCCGCACCCCTCACCGTCCTCCCCTCTTTTCCCCTTTTTTCGTCTTTAGCCTCTCCCTCTCAACTATTTCCCTCCCGGACACCTCCCCCCAACAGCAGGTTGTAGAATACATCTGCGATGCTACCATACACCCATTTCTAATGGATGAAGCCTTGGCCTGGGAGAGAGGTCATCAGGTGTTCTCCAACCTTCACTGGCTGTTTTCGACCCTTAACCACAACTCCTTCCAGTTGGCGGGTCATCAAGTGACAGGCCAGGTCACTGCCCCTCTCCTCCAGGCTTCTAGCTTGTGCCCTCTCTCTTGTGCCAGAGCCAACAGGAGGCTCTCTCTGACGCTTCTCACAGCCTACGAACGGCTGCTTTCCTTAAGAGGCCTCTCAATCCAACCTGTCAATAGTTTCCACACAGATTGAGCTGGGAATCCTCGACATACAACTTCCACCGACATGAGCCATGTTGTCCACCCCTTGTCCCGGCAGTCTTGGACGAGTTGCTGGTATTTGTTTTTTTTCCTCTCTGCAGCTTCCTCACAGCCCTCCTCCCACGGCACCGTCAACTCCAGCAGAATGATCTTCTTTCCCTCTGGAGACCACATAATAATGTCGGGCCTTAGAGTTGTGGACAATACTGCCTCGGGGAAGTGGAGTTTCCTCCCGAGATCAACCTCCATTTCCCATCCCTGG
Source organism: Scardinius erythrophthalmus (assembly GCF_964197995.2). Taxonomy (NCBI): domain Eukaryota; kingdom Metazoa; phylum Chordata; class Actinopteri; order Cypriniformes; family Leuciscidae; genus Scardinius; species Scardinius erythrophthalmus. The sequence goes on along the minus strand of NC_138221.1, from coordinate 17,945,610 downwards.
GCTGACTGCAGGAGATTATGCCTGGCTTGGCTGTGGACGACAGGTCTTTGGCCCTCTTTCACAAAGGCGATGGTGCTCAGCATTGGTCTTACTTTGGCTGGTTGTTTCTTCCTCCTTTCTTGCTCCAGGATGTCTGCGAGCACTGCCAACACCTTGTCATGGCGCCACCTGTATCTTCCCTGTGTCAATGCAATCTTACACCCTGACAGAATGTGTGCCATTGTTCCTTTCCCACCACACAACCCGCACAGTGGGTCCTCCCTCATCCCCCACCTGTGCAAATTGACTGGGGTTGGTAAGGTGCCATACACTACTCGGAGTAGAAAGGATATACGGAAGGGCTCCAGACACAACAGTTCACTCCATGTGATCGCTCTCTTGGGGAGGTTCCACCTCATCCAGGCACCTTGGGTTGCGAGCCCAATGAATTTTGCTCTTCTCCCTTATTCCTCAAGGTTTCGGACTTCATCCTGGATCATGGTTCTCTTCTCCCTAAGGGTGGACTTTGACCACTGCTGGAAATGTGCTGTTCCTAGACCCTGTTTTCCAGTGCAAGGGCTTTAAACTCCTCCACCACTAAAGACAGGGGAAGCTGGAGCTGGCCCGACCTTATGTAGAGCCCCAAGGATGTAAAGCTTGGGGGTATTCCCAACCATCTTCTAAGGCAGTGGTTCTCAATTCCAGTCCTTGTGACCCACTGTTCTGCACATTTTGTATGTCTCCCTTATTTAGCACACCTGAACCAGATCATCAGCTCATTAGGAGAGACTCCATGAACTGAACTGAGTGTGTCAGATAAGAGAGACATACAAAATGTGCAGAGCAGTGGGTCACGAGGACTGGAATTGAGAACCACTGTTCTAAGGTGCCTGTTGAACTTCCTCTCCATTTCTTCAAAAGTTGATAGAAGCACCTCATATACCGTGAAAAGCCACATGAGTCTTGGGAGCAGGCCATGTTGGTAGATCCAGCACTTGTATTTCCCAGGCAGACCAGACTTGTCAATCTTTTTCAGCCATTCTTCAACTTGATTTCTGGTGCTGGAGATGCTGTTCCTGTCTGACAGGGAATCATCATACCACTTTCCAAGGCATCTAATTGGGTTCCCCTGGATGTTCGGGATCACTTCCCCTTGAACATTCCAGTTGTTTTGCCCTTTTGGATCACCAGGCTCCTTGAGGTGAATCAAGTAAGCATGTTTACAACAGAGAATAAACAGTGTCAGGGCCACAATATGAATAGCGTTTTAATCTTGGAACAATAGTGCTTTGTGGTGCTCTTATTTTTAAAAGTTTTGTGATCATTTTCAGTTTCTGCACTTATAAAATGTTATTATTTTAATGATCTAACTTTATAGTGATTAATGTAGTTATCATATGATCAAACTTAATTTGGACAAATTGTGCTGCTGTCATTATTTATCTGTTGATGAAATGAGTGTCATTAGTGATTGTTTTTGTATTATTGATGTTTTATCCATGTCATGTTGTGAGAATTAACAGTATTGTCTTTCAATGGAGCAGTTTAATAGTCCTTTATCATGTATCCTGACTCAAATAATGTGTTTCTAACAGCAAACACTCAGAATAAAGTGAGATGATCTGCTGATGATTCTGAATGGCTTGTTGAATGAGTGTTGATAGTCTGAGGCTCATCAATATTAACAGATCTGCTGAAAACACTCTTTATTCCATGACAATAGTTCCTGTTTTCACCTAATTTATTATGCTGATGTCTTCAGATCTCCTGTACATTGACACTTAAAGCTCATTACATTGGTGTCAGCAGACTGAGGGGATTTGTTGGCTACTATGTTTATTTCTGTGTTTATGATTTTAACTATTTATTTATATTCTAAAATTATTTATATTCTTTTCTATATTTCTAGATAACTGTGTTTTAATGAAGCAGCAGAATAATGTTATAATTAACACAAAAAAATCAGTTACTGTACAATGAATAGATGGACAGACATACAAGTTTAGAAGTGTCATTTATTATAAAAACAAACTCAGTAATTGATATTTTTGATTTTGGCAGATCAGCTCCTCCCACTGCAATCACATCATCAGTGAAGCTCCTCCCACTGCAATTACATCATCAGTGAAGCTCCTCCCACTGCAATCACATCATCAGTGAAGCTCCTCCCACTGCAATCACATCATCAGTGAAGCTCCTCCCACAGCAATTACATCATCAGTGAAGCTCCTCCCACAGCAGTTTACCAATATTAAAGAGGACAGTGAGAACATGAGTGATCCAGAACCCTGCAGAATGAAACACACTGAAAATCCTGAAGAACAAAGAGGTTGGTTTTTATTATTGTTCAACATCAGATCAAGCTAAATACTATTTTAACTGTTTTATTTTACATTTATTTGATATCTGGTTCCCAATTTGCAACAACTTTACCAGAATTTTCAAGTAAATACCAAGTTACTGATAAAGTTGTATTTGTCAAATATCATACAAGTTATTCATAGTTATAGAGATTCTTCTTAAAGTAACTTTGGTAACAGGGTTGATGAATGTGATCAACATGTAGGACACAGATAATGCTAATAAAAAGTTAATTTAAAACTAGTTAAAGCTGCGGCCGCTCTACACTATCATGGGACATTTCTACACACACTGCAATGGTTGTGAAATGACGTCACACTCTGTGGCAGCTTTTTTGCAAACATAAATTTAACATATAACAATAATAATTAAAAATGTAAAAATAAACAATCCACTCCACTTGAATGATAAACGTTTGTGTTATTTCTCACTGGGTAATTCACTTGAGCTTGTGTTTCTGGTGTCCCACTTTCACATGCGTATGAATGGAAGTCAGTGGAAGGAAAAGTCAAGCCATTAATAATTAAAACATGTTTAGTAAAATAAATATCAATCTCAAAGTTGGTGTCAAAATATGGCAGTATTGTATATTTTAATGTTAATATCATGTTAAATAATTGTGTCATTGAGCAAATTAATAGTTCTTGCTAAAGAAACATGGGATTCGTGCCTATAATGTTTTTAAAATAATAACTGGGAGATAAATTTACCTCATTCATGGAAAGTTTCAAGGACATATAATCAATTTATAAAAAGGCTTCAAATTATCATAGTATTTTATAACAGTTGTCTACTTTCTACTATTACATCAGGGCTCACTTTCATGTCCTTTCACTTTATTTTTCTCTCTTTGAATTATTTTGATGTTCTTGAAAATTAAATGTAATTTTTTTTTTTTTCATGTCAGATCTGATGGAAGTGAAGGAGGAGAGTGAAGAACTGAGTGAAGTGGAGGAGGAACATCATGTCAAACCTGGAGAAAAACCTTTGAGTCAATCAAAGACTAAACAGACATTTTTAAAGAAAAGAAGAGCCAAGAAATCTTTCACCTGCACTCAGTGTGGAAAGAGTTACACAACCAAACAAAGTCTTGAGATTCACATGAGAGTTCATACTGGAGAGAAGCCGTTCTCGTGTGATCAATGTGGGAAAGATTTCAGTCATTCTTCATCCCTTAATGTTCACATGAGGATCCACACTGGAGAGAAGACGTTCACATGTGATCAGTGCAGCAAAACATTTCTTAGTGCATCAAACCTGAAGAAACACCAGACAGTTCATACGAAGGAGAAGCCGCATTCATGTTCTGTGTGTGGAAAGTGTTTTTCACTGCTTCCATATTTACATAAACATCAGAAAAGACACACTGGTGTGAGAGAGTACGTGTGCTTTGAGTGTGGAAATATTTTTTCTTCATCAAGCCATTTAAAACGGCACCAGATTATTCACACTGGAGAAAAACCTTACAAGTGTTCACACTGTGACAAGAGATTCAGTCACTCAGAACATCTGAAAAGACATGAGAGGATCCACAGCAGAGAGAAGTCGCACACATGTGATCAGTGCGGGACAAGTTTCTCTTTTAAAACACATCTGAAGCGACACATGAAGATCCATGCAGTGGAGAAACCACTTAATCAAAGTCTGATATCAAAGTAGTTCATTTTCATGTGCTGAGCAACAAAGTCTCTTCTGTGTAACTGTGGGATTACAAATTTAAGAATCTGTTTAAGATCTGCTGATCTTACGTCCTTACATAACATAACATGAAAAAACCAAGGTAGAGTAAATTTAATTTAGTATTTAAGGTTATGCCAGTCCTGCTCTCTCTATTGTAAGGTAAATTAGTCAGATTACTGAAACTCTCACCCTTTGTCTTTAATGGCTCTTGGAGCCCCTGGCCCAGACTTTGAATAGTCAGGCTGATTGGATTAGATACTGATCTATGCATCTGAATGACACTGTTATGCTGATGAGATCAGGGCTGAGGAAATTCTGGTGACGGCCTGACTCCTGTACTTCATTTGCATGCTTTGTTCAGAGTGTCTACACCTCCATGTAATCCCTCCCCCTTTGAGAGGTATAAACTCTACAATGTACACTGCCTGAGTTAGACTTGGATGACTACAGCGACGCACAGCGAGTTCTCAATAAAGAGTAACTTCTGCTTGAAAGATATCCCAACGTCTCCTGGGGCCTGTTTCAATAAGGAGGTTCAACCAACTCCGAGTTAAAACTTGAACTCTTGAGTTGATTTACCCTGAGATGGGAAACTGAGTTTTCAGTGTCATAAGAGCTGAATTGAGTTAGTTAAATCAACTCTGAGTAGGTTGACTCTGAGTTAAGCGCGTGCACCACGACTGTGACAAGCCGTGATCAATGGAGCTCCGAAATTACGATTCACCATGGCAACAGCACCTGACATAAAGACGCTGTATACTTCAGAGTCTATACACAAATGTAATTCTCAATCACTGTTATATTATCAGGTGAAAACTGACAGAAAGGTAAGTTATTGAACTAATACTAATTTTCATGGTATCCCACGGGCAAAAAAAGAATGTGGCAGCAACTTAAATTTAACAATAAAACCATAATTCAATCAGTTAAATCTTTAAGCATAAAAGGTTCATGGCTGTAGGCTTCATGACTTTACTTACATTTGACATATTACATAAATATAATTCAGTGTCTATTTCAATGTGCCCCCATTAGTACAGATGCCCAGAAAGAATACATTAGCCCAGAGATCCAGAATGAAATTCTGTCCACAATGAGCAACAGTATTGTTTGTGGAATAGCTGACACAATCAGGAATCTACCCATTCTTCAGTATGCAATTATCATTGATGGAACACAAGACATATCTGGGCAAGAACAAGAAAGCATATGCCTGCGTTATATTGACAATGACCTGATTCCCCATGAAGAATGAATTGGTTTGTACGGTGTCTCAGATACAACAGGAAAGATTCTTGCTGAAGTTGCTAAGGATGTGCTGCTGAGATTAAATTTACCAATCCATGGTTTACGAGGTCAAACTTATGATGGGGCTGCTAATATGTCCGGTAAGCATTTTGGGGCACAGGCAATGATAAAACAAGAGCAGCCACAAGCACTCTACGTTCACTGTGGTGCCCACTGTACTAATTTAATTGCACAGAAAGCTTACTTAGCCTCCGTTTTAATCAGAGATTTCTTGGATTGGGTCAACCAGTTGGGAGTCCTGTTATCTCAGTCAGGGAAGTTTAAAGCAATTCATGCAACGATTGCACATGCAGAGAATCCGCTCTGTCCAACAAAATGGACGGTACGGAACAAAGCCATCACAGCTGTTTTATCACAGTATGGATCAGTGCTTGCTAGCTTGGAGGAGATGGCTTCTGGTACCTCAAACACAGCATCTACTGCTAATGGCTTGCTAGGTCAGTTTTGTAAAGGTAAAACAGTGTTGGGTCTAAAACTTGCCTCACCAGTGGTTCATGAGCTTGAATGCCTGAACATCTCTTTTCAGAAGAGAACTGCTACAGTTGCTGGCATGAAGGCTGCTGTTGAAGTTGTCAGGACCTCACTCATGGACAAAAGAAATGAGGCAAGCTTCCAAACTTTGTTTGAAGAGGCGATGGCCATGGTTCAGTCTTTAGGTGTTAAGCCCATTACAATTCCACAGACCAGACCACCCTCAAAATGCTTCACTGGAGGAGCTGAAGCATATCAGCCTAAATCTGCAAAGGACCACTACAGAGAGGAATTCTTTAAAGCCCTGGATACTGTAGATGCACAGCTCACTGAGCGGTTTAACCAGGATGGTTTGCTGACTCTGCAAAAATTGGAAGAAACACTTCTGAGTGGAGAGGTTGAAGCTCCAGTGATTGATAAATATTCAGAGTTGAACAGAGAGTCACTTTCAGTGCAGCTTTCTATGTTCCGATTGAACACAGATTGATCATGTTTCCAAAGCCGTATGTGACTTTTCTTTTTGTTTTGTTTTTGTTTTTTTGGTTACAAATCAAATATTACCTTGTAAAGTGCCACTTTCCTTTCTGCCCGCAATTACAAGGGGGCTTGTACACTTTTATGTTTCCCAACTCCAATATTTGTCTAATAATAAACAGATTGGATGATTTTGTGTATTTTCCAAAGTACAGTACATACTGACACCCCCAGAAAATAGTCAATAGCCAATGATCTGATAAAATACCGTTAGTTCCTTATACGTCCAACATTTAGCCACCACAGCTACACTCCCTTCACTGAGGAATTCAACAACGATGTAAGACATACTGTTGATTAGAAAGAAGAAAAGTTAGTGATAGACAACCTCAATGACCACTGACATATTCCTGCCTGAGATAATTTTATGCATTTACCTAGAAATGAGACAACCACAACACTGCATTGTAATCTTCCCAGTTCAGACCTCCCATTTCAAAAGTCAGGTGTGTCCTGCACTTAGGCCCCCAGCTGCCAGCTTCATTTAATATTCAGAGTCCAGACCTTCCATTGCAGAAGCAGAGTCTTTAAGCATCGATGCATTTTCTACTGCCTGACAGGAAGTCACGGGTGTATGAGCCTATTTTTACAACAACAGCAGCTACGGTGCCGTAATGTAATATACAAGGTAATCGAGGCTTTGATACATTGTCGTGTTTATTTAGAAATAAACATTGGGAAATGTGAGCCTTTAAACGATTCAGCCTTTAGGTTAAGACTTTCCCCTTGGTCTTAAACCCTCAGATCCATTTTCACCTTTCTTCAGACCTGATGTAGAACTGCCATAAAAGTTGTAATCTGCCCCGTCTCTACTAGTATGGCGCTCCTCCAGAGTTCTTTTGTAGGAATCCTCTTCATCATTGTGTTCCTCCTGTGGTATTGGAACACCCAAATCAAAAACGAACTGCATGGCTGAGAGAAAAGAGGTTCCGGGACAGCACTGCAGTTGTCCAGGCCTTTGAAGCACACTGCATCTGTTGACAGGTGCAGCATGGTGTGTGTGTTGTAAACCAGGAAAGTGGGCCCGTACAGTTCAAAGCCTTTCTCTACAAAGTATTGTAGTAGTTGGTGAGCATAGTCATGGTGCTGCTGCACCAGTGTTGGACACACCAGCAACCCAACAGGCAACATTCAATGTCAGGAAGTGGTTGTAAAGGTCCTCTCTTAAGACACCTTTCAGCACCAGTTTCCCTGTGTATAGCAGAAACTGGCGAAACTTAGTTGCCTTCCATCGTTCAAGCTCATCTAGGCCTCGAGGGCTGCGTGCAAAAATCGAGGGGATTGATGACTTCAGCATCAGCAGCCTGCTGCTCAACTCCTGAACCTGGCTGGCAGATATCCGCATCCCCTTTTCGCCTCTGCACCAAATATAGAGCAGCTTCTTTGTGACGCCTAGGCAGACCTGGTGCATATAGTCAATGGGGAAACTCTGAACCATGTCAATTGGAAGGTCAGACACTGGTGTGGTGCCATGGTGGTGCTCAGGCTGTGTTTGAGCTCTGAATGATGCATCAGTATGCAGCTCTAAATCAGATGTCTCCGGGTATGTGACTCGATTTAACCATGATCCTTGTTGTGTGCATCGCTCACATCCATAGTACCCTGAGTAACATTTGGTGTTCTTGATCATTGCTTTGGCTGGGGCGTCAAACACAAAGCACCTAACTGTCACTTTAATGTTCCTCCCTCTGTAGTTTAGGCCATTTGCTAAGATCTCAGCTAGGTCCTTCACTGTGTCCTCCAGGAAGCCAAGGTTAGTTGACTTCTTCATCCCACAAGTCAGTGTAGTGGGAAAAATAGTAACTGGACTAAGCATTACAGCACAGAGGACCGGCCACATGGACTTCCCAGAGCTTTTGAAGAGAGGCAGTCCATCAACATTAAAGGACAGCTCCAGAGTCTCAAGATCACTCACAAGCTGAACTGGGTAACGATCCAGGGTCTCAACTAGCTTCTCCTTCAATTGGTAGTGTAGACACTCCATGCCAGACTTCTCCACAGTTTTCACTTCTCTAGGTGTTTTCAGGAGTGTATGGGCAGAGTGTTTTGGTGAGTGAGATTCTCTGCCTGGCTTGCACAGGCATTCCCTGTCTGGCTCGCACGGGTATTCCCTGCCTGGCTTGCACGGGCATTTTCTGCCTGGCTTGCATGGAGTTTTTGGAGAGTGCGTCTGGTAGCTCTCCAGGACTGTAAATAGATTCTCCGACTTGGCTTCATCCTAAAATACAATCAAATTTTATGACGCCAGTTTAGCCAGAGAACCTAAAACTCCATGTAACTACAACGCCCTAACATTGTGAAAAAGTATGGTTTGTGAATAAAATAAGCAAAAGCAATTATCCACTTAAGACCATGTGTTGTGTAAGGACATGGTAGCCAATTGATATGTTTCTGAAAAGGTGTAAGTTAGGGGATTGTCAAGTTCTAAAAACAGAATAGTTTACAGTCCCCCAATAACAATATTTGTATAGTGCATTTAATACTATCACTTTTTTAAAACATGCTTACCTGAAAAACACTGTCAATCTTCACTGAAATTGGAAATCACAGAAATCTGCAATCACCGAAAGCTGCAATGGAAGAAGAAAATAGAAATTAGAAGAAAATATGTTTCCCACACCACTATTGTGTGAATACAACATTTCCTGACAAAAACAGGGTTTCTAGGAATTGGGAAGGGAGAAAAACAATATATAAAAATACAAAACAACAATTAAATAATAAAGCTGAAATAAGCTATTCTATTTACCAGGATAATGAAATAAATTACCACAGTAAGAGACTACAGCAGTAAATTCCACCCAAAAAAAACAACAACAGTAGGCCTACAGTAACGTTAGGCCCACTCGGACATGTTCTATTTGAGGAAATGTGACGCAACACTGTCTACTCACCAATGAAACCTAACTAGTTAAAAAGCCATTTTAAACTACATTTGAAACAGAGATCTTGGTTAAAATGTAAAATTCGGAAAATACATTAGAGAATGTGTGGGACCCTTATGGCGGGTTGTATTTACACTTACCTGTGTTTCGTCGTGAAGGAATGGTGTATTTCTTCTTTCTTCGATTCTAGATAAGTTAAACTACTGCTGTAATGTTAGGTAACTCTAAATACTGAAAAGATACGAAAGTGTGTAAAATAAACAACTAGAAGACGGTCAAAGGATACGTATACTAGTGAAAATTCCAACACAATCCACGCACGTTCGTGAGGCGGGACTTCTATAAACCAGCAGCAGAAGCTCTTCTTTTGTGGATATGGGTCCTCCGAAGGACGCACCATGTAGCCTCCGTAGGATTTCCTAATTGCGCAGCCAGGTGTTCCCGATTACCGCTCCAGGCGTCAAGCAACGGTGCGAGAGTATGCTGCCATCCTGACAATTCATTTGATATGCTATGGAGCCCGAATTGGCTATTGTCATTTTTATGTTTTATATTTTACCGAAGGACATGGTATTAAGGATGTTTCAGGTCATACTTTCGGCTTAGCCGAAGATTCAAATGTTCATTTATATCTTACCTTGATGCGATTTTGTAGGCTAGTGTATTCTTTTTATTATACACATAAATGGACCATGGTAAATATATGTATACAGGTTTTTAACCCCATTTGAATATAAAACCCATTTGAATATAAAAAGTCCAGTGCGAATGTTACTCCCGCTCGTCATCGGCAGCTGTCAGTCACTGTTGCTAGGCGACAAGAACAATCCTCCGTAGGCTAGACCGGTCCGAGCGCTTCAGATGCACCCTTTGAAATGGGACGGAGCTAGCCTAGAAATCTAGACGCACCCTAGCGGCAGCAAAATGTATTTTGCAGCCAGCTGGGTCTAGACACTCTCAATAGAGAGCTAAAAAACTAGCTGCAAAAACCCAAATTGGGTCAGGCCAATCACAACGCGTATAGAATAGGCGGGGCGGGCTTAACATAATGACGACAGAGATGTGACGGTTCCCTGGCTTGAAAACAAAGAATGGCTGCTGGCGAACAGTCTTTCGAATCAGCTTTGGCTGCGACTCTGGAGGACTTGGAGTTAAGTTTTTCTTTGAGAAAAGAGCAAAGAACGGCACTTAAGTCATTCTTTAAAAAGGAAGATGTGTTCGTAGTTTTGCCGGTGTTACACCAGATTCTGTGACCGTCATAATATGTGACCGTAGTGGGCGCGGTTGTCACTGCGTGCTCCGTGATCTACGCAAACAGCGTAACTTATGACTATAAGCCAAAGGTGAAGTATTTACGACACGTTTGTTTAGAAATGCTTTTTTTTTTTGCCTGTCAGATATGGCAAAAGTTGAATCTATCATCTAACGTTAGCTCAGCTGTTGGGAAAACGCTCTGGTTGGTTGAAGCGCTGTCCTATTGCGTGCAGAGGGAATTTGAAAGACAGCTGTTTATCCCGCCCCTCGGATTGAGCGTGTCTATGGTGAGTTTCTAGACCTAACATCTTGATGTAGGTCTGGCTTGCCAGGCTAGGACGGAGCTGTAGTTAGCAACAATTTGTTAATATTGTGACAATAGGCCTACATTTTGTTACTTTAATTTTCAAAAAAAACAGTGGTGGTATGTAAGGAACTACATACTTCGTTAATACTCGAAGTAATTTTCCCACACGGGACAGCAACACTACAAAATTGTTATTTTACAATATGATGCATTGTTTTACATGAAACTACACAAAAGTATATAGTTTAAATGTATCAACCTTGAAAATATTCAGAAGTAAAATGCAACATGCAATAATAGAAATGCAAAACATCATAAAAACCCTGACAAGGTTTTTTTTCCTGCAGAATTCCTTTACTTTTACTCTTGATACCTTAAAGGGATACTCCACCGTTTTTTTCATATTAAACTATGTTTTTCCTTTAACTAAGACAATTGATACATACCTCTCTCATCTCAGTGCGTGTACTTAGTCGCTCTAGCACGCGGTGACACTCTGATAGTACCTAGCTTAGCCCAGTATATTCAATGGTATCTGACAGCAATGAATTTTGAAGAGACCAAACACATACGCGTTTTCCCTATTTAAAAACAGTTACACGAGTAGTTGTAGTTATACGACCAAGTATGGTGATACAAAATAAAACGTGCCACGACCAGATGCCACTGAGTCCTGCTGACTTCAACATTCACATGAGTCAATGTACATGAACATGGTAAAGTGAAAATCAAACACCTTGGAAATGAAAGGTGTACATATGAACAATGTTTTTAGTAATGGCACAAAGGTCTCTGTCGTTGGATCAGTGTGTTCAATAAGTGCTTTTTTTCTACAAGTTGGCAGATCTGTCTAAGTCGGTTCGCGAATCAGTTTGAATGATTCAGTTCCTGATTCTGTTCAGTTCCCTGCACACAGTGAATCATCTGAAGCGATTTCAATTCACACTGGACTCGGAGTCGTAACAGGAAGATTTAAGCACATCAAGAGCGTTAGATGAACTGGCAGTGGACCTACAGTACAGTCAAGTGAGAGCAAATCTTCAAATGCATCATATTTTTGCCAGCGATGAAGATCTTTATTAGTTGAACATCTTCGTAAGCTGTCTGTGAATGAATGATTCCACAGGAGTCAGGACGATATATTCGATTTCATTTCACTCAGGTAGGCTAATACATTTTACAACCAAACAGATTATTACGCCACGATACTAGAAAGTAACATTACCCGTTTTTTGGACATATACATTAATTTACATTAAATAAAGCTACCATTGTTCACAGTTTATGAACACCCGCCATCCCGCGGTATTGTGTGTATTGTTGCGCAGTGGTGTGCGAACTCGAAAACGAATGCCTTTGCCTGCCGTAGACAGTTAACCAGTTTAAACATGCTTGCAGATATATACATTTGATTATATTTTGGAGAACAGTCAGAAGAAGATCCGTCGATGTACTTTTATTTATTTATTTATTTTTTGTGTTCAGATGTTCAGTAGCAGTCATGAGCGCGAGCACATGTGAAGAGTTTTTAACTCTTCTCTGTCAATACATGCCTTTGAATGCAACACTCTGCAGATTCACTTTATTTCGACATTGTGTAATAATCCAAATGTAGTTGTATAAGTAACTATTATACAGACCAGAGGACAGGCAATGATTTTCGAGCTATACAGATGGCAGAAATAATGCTTACGTCTCTCTTCAGTTTTTGTTGCAAAGAGCTGATAATAAGTCATGTAAATAAACAAAATCTAAATAATATCATTTTATATATATGACGACTTCAGAGGCAAAAGCCTCTAAGTACCATCTGAAATTTTCTTCTAAAAGAGCATTTTTATCAAGCTTGTATGTTTATGTTCACACTTAAATGGCAATGAAAAGTAGCCTACCTATTAATTGTCATTAAAGTGAAATTAGTGAACTTAAATATACAAGCTTGATACAAATGATTGTTTTAGAAGAAAATTTCAGATGGCACTCAGAGGCTTTTGCATCATGAAGTCTTCATATATATATATATATATATATATATATATATATATATATATATAGGCCTATATGATCTGAAGTAACTAGTTACTCGCTACTTGAGTAGTTTTTTCATTGGATACTTTTTTACTCTTACTCAAGTAACTATTAAGATTATTACTTTTACTTTGAGTAAATATTTCTATAAGCACTTGTACTTTTACTTGAGTACAGTTTTTGGATACTCTACCCACCTCTGGTTAAGTTTCCCCGACTTGACTCTCCCCTTCTTCATTCATGCTGATGCCTGTGAGCTGTGGGTCTAGGAGCTGCGTTGATGCAGAGAGATCATAATGGTAGAGATTAACAAGGCTATTATTGGTCATCTGGGCTCCTGTAGGTGACATTAGCGCCCTGGTTAGTGCCTATTTTGCATATCAAAACAATGGCCGCGCCTACGCCTACAACACCCACACCTGATGAGGAGTTTGAAATCTACACTCATGTCAAAATCAAAATCATGAGTAAGAACAATGTATTTTTTCTAGGGATGCACCGATACAATTTTTTCAGAATCGATCCGATCCAATACCGATACCAGCACAGGTTTTTGTTTTTTTTAATCAAGTAGAATTTCTATAACTCTGTGTTGAACTGATAATCACTATTTTGTGTGTTAAACACAATCTACTTAATACAGACAACTTCATTATAAAGAAAAACAACAACAACAACAAATATATTATCATAATCTGACATAAATGCTATTATAAACTAGATTAGTGGATCATTCAGCAGTAAAATTCAGTCTAGAAAAATCACGAGTGCACAATAATTGTATAAAATCTGAACGTTTTGTGAAAAAAAAAAACATTTAGTGGGGAACAAATTAGAGACCATAAGTGTAACACTAAATCTGGTAAAACGTTACACATTGCTCTTTGTATTGTTGTAAAATACATTAAAGAAAAACAAGAAAACAAAAATCAAAAATATAAATTATTTTATATATAGCCTACTTTAAAAGTGAGACATTTTTTTAAATGTATAGCACAGCTGTTTAATGAGGTAGCAACATATGATAGATAGGACAGAACAAGAACGGCTATTAATAATCTTTCACTGCATCACTGTATTATGATATGAAAGGCTCCAATTCGCTCCGTGCACGATGACCGTTGAACGTTCAAGCTTGAGTGCGTGGGCGAGTACTTCCAGTGAAAACTTCCGGTGATCTGACAGCGAGAGCAAGAGACAACAGCGACTGAGTTCCATTACCAGAGAGATATTTTTTCACAATGAGTGTTTTTAGGATTCAAGAGAGGCGACTTGCCTTTCAGAGGGTGATAGCCTCAGCACTTCATTGTTGTGTGCCGTTATGTACCGTTTCGTCACGTTATTACAATAAAGAAGTCAGCGTTCATGCATTCCCCGTTGACGCTGCGGTACGGGCTGAGTGGATACAGAAGATCCGGAGGGATGACTTCAACCCGACCAAATTTTTAAATGCATATAATTTTCAGTGTATTTCTCCTGTGCGTTTCTATGCTTTCTATTACTGCATTTATTTTGTGCAAGTGAGATGAGTAAAGATCTGTTTCATAAATCATTATCTGTCTGGTGTTTATAAGCAGCACATACGGTACTGTACTATGTGTAAAATATACACAAACTTACGTATATTAAATTGTATGTGGTACCTACAGCTAAAAATATAAATGTAAAATATGTGATAATATTGATTGAGCAATTGATGCAAGTAAGTAAAAATAAATGCGCAGAATTGAGAAAATAGTATTTATGGAGATTAACTGTAGCCTATCACAGGGCAAACATGTGAATGTTCACGGTGCATTTTATGCAAACTACTCTAATCGTAGTTGTAACTCTATATTTACAGTAGGCATAATTGTCATTGCGTATTTGTATGCAGCATGAGTCAAATCTTCTGTTTGTGAACAGTTGTATTTCATTCATTAATCTGACTATGCGACCGTGCATTTAATTGCCATTGGCTCGTGTGATAGTAATATGGATCTTAGTAGTATTTTAAGTGATAATTGATTCTATAAACAACTATAAAAGATAATTTTCGGCTTTCTCCGGCTCCCTGCACCGGGCGTAATGCGAAACCGGAAATGTCTACCCGCACACTCGCTAATCCGAAATCCAAAATGGCGGCCACGTGCAACTAGCCTATATTGTGACGTTGTGGACTTTTCCAGAGAAGCAGACAGGCGACGAGGATCCAGTTTACAAGCACCAAACAGCTGTGGTTTATTTCCTGAACGTGTACAACTTAAACACGGGTACCAGGAGGTGTCTTAAATGTCCCCACAAACAACAAGAAGGCCCAAGAAGTGATGTAACGTTCAGCTAACTTTTCTCCACACCCCTCACCGTCCTCCCGGTGTAGGTTGTCTACAAACTGTAAGGTTGGTGGTTCAATCCCCGGTTCCACCTGACCAAGTGTCGAGGTGTCCATGAGCAAGACATCTAACCCCAGCTGCTCCCGACGAGCTGGATGGCGCCTTGCATGGCTGACACCGCCGTCGGTGTATGAATGAGTGAGTGAATGGGTGAATGTGAGGCAATATGTAAAGCGCTTTGGTGGCCATTGGGTCTGTGAAAGCACTATATAAATGCAGTCCATTTACCATTTACCCCTCTTTTCCCCTTTTTCGTCTTTTTCGACACCTCCCCCCAAAAGCAGGTTGTAGAATACATCTGCGATGCTACCATACACCCATTTCTAATGGATGAAGCCTTGGTCTGGGAGAGAGGTCATCGGGTGGTCTCCAACCTTCACTGGGTGTTTTGACCATTAACCACAACACCCTCCAGTTGGTGGGTCAGCAAGTAACTGGCCAGGTCACTGCCTCTCTCCTCCAGGCTTCCAGCTTGTGCCCTCTCTCTTGTGCCAGAGCCAACAGGAGGCTCTCTCTAACGCTTCTCTCAGCCTACGAATGGCTGCTTTCCTTAAGAGGCCTCTCAATCCAACCTTTGTCAATAGATTCCACACAGATTGAGTTGGGAATCCTCGACATACGACTTCCACCGTCATCAGCCATGTTGTCCACCCCTTTTCCCGGCAGTCTTGGACGAGCTGCTGGTATTTGGCTTTTTTCCTCTCTGCAGCTTCCTCACAGCCCTCCTCCCACGGCACCGTCAACTCCACCAGAATGATCTTCTTTCCCTCTGGAGACCACATGATAATGTTGTTGTGGACAATACCGCCTCGGGGAAGTGGAGTTTCCTCCCGAGATCAACCTCCATTTCCCATCCCTGGGCTGACTGCAGGAGATTCTGCCTGGCTTGGCTGTGGACGACAGGTCTTTGGCCCTCTTTCACAAAGGCGATGGTGCTCAGCAGTGGTCTTACTTTGGCTGGTTGTTTCTTCCTCCTTTCTTGCTCCAGGATGTCTGCGAGCACTGCCAACACCTTGTCATGGCGCCACCTGTATCTTCCCTGTGTCAATGCAAACTTACACCCTGACAGAATATGTGCCATTGTTCCTTTCCCACCACACAACCTGCACAGTGGGTCCTCCCTCATCCCCCACCTGTGCAATTTGACTGGGGTTGGTAAGGTGTCATACACTGCTCGGAGTAGAAAGGATATACGGAATAAGGTTCCACCTCGTCCAGGCACCTTCCTCGTTCAGGCATCCTAAACCCTGTCTTCCAGTGCAAGGGTTTCCGATGATATCTTTGGTTATGAGAGAACATTCTGCCTGGTTAATTGCCGTGCTGGCGTTTCACTTACGGCCAGATCTTGTTCTGACTCCTGCTTCCCTGGTGAGTTGGTCTTGAGAGTCCCTATATGTCACGGACAGTCTGCATTTGGCGACTTTAAACTCCTCCACCACTGAAGACAGGGAAGCTGGAGCTGGCCCGACCTTATGTAGATCCCCAAGGATGTAAAGCTTGGGGGTATTCCCAACCATCTTCTAAGGTGCCTGTTGA
Source organism: Scardinius erythrophthalmus (assembly GCF_964197995.2). Classification (NCBI taxonomy): domain Eukaryota; kingdom Metazoa; phylum Chordata; class Actinopteri; order Cypriniformes; family Leuciscidae; genus Scardinius; species Scardinius erythrophthalmus. The sequence continues at coordinate 17,928,895 of NC_138221.1, read as the reverse complement.
ACCTCTTCATTTCTTCAACAGTTGATAGAAGCACCTCAAATACCGTGAGAAGCCATATGAGTCTCGGGAGCAGGCCATGCTGGTAGATTCAGCACTTGTATTTCCCAGGCAGACCAGACTTGTCAATCTTTTTCAGCCATTCTTCAACTTGTTTTGCGGTGTTGGAGACGCTGTTCCTGTCTGACAGGGAATCATCATACCACTTTCCAAGGCATCTAATTGGGCTCCCCTGGATGTTCGGGATCACTTCCCCTTGAACAAGTAGCTTGAACCTTCCAGTTGTTTTCCCCTTTTTGGATCACCAAATCATCTTGAGGTGAATCAAGTAAGCATATTTACAACAGAGAATAAACAGCGTCAGGGCCACAATATGAATAGTGTTTTACTCTTGGAACAATAGTGCTTTGTGGTGCTCTTATTTTTAAAAGTTTTATGATCATTTTAATTTTCTGCACATATAAAATGTTATTATTTTATTTCACATATAAATGTTATCTAACTTTATAGTGATTAATGTAGTTATCATAAGATCAAACTTAATTTGGACACATTATGCTGCTGTCATTATTTATCTGTTGATGAAATGAGTGTCATTAGTGATTGTTTTTGTATTACTGATGTTTTATCCATGTCATGTTGTGAGAATTAACAGTATTGTCTTTCAATGGAGCAGTTTAATAGACCTTTATTATGTATCCTGACTCAAATAATGTGTTTCTAACAGCAAACACTCAGAATAAAGCGAGATGATCTGCTGATGATTCTGAATGGCTTGTTGAATGAGTGTTGATAGTCTGAGGCTCATCAATATTAACAGATCTGCTGAAAACACTCTTTATTTCATGACAATAGTTCCTGTTTTCACCTCATTTATTATGCTGATGTCTTCAGATCTCCTGTAAATTGACACTTAAAGCTCATTTCACTGGTGTCAGCAGACTGAGGGCATTTGTTGGCTACTATATGTTTATTTCTGTGTTTATGATTTTAACTGTTTTTCTTACCATTATTTATATTTGGAAGAATTTAAATTATTTATATTCTTTTCTATATATCTAGATACCTGTATTTTAATGAAGCAGCAGAATAATGTTAGGATTAACGAAAAATAATAATTAAAAATAATCAGTTACTGTACGATGAATAGATGGACAGACATACATGTTTAGAAATGTAATTTATTATAAAAACAAACTCAGTAATTGATACTTTTGATTTTGGCAGATCAGCTCTCCCAACTCTGGAATTCATCATCAGTGAAGCTCCTCCCACTTCAATCACATCATCAGTGAAGCTCCTCCCACTGTAATCACATCATCAGTGAAGCTCCTCCCACTGTAATTCTCCAATAAATGCTGTAAATTCCCATCAGCTACAAGTGAAGACGAGCATCAGGAAGAGCTGAAATCTACAAAGACTGAGTTTATTAAAGAGGACAGTGAGAACATGAGTGATCCAGAACCCTGCAGAATGAAACACACTGAAGATCCTGAAGAACAAAGAGGTTGGTGTTTATTCTTGTTCAACATTAGCTCAAACTAAATACTATTTTAACTGTTTTATTTTACATTTATTTGATATCTGGTTCCCAATTTGCAACAACGTTACCAGAATTTTCAACATAGTTTACCATTTTTTTTTTTTTTTTAAAGAATAATCAGTAAACACCAAGTTACTGATAAAGTTGTATTTGTCAAATATCAAAGTTATTCTTAGTTATAGAGATTCTTCTTACAGTAACTTTAGTAACAGGGTTGATGAATACAGTCAATGCTACAGTTTGTGTAGAAACTGAGACAATGAATTGAGATTATTTTCTTGTCTTCCCATCATGCAGTAGAAAGAGCCCAGATGATGTCACAGTTTTAAGAAATGCTCTGTTTTTGAAAGGAGGAAAATCATGTCAGGAGTAACAGGGTTGAGTGAAACATGTAGGATACAGATAATGCTAATAAAAAAATAAATAAATTTAAATTAAAAAATTAGTTAAAGCCGAGGCCACTCTACACTTTGAGCATGTGTGTTTCTACACACACTGCAACGGTCGTGAAATGACGTCACATTCTGTGGCAGCTTTTTTACAAACATAAATTTAACATACCGGTACAACCAATAATAATTCAAAAATTTAAAATAAGCAATCCACTCCACTTGAATGCTAAACGCTTGTGTTATTTCTCACAGAGCTTGAGTACTTGAGCTTGTGTTTCTGGTGTCCCACTTTCACATGCGTATGAATGGAAGTCAGTGCAAGGAAAAGTCTAGTGTGAACGGCCATTAATAATTAAAACGTGTTTAGTAAAATAAATATCAATCTCAAAGTTGGTGACAAAATATGGCAGTGTTGTATATTTAAATTTTAATATCATGTTAGATAATTGTGTCATTGATCAAATTAATAGTTCTTGATAAAGAAACATGGGATTTGTGCTTATAATTTTTTTTAAATAATAATTGGAAGATAAATTGACCTCATTCATGGAAAGTTTCAAGGACATATAATCAATTTATATAAAGGCATCAGATTATCATAATATTTTATAACAGTTGTCTACTTTCTACGATTACATCAGGGCTCACGTTCATGTCCTTTCACTTTATATTTCTCTTTGAATTATTTTGATGTTCTGAAAATTAAATGTAATATTTTTTTCTTTGATTTCAGACCTGATGGAAGAGAGCGAGGAGAGTGAAGAACTGAGTGAAGTGGAGGAGGAACATCATGTCAAACCTGGAGGAAAACCTTTGAGTCGCTCAAAGACTAAACAGACATTTTTAAAGAAAAGAAGAGCCAAGAAATCTTTCACCTGCACTCAGTGTGGAAAGAGTTTCACAACCAAACAAAATCTTGAGCGTCACATGAGGATCCACACCGGGGAGAAGCCGTTCTCATGTGATCAATGCGGGAAGAGTTTCAGACAAATAACAAATCATAATCGTCACATGATGATCCACTCTGGAGAGAAGCCGTTCTCATGTGATCAGTGTGGGAAGAGTTTTACACAAATAACAAATCATAATCGTCACATGATGATCCACTCTGGAGAGAAGCCGTTCTCATGTGATCAGTGTGGGAAGAGTTTCAGTCGATATTCACACTTTAAAGAACACATGAAGATCCACACTGGAGAGAAGCCGTTCACATGTGATCAATGCGGCAAAACATTTCATGGGTCATCAGACCTGAAGAAACACCTGAGAGTTCATACGAAGGAGAAGCCGTATTCATGTTCTGTGTGTGGAAAGTGTTTTTCACAGGGTCAAACTTTACATAGACATGAGAAAATCCACACTGGTGTGAGAGAGTACATGTGCTTTGAGTGTGAGAAGACTTTTATTACAGCGGAGAATTTAAAACGGCACCAGATTATTCACACTGGAGAAAAAGCTTACAAGTGTTCACACTGTGACAAGAGATTCGGTTGGTCAGCAGATCTGAAAGCACATGAGAAAATTCACGCTGGAGAAAAGCTGCACACGTGTGATCAGTGTGGGAAGAGTTTTGCTTTTAAAAGTCACCTGAAGCGACACATGAAGATTCACACAGGAGAAACCACTTAATCACAGTCTGAAATCAAAGCAAGTAGTTTATTTTCATGTGCTGAGCAACAAAGTCTCTTCTGTGTAACTGTGGGATTACAAATTTAAGAATCTGTTTAAGATCTGCTGATCTTATGTCCTTACATAACATAACATGAAAAAAAACAAGGTAAAGTAAATTGAATTTAGCATTTAAGGTTATGATGATGATATCAATAGATTCCTGCCAGTCCTGTTCTCTCTATTGTAAGGTAAATTAGTCAGATTAATGAAACTCTCACCCTTTGTCTTTAATGGCTCTTGGAGCCCCTGGCCCAGTCTTTGAATAGTCAGGCTGATTGGATTAGATACTGATCTATGCATCTGAATGACACTGTTATGTTGATGAGATCAGGGCTGGGGAAATTCCAGTGACGGGCTGACTCCTGTACTTCATTTGCATGCTTTGTTCAGAGTGTCTACACCTCCATGTAATCCCTCCCCCTTTGAAAGGTATAAACTCTACAATGTACACTGCCTAAGTTAGACTTGGATGACTACAGCGACGCACGGCAAGTTCTCAATAAAAAGTAACTTCTGCTTGAAAGATATCCCAATGTCTCCTGGGGCCTGTTACAATAAGGAGGTTCAACCAACTCTGAGTTAAAACTTGAACTCTTGAGTTGATTTACCCTGAGATGGGAAACTGAGTTTTCAGTGTCATAAGAGCTGAATTGAGTTAGTTAAATCAACTCTGAATAGGTTGACTCTGAGTTAAGCGTGTGCACCACTACTGTGAAAAACCATGATCAATGGAGCTCCGAAATTACGATTCACCATGGCAACAGCACCCGACAAAAAGACGTCCGCATACTTCCGAGTCAATACACAAGTATAATTCTCAATCACTGTTATATTATCAGGTGAAAACTGACAGAAAGGTCAGTTATTGAACTAATACTCATTTTCATGGTATCCCACGGGCAAAAAGAAAAAGAATGTGGCAGCAACTTAAATTTAACAATAAAACCATAATTCAATCAGTTAAATCTTTAAGCATAAAAGGTTCATGGCTGTAGGCTTCATGACTTTACTAACATTTTACATATTACATAAATATAATTCAGTGTCACATTTCAATGTGCCCCCATTAGTACAGATGCCCAGAAAGAATACATTAGCCCAGAGATCCAGAATGAAATTCTGCCCACAATGAGCAACAATATTGTTCGTGGAATAGCTGACACAATCAGGAATCTACCCATTCTTCAGTATGCAATTATCATTGATGTAACACAAGACATATCTGGGCAATAACAAGAAAGCATATGACTGCGTTATATTGACAATGACTTGATTCCCCATGAAGAATGAATTGGTTTGTACGGTGTCTCAGATACAACAGGAAAGAGTCTTGCTGAAGTTGCTAAGGATGTGCTGCTGAGATTAAATTTACCAATCCATGGTTATGAGGTCAAACCTATGATGGGGCTGCTAATATGTCCGGTAAGCATTTTGGGGCACAGGCAATGATAAAACAAGAGCAGCCACAAGCACTCTACGTTCACTGTGGTGCCCACTGTACTAATTTAATTGCACAGAAAGCTTGCTTTGCCTCCGTTTTAATCAGAGACTTCTTGGATTGGGTCAACCAGTTGGGAGTCCTGTTATCTCAGTCAGGGAAGTTTAAAGCAATTCATGCAACGATTGCACATGCAGAGAATCCGCTCTGTGCAACAAAATGGACGGTACGGAACAAAGCCATCACAGCTGTTTTATCACAGTATGGATCAGTGCTTGCTAGCTTGGAGGAGATGGCTTCTGGTACCTCAAACACAGCATCTACTGCTAATGGCTTGCTAGGTCAGTTTTGTAGAGGTAAAACAGTGTTGGGTCTAAAACTTGCCTCACCAGTGGTTCATGAGCTTGAATGCCTGAACATCTCTTTTCAGAAGAGAACTGCTACATTTGCTGGCATGAAGGCTATTGTTGAAGTTGTCAGGACCTCCGCTCACTGGAGGAGCTGAAGCACATCAGCCTAAATCTGCAAAGGACCACTACAGAGAGGAATTCTTTAAAGCCCTGGATACTGTAGATGCACGGTTCACAGAGCGGTTTAACCAGGATGGTTTGCTGACTCTGCAAAAATTGGAAGAAACACTTCTGAGTGGAGAGGTTGAAGCTCCAGTGATTGATAAATATTCAGAGTTGAACAGAGAGTCACTTTCAGTGCAGCTTTCTATGTTCCGATTGAACACAGATTGATCATGTTTCCAAAGCCTAAAGCCTTCAAATATTACCTTGTAAAGTGCCACTTTCCTTTCTGCCCGCAATTACAAGGGGGCTTGTACACTTTTATGTTTCCCAACTCCAATATTTGTTTCCCAACTCCAATACTCCATGCCAGACTTTTCCACAGTTTTCACTTCTCTAGGTGTTTTCAGGAGTGTACGGGCAGTGGATGGCAGTTGTGGATGACCATGGCTTTGCAACAATTTCAGTAAGCTATCCACATCGTTGTGCTTCACCCGGAACTCACTGGTCCAAGCTGCAAGGGCTGCAAACAATGTGCCATCAGAGTGGTTGTCGAGGTCTGAGTCACTGCTCACTGAGTCACTGCAGGGTGACTCCATACCACTTTTGTGCCTGTCACATGACTCACTCACATGCACGCTGTCTTCAAACAAATTGTCTTCATTCATGCTTTCATCTCTCTTCAAATCTGACACGTCCTCCATTACAATTCCATCTCTTCCACATGCCATGAATATGTCTCTATTGAGGCTCTCAGTGTTTTGGTGAGTGAGATTCTCTGCCTGGCTTGCACAGGCATTCCCTGTCTGGCTCGCACGGGTATTCCCTGCCTGGCTTGCACGGGCATTTTCTGCCTGGCTTGCATGGAGTTTTTGGAGAGTGCGTCTGGTAGCTCTCCAGGACTGTAAATAGATTCTCTGACTTGGCTTCATCCTAAAATACAATAAAATTTTATGACGCCAGTTTAGCCAGAGAACGTCTCGGTTACGGATGTAACCCTCGTTCCCTGAGTGGGAACGGAGACGTTACGTCGGATGACGACGATTGGGGTTTCGCTTAGAAGCCTATCACCTTCGAGTATATAAAACGAGCCAATGGCAATGAAATGCCATGGGTCTGCGGAATTTGCATAGCGTAACTCCGCCCGCCGCAGGGGGTATATAAGGAAGTACGCTGGCACAATGCAGATATGTCTTCGCTGAGGAGCCGAGACTGGCCCCAGGCGTTTTTCAGCGGTACAGCGGAAGTGGCAGGAAGACGTAACGTCTCCGTTCCCACTCAGGGAACGAGGGTTACATCCGTAACCGAGACGTTCCCTTTCGTGGTCACTCCGAGTTACGTCGGATGACGACGATTGGGGTTCCAGTCTAATCACGCCACCTCGGCTGTCTTCCAGTGCCCTGCGTAAGTCTGAGCTCCCTGTTGTGAGACTAGCACGAACGAAGGAGTCCTACTTAACACAGGGATACCAAGGTACACTGGGAAGCATATCTCCAGAGAGAAATATGTAATTATGCCCAGCCATTGATGGGGGGGACTTAGAATACACATATGACCCAGAGGGATGCATATGGAATATCACTGGGGTGTCCAGCCGCAGGTGGAATTTTTAAACCCCAGGGGTGGCAAGGTGGTTTGCCAAGGGAAAGACAAACACTCACAAGGAGACTTACAGTGGAATACACATGTGGGGGTCGCCCAGAGGGGGAACCATGCACATGGAGGCACCTAGTCAAGCGCAAAAGCTGCGTTATGGCAGAATGGCATAAGTCAGGCGTTGACGTCACCAGTGCTGGAGGAAACTCAGAGCTTATCAGACTCACCTGAGAAGAAAATCGCACGTATCCCGTCCGTGGAGAGGAATGGCGAGCAAGCGAAGACACCTGAGCAGAATCTAGCACCGGCTGGTTGAAGCGAGTACATGAGAAGAAACTGGCTCTACGCGGAGATTATAGAATCTCGCGAATGTGTTGGGTGTCGCCCAGCCTGCAGCTCTACAAATGTCTGTTAGCGAGGCGCCAAGGGCAGCGCTTGCAGGTTCACTACCTGGTCTCGAAAGGGTGTGGTAGGAACCTTGGGCACGTATCCAAGCCGTGGTCTCAGGATCACATGAGAGTTAGCCGGCCCGAATTCCAGGCACGCTTCGTCAACCGAAAATGCCTGTAGGTCCCCTACCCTCTTGATGGAGGCCAATGCAACCAGGAGCGCTGTCTTCATTGACAGGAACTTAAGCTCCACTGACTGTAAAGGCTCAAATGGAGCACTCTGCAGGGCAGTTAGAACCACTGAGAGGTCGCAAGAGGGTACGAGGGGAGGACGAGGAGGATTTAGTCTCCTCGCTCCCCTCAGGAACCTGACGATCAGGTCGTGCTTTCCCAGAGACTTACCATCAACTGCTTCGTGATGTGCGGCAATGGCGGCAACATACACTTTCAGGGTGGAGGGAGACAGCCTTCGCTCCAACCCTTCTTGCAGGAAGGAAAGCACGACACTGATCGGGCATTTCGTGGGTTCTTGATGTTTAGAAGAACACCAGTTGACGAAGAGGTTCCACTTCAACGCATAGGCATGTCTCGTGGACGATGCTCTAGCGGAAGTGATGGTAGCCACCACCGCAGGTGGTAGGGTACTCAAACCTGCCTCGTCCCGTCCAGGAGCCACACATGGAGGTTCCAGAGATCGGGACGAGGGTGCCAAAGGGTGCCCCGTCCCTGAGAAAGGAGGTCCTTCCTCAGAGGAATTGGCCAGGGAGGTGCTGTCGCGAGGAGTACTAGTTCGGAGAACCAGGTCCTGTTGGGCCAATAAGGGGCAACCAAAATGACCTGCTCCTCGTCCTCCCTGATCTTGCGCAAGGTCTGCGCAAGAAGGCTCACTGGGGGAAACGCATACTTGCGTAGGCCCCGCGGCCAGCTGTGCGCCAGTGCATCCGTGCCGAGCGTGCCCTCGGTCAGGGAATAGTACAGGTCGCAGTGGGACGAGTCGCGGGAGGCAAACAGGTCTACCTGTGCGTCGCCAAACTGATCCCAAATCAGCTGGACCGTCTGGGGATGGAGTCGCCATTCTCCAGCGAGAGGCCGAACTCGAGACAGCTCGTCGGCCGCCTGGTTCAGGTGTCCCAGGATATAAATGGCTCGAAGCGACCTCAGATGCTTCTGACTCCATATGAGGAGGTGGCGAGCGAGTTGCGACATACGGCGGGAGCGTAGACCACCCTGGTGGTTGATGTACGCTACTGTTGCGGTATTGTCTGATCGGACTAGTACGTGCTGGCCCCTGAGCAGCGCATGGAAGCGGTGCAGGGCGAGACGTACAGCCAGCAACTCGAGGCAATTGACATGCCAAAGGCGCTGGGGTCCTGTCCAGGAGCCCGCGGCAGCATGACCATTGCACATGGCGCCCCAGCCCGTGTTGGAGGCATCTGTTGATACAACAACATGCCGGGAAACTCGTTCTAAGGGCACTCCGGCCCGTAGAAAATTGAGGTTCGCCCACGGGGTGAAGGTCTGACGGCAGGCTGGAGTCACTGGGACTCGGAGCGTGCCGTGTTGCCATGCCCACCTCGGGACTCGATCGCGAAGCCAAAGCTGAAGCGGTCTCATATGAAGCAATCCCAGCGGCGTTACTGCGGCTGCGGATGCCATATGCCCCAGGAGCCTCTGAAAAAGTTTCAGTGGAACCGCACTCTTGCCCTCGAACTGACGAAGACAAGTCAGCAGTGACTGCGCGCGCTCGCTCGTAAGCTGCGCGCACATGGCGACCGAGTCGATCTCCATACCGAGAAAAGAGATCCTCTGCACGGGGCAGAGTTTGCTCTTCTCCCAGTTGACCCGAAGGCCCAGACGAGCTAGGTGCCGGAGCACTAGGTTCCTGTGTTCGCAAACCTGGTCTCGAGAGTGAGCTAGGATCAGCCAGTCGTCGAGATAGTTCAGGATGCGAACCCCGTGTTCCTGGAGGGGAACAAGGGCTACCTCGACGATCTTCGTAAAGATGCGAGGAGACAGGGCTAGCCCGAAAGGGAGAACCGCGTACTGGTATGCCTGCCCCTCGAAAGCAAACCGTAGAAACGGTCTGTGTCGAGGTAAAATGGAGACATGGAAGTAGGCGTCCTTCAGGTCGATCGCTGCAAACTAATCCTGCGGCCGCACACACTGGAGGATGTGTTTGGCCGTGAGCATCTTGAACGGCAGCCTGTGAAAGGAGCGGTTCAAGACGCGCAGGTCGAGGATTGGCCGTAACCCACCGGTTTTCTTGGGTACAATGAAGTAAGGGCTGTAGAAGCCGGACTTCATTTCGGCTGGAGGGACAATCTCGATCGCACCCTTCGCCAGCAGGGTGGCGACCTCCGCTCTCATGACAGGGGCATTGCCACCGACCATAGTGAAGCGGACTCCCGTGAAGCGGGGAGGAGATCGCGCGAACTGAATCGCGTAGCCGAGCCTGATGGTTCTCGCGACCCAGCGGGACAGTCTGGTAAGCTCTAGCCAGGCCTCCAGAAAGTGCACCAGCGGGGTCATACGAACCACAGACGTACCGTCGGTGGGGCAGCGAGGCAGAATGACCGGCACCGGCGAGGGTGGCATCGTGGTCATTAACCGCGTCCTGCCAGAGGAGGCCAGGGGAGGGTGCGCGTCCCACGGGGGCGTGCTCTGGCAGGGGTCTGGCGACAGAGGGGGGTGAGAGGAGCGTGGCCCGTGGGCGGCGCGTGCTGTCATCCCGCACCTCTGGGACAGAGGAGGGCGGCAGTGGCGGGACCCGAGGGTGGCGCGCACTGCGGCCCTCGGGCTCTGTGGGCTCAGGATTGGGGAATTCGATTCTGTCTTTAACCACATTAGGGTGCTGCCCGTCGTGGGACGAGCAGCGGGGAGTGGAGAACAAAAGATTCTCCCCCGGCCCTCCACCGGGGAAAGGAGTGGCCCTGCTACCACCTCCTGTACAGAAAGGAAAGCCAATCCTGAGCTTCCCGTCTCAGGAGCGCCGCTTAGCCTGGCGTTTAGCGGGCCGCGGGGCTGGAGAGGGCTGTGGCGCCTTCCTACGGCTTCCTCCGCGACGCGGCCCAGATGAAGGCTGCTGCTGGGGCCGTGCGGGAGGGGCGGGAGCCGCGGGAGGGCGCCCTCGGCGGCGAGCAGGCTGAGGATTCTGTACCGGCGGCTGAGCAGCAGCAGCGCGTCGGGGCAGAATGTGCTTGATCGCCTCAGTCTGCTTCTGGGCAGTCGAGAACTTTTGGGCAAAATCCTCGACCGCACCGCCGAAAAGGCCGGCCTGGGATATGGGAGCGTCAAGCAGACGAGTCCGCTCGGGCTCACGCATATCAACCAGGTTCAGCCAGAGATGTCTCTCCTGGACCACAGCTGTGGACATCACCAAACCCAGGGAGCGCGCGGTCACCTTCGTCGCCCGGAGAGCGAGGTCAGTGGCGGCGCGCAGCTCATCAAAGAGCCCTGGGTCTGTCCTATCCTCGTGCATGTCACGGAGCATCTTGGCCTGGTAAACCTGCAAGATGGCCATGGCATGCAGAGAAGCAGCTGCCTGTCCCGCCGCTCTGTAAGATTTCGCCACCATGGTAGACGAGAATCTACAGGCTTTGGATGGGTGCTTTGGATCACCACGTGATGAAGCGCTTGCCGGACACAGCTGCATCGCGACAGAACGTTCAACCGTGGGAATCCCAGTGTACCCACAAGCATCAGCTCTATCGAGGGGAGGAAAGGCGGAGAAAGCCTGACGAACGATCACGGGAAGACATGGGAGCCTTCCAGGGCCGCGTGACTTCCTCATGCACTTCCGGGAAGAATGGTATTGGGGTTGGGCGGCGACGGGTGTCAGCGGCCGCTCCCAAAAACCAATCATCCAGCCGCGAGCGCACTCGATCAGGTGGCGGGGACCACTCAATACCAATGGCCGCGGCTGCCCGGGAAAGCATGGCGGTCAGCTCGGGATCAGACTCGGGCAATGCTGGCACGCCCGAAGGCGGCAACACAGCCGAATCCTCACTTCCCGAGGACTCGCGCCCACCTTGTGATGCAGCGATCGACATGGTATCTTCCTCTGGAGCTCCAAACGAGACGCGCTGGGGCTCCGAAGAGGGACCAGCGGGCTCAGTTTGTACACTCGCGGGTACCGATGCTGAAGAGGGGTGTGTGGACCATGGACGTGTCGGCGGTATGTCCCACACAGTCACCCTCAGGTCACCACGGCCACCAGCCGAAGTACTAGCCCTCTCGGAGCCAGTAGATCGGGGTGTGGGTAGGGGGACTCTCGCTCTGGTGAGCTCATTGAGTCTCGACCGCAGCATGGAGATGGTCATATTCCCGCAATGGGAACATGAGTCATCCACGAACGCTGCTTTAGCGTGATCAACGCCCAAACACGCTAAGCAGAGATTGTGCCCATCAGAGAAAAATATCTCGCGACCGCAACCAGAAGTGCACGGGCGAGGCATCTTTAAAAAGACGTGCCACGTGCAATGCTCTTTTTGTGAGAGGATAAACTCCGCGGATGCTGAAGCGAACAGGGAGAAACACACTATCTGTCAGATCACTGAACAGATCAGCAGGGTAGTGAGCACTCGCTGAAATCGCCGTCACACCAACACCGGAGAGTTCGCTCGTCTCGAAGGTAAGAGAAGACTAACTCAGAATATTTGGCTTGCAGGAGTGGAGAAGTTCTCGGCTCCGAAGCGAAAACATATCTGCATTGTGCCAGCGTACTTCCTTATATACCCCCTGCGGCGGGCGGAGTTACGCTATGCAAATTCCGCAGACCCATGGCATTTCATTGGCATTGGCTCGTTTTATATACTCGAAGGTAATAGGCTTCTAAGCGAAACCCCAATCGTCGTCATCCGACGTAACTCGGAGTGACCACGAAAGGGAACCTAAAACTCCATGTAACTACAACGCCCTAACATTGTGAAAAAGTATGGTTTGTGAATAAAATAAGCAAAAGCAATTATGCACTTAAGACCTTGTGTTGTGAAAGGACATGGTAGCCAATTGATATGTTTCTGAAAAGGTGTAAGTTAGGGGATTGTCAAGTTCTGAAAACAGAATAGTTTACAGTCCCCCAATAACAATATTTGTATAGTGCATTTAATACTATCACTTTTTTAAAACATGCTTACCTGCAAAACACTGTCAATCTTCACTGAAATTGGAAATCACGGAAATCTGTAATCACCGAAAGCTGCAATGGAAGAAGAAAATAGATGTGTTTCCCACACCACTATTGTGTGAATACAACATTTCCTGACAAAAACAGGGTTTCTAGGAATTGGGAAGGGAGAAAAACAATATATAAAAATACAAAACAACAATTAAATAATAAAGCTGAAATAAGCTATTCTATTTACCAGGATAATGAAATAAATTACCACAGTAAGAGACTACAGCAGTAAATTCCACCAAAAAAACAACAACAACAGTAGGCCTACAGTAACGTTAGGCCCACTCGGACATGTTCTATTTGAGGAAATGTGACGCAACACTGTCTACTCACCAATGAAACCTAACTAGTTAAAAAGCCATTTTAAACTACATTTGAAACAGAGATCTAGGTTAAAATGTAAAATTTGGAAAATACTGTAGAGAATGTGTGGGACCCTTATGGCGGGTTGTATTTACACTTACCTGTGTTTCGTCGTGAAGGAATGGTGTATTTCTTCTTTCTTCGATTCTAGATAAGTTAAACTACTGCTGTAATGTTAGGTAACTCTAAATACTGAAAAGATACGAAAGTGTGTAAAATAAACAACTAGAAGACGGTCAAAGGATACGTATACTAATGAAAATTCCAACACAATCCACGCACGTTCATGAGGCGGGACTTCTATAAACCAGCAGCAGAAGCTCATCTATTGTGGATATGGGTCCTCCGAAGGACGCACCATGTAGCCTCCGTAGGATTTCCTAATTGCGCAGCCAGGTGTTCCCGATTACCGCTCCAGGCGTCAAGCAACGGTGCGAGAGTATGCTGCCATCCTGACAATTCATTTGATATGCTATGGAGCCAGAATTGGCTATTGTCATTTTTATGTTTTATATTTTACTGGAGGACATGGTATTAAAGATGTTTCAGGTCATACTTGCGGCTTAGCCGAAGATTCAAATGTTCATTTATATCTTACCTTGATGCGATTTTGTAGGCTAGTGTATTCTTTTTATTATACACATAAATGGACCATGGTAAATATATTTATACAGTTCTTTAACCCCATTTGAATATAAAACCCATTTGAATATAAAAAGTCCAGTGCGAATGTTACTCCCGCTCGTCATCGGCAGCTGTCAGTCACTGTTGCTAGGCGACAAGAACAATCCTCCGTAGGCTAGACCGGTCCGAGCGCTTCAGATGCGCCCTTTGAAATGGGACGGAGCTGTAGTTAGCAACAATTTGTTAATATTGTGACAATAGGCCTACATTTTGTTACTTTAATTTTCAAAATAACCAGTGGTGGTATGTAAGGAACTACATACTTCGTTAATACTCGAAGTAATTTTCCCACACGGGACAGCAACACTACAAAATTGTTATTTTACAATATGATGCATTGTTTTACATTAAACTACACAAAAGTATATAGTTTAAATGTATCAACCTTGAAAATATTCAGAAGTAAAATGCAACATGCAATAATAGAAATGCAAAACATCATAAAAACCCTGAAGAAAACCCCTTTTTTTTCCTGCAGAATTCCTTTACTTTTACTCTTGATACCTTAAAGGAATACTCCGCCGTTTTTTCATATTAAACTATGTTTTTCCTTTAACTAAGATGATTGAGACAAACCTCTCTCATCTCAGTGCGTGCACTTAATCGCTCTAGCGCGCGGTGACACTCTGATAGTACCTAGCTTAGCCCAGTATATTCAATGGTATCTGACAGCAATGAATTTTGAAGAGACCAAACACATACGCGTTTTCCCTATTTAAAAACAGTTACACGAGTAGTTATACGACCAAGTATGGTGACACAAAATAAAACGTGCCACGACCAGATGCCACTGAGTCCTGCTGACTTCAACATTCACATGAGTCTCTGTACATGAACATGGTAAAGTGAAAATCAAACACCTTGGAAATGAAAGGTATGTACAATGTTTTTAGTAATGGTACAAAGGTCTCTGTCTTTGGATCAGTGTGTTCAATAAGTGCTTTTTTGTCATTTGTTGTGTATCTTTGAATTATGTTGTGTTGTAAATAAATCCAAACAATCAAACAGCCATTCTTTTTTAAATCTCCTCATTCTTTGTGCAAGGTTGCTCAGAATGACAGGGCCTGATGGCTCCTAATAGGGCCGTTAGGGGAGGGTCTTTGTCTTTCTCAGGTGTTAAAATCCATATTAATGATCCTCGCGTAAAGCTTTCTTACACAAAACACGTCTTACCATTTTTAAATCAATATATTGTCTTATCTGAATGAGCAGTCAGGGTGATTTTCACATAGTTTTGAAGCAAATATTCTAGGCTACGTTATACAATTTTCAAAAGTCTTATGAATAAATAATCAGTATGGGTTTCATGGCCTTATTTCAGTGAGAATTTTTTTTGTATTTTCACAAACCACGCATAAATGTCATTATCTCAAAACAACAAACTTTTACACACATGCTGCTGATATATTATTGTAGCAGAGTTTGTGCTGAATACAGTGTAATCAGACTTTAGCCATGAAAATGTCACAAGTAACAGAAATAAGCACAAATGTCAGAGCATGTCAGAACACCTCCAGGGCCAGAAAATAGCTCAGACCCCAGAGGGTTAAATTATAGTTTCACTTTTTGAAAAGGAATTACTGATATAAATCAACTTTTTGATGATATTCTAATTATATGACCAGCACCTGTACATATAAAACATCTGAAAACAAATTCTTCTATTAAAATGTACATCTGCTTAAAGTCAAGAAATTACGTGGCTAAGACGTGGTGAGGAGGTTAGAATGTCATTATTTCGACATTGTTTAATAATCCAAATGTAGTTGTATAAGTTACTATTATACAAACCAGAGGACAGGCAATGATTTTCGAGCTATACAGATGGCAGAAATAATGCTTGCATCTCTCTTCTGTTTTTGTTGCAAAGAGCTGATAATAATAGTCATTTAAATAAACAAAATCTAAATAATATAATTTTATATATATGACGACTTCAGAGGCAAAAGCCTCTAAGTACCATCTGAAATTTTCTTCTAAAAGAGCATTTTTATCAAGCTTGTATGTTTATGTTTACACTTAAATGGCAATGAAAAGTAGACTACCTATTAATTGTCATTAAAGTGAAATTACTGAACTTAAATATACGAGCTTGATACAAATGATTGTTTTAGAAGAAAATTTCAGATGGCACTCAGAGGCTTTTGCATCATGAAGTCTTCATATATATATATATATATATATATATACATATATACATATATATATATACATATATACATATATATATACATTTATATATACATATATACATATATATATATATATACACACATATATGTATATATATATATATATATATATATATATATATATATATATATATATATATATATATATACACACCTAAAGGATTATTAGGAACACCTGTTCAATTTCTCATTAATGCAATTATCTAATCAACCAATCACATGGCAGTTGCTTCAATGCATTTAGGGGTGTGGTCCTGGTCAAGACAATCACCTGAACTCCAAACTGAATGTCAGAATGGGAAAGAAAGGTGATTTAAGCAATTTTGAGCGTGGCATGGTTGTTGGTGCCAGACGGGCCGGTCTGAGTATTTCACAATCTGCTCAGTTACTGGGGATTTTCACGCACAACCATTTCTAGGGTTTACAAAGAATGGTGTGAAAAGGGAAAAACATCCAGTATGCGGCAGTCCTGTGGGCGAAAATGCCTTGTTGATGCTAGAGGTCAGAGGAGAATGGGCCGACTGATTCAAGCTGACAGAAGAGCAACTTTGACTGAAATAACCACTCGTTACAACCGAGGTATGCAGCAAAGCATTTGTGAAGCCACAACACGCACAACCTTGAGGCGGATGGGCTACAACAGCAGAAGACCCCACCGGGTACCACTCATCTCCACTACAAATAGGAAAAAGAGGCTACAATTTGCACGAGCTCACCAAAATTGGACAGTTGAAGACTGGAAAAATGTTGCCTGGTCTGATGAGTCTCGATTTCTGCTGAGACATTCAGATGGTAGAGTCAGAATTTGGCGTAAATAGAATGAGAACATTGATCCATCATGCCTTGTTACCACTGTGCAGGCTGGTGGTGGTGGTGTAATGGTGTGGGGGATGTTTTCTTGGCACACTTTAGGCCCCTTAGTGCCAATTGGGCATCGTTTAAATGCCACGGCCTACCTGAGCATTGTTTCTGACCATGTCCATCCCTTTATGACCACCATGTACCCATCCTCTGATGGCTACTTCCAGCAGTATAATGCACCATGTCACAAAGCTCGAATCATTTCAAATTGGTTTCTTGAACATGACAATGAGTTCACTGTACTAAAATGGCCCCCACAGTCACCAGATCTCGACCCAATAGAGCATCTTTGGGATGTGGTGGAACGGGAGCTTCGTGCCCTGGATGTGCATCCCACAAATTTCCATCAACTGCAAGATG
Source organism: Scardinius erythrophthalmus (assembly GCF_964197995.2). Classification (NCBI taxonomy): domain Eukaryota; kingdom Metazoa; phylum Chordata; class Actinopteri; order Cypriniformes; family Leuciscidae; genus Scardinius; species Scardinius erythrophthalmus. Next base: position 17,911,721 of record NC_138221.1, on the reverse strand, counting down.
CTATCCTATCAATATGGGCCAACATTTCTAAAGAATGCTTTCAGCACCTTGTTGAATCAATGCCACGTAGAATTAAGGCAGTTCTGAAGGCGAAAGGGGGTCAAACACAGTATTAGTATGGTGTTCCTAATAATCCTTTAGGTGAGTGTATATATATATATATATATATATATATATATATATATATATATATATATATAGGCCTATATGATCCGAAGTAACTAGTTACTCGCTACTTGAGTAGTTTTTTCACTGGATACTTTTTTACTCTTACTCAAGTAACTATTAAGATTATTACTTTTACTTTGAGTAAATATTTATATAAGTACTTGTACTTTTACTTGAGTACAGTTTTTGGATACCCTACCCACCTCTGGTTAAGTTTCCCCGACTTTACTCTCCCCTTCTTCATTCATGCTGATGCCTGTGAGCTGTGGGTCTAGGAGCTGCGTTGATGCAGAGAGATCATAATGGTAGAGATTAACAAGGCTATTATTGGTCATCTGGGCTCCTGTAGGTGACGTTAGCGCCCTGGTTAGTGCCTATTTTGCATATCAAAACAATGGCCGCGCCAACGCCTACAACACCCACACCTGACGAGGAGTTCGAAATCTACACTCCTGACAATTTGAAAAGCAACGTATGGCGCTACTTTGGGTTCCCAAGGAAACAGGGAAAAATCATGAGTAAGGACAAAGTATTTTGTCTTGGGATGCATCGATACAATTTTTTCAGAATCGATCCGATCCGATACCGATACCGATACCAGCGCAGGTTTTTGTTTTTTTTAATCAAGTAGAATTTCTATAACTCTGTGTTGAACTGATAATCACTATTTTGTGTGATAAACACAATCTACTTTATACAGACAACTTCATTATAAAGAAAAACAACAACAACAAATATATTATCATAATCTGACATAAATGCTATTATAAACTAGATTAGTAGATCATTCAGCAGTAAAATTCAGTCTAGAAAAATCACGAGTGCGCAATAATTGTATAAAATCTGAACATTTTGTGAAAAAAAACATTTAGTGGGGAACAAATTAGAGACCATAAGTGTAACACTAAATCTGGTAAAACGTTACACATTGCTCTTTGTATTGTTGTAAAATACATTCATGAAAAACAAGAAAACAAAAATCAAAAATATCAATTATTTTATATATAGCCTACTTTAAAATTGAGACATTTTTTAAATGTATAGCACAGCTGTTTAATGAGGTAGCAGCATATGATAGATAGGACAGAACAAGAACGGCTATTAATAATCTTTCACTGCGTCACTGTATATGAAAGGCTCCAATTCGCTCCGTGCACGACGACCATTGACGTTCGAACTTGAGTGCGTGGGCGAATACTTCCAGTGAAAACTTCCGGTGATCTGACAGCGAGAGCAAGAGACAACAGCGACCGAGTTCCATTACCAGAGAGATATTTTTTCACAATGAGTGTTTTTAGGATTCAAGAGAGGCGACTTGCCTTTTAGAGGGTGATAGCCTCAGCACTTCATTGTTGTGTGCCGTTATGTACCGTTTCGTCACGTTATTACAATAAAGAAGTCAGCGTTCATGCATTCCCCGTTGACGCTGCGGTACGGGCATGAGTGGATACAGAAGATCCGGAGGGATGACTTCAACCCGACCAAATTTTTAAATGCATATAATTTTCAGTGTATTTCTCCTGTGCGTTTATATGCTTTCTATTATTGCATTTATTTTGTGCAAGTGAGATGAGTAAAGATCTGTTTCATAAATCATTATATGTCTGGTGTTTATAAGCGGCACATCCGGTATTGTACTGTGTGTAAAATATACACAAACTTACGTATATTAAAATGTATGTGGCACCTACAGCTAAAAATATAAATGTAAAATATGTGATAATATTGATCGAGCAATTGATGCAAGTAAGTAAAAATATATGCGCAGAATTGAGAAAATAGTATTTATGGAGATTAACTGTAGCCTATCACAGGGCAAACATGTGAATGTTCACGGGGCATTTTATGCAAACTACTCTAATCGTAGTTGTAACTCTATATTTACAGTAGGCATAATTGTCATTGCGTATTTGTATGCAGCATGAGTCAAATCTTCTGTTTGTGAACAGTTGTATTTCATTCATTAATCTGACTAGGTATCCATGCATTTAATTGCCATTGGCTCGTGTGATAGTAATATGGATCTTAGTAGTATTTTAAGTGATAATTGATTCTATAAACAACTATAAAAGATAATTTTCGGCTTTCTCCGGCTCCCTGCACCGGGCGTAATGCGAAACCGGAAATGTCTACCCGCACACTCGCTAATCCGAAATCCAAAATGGCGGCCACGTGCAACTAGCCTATATTGTGACGTTGTGGACTTTCCCAGAGAAGCAGACAGGCGACGAGAATCCAGTTTACAAGCACCAAACAGCTGTGGTTTATTTCCTGAACGTGTACAACCTAAACACGGGTACCAGGAGGTGTCTTAAATGTCCTCACAAACAACAAGAAGGCCCAAGAAGCGATGTAACGTTCAGCTAACTTTTCTCCACACCCCTCACCGTCCTCCCGATGTAGGTTGTCTACAAACTGTAAGGTTGGTGGTTCAATCCCCGGTTCCACCTGACCAAGTGTCGAGGTGTCCATGAGCAAGACATCTAACCCCAGCTGCTCCCGACGAGCTGGATGGCGCCTTGCATGGCTGACACCGCCGTCGGTGTATGAATGAGTGAGTGAATGGGTGAATGTGAGGCAATATGTAAAGCGCTTTGGTGGCCATTGGGTCTGTGAAAGCACTATATAAATGCAGTCCATTTACCATTCACCCCTCTTTTCCCCTTTTTCGTCTTTAACCTCTCCCTCTCAACTATTTCCCTCCCGGACACCTCCCCCCAAAAGCAGGTTGTAGAATACATCTGCGATGCTACCATACACCCATTTCTAATGGATGAAGCCTTGGTCTGGGAGAGAGGTCATCGGGTGGTCTCCAACCTTCACTGGGTGTTTTGACCCTTAACCACAACACCCTCCAGTTGGCGGGTCAGCAAGTGACTGGCCAGGTCACTGCCTCTCTCCTCCAGGCTTCCAGCTTGTGCCCTCTCTCTTGTGCCAGAGCCAACAGGAGGCTCTCTCTAACGCTCCTCTCAGCCTTTCCGGCTGCTTTCCTTAAGAGGCCTCTCAATCCAACCTTTGTCAATAGATTCCACACAGATTGAGTTGGGAATCCTCGACATCCGACTTCCACCGACATGAGCCATGTTGTCCACCCCTTGTCCCGGCAGTCTTGGACGAGTTGCTGGTATTTGGGTTTTTTCCTCTTTGCAGCTTCCTCACAGCCCTCCTCCCACGGCACTGTCAACTCCACCAGAATGATCTTCTTTCCCTCTGGAGACCACATGATAATGTCGGGCCTTAGAGTTGTGGACAATACCGCCTCGGGGAAGTGGAGTTTCCTCCCAAGATCAACCTCCATTTCCCATCCCTGGGCTGACTGCAAGAGATTCTGCCTGGCTTGGCTGTGGACGACAGGTCTTTGGCCCTCTTTCACAAAGGCGATGGTGCTCAGCATTGGTCTTACTTTGGCTGGTTGTTTCTTCCTCCTTTCTTGCTCCAGGATGTCTGCGAGCACTGCCAACACCTTGTCATGGCGCCACCTGTATCTTCCCTGTGTCAATGCAATCTTACACCCTGACAGAATGTGCGCCATTGTTCCTTTCCCACCACACAACCTGCACAGTGGGTCCTCCCTCATCCCCCACCTGTGCAATTTGACTGGGGTTGGTAAGGTGTCATACACTGCTCGGAGTAGAAAGGATATACGGAATAAGGTTCCACCTCGTCCAGGCACCTTCCTCGTTCAGGCATCCTAAACCCTGTCTTCCAGTGCAAGGGTTTCCGATGATATCTTTGGTTATGAGAGAACATTCTGCCTGGTTAATTGCCGTGCTGGCGTTTCACTTACGGCCAGATCTTGTTCTGACTCCTGCTTCCCTGGTGAGTTGGTCTTGAGAGTCCCTATATGTCACGGACAGTCTGCATTTGGCGACTTTAAACTCCTCCACCACTGAAGACAGGGAAGCTGGAGCTGGCCCGACCTTATGTAGATCCCCAAGGATGTAAAGCTCGGGGGTATTCCCAACCATCTTCTAAGGTGCCTGTTGAACCTCTTCATTTCTTCAACAGTTGATAGAAGCACCTCATATACCGTGAGAAGCCATATGAGTCTCGGGAGCAGGCCATGTTGGTAGATCCAGCACTTGTATTTCCCAGGCAGACCAGACTTGTCAATCTTTTTCAGCCATTCTTCAACTTGTTTTCCGGTGCTGGAGATGTTGTTCCTGTCTGACAGGGAATCATCATACCACTTTCCAAGGCATCTAATTGGGCTCCCCTGGATTTTCGGGATCACTTCCCCTTGAACAAGTAGCTTGAACATTCCAGTTGTTTTGCCCTTTTGGATCACCAGGCTCCTTGAGGTGAATCAAGTAAGCATATTTACAACAGAGATTAAACAGCGTCAGGGCCACAATATGAATAGTGTTTTACTCTTGGAACAATAGTGCTTTGTGGTGCTCTTATTTTTAAAAGTTTTATGATCATTTTCATTTTCTGCACATATAAAATGTTATTATTTTATTTCACATATAAATGTGATCTAACTTTATAGTGATTAATGTAGTTATCATAAGATCAAACTTAATTTGGACACATTATGCTGCTGTCATTATTTATCTGTTGATGAAATGAGTGTCATTAGTGATTGTTTTTGTCTAATTGATGTTTTATCCATGTCATGTTGTGAGAATTAACAGTATTGTCTTTCAATGGAGCAGTTTAATAGTCCTTTATCATGTATCCTGACTCAAATAATGTGTTTCTAACAGCAAACACTCAGAATAAAGTGAGATGATCTGCTGATGATCCTGAATGGCTCGTTGAATGAGTGTTGATAGTCTGAGGCTCATCAATATTAACAGATCAGCTGAAAACACTCTTTATTTCATGACAATAGTTCCTGTTTTCACCTCATTTATTATGCTGATGTCTTCAGATCTCCTGTAAATTGACACTTAAAGCTCATTTCATTGGTGTCAGCAGACTGAGGGGATTTGTTGGCTACTATATGTTTATTTCTGTGTTTATGATTTTAACTGTTTTTCTTACCATTATTTATATTTGGAAGAATTTAAACTATTTATTTAAAATACCTGTATTTTAATGAAGCAGCAGAATAATGTTAGGATTAACTAAAAATAAAAAATTAAAATAATCAGTTACTGTACGATGAATAGATGGACAGACATACATGTTTAGAAATGTAATTTATTATAAAAACAAACTCAATAATTGATACTTTTGATTTTGGCAGATCAGCTCTCCCAACTCTGGAATTCATCATCAGTGAAGCTCCTCCCACTTCAATCACATCATCAGTGAAGCTCCTCCCACTGTAATCACATCATCAGTGAAGCTCCTCCCACTGTAATTCTCCAATAAATGCTGTAAGTTCCCATCAGCTACAAGTGAAGACGAGCATCAGAGCATCAGGAAGAGCTGAAATCTGCAAAGACTGAGTTTATTAAAGAGGACAGTGAGAACATGAGTGATCCAGAACCCTGCAGAATGAAACACACTGAAGATCCTGAAGAACAAAGAGGTTGGTGTTTATTCGTTAATTCTTGTTCAACATTAGATTAAGCTAAATACTATTTTAACTGTTTTATTTAAAATTTATTTGATATCTGGTTCCCAATTTGCAACAACGTTACCAGAATTTTCAACATAGTTTACCATTTTTTTTTAAAGAATAATCAGTAAACACCAAGTTACTGATAAGGTTGTATTTGTCAAATATCAAAGTTATTCATAGTTATAGAGATTCTTCTTACAGTAACTTTAGTAACAGGGTTGATGAATACAGTCAATGCTACAGTTTGTGTAGAAACTGAGACAATGAATTGAGATTATTTTCTTGTATTCCCATCATGCAGTAGAAAGAGCCCAGATGATGTCATAATTTTAAGAAATGCTCTGTGTTTGAAAAGAGGAAAATCATGTCAGGAGTAACAGGGTTGAGTGAAACATGAAGGACACAGTTAATGCTAATAAAAATAGTTAATTTAAAAGTAGTTAAAGCCGCGGCCGCTCCACACTTTGATCATGTGAAATTTCTACACACACTGTAACGGTCGTGAAATGACGTCACAATCTGCAGCAGCCTTTTTACAAACATGAATTTAACATATAACAAATAATAATAATTCAAAATGTAAAAAAAAACAATCCACTCCACTTAAATGCTAAACGCTTGTTATTTCTCACAGGGTTATTCACTTGAGCTTGTGTTTCTAGTGTCCCACTTTCACATGCGTATGTATGAATGGAAGTCAGTGCAAGGAAAAGTCTAGTGTGAACGGCCATTAATAATTAAAATGTGTTTAGTAAAATAAATATCAATCTCAAAGTTGGTGACAAAATATGGCAGTATTGTATATTTAAATTTTAATATCATGTTAGATAATTGTGTCATTGATCAAATTAATAGTTCTTGCTAAAGAAACATGGGATTTGTGCCTATAATTTTTTTTAAATAATAATTGGAAGATAAATTGACCTCATTCATGGAAAGTTTCAAGGACATATAATCAATTTATAAAAAGGCATCAGATTATCATAATATTTTATAACAGTTGTCTACTTTCTACTATTACATCAGGGCTCACTTTCATGTCCTTTCACTTTATATTTCTCTTTGAATTATTTTGATGTTCTGAAAATTAAATGTAATATTTTTTCTTTGATTTCAGACCTGATAGAAGAGAGCGAGGAGAGTGAAGAACTGAGTGAAGTGGAGGAGGAACATCATGTCAAACCTGGAGGAAAACCTTTGAGTCGCTCAAAGACTAAACAGACATTTTTAAAGAAAAGAAGAGCCAAGAAATCTACAACCTGCACTCAGTGTGGAAAGAGTTTCACAACCAAACGAAGTCTTGAGCGTCACATGAGGATCCACACCGGGGAGAAGCCGTTCTCATGTGATCAATGCGGGAAGAGTTTTACACAAATAACAAATCGTAATCTTCACATGATGATCCACACTGGAGAGAAGCCGTTCTCATGTGATCAGTGTGGGAAGAGTTTCAGTCATTCTTCATACCTTAAAGTTCACATGAGGATCCACACCGGAGAGAAGCCATTCTCATGTGATCAATGTGGGAAGAGTTTTACACAAATAACAAATCATAAACTTCACATGAGAGTTCATACGAAGCAGAAGCCGCATTCATGTTCTGTGTGTGGAAAGTGTTTTTCACAGGGTCAAACTTTACATAGACATGAGAAAATCCACACTGGTGTGAGAGAGTACATGTGCTTTGAGTGTGAGAAGACTTTTATTACAGCTGAACAATTAAAACGGCACCAGATTATTCACACTGGAGAAAAACCTTACAAGTGTTCACACTGTGACAAGAGATTCGGTTGGTCAGCAGATCTGAAAACACATGAGAGAATTCACGCTGGAGAAAAGCTGCACACATGTGATCAGTGTGGGAAGAGTTTTGCTTTTAAAAGTCGCCTGAAGCGACACATGAAGATTCACACAGGAGAAACCACTTAATCACAGTCTGAAAAATTAAGAATCTGTTTAAGATCTGCTGATCTTATGTCCTTACATAACATAACATGAAAAAAAACAAGGTAGAGTAAATTGAATTTAGCATTTAAGGTTATGATTATGATATCAAGAGATTCCTGCCAGTCCTGTTCTCTCTATTGTAAGTTAACCCTCTGAGGTCTGAGCTGTTTTCTGGGCCCTGGAGGTGTTCTGACATGCTCTGACATTTGTGGTTATTTCTGTTACTTGTGACATTTTCATGGCTAAAGTCTAATTACACTGTATTCAGCACAAACTCTGCTACAATAATATATCAGCAGCATGTATGTAAAAGTTTGTAGTTTTGAGATAATGACATTTATGCGTGGTTTGTGAAAATACAAAAATAAATTCTCACTGAAATAAGGTCATGAAACCCATACTGATTATTTCTTCACAAGACTTTTGAAAATTGTATCACGTAGCCTAGAATATTTGCTCCAAAACGATGTGAGAATCACCCTGACTGCTCATTCAGAGAAGACAATATATTGATTTAAAAATTTTACGACGTGTTTTGTGTTAGAAAGCAATATGCGAAAGGGGCGGATCACCTCATTAATATGAAAGCTTTCCACACCTGAGAAAGACAAAGAACCTCCCTAATGGCCCTATTAGGAGCTTATCAGGGCCCATCATTCTGACCAACCTTGCACAAAGAATGAGGAGATTTAAAAAAGAATGGCTTTTAAAATTGTTTGGATTTATTTACAACACAACATAATCTAAAGATACACAACAAAAAGCACTTATTGAAGAAAGAGACCTTTGTGCCATTCCTAAAAACATTGTACATACCTTTCATTTTCTAAGGTGTTTGATTTTCACTTTACCATGTTCATGTACAGAGACATGTACTGTGAATGTTGAAGTCAGCAGGACTCAGTGGCATCTGGGCCCTGAAAAAAAAAAAAGTGAACATACTGATATCAAGAGAAAGGCCTGCACGATTTTGGGAATACATTTTAGATTTTTCTTGTTAAAATTGCTTTTTAAAATTCACAGAATACACACACACACTCACACAAATGTTTCCAACAATATATAATGAACACCAGGTTTGTTGTGCCTTGTAGGTATAGGCTATGCGCAGTGCTGCATAAAATAATAACAATATAGCAGCCTATATATATTTTCAAAAAGATTTCAGTAACAACTAAGCTAGAGAAAAATATATTGATTATCATGTTACTTCAAATGTTTCCATTCGTTATGATGATATGAAATGAGATAATAGTAAAAACATGAAGCCGTTTGGAGCGTTTTGCTTTTCCAAAATATGATACATTCAAACGCGATCGCGATCAAAAATATGATACATTAAAACGCGATTGCGATCAAATATAAAACATTATGGTTAGGCCTACCATATACATAGCCTATCTACGTTTGAGCAGATATCCACAAACACAGTAACAGTAAACACGGGTCTAAATATTATAATATTCACCATATATCTAGCAACAGTTCAACTGCAATGTGAAATTTATGCAACAATAGCAAACTAATATGTAAGAATTTCTTACCTTATCTTTCTTGTCTTCAAATATCGTTCTTCTTCTTCTGATGTAAATCCAATGTAAGCTCAGGCACGTCTTTCAAACTCGACGAAAAGTGAAGTGTTTTGTTGTTGAGGTAATGAGGGCGATCGCGTTCCATGTGGAGATTTGCATGTGAATATCTTTTGCGCGAGTGGGCGTGGCCGAATTAAAAATAATTAGGAAGCGTTTGAGAAGCTGGAAATCTTGTTGGTTTTATACAAATTACTTAAACAGAGAATATTTGTTTTCGTTTTGAATCCGATCATTTAAAAGTACACACTTAAATGTTTATAAAGGTGTATGGCTCATACATGTGTAACAAGTATTCGCTGAGTTTTGTTTCAGTTTATAGACGTGCTCAAGAAAAAAAAGTTCACCGCGACGGAGAGGCAGAACGCACACACTGTTTTTTTTCCTTATTTTACAAAAGCACAATGTTTTGATTTGATTGGAAGTGGACACATAGAAAAGTAGAAATACCACAGATTCTTTTTTTATATTTATTTTTTCTGTATGACCATAAATGACGGAGAAATTTAAGTTTAAAGTGCTACAATGTGGAGAAAATCCAGCAAAACGCGCCGGCGCGTTTGTCGACCTCAGAGGGTTAAATTAGTCAGATGACTGAAACTCTCACCCTTTGTCTTTAATGGCTCTTGGAGCCCCTGGCCCAGACTTTGAATAGTCAGGCTGATTGGATTAGATACTGATCTATGCATCTGAATGACACTGTTATGCTGATGAGATCAGGGCTGGGGAAATTCTGGTGACGGCCTGACTCCTTGTACTTCATTTGCATGCTTTGTTCAGAGTGTCTACACCTCCATGTAATCCCTCCCCCTTTGAAAGGTATAAACTCTACAATGTACACTGCCTAAGTTAGACTTGGATGACTACAGCGACGCACGGCAAGTTCTCAATAAAAAGTAACTTCTGCTTGAAAGATATCCCAATGTCTCCTGGGGCCTGTTTCAATAAGGAGGTTCAACCAACTCCGAGTTAAAACTTGAACTCTTGAGTTGATTTACCCTGAGATGGGAAACTGAGTTTTCAGTGTCATAAGAGCTGAATTGAGTTAGTTAAATCAACTCTGAGTAGGTTGACTCTGAGTTAAGCGCGTGCACCACGACTGTGACAAGCCGTGATCAATGGAGCTCCGAAATTACGATTCACCATGGCAACAGCACCTGACATAAAGACGCTGTATACTTCAGAGTCTATACACAAATGTAATTCTCAATCACTGTTATATTATCATGTGAAAACTGACAGAAAGGTCAGTTATTGAACTAATACTCATTTTCATGGTATCCCACAGGCAAAAAAAGAATGTGGCAGCAACTTAAATTTAACAATAAAACCATAATTCAATCAGTTAAATCTTTAAGCATAAAAGGTTCATGGCTGTAGGCTTCATGACTTTACTAACATTTGACATATTACATAAATATAATTCAGTGTCTATTTCAATGTGCCCCCATTAGTACAGATGCCCAGAAAGAATACATTAGCCCAGAGATCCAGAATGAAATTCTGTCCACAATGAGCAACAGTATTGTTCGTGGAATAGTTGACACAATCGGGAATCTACCCATTCTTCAGTATGCAATTATCATTGATGGAACACAAGACATATCTGGGCAATAACAAGAAAGCATATGCCTGCGTTATATTGACAATGACTTGATTCCCCATGAAGAATGAATTGGTTTGTACGGTGTCTCAGATACAACAGGAAAGAGTCTTGCTGAAGTTGCTAAGGATGTGCTGCTGAGATTAAATTTACCAATCCATGGTTTACGAGGTCAAACTTATGATGGGGCTGCTAATATGTCCGGTAAGCATTTTGGGGCACAGGCAATGATAAAACAAGAGCAGCCACAAGCACTCTACGTTCACTGTGGTGCCCACTGTACTAATTTAATTGCACAGAAAGCTTGCTTAGCCTCCGTTTTAATCAGAGACTTCTTGGATTGGGTCAACCAGTTGGGAGTCCTGTTATCTCAGTCAGGGAAGTTTAAAGCAATTCATGCAACGATTGCACATGCAGAGAATCCGCTCTGTGCAACAAAATGGACGGTACGGAACAAAGCCATCACAGTATGGATCAGTGCTTGCTAGCTTGGAGAAGATGGCTTCTGGTACCTCAAACACAGCATCTACTGCTAATGGCTTGCTAGGTCAGTTTTGTAAAGGTAACAGTGTTGGGTCTAAAACTTGCCTCTCCAGTGGTTCATGAGCTTGAATGCCTGAACATCTCTTTTAAGAAGAGAACTTCTACAGTTGCTGGCATGAAGGCTGTTGTTGAAGTTGTCAGGACCTCCGCTCACTGGAGGAGCTGAAGCACATCAGCCTAAATCTGCAAAGGACCACTACAGAGAGGAATTCTTTAAAGCCCTAGATACTGTAGATGCACAGTTCACTGAGCGGTTTAACCAGGATGGTTTGCTGACTTTGCAAAAATTGGAAGAGACACTTCTGAGTGGAGAGGTTGAAGCTCCAGTGATTTATAAATATTCAGAGTTGAACAGAGTCACTTTCAGTGCAGATTTCTATGTTCCGATTGAACTACTCATTTAGTAACAGTGCAGAAGCTGCAGGGATCATTCGTGGATTGCCTGTAGAGGTACGTGGATTATTTGGGCAAGTGGAAACCCTGGTCAGGTTGCTTTTGGTAGTCCCCGTTTCTTCCTCTGAGGCAGAGAGAAGTTTTAGTGTTCTCCGCAGGCTCAAGACTTGTCTCCGCTCAACAATGACTCAAAACAGACGTAACAATGTTGCTGTCTGTTATATCCATCAGGATAAACTGGACTTGTCGGACAAGAAGTCCATTTGCAAGCAATTTATTGCTTTGAATGACTAGAGAAAAAAACATTTTGGCTATCTAGCCTAGGCAATAGGGCATGCCTAAGGCACCATTTACCTCACCTCCTGAAGAGCAGAACAGGAGGATCTCAGAAGAGAAAGAGAATGACAGACGAATTTAAATAGCTTTCTATGAGATTGTAGTCTTCAGGATATTTCTATGGAGCTTTGAGGACAAAATGCTGATACCGAACTAAAGTGGGACACTGTTTGGGGAGGAGGAGCATGGGGAGCCGGCACTGGCATTAGAGGAGGATACTCATCTGTAGACTTGAGCATCAATTTCTGCACCATTACAACACCTACATGATTTATCTAATCTGACAGTGCTATTTTTGTTATTATTTATTTATTATTGTTAGCTCCTTGTTACTTATTATATCACATACCTACCTTAGAGACCCATATGTGACTATGACAAAGCCGTATGACCTCCCGGACTGCACTATGTTTCTCCGTAAAATGAAGGCCTTGTTCCAACAGGAAAGTGAACTTGATGAATGCTCTCAGTACTCCATTCAAGATGGTCTATTGTACTTAAACGATCCCAAACCTGCTTGCGGTATCCACCCTTTGAAATGGTTAAAGCTGTATTCTCCTGAGTCTCTCAAAGGTACCTTGCTGAGGTATTATCATGATCATCCAACTGCGAGTCACCTGGAAATAACTAAGACCTTAGCCCAACTGAAATTCAGGTTTTTCTGGCCTAAGATGGCATCTCAGGTAAAGAAATATGTAACCTTTTGCGCAGTTTTCCAACTGACGAAACCAAGTCAAAGGAAGCCTGCCAGTCTAATGGTCCCAATTCGGCCTCAGAAACCTTGGGAGTATGTTGGTGTTGATTTCATTTGTTCTTTATCTCGTACCTCCAGGGGAAATGCTTAAATCTTTATATTTGTCGGCTCATGCGGCAGCCGTCAAACTGCTGAGTGAATTTCTTTTGAGTGAAGGCTCCCTGAACTGCCGCGCCCACCCCGTTGATGGAATATGGCGCGAGGCCGTGCCTTGCGGGAGGGGGAGTGTGTTTGCTATGATTTGAGTCTGCTTTTGATCCGTTTCCCCGTTCTGTGATTGTATCAAGGTTTATTTGTTAGGGTTAATTACAAGGTTAATTACTCGTTAGTTCATTTGTCCCAGCTGTGTCTCATTTCCCTAATCTGTTCTGTGTATTTAAACCCTGTGTTTCAGTTGTTGCTATATGCTAGGTTGTTCTGTTTCTTATCTAGAGTGTTTTGCCTGAGGCAATGCCACCCACTGATTTTTTATTTTCATTAACTAAATGGACATTGAATAATAATATCTTCATCTTCCAGGATAAGTCTTTTAAACAGATAAAAGGTTGTGCTATGGGGGCCTGTTACAGCCTATCATATGCAGGTCTATTTCTATTTCTTAAACCAGGAAAAGAATGCCTTCTTCAAACACATTGTCTGATGGGGACGTTACATTGATGATGTTTGTTTGTTTTGCTCTGGTTCAGAGGCAGATTTGAAAGAGTTCCATGCTTTTTTGAATAACATTAATCCCAACATTAAACTATCTTTGGAATATAGTAAAGATTGTATTAATTCCCTTGACCTAACCATCTTCAAAGACGATCACGGTGCCCTACACACTTCAGTGTTTAGAAAACCTACTGACAGGAACACCATTCTGCATGCTAAAAGCTTCCACCCTAAGTGGTCGAAGGAAAATGTTCCTTATGGGCAATTCCAGATAGTCAGGAGAATTTGTGACCAAGACCATTCATTTGAGTGTAAAGCAAAACAGATGACGTCACATTTTAAAGAACAGGGTTATAAAAACACAACTCTCCAGAAAGCATATAGCAGGGCCAAATTTGCAAATAGGGTATCACTTCTACAAAGAAACCCACCTAAGCCAACAAAAGATAAACCCATTTTTGTTACTACATATAGTACATATGCAGGACAAATTAAGAGAATAATAAGAAAAAATTGGGGTATTGTTGAAAGTGATGATGTGCTTGGCCAGCCGTTTCCTGAGCCACCTCTGGTCACTTTCAGGACAATTCGAGATAAACTGGTCCGGAGCCATTTGAAACCAGAAGGCCAACAAATGTGGTTGGGATCGAAGCTCAAAGGGTCTTACGAATGTCAACACTGTAATCATTTTACAAATGTATTACAGACTAAAACCTTTGGTGATACTGTATCCCAAAAACAATTTTAACAATTTCATAAGCTGTAAAACTATATTTGTTATATATAGACTGGAATGCCCTGAATGCAAAGTGTTTTATATAGGAAGAACAAAGAGGCGTTTACAGGACAGATTGGCTGAACATAAATATGGAATCCGCACGGGCAACATGAACTATCCTATGGCGAGGCACTACAGGGAACACCATAAGAGTGACCCATCTACCGTACTGCCGTGCAAAGGCAAAAGACCGTAACTTCGTTTTTGGTCGAAAATGAGTTATTTATATTTTTGGCACATTCACGACCTTCTTTATCATGTGGATAAGTATCTTGAATAAATTCCGTTTATTTTTCGAGAAAATAATGATTTGTCTTAACAGTAACTTCCAAAAGCCCATGAGAAACCAAGGCAGAACACCGTAACATCATTTACCGCTCTTTGGCTTTGTTTTGGAACGCTCAAATTACGAGTTACGGTGCTCTGCCTTTGTTTAGCCGCGCGTCAATATGAAGTTACGGTGCCGGTGTTCAATCAAATAATGCTACCTACCAGATTGTAAGGTTATCTGCCTTTGTTTTAATGTCCATTAAAATTAAAATTACGGTGTATCCTGTGTACTTTGTACAGCTGCCATCAGTCGCTCTAACTTCTGATGTCCTCAGAGCGGTCAGAACATTTAGTATGGTCTGAAACCGCTCCATCGACAAACGTGCGATTACGATCGCGAATGATTATGCAGAGTTGACAGAAAAACGCTACACATTGCCATATCAGATGAATACAACCATGAATTAAAGCTCGCAAACTAGCTGGCAGAGTGCCAAAACTTCGCCTTCAGCCCCGCCCTAAACGCGGTCGAGTCAACGCTGGACTAATAGGAGGTATTTTGTCATGTCAAATGTATTAAAAATGCCTTCAGAATGCAACCAAAGCACAGGATAGCAATAAGTAGATGGCTATAAATAATTGTAAATCATACAAAATAAATGCCATGATCACTAGATTTTATACAGGTGTGTACTATAATGATTTTGTTAATGGTGATCAGCAACTAAATATTGATAATGTGGAAGTTACGGCCTTTTGCCTTGGTATGACCTCTCACTTTTTGCTGACAATACAAAGGCAGAGTACAGTAACTTTAAAATAGTGGTCAAAAGTCAAGTTTGAGCTCAAGATTTTTTTATGTATAAAATTTCCATTACTAAAACATCTATTTGCCAAATTTCCAGTGTCCTACCTATAATTAATTAAGCGGGACAACTAAAAATCTTTAAAGTCATTTTTCTCAGTTCCACACTCTAGCGACTTAAGGTCTTTTGCCTTTGTAGGGCAGCGTACAGGCCTGCGGAATTGACCATATACCACTGTCACTAAGGAAAGGGGACATGCAAAAACAACTAAACCAGAGAGAAAGTTTCTGGATTGATAAACTGCAGGCTACTAGATACCCAAGGGGCTGTTCCATAAACCAAGATTAGAGTATAAGCCGGGCTTATTTCGGTTAGTCAGGCTTATTTTTGGTAGATTCGGTTTCATAAAGCAAACTTAAAATAGTTCAAACTCAGTTACCCTGGCAACTTATGCTGGGAAACTAGCCTGGTCCAGGGCAGGCTAACTGTCAGGTTAAGCATGGCTGGACTGGCCATTGGGCATACCGGGCATTTGCCCGGTGGGCCGACGTGCTTTTTGGGCCGATATATCTCATTCTTTTTTCTTTTCTTTTTTTTTAACGGTCCATAAAATTTGTACATCGGCGGCCCATTCGTTTTGTTTTGTTTTGCTTAATTGGCGGCGCTGGGTTTGTGCCGGTGTAATGCATTGGTCAAAGTCAGTGTTAGTTTTTTTTTCTGACAGACCAGCCCATGAAACACGTAGATCAGCGGCCCATTGGCTCTTTTCTTGATTGACACTGGGCTGGCCCAATCACAACTTTAAACGAGTGAGCGAGCGTGCAGCAGTGTCAGTGTGTATCTGTCAAAATAGATGGAGAAGAAACGCAAGGAATGTGCAGAGAAATAGCGTCGAAAAATAGAACCAGGCCCTTAAAGCAGACACTGTAAACTGTGTCAAAATATATGTTTTGTGACCTTCATCAGCTCCTGTGGCAGATGATGATAGTGAGGACGGAGGATCAGGAGAGAGATGAGAGAGTGTAGAGCCTGCGGTAAGCAGAACTACTTTCAAAACACTTAGGCCATGTCATGATGAGTGTAGATTATTTCCACATCTGCATAGTTGACGATTACCGCAATTCACTAGAAATTTAATAAGAGGCGTTTGTAAACCATGTTTTCCGCCAAAATAAAAGCTTGATGCAGTTTGCGTCAAAATAAAAGATCATGTGCTTATCTCTTTCAAGTATAGAAATTGGTACAACACTAATTATGAAAGTTTCTTTTATTTTTTAGTGCATTTGTTTTACAAAATATGGCTATTACTGTCTTTGGATTAATATTATAACTATTATTATGTAGTAGGTGTAATGTAGACACTGTAACTAAAAGAGGTTTGAATTTTTCTTTGTTTAATTTTCACCCTGAATATGGGTTGGAGCTTTTAATTTTGAACTCTCAAAGTGCACCAGATTGATGAATTTAACATTAAAATGCACAAAATTTTCTCACGGGGGGCATGCCCCCGAACCACCCTAGAAGGACCGAGGTCACATCATCATAGTTTTAACAAAAATCCTGTAAGAAACACCTGTATTGCTATGCCAGAGCCGCTTATAGCTTGTTTTAGGATTCATCACTGTGGAGTATAGTTCAACTGTATTAATAAATATCAAATTTTGACTTATTTCATCTGTTAACTCTCACTCGTTCCTATTCTCACTCATTACATGGCATTAGTGGTTTTAATGAATAGGAGTTGGTATGCATATAATTAAGGGCGTGCAAAGATGGGTGGTGTTTATGATCATATAGTGGGCCGGTCTGGGCAAAAATGCTAAGCCTCAGTTGTTACACAGATCCTCTAACACTGACCAATAGGAACACAATGATATTACCACTGACACTCTCTCATACCATTATTGGACTTTATTAACCACTATTAGTCCAAAAATAAATACACAGTATACAGAAAATCAACTTAAATAAGGCTACAATGATAAATTAGACAATATAGACCTATATATATATAGGTAGATAGGCCTAAATACAATATATGTACAGGTTTTTTTACTGGCTGAATGTTTTGTGCCCAAGATTTAATTAGATTGTTTTAAAGATTTATGAATACATTTCTTGCTGGTTTTGTTTGGCAGCTGTAGTGCATGTTTATGATTAGAAGAACATTAGAACACAATCTGAAAAAAGATTTGTAACGCAGAAGTTAAAATCACAAAATTAAAAATAAATAATTACAAAAGCAGAGTATAAATTTTAACTGGTAAGATGAATCTGAGCTTAGTAATTGACAGTATTAGCCTACATTTGATTTACCCCATTACAATAGTTATTACCCCTTTACAGTTATTGCTATCATAAAAATACACAAAAAAATTCTAAATAAGGCACATCTCCAAATAACAAATATTTTAGTTTATATATAAATAATGTACTTTATTATGTCTTTCAATTCAAACACATTTAACACAATTATACAAATTGACAGTTCCTTTAAATATATCATATTTTCCCCCAATAAATATTCCTTATTTTTCCTTCTACTTTTTTTCTTTTGTGATAATACCCACCAACACATAGCCTAAAAAACACATAATTAGAACAATAACCAAAAAGTACATAGACACTTTTACATATGATTTAAGGGGGAAAAGACAAAAAACAATAAATAAATAGTAATAAAAATTTACCATTAACATATTTATATCAAACTCTTATAATGACACATAATTCCTAATAGTTATTCAAGTAATATTATTTGAATATCAAATATTCAATATTAAATAAGTAAATAAATCAAATGACAAATAACTAGAAATAAAAGGTAGAATATAAAAAGGTTTATATAAAAATGTAGTTAATGTAGGCTAATATATATTCCTTTATTTTATGGAATATTCTTTGATTTTAGAGTTGCACATATCTTTTCAAAATGTATACATTTGCTCTTAATTTAATGTAATCCTCTCCATAATGTACTTTAGAAACTAAATATACTCATTTAAAACTGGGGATTCTTGCTTTCTCCAAAAAAAATATTGCATTAAAAGCTGTAATTCTCAGCATTCTAAATAAGTATACATCATCTTTATTAAGTAACATTGGTCCTATACCCAAAACTATATTTTGTATCTTTATATATTTAGTTTCTTAAAAAAAATCTTCCCTGAATTATAGGCTACTTCACTGAAGTACTTCTGTTCGCTAGAAGTTCACTGCAACTTATCCAACATCCTAAAGATAAATTATTGTAATTAGAAGATATTTCTAGTGTTATAAAATGTAGCATATTAATTTTCCAAGCAAAATGTATATTTTAGTCAGAATTATTGCGCTCCTATTTGGCGCGCATGCGCAGCAGCGCTCGTTCAATATGAAGATTAGCAGCGAAATGGATACATTTGCATGACTTTCGAACATTTACAGATGGAGAATATAACTGTAAAATGTCAGTTTTGAACTAGGGGGGGGGGGGACATGTCACAAACGCATAAAACAGCACAAAATACGCTGTTTGATGGTGGATCGATTTGATCCACGATCGACCTCTAGGGCTGCTTCATAAACGCGTGCACACGCAATTATCTAGACTAGATAAACCTGGATCAAAATAGTGAGATTGCGTGAGCTTCAATTACCTTTTATGGAACCACTTTAGCCCCAACTCATTTGTTAGGCTCATTCAAGTCAGGTTTTGGAGTTTAATCCCCGCTTTTCTAAGCGGCTTTTATGGAACAGCCCCCAGGCCTGAACGCAGAACTTGATTTTAGTGTTTTCCTGTAAACTATACTCTTTATTTCTATTTTGATTGTTATTTTGCCTTAGTGTTTGGTTTATTTTATGTTCTTTGAAAATATAAATTAAGCTGCTGCAAGTAGATCCTGCATCCTTCCCCTTCCCTTTTTACATCTATTCTGGATAAGTTTGCCCCTCTGAAAAAAAAAAAACGTGTTGTTTCTTTTAACCCTCTGATGGTCTTTATTTATGTCTGCACTCTGGGTTTTTGGGGTCTCTAGAGACCCCAGACAATAACATTTAATTTTGTAACAAGATAATAGTTGTTGTTTTTTTACAAATGTAATTTTATTCTGTTTGTTAATGTTTTTACTCAACATTTGTGCAGTTTTGGGAGAATTTATGATATTTTTTAGATTTCTATAAATAAATAAATAAATATTTAAATAGCCTTTTTACAAAAAAACAGCATTTGATGTAAAATTCACTTTATAAAAGACCCAGATTTCTAACTTTCATTCATGGGGATAACAAGGATGATTTTAAATGGTTTAATGTAACATTTTTGCCCATTTTTTGGAAAATGCAGTTTTAAAATAAAAAATAATAATTTTAACCACTAGATGGCTATAGAGCTCCAGTATATGCTATTTGCTATTAGACTACCTGAAAGATATCTTTTCACAAGTTGGATTCAGTTGGATTCATATCTAAATATTATAAAATCACAATTATAACAAAAATAAAATATTTTTGTCAAAGTTTAGCATTTTTTTGTACCAAAAAAAACCAGTTTTTCAATAATGTTACATTATGATTAGAACCAAACCTGAACAAAATGTTACAAAGAGAGATGTTGGAGTCTTAAGATTTTATCATTTATTTCAATCATTTATTTTTAATCTAATTCTAGATTCTAGACACACACAATTGAGCACAGAATGAACTGTGTGCAGGACACCAAAGACCCTCTTTTATAGCCTTTGCGTGGGAACAATTCCTTTGTTTTCAAAACATAGGTCTAGCTCTTACATCTAGACGTAAACTTTTTACAGTGGAAAAGGTCAGTTGTCTTTTATCTCTGTTTCATCTCTCTCTTGCTCTCTCTGCATGTGAGTGTGCATGTGGATGCATTAGGTCTCACTCACACGTGTTCTGCATTTGGCTTCATTAGCCAAATTGGATACAAATTCTCTCTGTGACAGTCACACCTGTGTGTGTGTGTGTGTGTGTGTGTGTGTGTGTGTGTGTGTGTGTGTGTGTGAGAGAGAGATAAAGAGAGAGAGAGAGTGTGTGAGTACACATTGTCGATGTGCCAGTGTCACCACACCACTTTATATTTGTGGTGGTACTGCATTTTGGATGATTTTATTTGACAAATTATAACCTTACAAATGTTCCTGTGTGTGTATGTGTGTATGTGTGTGTGTGTGTGTGTGTGTGTGTGTGTGTGTGTTTACATTTTCAATGTGTCAGTGTCACCAATTTATTTTTGTGGTGGTACTGCATTTTGGATAATTTTATTTGACAAATTATAGCCTTACAAATGTTCCTGTGTGTGTGTGTGTGTGTGTGTGTGTGTGTGTGTGTGCACATTTTCAATGTGTCAGTGTCACCAATTTATTTTTGTGGTGGTACTGCATTTTGGATAATTTTATTTGACAAATTATAGCCTTACAAATGTTCCTGTGTGTGTGTGTGTGTGTGTGTGTGTGTGTGTGTGTGTGTGTGTGTGTGTGTGTGTGT
Organism: Scardinius erythrophthalmus; assembly: GCF_964197995.2. Lineage (NCBI taxonomy): Eukaryota > Metazoa > Chordata > Actinopteri > Cypriniformes > Leuciscidae > Scardinius > Scardinius erythrophthalmus. The sequence goes on along the minus strand of NC_138221.1, from coordinate 17,890,887 downwards.
GTGTGTGTGTGTGTGCACATTTTCAATGTGTCAGTGTCACCAATTTATTTTTGTGGTGGTACTGCATTTTGGATAATTTTATTTGACAAATTATAGCCTTACAAATGTTCCTGTGTGTGTGTGCGTGTGTGTGTGTGTGTGTGTGTGTGTGTGTGTGTGTGTGTGTGTGTGTGTGTGTGTGTGTGTGTGTGTGTGTGTGTGTGCACATTTTCAATGTGTCAGTGTCACCAATTTATTTTTGTGGTGGTACTGCATTTTGGATGATTTTATTTTACAAATGATAAGAGAACAGTTTTTATAGTCTCAAAAATGTATTCCTCTATATATGTGTGTGTGTGTGTGTTGTGAGCAATATAATTTAGCATTGTGGATGTTTTTTGCATTGGTGGAAGTGTGCCACTTTATGTCAGCAGCCATATCACCCTGTAGCCCAAGACTGGTTGCCCACTGAAGCTAAGCAGGGCTGAGCCTGGTCAGTACCTGGATGGGAGACCTCCTGAGAAAACCAGGTTGCTGCTGGAAGAGGTGTTAGTGAGGCCAGCAGGGGGTGCTCACCCTGTGGTCTGTGTGGGTCCTAATGCCCCAGTATAGTGACGGGGAAACTATACTGCCAAAAGAGCACCGTCCTTCGGATGAGACGTTAAACCGAGGTCCTGACTCTCTGTGGTCATTAAAAATCCCAGGATGTCTTTCGAAAGAGTAGGGGTGTAACCCCGGCATCCTGGCCAAATTTGCCCAGTGGCCTCTGTCCATCATGGCCTCCTAATCATCCGCATATACTGATTGGCTTCATCACTCTGTCTCCTCTCCACCAGTAAGCTGGTGTGTGGTGGGCGTTCTGGCGCAATATGGCTGCCGTCGCATCATCCAGGTGGATGCTGCACATTGGTGGTGGTTGAGGAGATTCCCCCCTTCTATGTAAAGCGCTTTGAGTGTCGAGAAAAGCGCTATATAAATGTAATTAATTATTATTATTATTTGTGCCATTTCTGTTGATGTGTTCTGCGTTGTTTCTGATTTTGATGATGAATTTTGTCTATTTTGATTGAAGACCACGAGTGTCACAATTTTTGTCACGCTAACATAAAAACAGATATCATTCCACTTTATTTATTTTTTTTTTGTAGATCTAGAAAGTGTTAAGAGCCGTAGAAGGTTTCATACCATTTGGACAAAGGGAACTTTTTTTTTTATTTGAGTAAAAGTCATTTGGGGTCCCAAAAGACCCCATAAACCATCAGAGGGTTAAGAGATTATCTCCTACATATACATCTGAGTTGCGCAAATTGAAGGCGATAGGCAGGCAGTTGGAGCGAAAATATAAAAAATCTGGTCTAACAGTTCATAGATCAATGTTGGATCAGCATCAGATTGAGTATCATAATGCTCTCAAAGCTGCAAAAGTAGCATATTATTCTACTATTATTAGTAGTGACATCTCTAATCCCAGAGTTCTGTTTAGAACAGTCAATAATCTAATCATAAACCTCCCAGTGACTTTAACTGTTCTACCATTGAGCAGTGTAATGCATTTCTCAATTATTTTTCAACTAAAATTGAGAATATTTATAACGCCATTGCCTGTGAGGATGCCTCTGCGCTTGTTGAGGTGCATTTTCCTTATCTCTTTGGTCTCGCTTTTTCAAGTTTCAGTACTGTTGATTTTGATTTTATTTGTAAACTTGTTTTGTCAATGAATTCTACTACTTGCATACTTGATCCACTCCCTACGACTGTTTTGAAAAAATGTCTGCCTGTTATTGTCCCCCACACCACTGCTATTGTAAATGCTTCACTCAATACAGGGAATGTCTCTTCTGCTCTAAAAATGGCTGCAGTTATGCCAGTTCTTAAAAAGCCTGGGAGTGATATCACTGACATGTCAAATTATCGACCCATCTCCAATTTACCTTTTCTGGCAAAAGTGCTTGAGCGTGTGTGGTTGTTGGCCAACTCCATACTCATCTGTGTATGAATAGCCTAATAGAAACTTTTCAGTCTGGGTTTAGATCTGGACACAGTACAGAGACTGCTCTAGTCAGGGTCCTGAATGACCTCCTCGTTATAGCCAACTCTGGGGCTTGTGGTATTTTGGTTCTGTTAGACCTCAATGCTGCATTCGATACCATATGTCACAGCATATTATTGGACAGATTGCACAGCAGACACGCCCCTTAAAACAGCGTTCAAATCGGCTAAAATCAGGCTTGGAAAAATGCCTTTTATTTCTAAATTATGGCAACTTTTTGATGTTAAAATCATACTAACATTATAAGGGCACCCTAGAAATCATAATTACTGAAGAATTTTGCACATTTTGACCATTAAAGACAATTATGACAAAAATCAGTCAAGGCAAATTAAACACAGAGACAAACATAAGAATTGTATATTTATGGTTTTTAATGCCTTATTATGAGCCTGAATTTCTCTCTCTCTCTCTTTCTGTATCTTTTTAATGTACATCTCTGCGTCCTCAAACACGCTGTTAGTGAAGTATCGACCCTCATTCATATTTTTCAGCTCTTCTATAATGTTTAACAGTCGGGACACTTGAGTTTTGTCATGTTTAACCAGGAATCTGTTTACAGTTACTTTCACATATTTTATCTCCTCCAGTGAACAGAACGATGCTGAACTGAGCAGGTCTTGGACTAAATATCTTCTTTATCAGATCTACTGTGTCCATCTCCTCTCTTGTAAATCTTCCCAAACTCAACACAATGACAAACACATCAACTCTCAACTCTTCCCGTTTCCTGTTGCACTCTTCCCATTTCCTGTCTTCCCGATCAGAACAATCCGCAAGACACTCCTGATCATCTTGTTCATCTTCAGCACCTGAAAATCAGTGGTAGAAAGAAAACTTAGTGAAATGCAGCTCAGAACTTTAACATTGTTATGTTGGATTGTAGAAGTTGCAGCTGAATGCTAATTTATTATGAAAAAAAAAAAAAAAAAAAAAAAAAACATTAAGTCACTTGCAATAATAATAGTAATAACAATAATAATAATAATAAACTCAATGGATGGATACCCAGCTAACAAATTTGTTCTAAAATGTTTTTCAAATGTTCAGTATGGTTAATGTTCGGTCTGGTTATGGGAAAGTTAAAATGTCCAGTTTCCTTAATTTTAATAGAACGTAATTTAAAGGCGTCACATTGAGTGTGTTTGCTATGATTTGAGTTTGCTTTTGATCCGTTTCCCATTCTATGATTGTCTGTTTCAAGGTTTAAAACTTAAAACTTCATGAACTTGTTCGGTCATGGCACAATGTTTCTCCTGGCTTCCAAGTCAGTGCTGTTTGATCTGATATACAGTATATGGTTAATGTAGGGGCCAGGTATGGTTCTATTATTTTGAACACATTTTTTTGGTCCCTTTCGGTAATTAAGGCACCTGGTGGTGGCGGATGAAGTAAGAGCATATCATCTGTTCACCTGTGGTGTTCTTGAGGGAGAGAGGGGTTGAGATGATGAACATTTATGAAATAAATGTTTTTCTCCAAAACACGTTGGCCACAATTATTGGTACCCTTTTATTAAATACCTTTTTGCAATCTCCTTTTGCCAAGATAACTGCTCCGAGTTTTCTTCTATAATGCCTGATGAGTTTGGAGAACACCTGACCAGGGATCAGAGACCATTCCTCCATACAGAATCTCTCCAGATCCTTCAGATTCCCAGATCCATGTTGGTGCTTCTTCTCTTCTGTTCACTCCACTCATCAGGTCAGGGAACTGGGACGCTCATGGCAGAAGCTTAATTTTGTGCTCAGTTACACATTTTTGTGTTGATTTTGATGTTTGTTTTGGATCGTTGTCCTGATGGAAGATCCAACCACGGCCCATTGTAAGATTTCTAGCAGAAGGGTCAGGTTTTGATTTTTTATCTGTTGATATTTGATATAATCCACAATGCCATGTACAGTATCTGAACAAGAAGTCCAGGACCTCCAGCAGAAAAATATGGCCACAACATTATCACCACCAACCATTGTCCTTAATACTGGCGCCCCTCAGCAGCACGTACTTGGCCCATTCCTTTTTATTCTCTACACAAATGACTGTCAAAGTCCATGTACAACTACTCATTACTTTAAATATGAAGATGATATAGCCATTCTTGCTCTGCTTAATGAGGACAATGACTCTTTTTTGGACTATCAACGTTCTACAGCACATTTTAGTACGTGGTGTGAGGATAACTTTCTGCACCTCAATATTTTAAAGACTAAGGAACTGGTCTTTAGCACCTCAAAAACACAGATCCATGCTTCTAGCGGTCGACCGATATTGATTTTTTGATTGCCGATGCCGATATCTTAGAGAGCAGGGTGGCCGATGGCCGATATAAAGCCGATATTTTTATACATATTTATTATAAATAAATTAGAAAACAAATATTTAAAATAAACATTCTTTTATACTTCAGATGGCAACTTCTTGAATCTGCAATCCTATTACAGTATTTTTCACAAAGTAATTGTTTAGAAAAATGAATATGTGAATAAAAAGAAAGTAAACACTGTAACAGGGCACTCAGTAATCTGGTAATTTCGTGCTGGTAATCATATTTTTGCAATAAAGACAAGGTAACGCTAATTTTACATACAACACGGTGAAAACGATATGAATATGACACAGTTGGCAACAGGATATATCACAGATATGAATATGACACAGTTGGCAACTGGTTATATATCAGCCTATTTTAAAATGAAGGATTTAAAGTTTTTCAATCGCGTCTCCTGTGAAGCTGATCTTCTGTTCGCATTCACTCACTTCGCACGGACTAACCGTCACTTGCAGACAGTAATGCAAACTTCACAAGACATCACAGCTGGATTCGATTAAATCTGCAAGGTTTGTGAAATTAAATGTTTATTACATATTCAGAGATTTGTTTAAATGATGTAGATGCGCATTTGCTGAATGTTGACGGCAAATGAGAAAGTATTTTAGCCTGATTGTTTGCCTCTTCTGTTACAAATAATTTAAAATCAAACGCTTTACTTTACTTACTTCGCATACCATTTACTTTAGACCGGAGCGCTGTCAAAATAAAAGTCCTGCTTCCAACACATCGGCCAATCAGAAAAACTGATCGGCCGATGCCGATATTTAAAAAATGCCAATATTTATTGAGCCATTCTCCATTTGTTTTTTGTTTTCATATGCTTACAGTTATCAACAAGAACAAATTCTTAAAGATAACTAGATAATTTAGCAAGTATAATTATTGGTATCCCTACCCCAAATTTATCGGATAGTGTCTCGACATTCATGTTGCGAAAGGCACAAAAAATCTTGAATGACTCAGAACACCCACTTTACAAATATTTTATCCTTCTGCCTTTCCAAAACAAATGACCTCTCGAGGACTGTTACGTCCTACGGTGTAATTTTATTTTATATATATTTTTTTTAATGTATGTTGTGTTTCAGAACACTAGGTGGCAGTAGTGGTCGTTTCTCCCATGCCTTTTTTTTGTGCAGGTAAAACCAGATGACGCTGATCTCCTCCACTGATGACTGCTCATTTGGGGATTGGTTTTCTCCTCAGGAAAAAGAGTATAAAGCCTCACTGATCTCCAATTAAAAGAGGCCTGTTGTTCAGGGCTCTACAGTGCGAGTAATTCACTCGCATTTGCGCCTAAAAATAGTTATGTGCGAACTTGAAAAATTATTTACGAGCACAGTGCGCAAGTGACGGGCTGTTCTCAATACACTGAACAACAGCGCGATGAAGCGAAACATACCACTGATTTCATATGGAAAGCAAGCAAGACGAGGATGGGGCGCGACTGCGCGATGTGAACATGACGCGCTTAACTTTATTCAAATGAGAGCGACGATTCGCAACCAATGAGCCAATCACTGAAATAGTGTGGGAATGTGCGGGAACTGCTGGATTTTAAGTGAGAGAGTCAAGTGACTCCTCCCAACAGTGCTAAAAATAAACGTGTGAGAGCGTGTTATTGGCTATATGTAATGTTATAGCCAGATATGTTGACGCTACTGCAACACGCATCACGACAGATGAGCGATCTATTGATCAAGCCAACGCGCAAACTGCCGCAAATGAAAGTGAAAGTAAGTCGTAGACGCTCAGCGCTCAACACACAACACACAATCATAGATTCATTAATAGTAAAGAAACAAAATGATATGAGGCTACCAGTGCTGCTGTCGCGCTCTCCTATCGCTGATTTTGAAATGAGCTTATGATCAATAAAATGCAGCTCATATCTGTTGCCTTTGGTGACGTGAACTATGCATAGGCCTACATTAAATCTGCATATTGCGCGGGAATATCCGATTTATTTATTTATCAGTTTTGCGAAAACACACAATGGAATCGTTTTGCTTTTGATCAGTTAAAACGCATGAAGTGACCAGGTGTAAACAGGCCCCTACACCATAAAAGCAGTAAACACTAAGTGAGCTAGATACGCAACACAGTATGATGCCTAGTCATTATCTCAAAAGACCAAGTGCAAAAAAAATAAAAACACAAGGAACTCCCGCACACTATCAATACTTGCAAATGAGTATCAAAATTGTATTAGCAACGTTTAGGTCTCAAAAAAAGACCAAGTGCAGAAACTTAAGTTACGACCAAAACAGTCAACACTGAGGACAGGAAGACGACAAAAACTCATTTTTGAGGACAAATTAATGTAGCTTACTGCAAGTACTGCAAAGGAAAAAAGGCATTTGATTTGTTTTTAGCACTTTATACTTTATTGAGGAGTTCATTCTTTTATATATTTTGAAGTAGGCTAAAACTAATAATTGCATAGCTAATTATTAAACAGGTAGTTCACCCAAAAAAGAGAAACCTGTCATTTATTACTCTCCATCATGTCGTTCCAAACCCGTAAGACTTTCACTCATCTTCGGAACACAAATGAAGAACTTTTTGATGAAATTGAGAGATTTCTTTCCCTCCATTGACAGCCTACACAACTACCACTTTAATGCTTCGAAAAAAAGTTCATAAAAAGATCATAAAACTAATCCATATGAACTGAGCAGTTTAATCAACTTTTTTCACTGTGCTCCTATATTTCTTTGTGTGCTCCTAAATTTTTTCATTTAGGAGCACATGTGCTCCTTGGGAAAAAAGTTAGCGTAGAGCCCTGTTGTTTATTGCTGGTTGAATTTGTTGGTTGTTTCTAAACATCGCTGTTGTTCAGTTGTGACTGATTTAAAAACTTTCACATTTTTTTTTTTTTTTTTTTTTTTTGGTTGTTGTTACCTTGTCTAAATAAAGCTACGTTGAAGTAGACACCTTTTTCTGTGTTGTGAAACCAACTGTTAACCTTTTTTTGTTGTTTCTCTTGTATATTATAAATATTATAAATATATTTAACTTGGATGTTCTAGGGAGTGGGTGCCCCCTTTTTTATTTTTGTAATTATTTTCTCCTGTTTACACTAGAGGTAAGTATGGTGTAATACATTCACACCGTAGGACGTAACAGTCCTCGAGAGGAAATTTGTTTCCACCATAGATGCGTACATTTTGGTGTAACTTTTGGAGCCATTTGTTTTGTTAAAATTTTAGTTACTTTAATGTTGCTTTCCCCTTATCCTAGACTGGGTGGATCGTAACAAGGACAAATAAAAATCAATCAATCAATGCATGGTTCACAAGCATCATTGAATACAGTCAAGGCTTTATTAAGGATGTGGATTTCAGAAACCAACAGGCCTCATTCAGAGCTAACACATAACATTGAGTGTCACCAGGAAATTCTGTCAGGGGATGAAATTGGGATTCATGAGGAAGTAAAACAAGACAAGGCATCAATCTTCTCAACATGATGACCAGGATGACATATTGCCATGTGACAGTATGTCAAACCTAAACAGTAGAAAACAAGATTCAAAATCAAATATGAGACAGAGCACAGTTCCAAATACTACTAAAAGAAGTACTAAAAGAAGTACATTTCAACTAAAAGAAATGTCCAAATATTTGATGGCGACCCTCTAGAGTACCACGCTTTCATGCGGTCTTTTGAACAAATTGGGGAAAAGACTGATAATACTGAAGATAGCCTGCATTTTCTGGAACAGTACACTAAGGGGCAACCACAACAACTTGTCAGAGCTGTCAACATTTGATTGATGGCTCAGGTTATGCAAAGGCAAAGATTTTACTGCATGAACACTTTGGAAACGAGCATATGATAGCATCTGCCTATTTGGATAAGGTCTCTTCATGGCCAATGATTAAGTCAGGAGATGGAAAGGCTTTACATGCAGTCTGTTCTTGCATGGATGTTGCAATGCCATGGAATTATTACAGGTTCATAGTCTGTGTGAATTGAATACACCTGCCATTATGATCACTGTGATTTAAAGATTACCCTACAAACAGAGATAAGTGGCAAACAGTGTCATGTGACATCCAGAAAATACATCGCCGGAGAGCTATGTTTATTGTTTTTGTGACGGTAAGAGCAAATCAGGAGGGGCATTGGGCAGTTATTTGGTTGCAGTCCAAAGCAGTGGTCTAACTGGGGCCGGCGAACAAGATTTTAAGCTTGCCATCGTAACAGTAAAGGTCAAATCAAAGAGTGGTCAAAGGACAGTGGAGACATATGCTTTTTTGACCCAGGGCAGTTCAGCATCATTCTGCACAATGGGTTTGATGGAAAGATTGAATCTCTCTGGGAGAAAAACAAAGATTTTGCGCACCATGGGCCAAGAGAGAATAGTGGACAGTTGTATTGTGTCAGACTTAGAAGTGGCTATCCCACACCACGGAGTATACCATCCTAAGAATGGAAAGAACAGGGTTGTGTTTGATTGTGCAGCATCTATAAAGAGCCAGGACATTTTTTAATATAACTCAGATTGCATTCAACTGCCCCTCCTTGAACTGCCACCTTACCGTGGTGGAGGGGTTTGAGAACCCGAACGACCCTAGGAGCTATGTTGTCTGGGGCTATATGCCCCTGGTGGGGTCTCCCAAGGCAAACAGGTCCTAGGTGACGGGTCAGACTAAGAGGCCGATCACACCTGACGCGTTTTTTTGCAGTGAGAGGCGCCTATTTTCAATTGGTTTCCTGTGGCAGCGAGCGTTATGCGTGCTGTTTATGCGCCTGCTGCGCCTCATGTTTTACCGCCCGCTGTGCCTCGCGTTTTTGAAGTTGAAAAAAAAAGCAACTCTGAGCAGAAAAAGCGTCCGACGTCATTGCATTTTTTCCCACTGTCCAATCGAATGAAGCGAGAGGCGGGCCTTCCGTTTAAGTGATGAAATCTACAGTTGTTTGAACGCCCGGAGAGTGCGATGATAGAGGATAAACTTGTGGTGCTCTTGCGGGTTACCAGGAGCTTAAGGACTTCACGAACGTAACTACCACAAAGTTAACAGAAAGTAAATAAAGGTATTAAAAGGCTGATTTGACGTTTACTTGACTGACAGGACAGCGGTTTCATTAGTTGCCTAGCAACATAAAAACGCAGTGCACTGCTCGTTCTGTGTAATGTAAAGTGCTGTGCACCTAGCGTTTTCGAACCTGAAAAACGCATCAGGTGTGATTGGCCCCTAAAAATGGTTCAAAAAAACAAGAATCTAGCTCTAGGGACATGGAATGTCACCTCTCTGGCAGGGAAGGAGCCTGAGATTGAGCGTGAGGTTCAGAGATTCTGACTAGAGATAGTCGGAATCACCTTCACACACGGCTTGGGCTCTAGAACCACACTCCTGGAGAGAGGATGGACTCTTCACCACTCTGGAGTTGCTCATGGTGAGAGGCGGCGTGCTGGTGTGGGTATGCTTATAGCCCCCCATGTGTTGGCGTTCACCCTGGTGAACGAGAGGGTCGCTTCCCTGCGCCTTAGGTCAATACGGAATGGATTAATCTGTGTTTTTTTTTTTAACGCGTTATTTTTTCTCAGATTTATGTCACAGCCTTAATTTTTATAACTATCCCTTTAAAATGCTTCCACAATGGATGTCCCAGCGCTGCGTAGTAACGCTGTTGCGTGATCGAGATCGGCCCACGAGTAAACCACTGTCTGGTATTGCTCCTAGCTGATAAGCTGTTTTTGCTGCGCAGCTCAAACAAGTAGCGGGGTTTCATTCTTGCCTTGTGATGTTTCTCGCATGCAGCAGAAATGACAGCTCTCTCACACTGGCAGGAAAAGGTTGCAAAATATGGCCATTTATTTACAGTCTAGAGCCCTGTATTGTGCTGTAGTTCTGCTTGTACATTAGCACTACTGTCAGAGAGCGAATTAGTGTTGTTTTTTGCATTGATCTGAACTGACAAATTAGACATTCCTGTTGGTTGAACACAAGTTAATAGATAGTCAATCAACAAAGTGTCCTATGCTCACCACACACCGGCTATAGGTGGAGAGGAGAGATTTGGCTATAGGGAGATGTGTGGCTAACTTACACAGAAGAGACTTTGTTGCTCAGCACATGAAAACAAACTACTTACTGTGATTTCAGACTGTGGTGATGTGGTTTCTACACTGTATGGATCTTCATGTGTAGCTTCAGGTCACTTTTAAAAGAGAAACTTGTTCTGCACTGATCACACGTGTGCGGCTTCTCTCCAGTGTGGATCCTCTCATGTCTTTTCAGATTTGATGATGCACTGAATCTCTCGTCACAGTGTGAACACTTGTAAGGTTTTTTTCCAGTGTGGATCCTCTCATGGGTTTTCAGAGATGATGATGTACTGCAGTGATTCTCAACTGGTGGGTCGCGACCCAAAAGTGGGTCGCAGACCTGTTTTGGGTGGGTCTCGGTAAGCTGGTCAAAAAAAAAAAAAAAAAAAATTAATTTGCGTCTCATGTTTGATTGGTCTTTTATTTTAAAAAGGGTTTATTTTGATAGGTATTCGTCAGAGACGTGCGGTAGTTTACTATGGTAACCATGGTAACCATCGCCATGGTAACCATCCTGTGTTGTTTTGACATTCAGATTTGAGATGGCGAAGCGCAAATATGACCCAAACTATTTAAAAAATGGATTTTCGTACATTGAGGATAAAAAATGGACAGGAACCCCAGTGTGTGCTTTGTAGTGATGTGCTTGCCAATGAGAGCATGAAACCGTCCAAACTGAAGCGGCATTTAGAAACAAAACATCCCGCATCGAAAGACAAGCCGGTGGAGTTTTTTTAAAGACGTCTCCAGGAGCTGAGGGCATCACAAAAGTGTCTGACAGCGTCTTGCTCCAAACAAGAACAAGCCATGCCATTTTATTGGTTTATGTGAGGCATGTGTGGGACGGTGATTTGCAAGAACAATTTCTCTGCAGCAGAGACCTCCCTACCACTACAAAAGCAGAGGACATTTTTAACACCCTGGACTTGTATTTGAGCTCACTGGGCCTCAGTTGGGAATATTGTGTGGGAATCACCACTGATGGAGCTGCCTCTATGACCGGGAAACATTCCGGTGTGGTGAAGCGAATTCTGGAGAGGGCACCTAACGCGACGTGGAACCACTGCTTTTTGCACCGAGAAGCGCTGGCGGCTAAGAATATGGTACCTTTACTTGATGAAGCTTTAACAAATGTCATCAAAGTGGTGAACCACATAAAACGGAGTGCAAAAAGTAGCCGTTGCTTTTCACATCTGTGTAAAGACCTGGGCTCTGAGCACATGCAGGTGCTGTATCACTCAGAAGTCCGCTGGTTGTCGAGGGGCAAGGTGTTGTCACGCTTTTACGAACTTAAAACAGAAATCGCCACATTCCTCTCAGAGACTAACTCCCCGTATGCAGAACTATTTGACAACGAAATGTGGCTCGTACGAGTTGCATATCTTGCTGATATTTTTGAGCACCTCAACACATTAAATGTATCGATGCAAGGGAGAGGACACAATATATTTGAACAGTCAGACAAAATTGCTGCGTTCAAGAAAAAGATCTCACTGTGGCTAAATCATTTATCCAAAGACAGACTGGACATGTTTCCCAACTCTTGCCATGAAGCACAGCAGCTGGACAGTGCGGCCAAAAATACCTTGAAACAAACTTTAAGGGCGCATCTCACTAAACTTCAAGCTCGGTTTGACGACTACTTCCCAGAGAAACAAACAACCATGGACTGGATACGCGACCCCTTCAGTATCAATGTGGAAAACATCACGTTGCCAAGCAACGAAGAGCATCAGCTGGTGGACCTGTCATGTGACCTGACGCTGAAATAAAGATTAGGTGAGGTAAGCCTTTCCCACTTTTGGTGCAGCGATGTGATGACTGAGTATCCATCCCTCGCCACTTTAGCAGTCAAAACGATCTTACCATTCAGCACAACCTATTTGTGTGAAAGTGGCTTCTCTACCTTGGTCCAGCTCAAGTCAAAGCAGAGAAACAGGTTGGACACTGAGCATGATCTGAGAGTAGCTCTGTCTACTGTCACCCCAGACTTTGAAACTCTTATCAAGAGTAAAGCACATCCCCAATTGTCTCATTAACTTCCACAAATGACCTGGTTAGGTGAAAACTTTAGAAAATTTTGAGAGATTTTGACATTGATTTTATTCACTTTTGTACATGCAGTTGTCATGGTCCTCCTTAGTTTCTTATTAATTTGCTCATAATGCAGTGAAAATATCTTGTTTAGTGGCCTTGTTTATTTTGAGTGATTTTGACATTGATTTTATTCACTTTTGTACATGCAGTTGTCATGGTCCTCCTTAGTTTCTTATTAATTTGCTCTGAATAGAGTAAAAATATCTTGTTATGTGGCCTTATTTATTTAATTAACTTTTGTACATGCGGTTGTCAGGGTCCAGTTACTTATTAATATGCTCTGAAATGCACGTTGTACGGGATAATATATGTATGTATGTAGGGTTATGTTTTTAATAAGATGATATATGAGTGTTTTCAAGAGTTATTTTTGAAAAATAAATTTTGTTGGTTGAATTCTAAAAAAGTGGGTCGCGACTTAATGACTATGGGAAAATGTGGGTCCCAGGGTGGGACCAGTTGAGAACCCCTGATGTACTGAATCTCTTGTCACTTGTGAACACTTGTAAGGTTTTTCTCCAGTGTGGATCCTCTCATGGATTTTCAGAGATGATGATCGACTGAATCTATTGTCACAGTGTGAACACTTGTAAGGTTTCTCTCCAGTGTGGATCCTCTCATGTGTTTTTAGATATGATGAGTGATTGAATCTCTTGTCACAGTGTGAACACTTGTAAGGTTTTTCTCCAGTGTGGATCCTCTCATGTGTTTTCAGTTCTGCTGACTGACTGAATCTCCTGTCACAGTGTGAACACTTGTAAGGTTTTTCTCCAGTGTGAATAATCTGGTGCAGTTTTAAATGTTCAGCTGTAATAAAAGTCCTCTCACACTCAAAGCACATGTACTCTTTCACACCAGTGTGAATTTTCTCATGTTTAAGTAAATATGACAGCTGTGAAAAACTCTTTCCACACACAGAACATGAATGTGGCTTCTCCTTCGTATGAACTCTCAGGTGTCTCTTCAGCTCTGATGCTCTAAGAAATGATTTGTCACATTGATCACATGTGAACGCCTTCTCTCCGGTGTGGGTCCTCATGTGTTCTTTAAGGTGTGGAGATCCAATTAAATCTTTCCCGCATTGATCACACTTAAAAGGCTTCTCTCCAGTGTGGATCCTCATATGTATCTTGTAACGCAAAGAAGATGGTCAGATTACCAGCTCTCTCTCTATATATATTTAAAATTACTGAAATTACCAACAAACGGACTCTGTCCTTCTTGAACTGTCTACAAACAACAGATGGCATCTATCAGCTCAAGTAACTCATTGATGGCTGTCTATAGACACCTCTTTTATGAGTTTACACGGGAAGCCACGAGCGCAAGGCGCCCCGATGTCTGAGATTACGCAGATCCCCTAGGGGTATTCTTAGACACTGATTTATACGTCAGAAAACAACAAGACTTTGTCCGGCCAGATGTGCTGGCTAATGATCTCATCAAACCAAACACACACACACATAGGCAAGAGAGCAAAAGTTCAGCGGCAGCATGAACTCTCAGTCCTGGTCACACACACACGCACACACACACACACAGAAACACACATGGATCCTACCACGCGTGATCAAAATCATTTGGTACAATGTTTAAAATGTATTTTCTTGATGTGTGCATGATCCCTTGTCCCAAATATTATGCCTATATAACTTTATTGGTTTGTAATCAATGTGATGTGACTATAATCGTGTATTTGTGTGTAATTATGTCATAGCAGTGCCATTCATGGTATTGTCTTGTTCCAGATATCCCAACGGTCTCGAATGTTTAACGCAACATATGAGAGGATGCATTGTTTTATTAATACCAGTGATATTAATGTTACGAACGAATCTATCGTTCCAATTTCTAAGAGGAAGGGGGGGTATAGATCTCGAAACGTCAGGAGGTGTGCCCGATCCGTTGTTAAAGACGGTTGGCCCACGTCCGTGAGAGGGCGTGAGTTTTGGCCCCTTCAAAATATCATGCTTCCCTTCTCTCTTCCTTCTTCGCTCTCTCTCTTCGCTCACCTCTTCTCCCATCGATCCCGCTGACCTCCTCCTCCTCCACGTGCAGCGCTGCTCCAGATGAACGGGCCTTGCCTTGGCCTCTGGGACACATGGCCCGCACCATGAAAAAGCCTGCCGTTCTTTGCAACTAAGCTCATCCGTGCCTTTCCCCTCAAAAAGGGAAATGATCTAACTTTCTCGGTAACTTAAATTCAAGTAAGCCTTTACATCGTCTTGCGAAACGACCCAGAAGACGAACTGAACCTTCTCGGTAATGTTACATGCAGTGAGCCTTTAAACTTCGCGGCATCTGAAGACACAGCAGAAACAGGATCGACATCGTCACGCTGCCCTGCCTCAGCCTCACGCCGAACAGAGAACAAACGTGCAAGTAAAACATTATTCTGATAAAACTGCTTTCCAGGTTGTCTCGTGAACTTAGGTTCTATTTGTATGTAATAATTACTAGCTTCCCCATTCTAAGCCTTTCTTTCTATCTTTCTTTCATTTCATGTTACTTCTGATCACGTATTTTTATTGTTTGGTTATCTGTTTGTTTGTTTATTGTGTGCATTTTTACGTACGTTTATGTTCGTAGATCATATAATCACAGTTTTGCATTTATTAAAATTCATAAATACTTTTCACTGCCTCTGTGTTTGAAGAATCCACCTTTTAAGTCAATGAATCTAAAAAGATCTTAAGCTACAAGCTCGATATTAGACTACATTCAGTAGTTTTAATTAATAAACTCAGAAGGTTTGATGCCCGTGGCCAGGAGATCAAACTTTCTTGGAGTTTGTAAAGAGATAACCCTTCTTAACTGTGATAATCTCACCTTTATTCGCTGGACGAATAACGATTAGATCAGTTACAGAACCAGTTAATCTCTATAATTGATAAAATAAATGTACATGCGACTTATGAATTATGACCATGAGTCATAATTATTAATATTTCCAAAATTCCCTATATTCTTGAGCTAATTCAAATTTACCCAGAGTCGCAAACGCTACAATCTTCAGGTGACTTTTAAAAGTAAAACTCTTCCCGCACAGATCACACGTGTGCGGCTTCTCTCCAGTGTGGATCATCTCATGTGTTTTCAGATTTGATGGCTGACTAAATCTCTTGTCACAGTGTGAACACATGTAAGGTTTTTCTCCAGTGTGAATAATCTGGTGCAGTTTTAAATTGTTTGCTGTAGTAAAAGTCTTCTCACACTCAAAGCACATGTACTCTCTCACACCAGTGTGTATTTTCTCATGTCCACGTAAATATTGCAGCCGTGAAAAACTCTTTCCACACACAGGACATGAATGCGGCTTCTCCTTCATATGAACTGTCAGGTGTTTCTTCAGGTCTGATGCACAGATAAATTTTTTGCTGCACTGATCACATGAGAACGGCTTCTCTCCAGTGTGGATTCTCATGTGACCATTAAGGTTTGCTGATATTGTGAATCTCTTCCCACATTGATCACATGAGAACGGCTTCTCTCCAGTATGAACTCTCATGTGAATCTGAAGACTACAGTTGCTTGTGAAACTCTTCCCACACTGAGTGCAGGTGAAAGATTTCTTGGCTCTTCTTTTCTTTAAAAATATATTTTTAGTCTTTGAGCGACTCAAAGGTTTTTCTCCAGGTTTGACATGATGTTCCTCCTCAACTTCACTCAGTTTTTCACTCTCCTCGCTCTCTTCTATCAGGTCTGACATAAAAGAAAAAAAATATTAAATTAAATTTTTAGTACTTCATAATAATTCAAAGAGAGAAATATAAAGTGAAAGGCCCTGATGTAATGGT
This sequence comes from Scardinius erythrophthalmus, assembly GCF_964197995.2. NCBI lineage: Eukaryota > Metazoa > Chordata > Actinopteri > Cypriniformes > Leuciscidae > Scardinius > Scardinius erythrophthalmus. Next base: position 17,874,574 of record NC_138221.1, on the reverse strand, counting down.
AGAAAGTAGACAACTGTTATAAAATATAATAATTTCATGCTTTTTTATAAATTGATCATGTGTCCTTGAAACTTTCCATGAATTATGTCAATTTATCTTCCAATTAGGGCTGCAACAACAAATCGATGAAATCAATAAAAATCAATTAATAAAAGTTGGCAACGAACTTCTTTATCAATTTGTGTGTCACGCGATTATTACGCCAGTCAATAATTCACGGAGATGTTGGAGTATAAATAAATTTGAGTTGAGCGCGGAGCAGAGCTAATGAGGCGCCAGACTGGACCGATTATGTCCGAGAGAGCGCACGCACGAGAGAGACCGAGAGAGAGAGAACGAGTGTGTCCGAGAGAGAGGCCGATTGTGTCCGAAAGCGAGAGAGAGGCCGATTGTGTCCGAGAGCGAGTGAGAGAGGCCGAGTGTGTCCGAGAGCGTGCGAGAGAGGCGAGCGAGAGAGGCCGAGTGTGTCCGAGAGCGTGTGAGAGAGGCCGAGTGTGTCCGAAAGCGCACGAGAGGCCGTGTGTCTGAGAGCGCGCGAGAGAGCCCGAGTGTGTCCGAGAACGCGCGAGAGAGGCCGAGTGTGTCCGAGAGCACGCGAGAGAGGCCGAGTGTGTCCGAGAACGCGTGCGAGAGGCCGAGTGTGTCCGAGAGCGCGCGAGAGAGGCCGAGTGTGTCCTAGAGAGGCCGAGTGTGTCCGAGAACGCGCGCGAGAGGCCGAGTGTGTCCGAGAACGCGCAAGAGAGGCCGAGTGTGTCCTAGAGAGGCCGAGTGTGTCCGAGAACGCGCGTGAGAGGCCGAGTGTGTCCGAGAGCGAGCGAGAGAGACCGAGTGTGTCTGAGAGCACGCGCGAGAGACTGAGTGTGTCCGACAGCGAGCGAGAGAGACCGAGTGTGTCCGAGAGCGCGCAAGATACCAAGTGTGTCCGAGAGCGAGCGAGAGAGGCCGAGTGTGTCCGAGATCGCGCGAGATACCAAGTGTGTCCGAGAGTGCGAGAGAGGCAGAGTGTGTCCGAGAGCATGCGAGATACCAAGTGTGTCCGAGAGCGCGAGAGAGACCGAGTGTGTCCGAGAGCACGAGAGAGACCGAGTGTGTCCGAGAGCGCGCGAGAGAGACCGAGTGTGTCCGAGAGCGGGCGAGTGTGTCCGAGAGCGGGCGAGAGAGACCGAGTGTGTCCGAGAGCGGGCGAGAGAGACCGAGTGTGTCCGAGAGCGCGCAAGAGAGGCCGAGTGTGTCCGAGAGCGCGCAAGAGAGGCAGAGTGTGTCCGAGAGCAAGCGACAGAGGCCGAGTGTGTTCACTCAACCCTGATACTCCTGACATGATTTTCCTCCTTTCAAAAACAGAGCATTACTTAAAGCTACACTGTGTAGGATTTTCTCCCATCTAGTGGTGAAATTGTATATGCAGGGTTTGTACACCTTTTCCAAGGTCAAATTCAAGCACTTTCAAGGTCCATTTTAAAGCTTTTTCCAGCACCTTACACCATCGTAAATTACAAACCAATACATATTCAAAATTATTATTTAGAGTTATCGTCACATTAAAAGAGACAATGCTATAAACAGCCAAAAATGTGTTTCGTAATTAGATATTTAAGCAAATCACAAGTTTTATTTTTCAAAATTTATCAAGGTCTAAGTAGATAATGCCTATGAATAATACTTTTCAGTATATTAATGTCCAAATATTGCTTCCTAGATAATGTGATTTTCAGGCTGTAAAATTCAAGTAATTTCAAGGGATGAAAATATGAAGACATAGGATTTGAACAGTGCACAAGCACCTGCTTGATAAATAGCCTATATTACTAATTTTTTTAAAAAGTATTTTGTTGCCAAGACATATACATTTATCTACTGGAATAGAGCAGTGTAAATATTGCATAAGGCCATCCTCAAGCTTACAGTAGGCTACTTGTATGACATCTGACACTTTCTGTTCAGCAATAAACGACCGTTTGCAGGTTTTAATTTGCGGGTAGTTAAAGGTATAGCGGAGGATCTTTACGAATTTTAGATAAGAACCGCCCTCTCCACTTGTTGAAAAAATGCACATGCGCAACACTCTACCTGCTCCCGAGAGGGAACACCTATTAAACGTGTGCGAGGTTCTCCTCGTGCACGCTCTGTTTACAAGTTGCTGTCGGCATCACTCATACAATATTACTTTCCAAAAGAAGATTTGCACTTTTTCTCCAAATAGGAGAAACCTATTTTTTCAGTAAACCAAACTTTACCTGTCGAGTAGAAACTTCGCGACTGAGGCATCAGTGGGAAGCCCAACCTGTGTTATCAGCGCACGCCATCGTGTGAAACAAATCTCCCAAAAACACTCTGATCTTGTTTCTCTCTTCTGAGGCCTTTCTCTTCTTCTCATACAGTTCGTACAAACTTTTTCTCTTGCGACCCTTAGACAATTTCAAAGGACCCGGTGAAACGGCGAGCTTCAATGAATGGCTTAGCTCTAGCTCACCACCACACATAAACACCTGAAAGTGCGCATGCGCAGAAAGCGAAAACTAAGGGACGAGCACGTACGACGGCCTTACGTAAACATATCACCAGAATGATTGACACCTAAGTGGACCAATAGTTTACACTACCCACCCGGAAAAAGAAAATCCTCCGCTATACCTTTAAAGGGTTAGTTCACCCAAAAATGAAAAGTATGTCATTAATGACTCACCCTCATGTCGTTCCAAGCCTGTAAGACCTCCGTTCATCTTCGGAACACAGTTTAAGATATTTTAGATTTAGTCCGAGAGCTTTCTGGTCCTCCATTGAAAGTCAATGGACGGCATACTGTCCATGTCCAGAAAGGCAATACAGACATCATCAAAGTAGTCCATGTGACATCAGTGGCTCAATCTTAAGTTTATAAAGCGACGAGAATACTTTTTGTGCGCAAAAAGTAAACAAAAATAACAACTTTATTCCACTATTCATTTCCTTCTCTCTGTGCCTCGACCTATGTCACGTAGTGTAACTGCGTAGCGCGTCTGTGTTGTACGTCACACGCATCACACATGACCAGTGTCGGCCAATAGTGAGCCTACGTGTGACGTACAACACAGACGCACTACGCAGTTACACTACGTGTAACACTACGTGTATAGCTCGAGGCCCAGAGAGAAGGAAATGAATAGTGGAATAAAGTCGTTATTTTTGTTTACTTTTTGCGCACAAAAAGTATTCTCGTCGCTTGATAAACTTAAGATCGAGCCACTGATGTCACATGGACTACTTTGATGATGTCTGTACTGCCTTTCTGGACGTGAACAGTATGCCGTTCATTGACTTTCAATGGAGGAACAGAAAGCTCTCGGACTAAATCTAAAATATCTTAAACTGTGTTCCGAAGATGAACGGAGGTCTTACAGGCTTGGAACGACATGAGGGTGAGTCATTAATGACATAATTTTCATTTTTGGGTGAACTAACCCTTTAATGTTACAGTTACTGTGCTGTAACTTTGGCTATGTTCACTGCATTTTCCACAAATGAATGTGCCATAACTGACATGCAATACTAACATACATTATCACACCAAGTACTCTCAATCACTAATGCCCCTTTTTCAGACAGGACGCAGAATGCGCTGTGCTATGAAATCCATTTTTTTAAATGGCTTGCGCAGCGCGAGGACGTTGTTACTGCATCGACCAAAGCATTGACGAGCTCGCGCACACGCCGCGTTTAAAAATAGTTCAACTTTTGCCGCTGCGTCCAATAAAAACGGGGCTTCCAAACAAGCGCGGAAATCAAAATGAAAACTCCGCCTACTTTTGCTCTGGCAAGCGTAGCACTAAATCGGTCTGTATCTGAAAGGTCCCGTTGCATGCGATTCCATGTTTCAAACTTTAGTTAGTGTGTAATGTTGCTGTTAGAGCATAAATAATATCTGTAAAATTATAAAGCTCAAAGTTCAATGCCAAGCGAGATATTTTATTTAGCAGAAGTTGACTACAAAAAACGGCTCGATTGGACTACACCCCTCTACATCCTGCATTAGTGACATCACCAGAACCGTTTCTTGACTAACCTCCGCCCACAGAAATGCTCCCTCAACTCTACTGGCTACTTGCGCACTTCTTATAACTTAGGCTACTGTGTTTACTCAGCTCTTACGGTGATTTTCTTAAGTAAAACTGACGCTTCATCTTTTGTGTGATGTACAATAAACTTTATTAAACTCATCAGTACATGTTTGATCATCATTCAGACAGCAGACTTGTAGGCTATTAATAAATAATGGATACATAGCCTACAAGCAGATGACAAATACGTTATAATAACCGTAATTAAACTACTAAACCATACCTGTTTCATCTCTATACAGCACTCTGACTCTGTAGGCATTATTGTCCGACTCGAAATGAACGCCGTTACTGAGTTTCTGATATTATCATCATTCCGTGAGATGAATTTTTCCTGACAGACTGAGCGCGAGCTCATGAAGCTCCGCCCCCTGTGTCGTCCAGCAGCAGCTCATTTGCATTTAAAGGGGACACACTGAAACGGCTCGTTTTTCTGAGCCCCAAAAAATGTCAATTTAAACATGCTGTAAAAAATGATCTGTTGGGTATTTTGAGCTCAAACTTCACATACACACTCTGGGGACATCAGAGACTTATTTTACATCTTGTGAAAAGGGGCATAGAACGGGACCTTGAAGGGCTACATTTTATTTCTCCATTTAATAAACAAACTATTCAGTCAGATAGGTATTTGTTGTGAAAGAAATAGTTACAATTTCAAGCCCTTTCAAGCATTTTATCCCAAATTTAAGCACTTTTCAAACCTTGAAAACACAACATTAATATTCAAGCATTTTCAAGGATTTCAAGCACCCGTACGAACCCTGAAATGACTACCAACTGAATATTAATTTCTAGCCCCTACCATTCCGAGGACGTTTTAACTCCTATAGTGGCCGCATTATTGCAAGATTAAAATGGCTTCCAGTTCGACTTCGTCCACGAGTGTTCCTTCAATTGATGAGGTTACTATAGAAAACTATTACAAATTGCATTTAGTCAGTTAACATGTAGGTTATGACCTCTATGTAAACCGAATAATAGTTTTACGTTTTCATTATTTTTGTATCATTTCATTGCTAACATCAGCTATCGGGTTCCTACACAAAAACCTCCACAGTACAGCTTTAAAACTGTGACACTCATGAAATGACATCATCTGGGCTCTTTCTACTGCATGATGGGAAGACAAAAGAATAATCTCAATCCAATGTCTCAGTTTTTACACAAACTGTAGCATTGACTATTCATCAACCCTGTTACCAAAGCTACTGTAAGAAGAATCTCTACAACTATAAATAACGTGTATGATATTTGACAAATACAACTTTATCAATAACTTTACTGTTTACTGATTATTCCTAAAAAATTATAATTTTGTAAACTATGTTAAAAATAACAAAAATTCTGGTAACGTTGTTGCAAATTGGGAACCAGATATAAAATAAATGTACAATAAAACAATTAAAATAGTATTTAGTTTGATCTGATATTGACAATCAATATAAAAAATTCTCAAACCTCTTTGTTCTTCAACTTCATCAGTGACTTTGGTGTTTACTGATTATTCTTAAAATAATAATAATTGTTTTAACTATGTTGAAAATGACTAAAATTCTGGTAACGTTGTTGCAAATTGGAAACCAGATATAAAATAAATGTAAAATAGTATTTAGCTTGATCTAATATTGATAATCAATATAAAAATGTCTCAAAACTCCCTTTACTGACCATTTGTTGAAGAACAAACCCAGAACATTCTGTACCATTTCATAGTTTAACTGTTTATCTAAAAGTGATGAAGTGCTTGAATGTTTCTAACATCAATGTTCTTCAGCATCATGAATTAATGAAGAATAAACACCAACCTCTTTGTTCTTCAGGATCTTCAGTGTGTTTCATTCTGCAGGGTTCTGGATCACTCATGTTCTCACTGTCTTCTTTAAAGGGACACTCCACCTCTGGAAAGATGAATGTGTATTTAAATTCGGTCATTTATGTAGAAGAAATGAGTAATTATTTTTTAATTTGGAGCTTTCTATACTGAGAAAAGCCAGAAAATGTATTTTTGGCTCATGTGGATGAAAGACAACAACTCCCAGAATGCAATTGCTTCGCTGCCCTAGGAGGTCACTCCCAAGCCACGCCTACTAGTTAGAGAGCAGTTGAAAACAATAAAGCTAAGCTAAGTTACTAGTAGTCTAGTAGTCTAGAGACTAGTAGTCACAAAATGTCCGGGATTCGGCTTTTGCGTTCTACAGTCGCCATTCATTGTGTTTACTGTGGCGAGCAGGACGAGACTAGGGCCGGGGGAGAACGGCGGGAGACCGGTGGCGTGATTACTGATGACCGACACCTGTGATGCACTGGTCTCGTATCTCTCACGGAGGAGCGAGTATTTTCTTAGCAATGGTAAAACGCACATCAACCGATCACGCCACCGGCCTCGCGTCTTTCTCCCGCGACCCTAGCCTCGTCCTGCTCGCCAAAGTAAACATGATGAATGGCGACTGTAGAACGCAAAAGCTGGTGGTGTGATTACAGATGTGCGCCTATGAGAAGCACCGGTCTCGTGGGCTGTCTCTCATTGAGGAGCGGGTATTTTCTTAGCAATGGTAAAACGCACATCAACCGATCACTTGTTTAGCGTTCATGTAAACACTACATTCAGATTCACCAATCGGAATGAATTCAGTTAGATTGAAACAAAAGGTGTGCATGTAAACAATGAATGGCGACCGCAGAAAGCAAAGCCGAATCCCGGACATTTTGGACTATCTCGACGGCCGGACATGCAGGTTTCTGCCGGTCAAATCAAACGCACTGGCACTGATCTGTGATAGGTCTGTTAGCGCATTAGGTCCAACCCCCTATGGGCGGGTTTTAGACATGTGCCGGTATTCAGTAATGCGATAAATCGCGGTAATGAATATGCACGATATTGTTATAGCGGGCACTTCAAAATACCGTGAAAAATAATAGATCAGAATTTAAATTTATAGAACGCGCATTAGCTTATTTTCCATCAACCGCTTAAACAAACACTGCGTATATGCTGCGCGAAACACGTGCGCGCTCTGATGTAAACAATCCCCACATGTATTAGCACTATGTGCATGCGGCAGTGCACACTCTAGTCTCATGTAAACAATCCTCACATGGAGAAGAAGAATGGCGGATGGAGGAACGCTGCTGACGATTTATCCCCCTTCTAAAAGCAGGGCTGTCAACTCTACGCATTCAGTGTGAGACTCACGCAATCGACACTTCTCACACGCTCTCGCGCCACACATTCATTTTCTCACTCAGAGAAAAATCGCGGAGCAAAGAGTACACTGACATCGACAGACTAGACAGAGCAGGTTACTTTTGAAAATTCTCAACTCTCATGTTCTGTCCATTTTATTACGAAATTCAGACAATAAATAGGCTACCGTTTTGGCGCTTGTAAATGTGACGTGACAGATCGCTGTAGCGCCTCAGTTCAAGTAAACCGATCATCTGTTACTTTTTATTTAAAGATACAGTACAACTTACCGAAAGGTATTTATGCCTCACACATAATATTGATCAATCAGTGTTTTTCAACCACGGAAAGAGGTCAATAAAACTGCAGGTGAACAATTATGTCACAGAACGTTACATTTACCTCAGGAAAGCCATTTAATGACCAACACGTAGTTGACTAGAAAACATAGCTATAGAGAGGAGTATTTTGCTAAATATGTGCACTATATTACATTTGTATTATATTTTTACTTGTGTCATAATTTATTATAATGAAAACCAAATTATATTTAATTTAATTAGTTGATTTTTAACCTTTAATAATTATAGCAATTAAAATACCGTGATAATACCGTATACCGTGATAAAAGCTCAATCAATTAATCGCAGCATGAAAATTTGATACCGGCACATGCCTAGCGGGTTTGAAAGGGTGGGAACTAGTGCTTGTAGTCTTAACAGAAATCCCCCCCTCTTACACTTCCTCCTACAATGACGCAAAATTACGATTATTGCATCATTGTAGGAGGAAGTGTAAAGAGGTAAATACAGATTTCTCTCGTCTCTCGTATGACTGGGTTTCTAACATTGCAAAATTTAATGCAAATGGGTGGAGTGTTCCTTTAATAAACTCAGTCTTTGCAGATTTCAGCTCTTCCTGATGCTCTGATGCTCGTCTTCACTTGTAGCTGATGGGAATTTACAGCATTTATTGAAGAATTGATGAGGCCAAAATCTAAATAAAAAATATCAATTACTGAGTTTGTTTTTATAATAAATGACACTTCTAAGTGTAGCTGGCGCGGTCTGCACTTCGCCGACTACTGCGTTATGTTCTGGTGCACTGATGACAGGGTCGTATCTAGCAAAACAATCAGTAATTTAAAAAAAATGTATATACTTGTAACCACATGGTGCTGGTCTGCGATGCGCCAGGCATTACATCATCACGTTGGAAAGGTCAAGCTAGACATGAGTGGATGTACCGCCCCATTGTTTACTAGGTTTTTTTAAAGTTCTGGCTTGACCTTTCCAACGTGATGATGTAATGCCTGGTGCGTCACAGACCAGCACAAGACGAACAATTGTGATTAAAAAGTATATACGTTTGACTGTGACTGATCGTTTTGCTAGATAAGACCCTATTCCTCAGCTGGGATCGTGCAGAGCCATTTGAAGCACTTTAAAGTCTTTTGAAAATGCATTGATTTGGACTTCAACATCTTGGTTGTCATTGAAGTCCATTGTGTGGAGAAAAATCCTGTAATGTTTTCCACACAAAAAAAAAATATAATTTCTTTTCCACTGAAGAAATAAAGACATGAACATCTGGGATGGCATTGGGGTGAGTAAATTATCAGGAAATTTTCATTTTGAGGTGAACTACTCCTTTAACTATGGGCTTTTACATTAACATTATGCAACATGAAATAAACCATCTTCCTTTCAATAGTTAACACATACAGTAACATGCATGAAGCAAAATGTACATGCTTTACATCTGTGCTGTTCAGTGCCATTGGACATCAATACAAGAAATCTTTTAAATTAACACATTATATTCTAAACCTGGTATTTGGAAGTACAGTTTCAAAAAGAGAGCAAAAGTTTAGGATTCTATTGGCAATCAGAATCAGTCTAACATAAGAAAAAGGACAACTGAAACATGTGGGCTGCATCACAAGACGATAGACTGGCGAGCGCTAGCACACAGCAAAACAAACCATGAGGTTAGCCATTTGAAGCTCTCAAAACACCAGTTCTCGGCACATCTCGACTAAATGTATGTGCACTCATAAAATACTCGTATAAGTTACCATGTGCACTAAAACTAAAGTTACAACAGGTATATTTCAAGCTTACATTGGACTGATGTGAATACCCACCTCTCTCGGTCAATTCCAAATACTCCTCGCTGCTGACTGTAGCGCGGTGACGTCACGTATGTGTTGCCACGGTGACGCGCAAATTTACATAATATTTAAAAAAATGTTAACTCTAAAGTAACGTTAATAATGAAAGCAGCAAAAAGGAGTACATAGTTTTAACTATGCCTGATCTAAGGTAAACTTATAAGGAATTTCAGAGAATATTGTGTAATATCTGTGTAGTTTTTTATTTAAAGTTTTTCACATTCTGTTGCACTTCACTGTCTAAATTACAAAATTACTGTAAACATAATGACACCTTATATATTTCTTATTTTAATCATTCCTCTGTAATAGTTCATAATTGTTTATTTTTGTGCATTATATAGGCTATTATAAAACATTAACTCCAATAAAGTAGTTTGAATGAAGTTAAACCAACTACATACCGTACATTTAATCTCTGTATCCCATTTTATATATGCCAACTTAAAAAAAAACTAATAACACTGATTAATTTTATTTCTAAACAAAGATGATAATTGTATAAAAGAAATATGTACACATACAGATAATCAAATACATGCCTGTACATCAACACACACACACACACACACACACACACACACACACACACACACACAAACAAACAGTACAGGTGAATGTATTAGTCCATGCACGTCACAGGTCGGGGCGGGCCAAATCAGGCTGCACCCATCCCACCCCCCTAGGACCCGTACCACCCTTGGGGAGTTAGACAGAGGCCAGGCAAAGACGACAGACAACGAGACTTCCAACAACACAGTATTTTATTGAATAAAATAGGGGCAAAGGGATCCAGAATGGTGAGTCTTCTGGGCAGGGTCGTTCCGTCCTGCGGACCGTCAGGGAACCCACAGTCGACAGACAGAGAACTTACGGCTGAAGGGCTTTACTGTAAGCAGACAGGTGAATATACAGGCACGTAATCCTCTTCTTCAGTAATGACAGACAGGGAATTTCCAGCTGGGGGAACTTCACTGCAAACAGACTGGTGAGTATACAGACACGTAATCCTCTTCTTCAGTAATGACAGACAGAGAACTTACGGCTGGAGGAACTTCACTGCAAAGCAGTCAGGTGGGCATTCAGGTATGCACTCCTCTTAAAGGGCTGACAGACACAGAGCTTGACGACAGAGAGACGTTAGGCTGGAGGAACTTCACTGCAAAGCAGTCAGGTGAGTATTCAGGTAATTGATGGACATTCAGCGGGTTTAAGGTTTTCGTCAACCCGACACACACTTGAGGTTAAACGGTCAACAATGCTTTTCTTGTGCAAATATTTTTTTTCTTATTTGGCAGATGCTGCGACAACCAACTTCTCAGCAGCAACAGAGTTATTTTATTTTATTATCTTAAGTTGTTGATGTTCCATATTTTTTAAATAATTTTATGTTGTATTTTTAATATTTGATTTAGTCATTTTTATGTTTTGATCTTTTTGTTGTTAATGTTAATTTGTTAATGTTCTTTTTCTAAATAAAACCTTTATATTTAGCCTAATTTGTTTGGATGGATTGTCATTTATGAGAACCTGTTATATTTGAGTGAAAAGTATCCTTTAGCCATAATTTTGTTGTCTATTGAACGTATATGTAGTCATTTAATAGCCGTCTAATTGATGACTAGTCTATTCTTGGGCTATGGTTAGACGTCTATTAGATTTTTACTGACAGCCCAAATTCAGCCTTGTTTTAGCCTAGACCCATTTGCACTGTCTATTAGACATATATATGTAGTCATTCAATTGCCGTCTAATTGATGACTATTCTTGGGCTATGGTTAGACGTCTTATTCTTGGGCTATGGTTAGACGTCTTATTCTTGGGCTATGGTTAGACGTCTAGGCTAAAACAAGGCTAAATTTAGGCTGTCAGTGAAAATCTAATAGACGTCTAACCATAGCCCAAGAATAAGACATCTGGGCTGTGTTTTGACGTCTTTTAGACGCAAAATTGCTTGCTGGGAAAGTTCGCCAACATCTGATTATGAGGCGGAGGAGGACGAAAAGTGCCATCATTGCCTCAAACCGCGGAGACGTAGCCTAATGCCTCAGAAAATCCTATCTGCCTGTTTACATGACAGTCGCATTGGCACATATCTGATTTATATCTGATTTATTTCCACAAATGAATGAGGCCTGAAACCGATCTCGAAATATCCGAATGCATGCGTTTTTTTTCCTGTTTACATTGTCATAGAACACATCCGATCTGTGTCACATGAGCAAAAAATCGAAATTGGGTCACATTTGGACGCCATTGGGTAAATTGTGTCAAAAGGGAGGCCCACTGTCTTAGACTTTGAAAACACCTAGTCTAGCCTGATTCCTGATTCCAGATTTTAAATAAAGGTATAATAACTGGATTAGAAATTAAGCAAGATATGGGCTGTGTGAATAAGCTACAAGAGAGGTGGACATTGTTAAATTAAACAATGACACCTTAAAATAAAGCGTAACCTTATTTATTTATTATAAAATTTGGATCACATACATTTCTTATTTAAACAAAATCCTGTCATCCAGCCATCTCATCCTTTACTCTTTAATCCTCATCCTTTTCACCAAAAATGTATTTTAGGTGGACAGATAAATACATACAATGAACATTAAAACACCACGCGGAACAAAACAAAACTGTGGTCTCGGGATAAGCCAAGGTCTGCTAAAATTGTTGGCTGTTGGAAAATAACAGTCTTTTCATTTAACCAAATGCTTGTCACTATTGCTTCAATTCAGCTGAACAAGCACACCATTATTTGTTGTGTAGTGATGTGTGTGTGTGTGTGTGTTCAAGTAAGCCAAATTTCAGACGGCTCTCGAGACTTCTGTGAGAAGCAGCGTGTCACGTGCTTTACTCCAAAATGCTAAATTAAAACACAGAGATTTGATCCTCGGCCGTGTGGAATGCCCGGGGCTCAAAGTCAATTTATCCAAGAGCAAACTAATCCCCGGTCAGAGTGTGATCTTTCTGGGCACAATTATCAACTACTTTATGAGAGCGCGTGCTCTCTGTACAACAGCTGAAAGCCTCCTTCAAAGCAGGCACACACACACCCCTCAGGAAGTTTCAGAAACTTCTCGGTCTCATGGCAGCCGCATCGCCAGTACTCCGTATGGGATTACTGCATATGCGTCCGCTCCAGCACTGGCTCAAACGCCGCGTGCCAGCCCATGCATGACGGTCAGGGAGCTTCCGCATTACTGTGAATCACGGATGTCTACGGATCCTGATTCCCTGGTGGGCTCAGGACTGGTACCACGGGGGCGTGGCCATGGGTGTGGCCTCCAGGAGGAAAGTGGTTTTCACAGACGCCTCCAACATAAGTTGGGGAGCGCTGCACGAGGTCAAGCCTGTCCCCGGCCTCTGTTCGGGCACAGAGAAGAGCTTACATATCATCTGTCTGGAAATGAAAGCTGTTTGTTTGGCCCTGAAAGCATTTCTGTCAAACCTCTAAGGGCACCATGTCTTAGTCCGCATGAACAACATGTCGGTGGTGTCATATATAAATTGCCAGGGCGATCTTAGGTCGGGCTACCTGTACTCCAACCTGAGCTCTCTGAGAGCAGCGCATATCCCAGGCATTCAGAATCTGGGTGCGGAAATCCTTTCTCGAGATAACAGTCCCCTAGGAGAGTGGTCTGTAAA